>NC_135234.1:303771123-304396315 GCF_051348905.1 Ranitomeya variabilis | reverse complement strand
AATGCAGTTCAAAACTGGTAAAAGGACTAAACAGGTGGCATAGCTTTGTTCAGTGGAGGACAACTGTAATGGGAGGCAGACACAGTTAGTAGGCCCAAATAAGTAGGCTAAATGCAGTTCAAAACTGGTAAAAGGACTAAACAGGCGGCAAAGCTCTCTTCAGTGGAGGACAACTGTAATGGGAGGCAGACACAGTTAGTAGGCCCAAATAAGTAGGCTAAATGCAGTTCAAAGCTGGTAAAAGGACTAAACAGGCGGCATAGCTTTGTTCAGTGGAGGACAACTGTAATGGGAGGCAGACACAGTTAGTAGGCCCAAATAAGTAAGCTAAATGCAGTTCAAAACTGGTAAAAGGACTAAACAGGCGGCAAAGCTCTCTTCAGTGGAGGACAACTGTAATGGGAAGCAGACACAGTTAGTAGGCCCAAATAAGTAGGCAAAATACAGTTCAAAACTGATAAAAGGACTAAACAGGTGGCATAGATTTGTTCAGTGGAGGGCAACTGTAATGGGAGGCAGACACAGTTAGTAGGCCCAAATAAGTAGGCTAAATGCAGTTCAAAACTGGTAAAAAGACTAAACAGGCGGCATAGCTTTGTTCAGTGGAGGACAACTGTAAAGGGAGGTAGACACAGTAGGCCCAAATAAGTAGGCTAAATGAAGTTCAACACTGTAAATGGATTTAACAGGTGGCATAGCTTTGTTCAGTGGAGGACAACTGTAATGGGAGGCAGACACAGTTAGTAGGCACAAATAAGTAGGCTAAATACAGTTCAAAACTGTTAAAAGGACTAAACAGGCGGCATAGCTTTGTTCAGTGGAGGACAACTGTAATGGGAGGCAGACACAGTTAGTAGGCCCAAATAAGTAGGCTAAATGCAGTTCAAAACTGGTAAAAAGACTAAACAGGCGGCATAGCTTTGTTCAGTGGAGGACAACTGTAATGGGAGGCAGACACAGTTAGTAGGCACAAATAAGTAGGCTAAATGCAGTTCAAAACTGGTAAAAGGACTAAACAGGTGGCATAGCTTTGTTCAGTGGAGGACAACTGTAATGGGAGGCAGACGCAGTAGGCCCAAATAAGTAGGGTAAATGAAGTTCAACACTGTAAATGGATTTAACAGGCGGCATAGCTTTGTTCAGTGGAGGACAACTGTAATGGGAGGCAGACACAGTTAGTAGGCACAAATAAGTAGGCTAAATACAGTTCAAAACTGGTAAAAGGACTAAACAGGCGGCATAGCTTTGTTCAGTGGAGGACAACTGTAATGGGAGGCAGACACAGTTAGTAGGCCCAAATAAGTAGGCTAAATGCAGTTCAAAACTGGTAAAAGGACTAAACAGGCGGCAAAGCTCTCTTCAGTGGAGGACAACTGTAATGGGAAGCAGACACAGTTAGTAGGCCCAAATAAGTAGGCAAAATACAGTTCAAAACTGATAAAAGGACTAAACAGGTGGCATAGCTTTGTTCAGTGGAGGGCAACTGTAATGGGAGGCAGACACAGTTAGTAGGCCCAAATAAGTAGGCTAAATGCAGTTCAAAACTGGTAAAAAGACTAAACAGGCGGCATAGCTTTGTTCAGTGGAGGACAACTGTAAAGGGAGGTAGACACAGTAGGCCCAAATAAGTAGGCTAAATGCAGTTCAAAACTGGTAAAAGGAATAAACAGGCGGCATAGCTTTGTTCAGTGGAGGACAACTGTAATGGGAGGCAGACACAGTAGGCCCAAATAAGTAGGCTAAATGCAGTTCAAAACTGGTAAAAGGACTAAACAGGTGGCATAGCTTTGTTCAGTGGATGACAACTGTAATGGGAGGCAGACGCAGTAGGCCCAAATAAGTAGGGTAAATGCAGTTCAAAACTGTAAAAGGACTAAACAGGTGGCATAGCTTTGTTCAGTGGAGGACAACTGTAATGGGAGGCAGACACAGTTAGTAGGCCCAAATGAGTAAGCTAAATGCAGTTCAAAACTGGTAAAAGGACTAAACAGGCGGCATAGCTTTGCTCAGTGGAAGACAACTGTAATGGGAGGCAGATACAGTTAGTAGGCCCAAATAAGTAGGCTAAATGCAGTTCAAAACTGGTAAAAGGTCTAAACAGGCATCGTAGCTTTGTTCAGTGGAGGACAATTGTAATGGGAGGCAGACACAGTTAGTAGGCCCAAATAAGTAGGCTAAATGCAGTTCAACACTGTAAATGGATTTAACAGGCGGCATAGCTTTGTTCAGTGGAGGACAACTGTAATGGGAGGCAGACACAGTTAGTAGGCACAAATAAGTAGGCTAAATACAGTTCAAAACTGGTAAAAGGACTAAACAGGCAGCATAGCTTTGTTCAGTGGAGGACAACTGTAATGGGAGGCAGACACAGTTAGTAGGCCCAAATAAGTAGGCTAAATGCAGTTCAAAACTGGTAAAAGGACTAAACAGGCGGCATAGCTTTCTTCAGTGGAGGACAATTGTAATGGGAGGCAGACACAGTTAGTAGGCCCAAATAAGTAGTCTAAATGCAGTTCAAAACTGTTAAAAGGACTAAACAGGCGGCATAGCTTTGTTCAGTGGAGGACAACTGTAATGGGAGGCAGACACAGTTAGTAGGCCCAAATAAGTAGGCTAAATGCAGTTCAAAACTGGTAAAAAGACTAAACAGGCGGCATAGCTTTGTTCAGTGGAGGACAACTGTAATGGGAGGCAGACACAGTAGGCCCAAATAAGTAGGCTAAATACAGTTCAAAACTGGTAAAAGGACTAAACAGGCAGCATAGCTTTGTTCAGTGGAGGACAACTGTAATGGGAGGCAGACACAGTTAGTAGGCCCAAATAAGTAGGCTAAATGCAGTTCAAAACTGGTAAAAGGACTAAACAGGCGGCATAGCTTTCTTCAGTGGAGGACAATTGTAATGGGAGGCAGACACAGTTAGTAGGCCCAAATAAGTAGGCTAAATGCAGTTCAAAACTGTTAAAAGGACTAAACAGGCGGCATAGCTTGGTTCAGTGGAGGACAACTGTAATGGGAGGCAGACACAGTTAGTAGGCCCAAATAAGTAGGCTAAATGCAGTTCAAAACTGGTAAAAAGACTAAACAGGCGGCATAGCTTTGTTCAGTGGAGGACAACTGTAATGGGAGGCAGACACAGTTAGTAGGCACAAATAAGTAGGCTAAATACAGTTCAAAACTGGTAAAAGGACTAAACAGGCAGCATAGCTTTGTTCAGTGGAGGACAACTGTAATGGGAGGCAGACACAGTTAGTAGGCCCAAATAAGTAGGCTAAATGCAGTTCAAAACTGGTAAAAGGACTAAACAGGCGGCAAAGCTCTCTTCAGTGGAGGACAACTGTAATGGGAGGCAGACACAGTTAGTAGGCCCAAATAAGTAGGCTAAATGCAGTTCAAAGCTGGTAAAAGGACTAAACAGGCGGCATAGCTTTGTTCAGTGGAGGACAACTGTAATGGGAGGCAGACACAGTTAGTAGGCCCAAATAAGTAGGCTAAATGCAGTTCAAAACTGGTAAAAGGACTAAACAGGCGGCAAAGCTCTCTTCAGTGGAGGACAACTGTAATGGGAAGCAGACACAGTTAGTAGGCCCAAATAAGTAGGCAAAATACAGTTCAAAACTGATAAAAGGACTAAACAGGTGGCATAGATTTGTTCAGTGGAGGGCAACTGTAATGGGAGGCAGACACAGTTAGTAGGCCCAAATAAGTAGGCTAAATGCAGTTCAAAACTGGTAAAAAGACTAAACAGGCGGCATAGCTTTGTTCAGTGGAGGACAACTGTAAAGGGAGGTAGACACAGTAGGCCCAAATAAGTAGGCTAAATGCAGTTCAAAACTGGTAAAAGGAATAAACAGGCGGCATAGCTTTGTTCAGTGGAGGTCAACTGTAATGGGAGGCAGACACAGTTAGTAGGCCCAAATAAGTTGACTAAATGCAGTTCAAAACAGGTAAAAGGACTAAACAGGCGGCATAGCTTTGTTCAGTGGAGGACAAATATAATAGGAGGCAGACACAGTTAGTAGGCCCAAATAAGTAGGCTAAATGCAGTTCAAAACTGGTAAAAGGACTTAACAGGCGGCATAGCTTTGTTCAGTGGAGGACAACTGTAATGGGAGGCAGACCCAGTAGGCCCAAATAAGTAGGGTAAATGCAGTTCAAACCTGTAAAAGGACTAAACAGGCAGCATAGCTTTGTTCAGTGGAGGACAACTGTAATGGGAGGCAGACACAGTTAGTAGGCTAAATGCAGTTCAAAACTGGTAAAAGGACTAAACAGGTGGCATAGCTTTGTTCAGTGGAGGACAACTGTAATGGGAGGCAGATGCAGTAGGCCCAAATAAGTAGGGTAAATGCAGTTCAAAACTGTAAAAGGACTAAACAGGTGGCATAGCTTTGTTCAGTGGAGGACAACTGTAATGGGAGGCAGACACAGTTAGTAGGCCCAAATGAGTAAGCTAAATGCAGTTCAAAACTGGTAAAAGGACTAAACAGGCGGCATAGCTTTGTTCAGTGGAAGACAACTGTAATGGGAGGCAGATACAGTTAGTAGGCCCAAATAAGTAGGCTAAATGCAGTTCAAAACTGGTAAAAGGACTAAACAGGCATCATAGCTTTGTTCAGTGGAGGACAATTGTAATGGGAGGCAGACACAGTTAGTAGGCCCAAATAAGTAGGCTAAATGCAGTTC
The DNA here is from genome assembly GCF_051348905.1 of Ranitomeya variabilis. NCBI lineage: Eukaryota > Metazoa > Chordata > Amphibia > Anura > Dendrobatidae > Ranitomeya > Ranitomeya variabilis. Next base: position 304,391,631 of record NC_135234.1, on the reverse strand, counting down.
AACACTGTAAATGGATTTAACAGGCGGCATAGCTTTGTTCAGTGGAGGACAACTGTAATGGGAGGCAGGCACAGTTAGTAGGCACAAATAAGTAGGCTAAATACAGTTCAAAACTGGTAAAAGGACTAAACAGGCAGCATAGCTTTGTTCAGTGGAGGACAACTGTAATGGGAGGCAGACACAGTTAGTAGGCCCAAATAAGTAGGCTAAATGCAGTTCAAAACTGGTAAAAGGACTAAACAGGCGGCATAGCTTTCTTCAGTGGAGGACAATTGTAATGGGAGGCAGACACATTTAGTAGGCCCAAATAAGTAGGCTAAATGCAGTTCAAAACTGTTAAAAGGACTAAACAGGCGGCATAGCTTTGTTCAGTGGAGGACAACTGTAATGGGAGGCAGACACAGTTAGTAGGCCCAAATAAGTAGGCTAAATGCAGTTCAAAACTGGTAAAAAGACTAAACAGGCGGCATAGCTTTGTTCAGTGGAGGACAACTGTAATGGGAGGCAGACACAGTAGGCCCAAATAAGTAGGCTAAATACAGTTCAAAACTGGTAAAAGGACTAAACAGGCAGCATAGCTTTGTTCAGTGGAGGACAACTGTAATGGGAGGTAGACACAGTTAGTAGGCCCAAATAAGTAGGCTAAATGCAGTTCAAAACTGGTAAAAGGACTAAACAGGCGGCATAGCTTTCTTCAGTGGAGGACAATTGTAATGGGAGGCAGACACAGTTAGTAGGCCCAAATAAGTAGGCTAAATGCAGTTCAAAACTGTTAAAAGGACTAAACAGGCGGCATAGCTTTGTTCAGTGGAGGACAACTGTAATGGGAGGCAGACACAGTTAGTAGGCCCAAATAAGTAGGCTAAATGCAGTTCAAAACTGGTAAAAAGACTAAACAGGCGGCATAGCTTTGTTCAGTGGAGGACAACTGTAATGGGAGGCAGACACAGTTAGTAGGCACAAATAAGTAGGCTAAATACAGTTCAAAACTGGTAAAAGGACTAAACAGGCAGCATAGCTTTGTTCAGTGGAGGACAACTGTAATGGGAGGCAGACACAGTTAGTAGGCCCAAATAAGTTGACTAAATGCAGTTCAAAACTGGTAAAAGGACTAAACAGGCGGCATAGCTTTGTTCAGTGGAGGACAACTGTAATGGGAGGCAGACACAGTTAGTAGGCACAAATAAGTAGGCTAAATACAGTTCAAAACTGGTAAAAGGACTAAACAGGCAGCATAGCTTTGTTCAGTGGAGGAAAACTGTAATGGGAGGCAGACACAGTTAGTAGGCCCAAATAAGTTGACTAAATGCAGTTCAAAACTGGTAAAAGGACTAAACAGGCGGCATAGCTTTCTTCAGTGGAGGACAATTGTAATGGGAGGCAGACACAGTTAGTAGGCCCAAATAAGTAGGCTAAATGCAGTTCAAAACTGTTAAAAGGACTAAACAGGCGGCATAGCTTTGTTCAGTGGAGGACAACTGTAATGGGAGGCAGACACAGTTAGTTGGCCCAAATAAGTAGGCTAAATGCAGTTCAAAACTGGTAAAAAGACTAAACAGGCGGCATAGCTTTGTTCAGTGGAGGACAACTGTAATGGGAGGCAGACACAGTTAGTAGGCACAAATAAGTAGGCTAAATACAGTTCAAAACTGGTAAAAGGACTAAACAGGCAGCATTGCTTTGTTCAGTGGAGGACAACTGTAATGGGAGGCAGACACAGTTAGTAGGCCCAAATAAGTTGACTAAATGCAGTTCAAAACTGGTAAAAGGACTAAACAGGCGGCATAGCTTTGTTCAGTGGAGGACAACTATAATAGGAGGCAGACACAGTTAGTAGGCCCAAATAAGTAGGCTAAATGCAGTTCAAAACTGTTAAAAGGACTAAACAGGCGGCATAGCTTTGTTCAGTGGAGGACAACTGTAATGGGAGGCAGACACAGTTAGTAGGCCCAAATAAGTAGGCTAAATGCAGTTCAAAACTGGTAAAAGGACTAAACAGGCGGCAAAGCTCTCTTCAGTGGAGGACAACTGTAATGGGAGGCAGACACAGTTAGTAGGCCCAAATAAGTAGGCTAAATGCAGTTCAAAGCTGGTAAAAGGACTAAACAGGCGGCATAGCTTTGTTCAGTGGAGGACAACTGTAAAGGGAGGTAGACACAGTAGGCCCAAATAAGTAGGCTAAATGCAGTTCAAAACTGGTAAAAGGAATAAACAGGCGGCATAGCTTTGTTCAGTGGAGGTCAACTGTAATGGGAGGCAGACACAGTTAGTAGGCCCAAATAAGTTGACTAAATGCAGTTCAAAACAGGTAAAAGGACTAAACGTGCGGCATAGCTTTGTTCAGTGGAGGACAAATATAATAGGAGGCAGACACAGTTAGTAGGCCCAAATAAGTAGGCTAAATGCAGTTCAAAACTGGTAAAAGGACTTAACAGGCGGCATAGCTTTGTTCAGTGGAGGACAACTGTAATGGGAGGCAGACCCAGTAGGCCCAAATAAGTAGGGTAAATGCAGTTCAAACCTGTAAAAGGACTAAACAGGCAGCATAGCTTTGTTCAGTGGAGGACAACTGTAATGGGAGGCAGACACAGTTAGTAGGCCCAAATAAGTAGGCTAAATGCAGTTCAAAACTGGTAAAAGGACTAAACAGGTGGCATAGCTTTGTTCAGTGGAGGACAACTGTAATGGGAGGCAGATGCAGTAGGCCCAAATAAGTAGGGTAAATGCAGTTCAAAACTGTAAAAGGACTAAACAGGTGGCATAGCTTTGTTCAGTGGAGGACAACTGTAATGGGAGGCAGACACAGTTAGTAGGCCCAAATGAGTAAGCTAAATGCAGTTCAAAACTGGTAAAAGGACTAAACAGGCGGCATAGCTTTGTTCAGTGGAAGACAACTGTAATGGGAGGCAGATACAGTTAGTAGGCCCAAATAAGTAGGCTAAATGCAGTTCAAAACTGGTAAAAGGACTAAACAGGCATCATAGCTTTGTTCAGTGGAGGACAATTGTAATGGGAGGCAGACACAGTTAGTAGGCCCAAATAAGTAGGCTAAATGCAGTTCAACACTGTAAATGGATTTAACAGGCGGCATAGCTTTGTTCAGTGGAGGACAACTGTAATGGGAGGCAGGCACAGTTAGTAGGCACAAATAGGTAGGCTAAATACAGTTCAAAACTGGTAAAAGGACTAAACAGGCAGCATAGCTTTGTTCAGTGGAGGACAACTGTAATGGGAGGCAGACACAGTTAGTAGGCCCAAATAAGTAGGCTAAATGCAGTTCAAAACTGGTAAAAGGACTAAACAGGCGGCATAGCTTTCTTCAGTGGAGGACAATTGTAATGGGAGGCATACACATTTAGTAGGCCCAAATAAGTAGGCTAAATGCAGTTCAAAACTGGTAAAAGGACTAAACAGGCGGCATAGCTTTGTTCAGTGGAGGACAACTGTAATGGGAGGCAGACACAGTAGGCCCAAATAAGTAGGCTAAATACAGTTCAAAACTGGTAAAAGGACTAAACAGGCAGCATAGCTTTGTTCAGTGGAGGACAACTGTAATGGGAGGTAGACACAGTTAGTAGGCCCAAATAAGTTGACTAAATGCAGTTCAAAACTGGTAAAAAGACTAAACAGGCGGCATAGCTTTGTTCAGTGGAGGACAACTGTAATGGGAGGCAGACACAGTTAGTAGGCCCAAATAAGTAGGCTAAATGCAGTTCAAAACTGGTATAAGGACTAAACTGGCGGCATAGGTTTGTTCAGAGGAGGACAACTGTAATGGGAGGCACACACAGTTAGTAGGCCCAAATAAGTAGGTTAAATGCAGTTCAAAACTGGTAAAAGGACTAAACAGGCAGCATAACTTTGTTCAGCGGAGGACAACTGCAATGGGAGGCAGACACAGTTAGTAGGCCCAAATAAGTAGGCTAAATGCAGTTCAAAACTGATAAAAGGACTAAACAGTAGGCATAGCTTTGTTCAGTGGAAGACAACTATTATGGGAGGCAGACAGTTATTAGGCCCAAATAAGTAGGCTAAATACAGTTCAAAACTGATAAAAGGACTAAACAGGTGGCATAGCTTTGTTCAGTGGAGGACAACTGTAATGGGAGGCAGACACAGTTAGTAGGCCCAAATAAGTAAGCTAAATGCAGTTCAAAACTGGTAAAAGGACTAAACAGGCGGCAAAGCTCTCTTCAGTGGAGGACAACTGTAATGGGAAGCAGACACAGTTAGTAGGCCCAAATAAGTAGGCAAAATACAGTTCAAAACTGATAAAAGGACTAAACAGGTGGCATAGATTTGTTCAGTGGAGGGCAACTGTAATGGGAGGCAGACACAGTTAGTAGGCCCAAATAAGTAGGCTAAATGCAGTTCAAAACTGGTAAAAAGACTAAACAGGCGGCATAGCTTTGTTCAGTGGAGGACAACTGTAAAGGGAGGTAGACACAGTAGGCCCAAATAAGTAGGCTAAATGAAGTTCAACACTGTAAATGGATTTAACAGGTGGCATAGCTTTGTTCAGTGGAGGACAACTGTAATGGGAGGCAGACACAGTTAGTAGGCACAAATAAGTAGGCTAAATACAGTTCAAAACTGTTAAAAGGACTAAACAGGCGGCATAGCTTTGTTCAGTGGAGGACAACTGTAATGGGAGGCAGACACAGTTAGTAGGCCCAAATAAGTAGGCTAAATGCAGTTCAAAACTGGTAAAAAGACTAAACAGGCGGCATAGCTTTGTTCAGTGGAGGACAACTGTAATGGGAGGCAGACACAGTTAGTAGGCACAAATAAGTAGGCTAAATGCAGTTCAAAACTGGTAAAAGGACTAAACAGGTGGCATAGCTTTGTTCAGTGGAGGACAACTGTAATGGGAGGCAGACGCAGTAGGCCCAAATAAGTAGGGTAAATGAAGTTCAACACTGTAAATGGATTTAACAGGCGGCATAGCTTTGTTCATTGGAGGACAACTGTAATGGGAGGCAGACACAGTTAGTAGGCACAAATAAGTAGGCTAAATACAGTTCAAAACTGGTAAAAGGACTAAACAGGCGGCATAGCTTTGTTCAGTGGAGGACAACTGTAATGGGAGGCAGACACAGTTAGTAGGCCCAAATAAGTAGGCTAAATGCAGTTCAAAACTGGTAAAAGGACTAAACAGGCGGCAAAGCTCTCTTCAGTGGAGGACAACTGTAATGGGAAGCAGACACAGTTAGTAGGCCCAAATAAGTAGGCAAAATACAGTTCAAAACTGATAAAAGGACTAAACAGGTGGCATAGCTTTGTTCAGTGGAGGGCAACTGTAATGGGAGGCAGACACAGTTAGTAGGCCCAAATAAGTAGGCTAAATGCAGTTCAAAACTGGTAAAAAGACTAAACAGGCGGCATAGCTTTGTTCAGTGGAGGACAACTGTAAAGGGAGGTAGACACAGTAGGCCCAAATAAGTAGGCTAAATGCAGTTCAAAACTGGTAAAAGGAATAAACAGGCGGCATAGCTTTGTTCAGTGGAGGACAACTGTAATGGGAGGCAGACACAGTAGGCCCAAATAAGTAGGCTAAATGCAGTTCAAAACTGGTAAAAGGACTAAACAGGTGGCATAGCTTTGTTCAGTGGATGACAACTGTAATGGGAGGCAGACGCAGTAGGCCCAAATAAGTAGGGTAAATGCAGTTCAAAACTGTAAAAGGACTAAACAGGTGGCATAGCTTTGTTCAGTGGAGGACAACTGTAATGGGAGGCAGACACAGTTAGTAGGCCCAAATGAGTAAGCTAAATGCAGTTCAAAACTGGTAAAAGGACTAAACAGGCGGCATAGCTTTGCTCAGTGGAAGACAACTGTAATGGGAGGCAGATACAGTTAGTAGGCCCAAATAAGTAGGCTAAATGCAGTTCAAAACTGGTAAAAGGTCTAAACAGGCATCGTAGCTTTGTTCAGTGGAGGACAATTGTAATGGGAGGCAGACACAGTTAGTAGGCCCAAATAAGTAGGCTAAATGCAGTTCAACACTGTAAATGGATTTAACAGGCGGCATAGCTTTGTTCAGTGGAGGACAACTGTAATGGGAGGCAGACACAGTTAGTAGGCACAAATAAGTAGGCTAAATACAGTTCAAAACTGGTAAAAGGACTAAACAGGCAGCATAGCTTTGTTCAGTGGAGGACAACTGTAATGGGAGGCAGACACAGTTAGTAGGCCCAAATAAGTAGGCTAAATGCAGTTCAAAACTGGTAAAAGGACTAAACAGGCGGCATAGCTTTCTTCAGTGGAGGACAATTGTAATGGGAGGCAGACACAGTTAGTAGGCCCAAATAAGTAGTCTAAATGCAGTTCAAAACTGTTAAAAGGACTAAACAGGCGGCATAGCTTTGTTCAGTGGAGGACAACTGTAATGGGAGGCAGACACAGTTAGTAGGCCCAAATAAGTAGGCTAAATGCAGTTCAAAACTGGTAAAAAGACTAAACAGGCGGCATAGCTTTGTTCAGTGGAGGACAACTGTAATGGGAGGCAGACACAGTAGGCCCAAATAAGTAGGCTAAATACAGTTCAAAACTGGTAAAAGGACTAAACAGGCAGCATAGCTTTGTTCAGTGGAGGACAACTGTAATGGGAGGCAGACACAGTTAGTAGGCCCAAATAAGTAGGCTAAATGCAGTTCAAAACTGGTAAAAGGACTAAACAGGCGGCATAGCTTTCTTCAGTGGAGGACAATTGTAATGGGAGGCAGACACAGTTAGTAGGCCCAAATAAGTAGGCTAAATGCAGTTCAAAACTGTTAAAAGGACTAAACAGGCGGCATAGCTTGGTTCAGTGGAGGACAACTGTAATGGGAGGCAGACACAGTTAGTAGGCCCAAATAAGTAGGCTAAATGCAGTTCAAAACTGGTAAAAAGACTAAACAGGCGGCATAGCTTTGTTCAGTGGAGGACAACTGTAATGGGAGGCAGACACAGTTAGTAGGCACAAATAAGTAGGCTAAATACAGTTCAAAACTGGTAAAAGGACTAAACAGGCAGCATAGCTTTGTTCAGTGGAGGACAACTGTAATGGGAGGCAGACACAGTTAGTAGGCCCAAATAAGTAGGCTAAATGCAGTTCAAAACTGGTAAAAGGACTAAACAGGCGGCAAAGCTCTCTTCAGTGGAGGACAACTGTAATGGGAGGCAGACACAGTTAGTAGGCCCAAATAAGTAGGCTAAATGCAGTTCAAAGCTGGTAAAAGGACTAAACAGGCGGCATAGCTTTGTTCAGTGGAGGACAACTGTAATGGGAGGCAGACACAGTTAGTAGGCCCAAATAAGTAGGCTAAATGCAGTTCAAAACTGGTAAAAGGACTAAACAGGCGGCAAAGCTCTCTTCAGTGGAGGACAACTGTAATGGGAAGCAGACACAGTTAGTAGGCCCAAATAAGTAGGCAAAATACAGTTCAAAACTGATAAAAGGACTAAACAGGTGGCATAGATTTGTTCAGTGGAGGGCAACTGTAATGGGAGGCAGACACAGTTAGTAGGCCCAAATAAGTAGGCTAAATGCAGTTCAAAACTGGTAAAAAGACTAAACAGGCGGCATAGCTTTGTTCAGTGGAGGACAACTGTAAAGGGAGGTAGACACAGTAGGCCCAAATAAGTAGGCTAAATGCAGTTCAAAACTGGTAAAAGGAATAAACAGGCGGCATAGCTTTGTTCAGTGGAGGACAACTGTAATGGGAGGCAGACACAGTAGGCCCAAATAAGTAGGCTAAATGCAGTTCAAAACTGGTAAAAGGACTAAACAGGTGGCATAGCTTTGTTCAGTGGATGACAACTGTAATGGGAGGCAGACGCAGTAGGCCCAAATAAGTAGGGTAAATGCAGTTCAAAACTGTAAAAGGACTAAACAGGTGGCATAGCTTTGTTCAGTGGAGGTCAACTGTAATGGGAGGCAGACACAGTTAGTAGGCCCAAATAAGTTGACTAAATGCAGTTCAAAACAGGTAAAAGGACTAAACAGGCGGCATAGCTTTGTTCAGTGGAGGACAAATATAATAGGAGGCAGACACAGTTAGTAGGCCCAAATAAGTAGGCTAAATGCAGTTCAAAACTGGTAAAAGGACTTAACAGGCGGCATAGCTTTGTTCAGTGGAGGACAACTGTAATGGGAGGCAGACCCAGTAGGCCCAAATAAGTAGGGTAAATGCAGTTCAAACCTGTAAAAGGACTAAACAGGCAGCATAGCTTTGTTCAGTGGAGGACAACTGTAATGGGAGGCAGACACAGTTAGTAGGCTAAATGCAGTTCAAAACTGGTAAAAGGACTAAACAGGTGGCATAGCTTTGTTCAGTGGAGGACAACTGTAATGGGAGGCAGATGCAGTAGGCCCAAATAAGTAGGGTAAATGCAGTTCAAAACTGTAAAAGGACTAAACAGGTGGCATAGCTTTGTTCAGTGGAGGACAACTGTAATGGGAGGCAGACACAGTTAGTAGGCCCAAATGAGTAAGCTAAATGCAGTTCAAAACTGGTAAAAGGACTAAACAGGCGGCATAGCTTTCTTCAGTGGAGGACAATTGTAATGGGAGGCAGACACAGTTAGTAGGCCCAAATAAGTAGGCTAAATGCAGTTCAAAACTGTTAAAAGGACTAAACAGGCGGCATAGCTTGGTTCAGTGGAGGACAACTGTAATGGGAGGCAGACACAGTTAGTAGGCCCAAATAAGTAGGCTAAATGCAGTTCAAAACTGGTAAAAAGACTAAACAGGCGGCATAGCTTTGTTCAGTGGAGGACAACTGTAATGGGAGGCAGACACAGTTAGTAGGCACAAATAAGTAGGCTAAATACAGTTCAAAACTGGTAAAAGGACTAAACAGGCAGCATAGCTTTGTTCAGTGGAGGACAACTGTAATGGGAGGCAGACACAGTTAGTAGGCCCAAATAAGTAGGCTAAATGCAGTTCAAAACTGGTAAAAGGACTAAACAGGCGGCAAAGCTCTCTTCAGTGGAGGACAACTGTAATGGGAGGCAGACACAGTTAGTAGGCCCAAATAAGTAGGCTAAATGCAGTTCAAAGCTGGTAAAAGGACTAAACAGGCGGCATAGCTTTGTTCAGTGGAGGACAACTGTAATGGGAGGCAGACACAGTTAGTAGGCCCAAATAAGTAGGCTAAATGCAGTTCAAAACTGGTAAAAGGACTAAACAGGCGGCAAAGCTCTCTTCAGTGGAGGACAACTGTAATGGGAAGCAGACACAGTTAGTAGGCCCAAATAAGTAGGCAAAATACAGTTCAAAACTGATAAAAGGACTAAACAGGTGGCATAGATTTGTTCAGTGGAGGGCAACTGTAATGGGAGGCAGACACAGTTAGTAGGCCCAAATAAGTAGGCTAAATGCAGTTCAAAACTGGTAAAAAGACTAAACAGGCGGCATAGCTTTGTTCAGTGGAGGACAACTGTAAAGGGAGGTAGACACAGTAGGCCCAAATAAGTAGGCTAAATGCAGTTCAAAACTGGTAAAAGGAATAAACAGGCGGCATAGCTTTGTTCAGTGGAGGTCAACTGTAATGGGAGGCAGACACAGTTAGTAGGCCCAAATAAGTTGACTAAATGCAGTTCAAAACAGGTAAAAGGACTAAACAGGCGGCATAGCTTTGTTCAGTGGAGGACAAATATAATAGGAGGCAGACACAGTTAGTAGGCCCAAATAAGTAGGCTAAATGCAGTTCAAAACTGGTAAAAGGACTTAACAGGCGGCATAGCTTTGTTCAGTGGAGGACAACTGTAATGGGAGGCAGACCCAGTAGGCCCAAATAAGTAGGGTAAATGCAGTTCAAACCTGTAAAAGGACTAAACAGGCAGCATAGCTTTGTTCAGTGGAGGACAACTGTAATGGGAGGCAGACACAGTTAGTAGGCTAAATGCAGTTCAAAACTGGTAAAAGGACTAAACAGGTGGCATAGCTTTGTTCAGTGGAGGACAACTGTAATGGGAGGCAGATGCAGTAGGCCCAAATAAGTAGGGTAAATGCAGTTCAAAACTGGTAAAAGGACTAAACAGGCGGCATAGCTTTGTTCAGTGGAAGACAACTGTAATGGGAGGCAGATACAGTTAGTAGGCCCAAATAAGTAGGCTAAATGCAGTTCAAAACTGGTAAAAGGACTAAACAGGCATCATAGCTTTGTTCAGTGGAGGACAATTGTAATGGGAGGCAGACACAGTTAGTAGGCCCAAATAAGTAGGCTAAATGCAGTTCAACACTGTAAATGGATTTAACAGGCGGCATAGCTTTGTTCAGTGGAGGACAACTGTAATGGGAGGCAGGCACAGTTAGTAGGCACAAATAAGTAGGCTAAATACAGTTCAAAACTGGTAAAAGGACTAAACAGGCAGCATAGCTTTGTTCAGTGGAGGACAACTGTAATGGGAGGCAGACACAGTTAGTAGGCCCAAATAAGTAGGCTAAATGCAGTTCAAAACTGGTAAAAGGACTAAACAGGCGGCATAGCTTTCTTCAGTGGAGGACAATTGTAATGGGAGGCAGACACATTTAGTAGGCCCAAATAAGTAGGCTAAATGCAGTTCAAAACTGTTAAAAGGACTAAACAGGCGGCATAGCTTTGTTCAGTGGAGGACAACTGTAATGGGAGGCAGACACAGTTAGTAGGCCCAAATAAGTAGGCTAAATGCAGTTCAAAACTGGTAAAAAGACTAAACAGGCGGCATAGCTTTGTTCAGTGGAGGACAACTGTAATGGGAGGCAGACACAGTAGGCCCAAATAAGTAGGCTAAATACAGTTCAAAACTGGTAAAAGGACTAAACAGGCAGCATAGCTTTGTTCAGTGGAGGACAACTGTAATGGGAGGTAGACACAGTTAGTAGGCCCAAATAAGTAGGCTAAATGCAGTTCAAAACTGGTAAAAGGACTAAACAGGCGGCATAGCTTTCTTCAGTGGAGGACAATTGTAATGGGAGGCAGACACAGTTAGTAGGCCCAAATAAGTAGGCTAAATGCAGTTCAAAACTGTTAAAAGGACTAAACAGGCGGCATAGCTTTGTTCAGTGGAGGACAACTGTAATGGGAGGCAGACACAGTTAGTAGGCCCAAATAAGTAGGCTAAATGCAGTTCAAAACTGGTAAAAAGACTAAACAGGCGGCATAGCTTTGTTCAGTGGAGGACAACTGTAATGGGAGGCAGACACAGTTAGTAGGCACAAATAAGTAGGCTAAATACAGTTCAAAACTGGTAAAAGGACTAAACAGGCAGCATAGCTTTGTTCAGTGGAGGACAACTGTAATGGGAGGCAGACACAGTTAGTAGGCCCAAATAAGTTGACTAAATGCAGTTCAAAACTGGTAAAAGGACTAAACAGGCGGCATAGCTTTGTTCAGTGGAGGACAACTGTAATGGGAGGCAGACACAGTTAGTAGGCACAAATAAGTAGGCTAAATACAGTTCAAAACTGGTAAAAGGACTAAACAGGCAGCATAGCTTTGTTCAGTGGAGGAAAACTGTAATGGGAGGCAGACACAGTTAGTAGGCCCAAATAAGTTGACTAAATGCAGTTCAAAACTGGTAAAAGGACTAAACAGGCGGCATAGCTTTCTTCAGTGGAGGACAATTGTAATGGGAGGCAGACACAGTTAGTAGGCCCAAATAAGTAGGCTAAATGCAGTTCAAAACTGTTAAAAGGACTAAACAGGCGGCATAGCTTTGTTCAGTGGAGGACAACTGTAATGGGAGGCAGACACAGTTAGTTGGCCCAAATAAGTAGGCTAAATGCAGTTCAAAACTGGTAAAAAGACTAAACAGGCGGCATAGCTTTGTTCAGTGGAGGACAACTGTAATGGGAGGCAGACACAGTTAGTAGGCACAAATAAGTAGGCTAAATACAGTTCAAAACTGGTAAAAGGACTAAACAGGCAGCATTGCTTTGTTCAGTGGAGGACAACTGTAATGGGAGGCAGACACAGTTAGTAGGCCCAAATAAGTTGACTAAATGCAGTTCAAAACTGGTAAAAGGACTAAACAGGCGGCATAGCTTTGTTCAGTGGAGGACAACTATAATAGGAGGCAGACACAGTTAGTAGGCCCAAATAAGTAGGCTAAATGCAGTTCAAAACTGTTAAAAGGACTAAACAGGCGGCATAGCTTTGTTCAGTGGAGGACAACTGTAATGGGAGGCAGACACAGTTAGTAGGCCCAAATAAGTAGGCTAAATGCAGTTCAAAACTGGTAAAAGGACTAAACAGGCGGCAAAGCTCTCTTCAGTGGAGGACAACTGTAATGGGAGGCAGACACAGTTAGTAGGCCCAAATAAGTAGGCTAAATGCAGTTCAAAGCTGGTAAAAGGACTAAACAGGCGGCATAGCTTTGTTCAGTGGAGGACAACTGTAAAGGGAGGTAGACACAGTAGGCCCAAATAAGTAGGCTAAATGCAGTTCAAAACTGGTAAAAGGAATAAACAGGCGGCATAGCTTTGTTCAGTGGAGGTCAACTGTAATGGGAGGCAGACACAGTTAGTAGGCCCAAATAAGTTGACTAAATGCAGTTCAAAACAGGTAAAAGGACTAAACGTGCGGCATAGCTTTGTTCAGTGGAGGACAAATATAATAGGAGGCAGACACAGTTAGTAGGCCCAAATAAGTAGGCTAAATGCAGTTCAAAACTGGTAAAAGGACTTAACAGGCGGCATAGCTTTGTTCAGTGGAGGACAACTGTAATGGGAGGCAGACCCAGTAGGCCCAAATAAGTAGGGTAAATGCAGTTCAAACCTGTAAAAGGACTAAACAGGCAGCATAGCTTTGTTCAGTGGAGGACAACTGTAATGGGAGGCAGACACAGTTAGTAGGCCCAAATAAGTAGGCTAAATGCAGTTCAAAACTGGTAAAAGGACTAAACAGGTGGCATAGCTTTGTTCAGTGGAGGACAACTGTAATGGGAGGCAGATGCAGTAGGCCCAAATAAGTAGGGTAAATGCAGTTCAAAACTGTAAAAGGACTAAACAGGTGGCATAGCTTTGTTCAGTGGAGGACAACTGTAATGGGAGGCAGACACAGTTAGTAGGCCCAAATGAGTAAGCTAAATGCAGTTCAAAACTGGTAAAAGGACTAAACAGGCGGCATAGCTTTGTTCAGTGGAAGACAACTGTAATGGGAGGCAGATACAGTTAGTAGGCCCAAATAAGTAGGCTAAATGCAGTTCAAAACTGGTAAAAGGACTAAACAGGCATCATAGCTTTGTTCAGTGGAGGACAATTGTAATGGGAGGCAGACACAGTTAGTAGGCCCAAATAAGTAGGCTAAATGCAGTTCAACACTGTAAATGGATTTAACAGGCGGCATAGCTTTGTTCAGTGGAGGACAACTGTAATGGGAGGCAGGCACAGTTAGTAGGCACAAATAGGTAGGCTAAATACAGTTCAAAACTGGTAAAAGGACTAAACAGGCAGCATAGCTTTGTTCAGTGGAGGACAACTGTAATGGGAGGCAGACACAGTTAGTAGGCCCAAATAAGTAGGCTAAATGCAGTTCAAAACTGGTAAAAGGACTAAACAGGCGGCATAGCTTTCTTCAGTGGAGGACAATTTGAATGGGAGGCATACACATTTAGTAGGCCCAAATAAGTAGGCTAAATGCAGTTCAAAACTGGTAAAAGGACTAAACAGGCGGCATAGCTTTGTTCAGTGGAGGACAACTGTAATGGGAGGCAGACACAGTAGGCCCAAATAAGTAGGCTAAATACAGTTCAAAACTGGTAAAAGGACTAAACAGGCAGCATAGCTTTGTTCAGTGGAGGACAACTGTAATGGGAGGTAGACACAGTTAGTAGGCCCAAATAAGTTGACTAAATGCAGTTCAAAACTGGTAAAAAGACTAAACAGGCGGCATAGCTTTGTTCAGTGGAGGACAACTGTAATGGGAGGCAGACACAGTTAGTAGGCCCAAATAAGTAGGCTAAATGCAGTTCAAAACTGGTATAAGGACTAAACTGGCGGCATAGGTTTGTTCAGAGGAGGACAACTGTAATGGGAGGCACACACAGTTAGTAGGCCCAAATAAGTAGGTTAAATGCAGTTCAAAACTGGTAAAAGGACTAAACAGGCAGCATAACTTTGTTCAGCGGAGGACAACTGCAATGGGAGGCAGACACAGTTAGTAGGCCCAAATAAGTAGGCTAAATGCAGTTCAAAACTGATAAAAGGACTAAACAGTAGGCATAGCTTTGTTCAGTGGAAGACAACTATTATGGGAGGCAGACAGTTATTAGGCCCAAATAAGTAGGCTAAATACAGTTCAAAACTGATAAAAGGACTAAACAGGTGGCATAGCTTTGTTCAGTGGAGGACAACTGTAATGGGAGGCAGACACAGTTAGTAGGCCCAAATAAGTAAGCTAAATGCAGTTCAAAACTGGTATAAGGACTAAACTGGCGGCATAGCTTTGTTCAGAGGAGGACAACTGTAATGGGAGGCAGACACAGTTAGTAGGCCCAAATAAGTAGGTTAAATGCAGTTCAAAACTGGTAAAAGGACTAAACAGGCAGCATAGCTTTGTTCAGCGGAGGACAACTGTAATGGGAGGCACACACAGTTAGTAGGCCCAAATAAGTAGGCTAAATGCAGTTCAAAACTGGTAAAAGGACTAAACAGGCTGCATAGCTTTGTTCAGTGGAGGACAACTGTAAAGGGAGGCAGACACAGTAGGCCCAAATAAGTAGGCTAAATGCAGTTCAAAACTGGTAAAAGGACTAAACAGGCGGCATAGCTTTGTTCAGTGGAGGACAACTGTAAAGGGAGGCAGACACAGTAGGCCCAAATAAGTAGGCTAAATGAAGTTCAACACTGTAAATGGATTTAACAGGTGGCATAGCTTTGTTCAGTGGAGGACAACTGTAATGGGAGGCAGACACAGTTAGTAGGCACAAATAAGTAGGCTAAATACAGTTCAAAACTGTTAAAAGGACTAAACAGGCGGCATAGCTTTGTTCAGTGGAGGACAACTGTAATGGGAGGCAGACACAGTTAGTAGGCCCAAATAAGTAGGCTAAATGCAGTTCAAAACTGGTAAAAAGACTAAACAGGCGGCATAGCTTTGTTCAGTGGAGGACAACTGTAATGGGAGGCAGACACAGTTAGTAGGCACAAATAAGTAGGCTAAATGCAGTTCAAAACTGGTAAAAGGACTAAACAGGTGGCATAGCTTTGTTCAGTGGAGGACAACTGTAATGGGAGGCAGACGCAGTAGGCCCAAATAAGTAGGGTAAATGAAGTTCAACACTGTAAATGGATTTAACAGGCGGCATAGCTTTGTTCAGTGGAGGACAACTGTAATGGGAGGCAGACACAGTTAGTAGGCACAAATAAGTAGGCTAAATACAGTTCAAAACTGGTAAAAGGACTAAACAGGCGGCATAGCTTTGTTCAGTGAAGGACAACTGTAATGGGAGGCAGACACAGTTAGTAGGCCCAAATAAGTAGGCTAAATGCAGTTCAAAACTGGTAAAAGGACTAAACAGGCGGCAAAGCTCTCTTCAGTGGAGGACAACTGTAATGGGAAGCAGACACAGTTAGTAGGCCCAAATAAGTAGGCAAAATACAGTTCAAAACTGATAAAAGGACTAAACAGGTGGCATAGCTTTGTTCAGTGGAGGGCAACTGTAATGGGAGGCAGACACAGTTAGTAGGCCCAAATAAGTAGGCTAAATGCAGTTCAAAACTGGTAAAAAGACTAAACAGGCGGCATAGCTTTGTTCAGTGGAGGACAACTGTAAAGGGAGGTAGACACAGTAGGCCCAAATAAGTAGGCTAAATGCAGTTCAAAACTGGTAAAAGGAATAAACAGGCGGCATAGCTTTGTTCAGTGGAGGACAACTGTAATGGGAGGCAGACACAGTAGGCCCAAATAAGTAGGCTAAATGCAGTTCAAAACTGGTAAAAGGACTAAACAGGTGGCATAGCTTTGTTCAGTGGATGACAACTGTAATGGGAGGCAGACGCAGTAGGCCCAAATAAGTAGGGTAAATGCAGTTCAAAACTGTAAAAGGACTAAACAGGTGGCATAGCTTTGTTCAGTGGAGGACAACTGTAATGGGAGGCAGACACATTTAGTAGGCCCAAATGAGTAAGCTAAATGCAGTTCAAAACTGGTATAAGGACTAAACTGGCGGCATAGGTTTGTTCAGAGGAGGACAACTGTAATGGGAGGCAGACACAGTTAGTAGGCCCAAATAAGTAGGTTAAATGCAGTTCAAAACTGGTAAAAGGACTAAACAGGCAGCATAGCTTTGTTCAGCGGAGGACAACTGTAATGGGAGGCACACACAGTTAGTAGGCCCAAATAAGTAGGCTAAATGCAGTTCAAAACTGGTAAAAGGACTAAACAGGCTGCATAGCTTTGTTCAGTGGAGGACAACTGTAAAGGGAGGCAGACACAGTAGGCCCAAATAAGTAGGCTAAATGCAGTTCAAAACTGGTAAAAGGACTAAACAGGTGGCATAGCTTTGTTCAGTGGAGGACAACTGTAATGGGAGGCAGACGCAGTAGGCCCAAATAAGTAGGGTAAATGAAGTTCAACACTGTAAATGGATTTAACAGGCGGCATAGCTTTGTTCAGTGGAGGACAACTGTAATGGGAGGCAGACACAGTTAGTAGGCACAAATAAGTAGGCTAAATACAGTTCAAAACTGGTAAAAGGACTAAACAGGCGGCATAGCTTTGTTCAGTGAAGGACAACTGTAATGGGAGGCAGACACAGTTAGTAGGCCCAAATAAGTAGGCTAAATGCAGTTCAAAACTGGTAAAAGGACTAAACAGGCGGCAAAGCTCTCTTCAGTGGAGGACAACTGTAATGGGAAGCAGACACAGTTAGTAGGCCCAAATAAGTAGGCAAAATACAGTTCAAAACTGATAAAAGGACTAAACAGGTGGCATAGCTTTGTTCAGTGGAGGGCAACTGTAATGGGAGGCAGACACAGTTAGTAGGCCCAAATAAGTAGGCTAAATGCAGTTCAAAACTGGTAAAAAGACTAAACAGGCGGCATAGCTTTGTTCAGTGGAGGACAACTGTAAAGGGAGGTAGACACAGTAGGCCCAAATAAGTAGGCTAAATGCAGTTCAAAACTGGTAAAAGGAATAAACAGGCGGCATAGCTTTGTTCAGTGGAGGACAACTGTAATGGGAGGCAGACACAGTAGGCCCAAATAAGTAGGCTAAATGCAGTTCAAAACTGGTAAAAGGACTAAACAGGTGGCATAGCTTTGTTCAGTGGATGACAACTGTAATGGGAGGCAGACGCAGTAGGCCCAAATAAGTAGGGTAAATGCAGTTCAAAACTGTAAAAGGACTAAACAGGTGGCATAGCTTTGTTCAGTGGAGGACAACTGTAATGGGAGGCAGACACATTTAGTAGGCCCAAATGAGTAAGCTAAATGCAGTTCAAAACTGGTATAAGGACTAAACTGGCGGCATAGGTTTGTTCAGAGGAGGACAACTGTAATGGGAGGCAGACACAGTTAGTAGGCCCAAATAAGTAGGTTAAATGCAGTTCAAAACTGGTAAAAGGACTAAACAGGCAGCATAGCTTTGTTCAGCGGAGGACAACTGTAATGGGAGGCACACACAGTTAGTAGGCCCAAATAAGTAGGCTAAATGCAGTTCAAAACTGGTAAAAGGACTAAACAGGCTGCATAGCTTTGTTCAGTGGAGGACAACTGTAAAGGGAGGCAGACACAGTATGCCCAAATAAGTAGGCTAAATGCAGTTCAAAACTGGTAAAAGGACTAAACAGGCGGCATAGCTTTGTTCAGTGGAGGACAACTGTAAAGGGAGGCAGACACAGTAGGCCCAAATAAGTAGGCTAAATGAAGTTCAACACTGTAAATGGATTTAACAGGTGGCATAGCTTTGTTCAGTGGAGGACAACTGTAATGGGAGGCAGACACAGTTAGTAGGCACAAATAAGTAGGCTAAATACAGTTCAAAACTGTTAAAAGGACTAAACAGGCGGCATAGCTTTGTTCAGTGGAGGACAACTGTAATGGGAGGCAGACACAGTTAGTAGGCCCAAATAAGTAGGCTAAATGCAGTTCAAAACTGGTAAAAAGACTAAACAGGCGGCATAGCTTTGTTCAGTGGAGGACAACTGTAATGGGAGGCAGACACAGTTAGTAGGCACAAATAAGTAGGCTAAATGCAGTTCAAAACTGGTAAAAGGACTAAACAGGTGGCATAGCTTTGTTCAGTGGAGGACAACTGTAATGGGAGGCAGACGCAGTAGGCCCAAATAAGTAGGGTAAATGAAGTTCAACACTGTAAATGGATTTAACAGGCGGCATAGCTTTGTTCAGTGGAGGACAACTGTAATGGGAGGCAGACACAGTTAGTAGGCACAAATAAGTAGGCTAAATACAGTTCAAAACTGGTAAAAGGACTAAACAGGCGGCATAGCTTTGTTCAGTGGAGGACAACTGTAATGGGAGGCAGACACAGTTAGTAGGCCCAAATAAGTAGGCTAAATGCAGTTCAAAACTGGTAAAAGGACTAAACAGGCGGCAAAGCTCTCTTCAGTGGAGGACAACTGTAATGGGAAGCAGACACAGTTAGTAGGCCCAAATAAGTAGGCAAAATACAGTTCAAAACTGATAAAAGGACTAAACAGGTGGCATAGCTTTGTTCAGTGGAGGGCAACTGTAATGGGAGGCAGACACAGTTAGTAGGCCCAAATAAGTAGGCTAAATGCAGTTCAAAACTGGTAAAAAGACTAAACAGGCGGCATAGCTTTGTTCAGTGGAGGACAACTGTAAAGGGAGGTAGACACAGTAGGCCCAAATAAGTAGGCTAAATGCAGTTCAAAACTGGTAAAAGGAATAAACAGGCGGCATAGCTTTGTTCAGTGGAGGACAACTGTAATGGGAGGCAGACACAGTAGGCCCAAATAAGTAGGCTAAATGCAGTTCAAAACTGGTAAAAGGACTAAACAGGTGGCATAGCTTTGTTCAGTGGATGACAACTGTAATGGGAGGCAGACGCAGTAGGCCCAAATAAGTAGGGTAAATGCAGTTCAAAACTGTAAAAGGACTAAACAGGGGCATAGCTTTGTTCAGTGGAGGACAACTGTAATGGGAGGCAGACACATTTAGTAGGCCCAAATGAGTAAGCTAAATGCAGTTCAAAACTGGTAAAAGGACTAAACAGGCGGCATAGCTTTGTTCAGTGGAAGACAACTGTAATGGGAGGCAGATACAGTTAGTAGGCCCAAATAAGTAGGCTAAATGCAGTTCAAAACTGGTAAAAGGTCTAAACAGGCATCGTAGCTTTGTTCAGTGGAGGACAATTGTAATGGGAGGCAGACACAGTTAGTAGGCCCAAATAAGTAGGCTAAATGCAGTTCAACACTGTAAATGGATTTAACAGGCGGCATAGCTTTGTTCAGTGGAGGACAACTGTAATGGGAGGCAGACACAGTTAGTAGGCACAAATAAGTAGGCTAAATACAGTTCAAAACTGGTAAAAGGACTAAACAGGCAGCATAGCTTTGTTCAGTGGAGGACAACTGTAATGGGAGGCAGACACAGTTAGTAGGCCCAAATAAGTAGGCTAAATGCAGTTCAAAACTGGTAAAAGGACTAAACAGGCGGCATAGCTTTCTTCAGTGGAGGACAATTGTAATGGGAGGCAGACACAGTTAGTAGGCCCAAATAAGTAGTCTAAATGCAGTTCAAAACTGTTAAAAGGACTAAACAGGCGGCATAGCTTTGTTCAGTGGAGGACAACTGTAATGGGAGGCAGACACAGTTAGTAGGCCCAAATAAGTAGGCTAAATGCAGTTCAAAACTGGTAAAAAGACTAAACAGGCGGCATAGCTTTGTTCAGTGGAGGACAACTGTAATGGGAGGCAGACACAGTAGGCCCAAATAAGTAGGCTAAATACAGTTCAAAACTGGTAAAAGGACTAAACAGGCAGCATAGCTTTGTTCAGTGGAGGACAACTGTAATGGGAGGCAGACACAGTTAGTAGGCCCAAATAAGTAGGCTAAATGCAGTTCAAAACTGGTAAAAGGACTAAACAGGCGGCATAGCTTTCTTCAGTGGAGGACAATTGTAATGGGAGGCAGACACAGTTAGTAGGCCCAAATAAGTAGGCTAAATGCAGTTCAAAACTGTTAAAAGGACTAAACAGGCGGCATAGCTTGGTTCAGTGGAGGACAACTGTAATGGGAGGCAGACACAGTTAGTAGGCCCAAATAAGTAGGCTAAATGCAGTTCAAAACTGGTAAAAAGACTAAACAGGCGGCATAGCTTTGTTCAGTGGAGGACAACTGTAATGGGAGGCAGACACAGTTAGTAGGCACAAATAAGTAGGCTAAATACAGTTCAAAACTGGTAAAAGGACTAAACAGGCAGCATAGCTTTGTTCAGTGGAGGACAACTGTAATGGGAGGCAGACACAGTTAGTAGGCCCAAATAAGTAGGCTAAATGCAGTTCAAAACTGGTAAAAGGACTAAACAGGCGGCAAAGCTCTCTTCAGTGGAGGACAACTGTAATGGGAGGCAGACACAGTTAGTAGGCCCAAATAAGTAGGCTAAATGCAGTTCAAAGCTGGTAAAAGGACTAAACAGGCGGCATAGCTTTGTTCAGTGGAGGACAACTGTAATGGGAGGCAGACACAGTTAGTAGGCCCAAATAAGTAGGCTAAATGCAGTTCAAAACTGGTAAAAGGACTAAACAGGCGGCAAAGCTCTCTTCAGTGGAGGACAACTGTAATGGGAAGCAGACACAGTTAGTAGGCCCAAATAAGTAGGCAAAATACAGTTCAAAACTGATAAAAGGACTAAACAGGTGGCATAGATTTGTTCAGTGGAGGGCAACTGTAATGGGAGGCAGACACAGTTAGTAGGCCCAAATAAGTAGGCTAAATGCAGTTCAAAACTGGTAAAAAGACTAAACAGGCGGCATAGCTTTGTTCAGTGGAGGACAACTGTAAAGGGAGGTAGACACAGTAGGCCCAAATAAGTAGGCTAAATGCAGTTCAAAACTGGTAAAAGGAATAAACAGGCGGCATAGCTTTGTTCAGTGGAGGTCAACTGTAATGGGAGGCAGACACAGTTAGTAGGCCCAAATAAGTTGACTAAATGCAGTTCAAAACAGGTAAAAGGACTAAACAGGCGGCATAGCTTTGTTCAGTGGAGGACAAATATAATAGGAGGCAGACACAGTTAGTAGGCCCAAATAAGTAGGCTAAATGCAGTTCAAAACTGGTAAAAGGACTTAACAGGCGGCATAGCTTTGTTCAGTGGAGGACAACTGTAATGGGAGGCAGACCCAGTAGGCCCAAATAAGTAGGGTAAATGCAGTTCAAACCTGTAAAAGGACTAAACAGGCAGCATAGCTTTGTTCAGTGGAGGACAACTGTAATGGGAGGCAGACACAGTTAGTAGGCTAAATGCATTTCAAAACTGGTAAAAGGACTAAACAGGTGGCATAGCTTTGTTCAGTGGAGGACAACTGTAATGGGAGGCAGATGCAGTAGGCCCAAATAAGTAGGGTAAATGCAGTTCAAAACTGTAAAAGGACTAAACAGGTGGCATAGCTTTGTTCAGTGGAGGACAACTGTAATGGGAGGCAGATACAGTTAGTAGGCCCAAATGAGTAAGCTAAATGCAGTTCAAAACTGGTAAAAGGACTAAACAGGCGGCATAGCTTTGTTCAGTGGAAGACAACTGTAATGGGAGGCAGATACAGTTAGTAGGCCCAAATAAGTAGGCTAAATGCAGTTCAAAACTGGTAAAAGGACTAAACAGGCATCATAGCTTTGTTCAGTGGAGGACAATTGTAATGGGAGGCAGACACAGTTAGTAGGCCCAAATAAGTAGGCTAAATGCAGTTCAACACTGTAAATGGATTTAACAGGCGGCATAGCTTTGTTCAGTGGAGGACAACTGTAATGGGAGGCAGGCACAGTTAGTAGGCACAAATAAGTAGGCTAAATACAGTTCAAAACTGGTAAAAGGACTAAACAGGCAGCATAGCTTTGTTCAGTGGAGGACAACTGTAATGGGAGGCAGACACAGTTAGTAGGCCCAAATAAGTAGGCTAAATGCAGTTCAAAACTGGTAAAAGGACTAAACAGGCGGCATAGCTTTCTTCAGTGGAGGACAATTGTAATGGGAGGCAGACACATTTAGTAGGCCCAAATAAGTAGGCTAAATGCAGTTCAAAACTGTTAAAAGGACTAAACAGGCGGCATAGCTTTGTTCAGTGGAGGACAACTGTAATGGGAGGCAGACACAGTTAGTAGGCCCAAATAAGTAGGCTAAATGCAGTTCAAAACTGGTAAAAAGACTAAACAGGCGGCATAGCTTTGTTCAGTGGAGGACAACTGTAATGGGAGGCAGACACAGTAGGCCCAAATAAGTAGGCTAAATGCAGTTCAAAACTGGTAAAAGGACTAAACAGGCGGCATAGCTTTCTTCAGTGGAGGACAATTGTAATGGGAGGCAGACACAGTTAGTAGGCCCAAATAAGTAGGCTAAATGCAGTTCAAAACTGTTAAAAGGACTAAACAGGCGGCATAGCTTTGTTCAGTGGAGGACAACTGTAATGGGAGGCAGACACAGTTAGTTGGCCCAAATAAGTAGGCTAAATGCAGTTCAAAACTGGTAAAAAGACTAAACAGGCGGCATAGCTTTGTTCAGTGGAGGACAACTGTAATGGGAGGCAGACACAGTTAGTAGGCACAAATAAGTAGGCTAAATACAGTTCAAAACTGGTAAAAGGACTAAACAGGCAGCATTGCTTTGTTCAGTGGAGGACAACTGTAATGGGAGGCAGACACAGTTAGTAGGCCCAAATAAGTAGGCTAAATGCAGTTCAAAACTGGTAAAAAGACTAAACAGGCGGCATAGCTTTGTTCAGTGGAGGACAACTGTAATGGGAGGCAGACACAGTTAGTAGGCCCAAATAAGTAGGCTAAATGCAGTTCAAAACTGGTAAAAAGACTAAACAGGCGGCATAGCTTTGTTCAGTGGAGGACAACTGTAATGGGAGGCAGACACAGTTAGTAGGCACAAATAAGTAGGCTAAATGCAGTTCAAAACTGGTAAAAAGACTAAACAGGCGGCATAGCTTTGTTCAGTGGAGGACAACTGTAATGGGAGGCAGACACAGTTAGTAGGCACAAATAAGTAGGCTAAATACAGTTCAAAACTGGTAAAAGGACTAAACAGGCAGCATTGCTTTGTTCAGTGGAGGACAACTGTAATGGGAGGCAGACACAGTTAGTTGGCCCAAATAAGTAGGCTAAATGCAGTTCAAAACTGGTAAAAAGACTAAACAGGCGGCATAGCTTTGTTCAGTGGAGGACAACTGTAATGGGAGGCAGACACAGTTAGTAGGCACAAATAAGTAGGCTAAATACAGTTCAAAACTGGTAAAAGGACTAAACAGGCAGCATTGCTTTGTTCAGTGGAGGACAACTGTAATGGGAGGCAGACACAGTTAGTAGGCCCAAATAAGTTGACTAAATGCAGTTCAAAACTGGTAAAAGGACTAAACAGGCGGCATAGCTTTGTTCAGTGGAGGACAACTATAATAGGAGGCAGACACAGTTAGTAGGCCCAAATAAGTAGGCTAAATGCAGTTCAAAACTGTTAAAAGGACTAAACAGGCGGCATAGCTTTGTTCAGTGGAGGACAACTGTAATGGGAGGCAGACACAGTTAGTAGGCCCAAATAAGTAGGCTAAATGCAGTTCAAAACTGGTAAAAGGACTAAACAGGCGGCAAAGCTCTCTTCAGTGGAGGACAACTGTAATGGGAGGCAGACACAGTTAGTAGGCCCAAATAAGTAGGCTAAATGCAGTTCAAAGCTGGTAAAAGGACTAAACAGGCGGCATAGCTTTGTTCAGTGGAGGACAACTGTAATGGGAGGCAGACACAGTTAGTAGGCCCAAATAAGTAGGCTAAATGCAGTTCAAAACTGGTAAAATGACTAAACAGGCGGCAAAGCTCTCTTCAGTGGAGGACAACTGTAATGGGAAGCAGACACAGTTAGTAGGCCCAAATAAGTAGGCAAAATACAGTTCAAAACTGATAAAAGGACTAAACAGGTGGCATAGCTTTGTTCAGTGGAGGGCAACTGTAATGGGAGGCAGACACAGTTAGTAGGCCCAAATAAGTAGGCTAAATGCAGTTCAAAACTGGTAAAAAGACTAAACAGGCGGCATAGCTTTGTTCAGTGGAGGACAACTGTAAAGGGAGGTAGACACAGTAGGCCCAAATAAGTAGGCTAAATGCAGTTCAAAACTGGTAAAAGGAATAAACAGGCGGCATAGCTTTGTTCAGTGGAGGTCAACTGTAATGGGAGGCAGACACAGTTAGTAGGCCCAAATAAGTTGACTAAATGCAGTTCAAAACAGGTAAAAGGACTAAACGTGCGGCATAGCTTTGTTCAGTGGAGGACAAATATAATAGGAGGCAGACACAGTTAGTAGGCCCAAATAAGTAGGCTAAATGCAGTTCAAAACTGGTAAAAGGACTTAACAGGCGGCATAGCTTTGTTCAGTGGAGGACAACTGTAATGGGAGGCAGACCCAGTAGGCCCAAATAAGTAGGGTAAATGCAGTTCAAACCTGTAAAAGGACTAAACAGGCAGCATAGCTTTGTTCAGTGGAGGACAACTGTAATGGGAGGCAGACACAGTTAGTAGGCCCAAATAAGTAGGCTAAATGCAGTTCAAAACTGGTAAAAGGACTAAACAGGTGGCATAGCTTTGTTCAGTGGAGGACAACTGTAATGGGAGGCAGATGCAGTAGGCCCAAATAAGTAGGGTAAATGCAGTTCAAAACTGTAAAAGGACTAAACAGGTGGCATAGCTTTGTTCAGTGGAGGACAACTGTAATGGGAGGCAGACACAGTTAGTAGGCCCAAATGAGTAAGCTAAATGCAGTTCAAAACTGGTAAAAGGACTAAACAGGCGGCATAGCTTTGTTCAGTGGAAGACAACTGTAATGGGAGGCAGATACAGTTAGTAGGCCCAAATAAGTAGGCTAAATGCAGTTCAAAACTGGTAAAAGGACTAAACAGGCATCATAGCTTTGTTCAGTGGAGGACAATTGTAATGGGAGGCAGACACAGTTAGTAGGCCCAAATAAGTAGGCTAAATGCAGTTCAACACTGTAAATGGATTTAACAGGCGGCATAGCTTTGTTCAGTGGAGGACAACTGTAATGGGAGGCAGGCACAGTTAGTAGGCACAAATAGGTAGGCTAAATACAGTTCAAAACTGGTAAAAGGACTAAACAGGCAGCATAGCTTTGTTCAGTGGAGGACAACTGTAATGGGAGGCAGACACAGTTAGTAGGCCCAAATAAGTAGGCTAAATGCAGTTCAAAACTGGTAAAAGGACTAAACAGGCGGCATAGCTTTCTTCAGTGGAGGACAATTGTAATGGGAGGCAGACACATTTAGTAGGCCCAAATAAGTAGGCTAAATGCAGTTCAAAACTGGTAAAAGGACTAAACAGGCGGCATAGCTTTGTTCAGTGGAGGACAACTGTAATGGGAGGCAGACACAGTAGGCCCAAATAAGTAGGCTAAATACAGTTCAAAACTGGTAAAAGGACTAAACAGGCAGCATAGCTTTGTTCAGTGGAGGACAACTGTAATGGGAGGTAGACACAGTTAGTAGGCCCAAATAAGTTGACTAAATGCAGTTCAAAACTGGTAAAAAGACTAAATAGGCGGCATAGCTTTGTTCAGTGGAGGACAACTGTAATGGGAGGCAGACACAGTTAGTAGGCCCAAATAAGTAGGCTAAATGCAGTTCAAAACTGGTATAAGGACTAAACTGGCGGCATAGGTTTGTTCAGAGGAGGACAACTGTAATGGGAGGCACACACAGTTAGTAGGCCCAAATAAGTAGGTTAAATGCAGTTCAAAACTGGTAAAAGGACTAAACAGGCAGCATAACTTTGTTCAGCGGAGGACAACTGCAATGGGAGGCAGACACAGTTAGTAGGCCCAAATAAGTAGGCTAAATGCAGTTCAAAACTGATAAAAGGACTAAACAGTAGGCATAGCTTTGTTCAGTGGAAGACAACTATTATGGGAGGCAGACAGTTATTAGGCCCAAATAAGTAGGCTAAATGCAGTTCAAAACTGGTAAAAGGACTAAACAGGCAGCATAGCTTTGTTCAGTGGAGGACAACTATAATGGGAAGCAGACACAGTTAGTAGGCCCAAATAAGTAGGCTAAATACAGTTCAAAACTGATAAAAGGACTAAACAGGTGGCATAGCTTTGTTCAGTGGAGGACAACTGTAAAGGGAGGTAGACACAGTAGGCCCAAATAAGTAGGCTAAATGCAGTTCAAAACTGGTAAAAGGAATAAACAGGCGGCATAGCTTTGTTCAGTGGAGGTCAACTGTAATGGGAGGCAGACACAGTTAGTAGGCCCAAATAAGTTGACTAAATGCAGTTCAAAACAGGTAAAAGGACTAAACAGGCGG
This sequence comes from Ranitomeya variabilis, assembly GCF_051348905.1. NCBI lineage: Eukaryota > Metazoa > Chordata > Amphibia > Anura > Dendrobatidae > Ranitomeya > Ranitomeya variabilis. The sequence goes on along the minus strand of NC_135234.1, from coordinate 304,365,157 downwards.
CATAGCTTTGTTCAGTGGAGGACAAATATAATAGGAGGCAGACACAGTTAGTAGGCCCAAATAAGTAGGCTAAATGCAGTTCAAAACTGGTAAAAGGACTTAACAGGCGGCATAGCTTTGTTCAGTGGAGGACAACTGTAATGGGAGGCAGACCCAGTAGGCCCAAATAAGTAGGGTAAATGCAGTTCAAACCTGTAAAAGGACTAAACAGGCAGCATAGCTTTGTTCAGTGGAGGACAACTGTAATGGGAGGCAGACACAGTTAGTAGGCTAAATGCATTTCAAAACTGGTAAAAGGACTAAACAGGTGGCATAGCTTTGTTCAGTGGAGGACAACTGTAATGGGAGGCAGATGCAGTAGGCCCAAATAAGTAGGGTAAATGCAGTTCAAAACTGTAAAAGGACTAAACAGGTGGCATAGCTTTGTTCAGTGGAGGACAACTGTAATGGGAGGCAGACACAGTTAGTAGGCCCAAATGAGTAAGCTAAATGCAGTTCAAAACTGGTAAAAGGACTAAACAGGCGGCATAGCTTTGTTCAGTGGAAGACAACTGTAATGGGAGGCAGATACAGTTAGTAGGCCCAAATAAGTAGGCTAAATGCAGTTCAAAACTGGTAAAAGGACTAAACAGGCATCATAGCTTTGTTCAGTGGAGGACAATTGTAATGGGAGGCAGACACAGTTAGTAGGCCCAAATAAGTAGGCTAAATGCAGTTCAACACTGTAAATGGATTTAACAGGCGGCATAGCTTTGTTCAGTGGAGGACAACTGTAATGGGAGGCAGGCACAGTTAGTAGGCACAAATAAGTAGGCTAAATACAGTTCAAAACTGGTAAAAGGACTAAACAGGCAGCATAGCTTTGTTCAGTGGAGGACAACTGTAATGGGAGGCAGACACAGTTAGTAGGCCCAAATAAGTAGGCTAAATGCAGTTCAAAACTGGTAAAAGGACTAAACAGGCGGCATAGCTTTCTTCAGTGGAGGACAATTGTAATGGGAGGCAGACACATTTAGTAGGCCCAAATAAGTAGGCTAAATGCAGTTCAAAACTGTTAAAAGGACTAAACAGGCGGCATAGCTTTGTTCAGTGGAGGACAACTGTAATGGGAGGCAGACACAGTTAGTAGGCCCAAATAAGTAGGCTAAATGCAGTTCAAAACTGGTAAAAAGACTAAACAGGCGGCATAGCTTTGTTCAGTGGAGGACAACTGTAATGGGAGGCAGACACAGTAGGCCCAAATAAGTAGGCTAAATGCAGTTCAAAACTGGTAAAAGGACTAAACAGGCGGCATAGCTTTCTTCAGTGGAGGACAATTGTAATGGGAGGCAGACACAGTTAGTAGGCCCAAATAAGTAGGCTAAATGCAGTTCAAAACTGTTAAAAGGACTAAACAGGCGGCATAGCTTTGTTCAGTGGAGGACAACTGTAATGGGAGGCAGACACAGTTAGTTGGCCCAAATAAGTAGGCTAAATGCAGTTCAAAACTGGTAAAAAGACTAAACAGGCGGCATAGCTTTGTTCAGTGGAGGACAACTGTAATGGGAGGCAGACACAGTTAGTAGGCACAAATAAGTAGGCTAAATACAGTTCAAAACTGGTAAAAGGACTAAACAGGCAGCATTGCTTTGTTCAGTGGAGGACAACTGTAATGGGAGGCAGACACAGTTAGTAGGCCCAAATAAGTAGGCTAAATGCAGTTCAAAACTGGTAAAAAGACTAAACAGGCGGCATAGCTTTGTTCAGTGGAGGACAACTGTAATGGGAGGCAGACACAGTTAGTAGGCCCAAATAAGTAGGCTAAATACAGTTCAAAACTGATAAAAGGACTAAACAGGTGGCATAGCTTTGTTCAGTGGAGGACAACTGTAAAGGGAGGTAGACACAGTAGGCCCAAATAAGTAGGCTAAATGCAGTTCAAAACTGGTAAAAGGAATAAACAGGCGGCATAGCTTTGTTCAGTGGAGGTCAACTGTAATGGGAGGCAGACACAGTTAGTAGGCCCAAATAAGTTGACTAAATGCAGTTCAAAACAGGTAAAAGGACTAAACAGGCGGCATAGCTTTGTTCAGTGGAGGACAAATATAATAGGAGGCAGACACAGTTAGTAGGCCCAAATAAGTAGGCTAAATGCAGTTCAAAACTGGTAAAAGGACTTAACAGGCGGCATAGCTTTGTTCAGTGGAGGACAACTGTAATGGGAGGCAGACCCAGTAGGCCCAAATAAGTAGGGTAAATGCAGTTCAAACCTGTAAAAGGACTAAACAGGCAGCATAGCTTTGTTCAGTGGAGGACAACTGTAATGGGAGGCAGACACAGTTAGTAGGCTAAATGCATTTCAAAACTGGTAAAAGGACTAAACAGGTGGCATAGCTTTGTTCAGTGGAGGACAACTGTAATGGGAGGCAGATGCAGTAGGCCCAAATAAGTAGGGTAAATGCAGTTCAAAACTGTAAAAGGACTAAACAGGTGGCATAGCTTTGTTCAGTGGAGGACAACTGTAATGGGAGGCAGACACAGTTAGTAGGCCCAAATGAGTAAGCTAAATGCAGTTCAAAACTGGTAAAAGGACTAAACAGGCGGCATAGCTTTGTTCAGTGGAAGACAACTGTAATGGGAGGCAGATACAGTTAGTAGGCCCAAATAAGTAGGCTAAATGCAGTTCAAAACTGGTAAAAGGACTAAACAGGCATCATAGCTTTGTTCAGTGGAGGACAATTGTAATGGGAGGCAGACACAGTTAGTAGGCCCAAATAAGTAGGCTAAATGCAGTTCAACACTGTAAATGGATTTAACAGGCGGCATAGCTTTGTTCAGTGGAGGACAACTGTAATGGGAGGCAGGCACAGTTAGCAGGCACAAATAAGTAGGCTAAATACAGTTCAAAACTGGTAAAAGGACTAAACAGGCAGCATAGCTTTGTTCAGTGGAGGACAACTGTAATGGGAGGCAGACACAGTTAGTAGGCCCAAATAAGTAGGCTAAATGCAGTTCAAAACTGGTAAAAGGACTAAACAGGCGGCATAGCTTTCTTCAGTGGAGGACAATTGTAATGGGAGGCAGACACATTTAGTAGGCCCAAATAAGTAGGCTAAATGCAGTTCAAAACTGTTAAAAGGACTAAACAGGCGGCATAGCTTTGTTCAGTGGAGGACAACTGTAATGGGAGGCAGACACAGTTAGTAGGCCCAAATAAGTAGGCTAAATGCAGTTCAAAACTGGTAAAAAGACTAAACAGGCGGCATAGCTTTGTTCAGTGGAGGACAACTGTAATGGGAGGCAGACACAGTAGGCCCAAATAAGTAGGCTAAATGCAGTTCAAAACTGGTAAAAGGACTAAACAGGCGGCATAGCTTTCTTCAGTGGAGGACAATTGTAATGGGAGGCAGACACAGTTAGTAGGCCCAAATAAGTAGGCTAAATGCAGTTCAAAACTGTTAAAAGGACTAAACAGGCGGCATAGCTTTGTTCAGTGGAGGACAACTGTAATGGGAGGCAGACACAGTTAGTTGGCCCAAATAAGTAGGCTAAATGCAGTTCAAAACTGGTAAAAAGACTAAACAGGCGGCATAGCTTTGTTCAGTGGAGGACAACTGTAATGGGAGGCAGACACAGTTAGTAGGCACAAATAAGTAGGCTAAATACAGTTCAAAACTGGTAAAAGGACTAAACAGGCAGCATTGCTTTGTTCAGTGGAGGACAACTGTAATGGGAGGCAGACACAGTTAGTAGGCCCAAATAAGTAGGCTAAATGCAGTTCAAAACTGGTAAAAAGACTAAACAGGCGGCATAGCTTTGTTCAGTGGAGGACAACTGTAATGGGAGGCAGACACAGTTAGTAGGCCCAAATAAGTAGGCTAAATGCAGTTCAAAACTGGTAAAAAGACTAAACAGGCGGCATAGCTTTGTTCAGTGGAGGACAACTGTAATGGGAGGCAGACACAGTTAGTAGGCACAAATAAGTAGGCTAAATGCAGTTCAAAACTGGTAAAAAGACTAAACAGGCGGCATAGCTTTGTTCAGTGGAGGACAACTGTAATGGGAGGCAGACACAGTTAGTAGGCACAAATAAGTAGGCTAAATACAGTTCAAAACTGGTAAAAGGACTAAACAGGCAGCATTGCTTTGTTCAGTGGAGGACAACTGTAATGGGAGGCAGACACAGTTAGTTGGCCCAAATAAGTAGGCTAAATGCAGTTCAAAACTGGTAAAAAGACTAAACAGGCGGCATAGCTTTGTTCAGTGGAGGACAACTGTAATGGGAGGCAGACACAGTTAGTAGGCACAAATAAGTAGGCTAAATACAGTTCAAAACTGGTAAAAGGACTAAACAGGCAGCATTGCTTTGTTCAGTGGAGGACAACTGTAATGGGAGGCAGACACAGTTAGTAGGCCCAAATAAGTTGACTAAATGCAGTTCAAAACTGGTAAAAGGACTAAACAGGCGGCATAGCTTTGTTCAGTGGAGGACAACTATAATAGGAGGCAGACACAGTTAGTAGGCCCAAATAAGTAGGCTAAATGCAGTTCAAAACTGTTAAAAGGACTAAACAGGCGGCATAGCTTTGTTCAGTGGAGGACAACTGTAATGGGAGGCAGACACAGTTAGTAGGCCCAAATAAGTAGGCTAAATGCAGTTCAAAACTGGTAAAAGGACTAAACAGGCGGCAAAGCTCTCTTCAGTGGAGGACAACTGTAATGGGAGGCAGACACAGTTAGTAGGCCCAAATAAGTAGGCTAAATGCAGTTCAAAGCTGGTAAAAGGACTAAACAGGCGGCATAGCTTTGTTCAGTGGAGGACAACTGTAATGGGAGGCAGACACAGTTAGTAGGCCCAAATAAGTAGGCTAAATGCAGTTCAAAACTGGTAAAATGACTAAACAGGCGGCAAAGCTCTCTTCAGTGGAGGACAACTGTAATGGGAAGCAGACACAGTTAGTAGGCCCAAATAAGTAGGCAAAATACAGTTCAAAACTGATAAAAGGACTAAACAGGTGGCATAGCTTTGTTCAGTGGAGGGCAACTGTAATGGGAGGCAGACACAGTTAGTAGGCCCAAATAAGTAGGCTAAATGCAGTTCAAAACTGGTAAAAAGACTAAACAGGCGGCATAGCTTTGTTCAGTGGAGGACAACTGTAAAGGGAGGTAGACACAGTAGGCCCAAATAAGTAGGCTAAATGCAGTTCAAAACTGGTAAAAGGAATAAACAGGCGGCATAGCTTTGTTCAGTGGAGGTCAACTGTAATGGGAGGCAGACACAGTTAGTAGGCCCAAATAAGTAGGCTAAATGCAGTTCAAAACTGGTAAAAGGACTTAACAGGCGGCATAGCTTTGTTCAGTGGAGGACAACTGTAATGGGAGGCAGACCCAGTAGGCCCAAATAAGTAGGGTAAATGCAGTTCAAACCTGTAAAAGGACTAAACAGGCAGCATAGCTTTGTTCAGTGGAGGACAACTGTAATGGGAGGCAGACACAGTTAGTAGGCCCAAATAAGTAGGCTAAATGCAGTTCAAAACTGGTAAAAGGACTAAACAGGTGGCATAGCTTTGTTCAGTGGAGGACAACTGTAATGGGAGGCAGATGCAGTAGGCCCAAATAAGTAGGGTAAATGCAGTTCAAAACTGTAAAAGGACTAAACAGGTGGCATAGCTTTGTTCAGTGGAGGACAACTGTAATGTGAGGCAGACACAGTTAGTAGGCCCAAATGAGTAAGCTAAATGCAGTTCAAAACTGGTAAAAGGACTAAACAGGCGGCATAGCTTTGTTCAGTGGAAGACAACTGTAATGGGAGGCAGATACAGTTAGTAGGCCCAAATAAGTAGGCTAAATGCAGTTCAAAACTGGTAAAAGGACTAAACAGGCATCATAGCTTTGTTCAGTGGAGGACAATTGTAATGGGAGGCAGACACAGTTAGTAGGCCCAAATAAGTAGGCTAAATGCAGTTCAACACTGTAAATGGATTTAACAGGCGGCATAGCTTTGTTCAGTGGAGGACAACTGTAATGGGAGGCAGGCACAGTTAGTAGGCACAAATAGGTAGGCTAAATACAGTTCAAAACTGGTAAAAGGACTAAACAGGCAGCATAGCTTTGTTCAGTGGAGGACAACTGTAATGGGAGGCAGACACAGTTAGTAGGCCCAAATAAGTAGGCTAAATGCAGTTCAAAACTGGTAAAAGGACTAAACAGGCGGCATAGCTTTCTTCAGTGGAGGACAATTGTAATGGGAGGCAGACACATTTAGTAGGCCCAAATAAGTAGGCTAAATGCAGTTCAAAACTGGTAAAAGGACTAAACAGGCGGCATAGCTTTGTTCAGTGGAGGACAACTGTAATGGGAGGCAGACACAGTAGGCCCAAATAAGTAGGCTAAATACAGTTCAAAACTGGTAAAAGGACTAAACAGGCAGCATAGCTTTGTTCAGTGGAGGACAACTGTAATGGGAGGTAGACACAGTTAGTAGGCCCAAATAAGTTGACTAAATGCAGTTCAAAACTGGTAAAAAGACTAAACAGGCGGCATAGCTTTGTTCAGTGGAGGACAACTGTAATGGGAGGCAGACACAGTTAGTAGGCCCAAATAAGTAGGCTAAATGCAGTTCAAAACTGGTATAAGGACTAAACTGGCGGCATAGGTTTGTTCAGAGGAGGACAACTGTAATGGGAGGCACACACAGTTAGTAGGCCCAAATAAGTAGGTTAAATGCAGTTCAAAACTGGTAAAAGGACTAAACAGGCAGCATAACTTTGTTCAGCGGAGGACAACTGCAATGGGAGGCAGACACAGTTAGTAGGCCCAAATAAGTAGGCTAAATGCAGTTCAAAACTGATAAAAGGACTAAACAGTAGGCATAGCTTTGTTCAGTGGAAGACAACTATTATGGGAGGCAGACAGTTATTAGGCCCAAATAAGTAGGCTAAATGCAGTTCAAAACTGGTAAAAGGACTAAACAGGCAGCATAGCTTTGTTCAGTGGAGGACAACTATAATGGGAAGCAGACACAGTTAGTAGGCCCAAATAAGTAGGCTAAATACAGTTCAAAACTGATAAAAGGACTAAACAGGTGGCATAGCTTTGTTCAGTGGAGGACAACTGTAATGGGAGGCAGACACAGTTAGTAGGCCCAAATAAGTAAGCTAAATGCAGTTCAAAACTGGTATAAGGACTAAACTGGCGGCATAGGTTTGTTCAGAGGAGGACAACTGTAATGGGAGGCAGACACAGTTAGTAGGCCCAAATAAGTAGGTTAAATGCAGTTCAAAACTGGTAAAAGGACTAAACAGGCAGCATAGCTTTGTTCAGCGGAGGACAACTGTAATGGGAGGCACACACAGTTAGTAGGCCCAAATAAGTAGGCTAAATGCAGTTCAAAACTGGTAAAAGGACTAAACAGGCTGCATAGCTTTGTTCAGTGGAGGACAACTGTAAAGGGAGGCAGACACAGTAGGCCCAAATAAGTAGGCTAAATGCAGTTCAAAACTGGTAAAAGGACTAAACAGGCGGCATAGCTTTGTTCAGTGGAGGACAACTGTAAAGGGAGGCAGACACAGTAGGCCCAAATAAGTAGGCTAAATGAAGTTCAACACTGTAAATGGATTTAACAGGTGGCATAGCTTTGTTCAGTGGAGGACAACTGTAATGGGAGGCAGACACAGTTAGTAGGCACAAATAAGTAGGCTAAATACAGTTCAAAACTGTTAAAAGGACTAAACAGGCGGCATAGCTTTGTTCAGTGGAGGACAACTGTAATGGGAGGCAGACACAGTTAGTAGGCCCAAATAAGTAGGCTAAATGCAGTTCAAAACTGGTAAAAAGACTAAACAGGCGGCATAGCTTTGTTCAGTGGAGGACAACTGTAATGGGAGGCAGACACAGTTAGTAGGCACAAATAAGTAGGCTAAATGCAGTTCAAAACTGGTAAAAGGACTAAACAGGTGGCATAGCTTTGTTCAGTGGAGGACAACTGTAATGGGAGGCAGACGCAGTAGGCCCAAATAAGTAGGGTAAATGAAGTTCAACACTGTAAATGGATTTAACAGGCGGCATAGCTTTGTTCAGTGGAGGACAACTGTAATGGGAGGCAGACACAGTTAGTAGGCACAAATAAGTAGGCTAAATACAGTTCAAAACTGGTAAAAGGACTAAACAGGCGGCATAGCTTTGTTCAGTGGAGGACAACTGTAATGGGAGGCAGACACAGTTAGTAGGCCCAAATAAGTAGGCTAAATGCAGTTCAAAACTGGTAAAAGGACTAAACAGGCGGCAAAGCTCTCTTCAGTGGAGGACAACTGTAATGGGAAGCAGACACAGTTAGTAGGCCCAAATAAGTAGGCAAAATACAGTTCAAAACTGATAAAAGGACTAAACTGGTGGCATAGCTTTGTTCAGTGGAGGGCAACTGTAATGGGAGGCAGACACAGTTAGTAGGCCCAAATAAGTAGGCTAAATGCAGTTCAAAACTGGTAAAAAGACTAAACAGGCGGCATAGCTTTGTTCAGTGGAGGACAACTGTAAAGGGAGGTAGACACAGTAGGCCCAAATAAGTAGGCTAAATGCAGTTCAAAACTGGTAAAAGGAATAAACAGGCGGCATAGCTTTGTTCAGTGGAGGACAACTGTAATGGGAGGCAGACACAGTAGGCCCAAATAAGTAGGCTAAATGCAGTTCAAAACTGGTAAAAGGACTAAACAGGTGGCATAGCTTTGTTCAGTGGATGACAACTGTAATGGGAGGCAGACGCAGTAGGCCCAAATAAGTAGGGTAAATGCAGTTCAAAACTGTAAAAGGACTAAACAGGTGGCATAGCTTTGTTCAGTGGAGGACAACTGTAATGGGAGGCAGACACATTTAGTAGGCCCAAATGAGTAAGCTAAATGCAGTTCAAAACTGGTAAAAGGACTAAACAGGCGGCATAGCTTTGTTCAGTGGAAGACAACTGTAATGGGAGGCAGATACAGTTAGTAGGCCCAAATAAGTAGGCTAAATGCAGTTCAAAACTGGTAAAAGGTCTAAACAGGCATCGTAGCTTTGTTCAGTGGAGGACAATTGTAATGGGAGGCAGACACAGTTAGTAGGCCCAAATAAGTAGGCTAAATGCAGTTCAACACTGTAAATGGATTTAACAGGCGGCATAGCTTTGTTCAGTGGAGGACAACTGTAATGGGAGGCAGACACAGTTAGTAGGCACAAATAAGTAGGCTAAATACAGTTCAAAACTGGTAAAAGGACTAAACAGGCAGCATAGCTTTGTTCAGTGGAGGACAACTGTAATGGGAGGCAGACACAGTTAGTAGGCCCAAATAAGTAGGCTAAATGCAGTTCAAAACTGGTAAAAGGACTAAACAGGCGGCATAGCTTTCTTCAGTGGAGGACAATTGTAATGGGAGGCAGACACAGTTAGTAGGCCCAAATAAGTAGTCTAAATGCAGTTCAAAACTGTTAAAAGGACTAAACAGGCGGCATAGCTTTGTTCAGTGGAGGACAACTGTAATGGGAGGCAGACACAGTTAGTAGGCCCAAATAAGTAGGCTAAATGCAGTTCAAAACTGGTAAAAAGACTAAACAGGCGGCATAGCTTTGTTCAGTGGAGGACAACTGTAATGGGAGGCAGACACAGTAGGCCCAAATAAGTAGGCTAAATACAGTTCAAAACTGGTAAAAGGACTAAACAGGCAGCATAGCTTTGTTCAGTGGAGGACAACTGTAATGGGAGGCAGACACAGTTAGTAGGCCCAAATAAGTAGGCTAAATGCAGTTCAAAACTGGTAAAAGGACTAAACAGGCGGCATAGCTTTCTTCAGTGGAGGACAATTGTAATGGGAGGCAGACACAGTTAGTAGGCCCAAATAAGTAGGCTAAATGCAGTTCAAAACTGTTAAAAGGACTAAACAGGCGGCATAGCTTGGTTCAGTGGAGGACAACTGTAATGGGAGGCAGACACAGTTAGTAGGCCCAAATAAGTAGGCTAAATGCAGTTCAAAACTGGTAAAAAGACTAAACAGGCGGCATAGCTTTGTTCAGTGGAGGACAACTGTAATGGGAGGCAGACACAGTTAGTAGGCACAAATAAGTAGGCTAAATACAGTTCAAAACTGGTAAAAGGACTAAACAGGCAGCATAGCTTTGTTCAGTGGAGGACAACTGTAATGGGAGGCAGACACAGTTAGTAGGCCCAAAAGAGTAGGCTAAATGCAGTTCAAAACTGGTAAAAGGACTAAACAGGCGGCAAAGCTCTCTTCAGTGGAGGACAACTGTAATGGGAGGCAGACACAGTTAGTAGGCCCAAATAAGTAGGCTAAATGCAGTTCAAAGCTGGTAAAAGGACTAAACAGGCGGCATAGCTTTGTTCAGTGGAGGACAACTGTAATGGGAGGCAGACACAGTTAGTAGGCCCAAATAAGTAGGCTAAATGCAGTTCAAAACTGGTAAAAGGACTAAACAGGCGGCAAAGCTCTCTTCAGTGGAGGACAACTGTAATGGGAAGCAGACACAGTTAGTAGGCCCAAATAAGTAGGCAAAATACAGTTCAAAACTGATAAAAGGACTAAACAGGTGGCATAGATTTGTTCAGTGGAGGGCAACTGTAATGGGAGGCAGACACAGTTAGTAGGCCCAAATAAGTAGGCTAAATGCAGTTCAAAACTGGTAAAAAGACTAAACAGGCGGCATAGCTTTGTTCAGTGGAGGACAACTGTAAAGGGAGGTAGACACAGTAGGCCCAAATAAGTAGGCTAAATGCAGTTCAAAACTGGTAAAAGGAATAAACAGGCGGCATAGCTTTGTTCAGTGGAGGTCAACTGTAATGGGAGGCAGACACAGTTAGTAGGCCCAAATAAGTTGACTAAATGCAGTTCAAAACAGGTAAAAGGACTAAACAGGCGGCATAGCTTTGTTCAGTGGAGGACAAATATAATAGGAGGCAGACACAGTTAGTAGGCCCAAATAAGTAGGCTAAATGCAGTTCAAAACTGGTAAAAGGACTTAACAGGCGGCATAGCTTTGTTCAGTGGAGGACAACTGTAATGGGAGGCAGACCCAGTAGGCCCAAATAAGTAGGGTAAATGCAGTTCAAACCTGTAAAAGGACTAAACAGGCAGCATAGCTTTGTTCAGTGGAGGACAACTGTAATGGGAGGCAGACACAGTTAGTATGCTAAATGCAGTTCAAAACTGGTAAAAGGACTAAACAGGTGGCATAGCTTTGTTCAGTGGAGGACAACTGTAATGGGAGGCAGATGCAGTAGGCCCAAATAAGTAGGGTAAATGCAGTTCAAAACTGTAAAAGGACTAAACAGGTGGCATAGCTTTGTTCAGTGGAGGACAACTGTAATGGGAGGCAGACACAGTTAGTAGGCCCAAATGAGTAAGCTAAATGCAGTTCAAAACTGGTAAAAGGACTAAACAGGCGGCATAGCTTTGTTCAGTGGAAGACAACTGTAATGGGAGGCAGATACAGTTAGTAGGCCCAAATAAGTAGGCTAAATGCAGTTCAAAACTGGTAAAAGGACTAAACAGGCATCATAGCTTTGTTCAGTGGAGGACAATTGTAATGGGAGGCAGACACAGTTAGTAGGCCCAAATAAGTAGGCTAAATGCAGTTCAACACTGTAAATGGATTTAACAGGCGGCATAGCTTTGTTCAGTGGAGGACAACTGTAATGGGAGGCAGGCACAGTTAGTAGGCACAAATAAGTAGGCTAAATACAGTTCAAAACTGGTAAAAGGACTAAACAGGCAGCATAGCTTTGTTCAGTGGAGGACAACTGTAATGGGAGGCAGACACAGTTAGTAGGCCCAAATAAGTAGGCTAAATGCAGTTCAAAACTGGTAAAAGGACTAAACAGGCGGCATAGCTTTCTTCAGTGGAGGACAATTGTAATGGGAGGCAGACACATTTAGTAGGCCCAAATAAGTAGGCTAAATGCAGTTCAAAACTGTTAAAAGGACTAAACAGGCGGCATAGCTTTGTTCAGTGGAGGACAACTGTAATGGGAGGCAGACACAGTTAGTAGGCCCAAATAAGTAGGCTAAATGCAGTTCAAAACTGGTAAAAAGACTAAACAGGCGGCATAGCTTTGTTCAGTGGAGGACAACTGTAATGGGAGGCAGACACAGTAGGCCCAAATAAGTAGGCTAAATACAGTTCAAAACTGGTAAAAGGACTAAACAGGCAGCATAGCTTTGTTCAGTGGAGGACAACTGTAATGGGAGGTAGACACAGTTAGTAGGCCCAAATAAGTAGGCTAAATGCAGTTCAAAACTGGTAAAAGGACTAAACAGGCGGCATAGCTTTCTTCAGTGGAGGACAATTGTAATGGGAGGCAGACACAGTTAGTAGGCCCAAATAAGTAGGCTAAATGCAGTTCAAAACTGTTAAAAGGACTAAACAGGCGGCATAGCTTTGTTCAGTGGAGGACAACTGTAATGGGAGGCAGACACAGTTAGTAGGCCCAAATAAGTAGGCTAAATGCAGTTCAAAACTGGTAAAAAGACTAAACAGGCGGCATAGCTTTGTTCAGTGGAGGACAACTGTAATGGGAGGCAGACACAGTTAGTAGGCACAAATAAGTAGGCTAAATACAGTTCAAAACTGGTAAAAGGACTAAACAGGCAGCATAGCTTTGTTCAGTGGAGGACAACTGTAATGGGAGGCAGACACAGTTAGTAGGCCCAAATAAGTTGACTAAATGCAGTTCAAAACTGGTAAAAGGACTAAACAGGCGGCATAGCTTTGTTCAGTGGAGGACAACTGTAATGGGAGGCAGACACAGTTAGTAGGCACAAATAAGTAGGCTAAATACAGTTCAAAACTGGTAAAAGGACTAAACAGGCAGCATAGCTTTGTTCAGTGGAGGAAAACTGTAATGGGAGGCAGACACAGTTAGTAGGCCCAAATAAGTTGACTAAATGCAGTTCAAAACTGGTAAAAGGACTAAACAGGCGGCATAGCTTTCTTCAGTGGAGGACAATTGTAATGGGAGGCAGACACAGTTAGTAGGCCCAAATAAGTAGGCTAAATGCAGTTCAAAACTGTTAAAAGGACTAAACAGGCGGCATAGCTTTGTTCAGTGGAGGACAACTGTAATGGGAGGCAGACACAGTTAGTAGGCCCAAATAAGTAGGCTAAATGCAGTTCAAAACTGGTAAAAAGACTAAACAGGCGGCATAGCTTTGTTCAGTGGAGGACAACTGTAATGGGAGGCAGACACAGTTAGTAGGCACAAATAAGTAGGCTAAATACAGTTCAAAACTGGTAAAAGGACTAAACAGGCAGCATAGCTTTGTTCAGTGGAGGACAACTGTAATGGGAGGCAGACACAGTTAGTAGGCCCAAATAAGTTGACTAAATGCAGTTCAAAACTGGTAAAAGGACTAAACAGGCGGCATAGCTTTGTTCAGTGGAGGACAACTATAATAGGAGGCAGACACAGTTAGTAGGCCCAAATAAGTAGGCTAAATGCAGTTCAAAACTGTTAAAAGGACTAAACAGGCGGCATAGCTTTGTTCAGTGGAGGACAACTGTAATGGGAGGCAGACACAGTTAGTAGGCCCAAATAAGTAGGCTAAATGCAGTTCAAAACTGGTAAAAGGACTAAACAGGCGGCAAAGCTCTCTTCAGTGGAGGACAACTGTAATGGGAGGCAGACACAGTTAGTAGGCCCAAATAAGTAGGCTAAATGCAGTTCAAAGCTGGTAAAAGGACTAAACAGGCGGCATAGCTTTGTTCAGTGGAGGACAACTGTAATGGGAGGCAGACACAGTTAGTAGGCCCAAATAAGTAGGCTAAATGCAGTTCAAAACTGGTAAAATGACTAAACAGGCGGCAAAGCTCTCTTCAGTGGAGGACAACTGTAATGGGAAGCAGACACAGTTAGTAGGCCCAAATAAGTAGGCAAAATACAGTTCAAAACTGATAAAAGGACTAAACAGGTGGCATAGCTTTGTTCAGTGGAGGGCAACTGTAATGGGAGGCAGACACAGTTAGTAGGCCCAAATAAGTAGGCTAAATGCAGTTCAAAACTGGTAAAAAGACTAAACAGGCGGCATAGCTTTGTTCAGTGGAGGACAACTGTAAAGGGAGGTAGACACAGTAGGCCCAAATAAGTAGGCTAAATGCAGTTCAAAACTGGTAAAAGGAATAAACAGGCGGCATAGCTTTGTTCAGTGGAGGTCAACTGTAATGGGAGGCAGACACAGTTAGTAGGCCCAAATAAGTTGACTAAATGCAGTTCAAAACAGGTAAAAGGACTTAACAGGCGGCATAGCTTTGTTCAGTGGAGGACAACTGTAATGGGAGGCAGACCCAGTAGGCCCAAATAAGTAGGGTAAATGCAGTTCAAACCTGTAAAAGGACTAAACAGGCAGCATAGCTTTGTTCAGTGGAGGACAACTGTAATGGGAGGCAGACACAGTTAGTAGGCCCAAATAAGTAGGCTAAATGCAGTTCAAAACTGGTAAAAGGACTAAACAGGTGGCATAGCTTTGTTCAGTGGAGGACAACTGTAATGGGAGGCAGATGCAGTAGGCCCAAATAAGTAGGGTAAATGCAGTTCAAAACTGTAAAAGGACTAAACAGGTGGCATAGCTTTGTTCAGTGGAGGACAACTGTAATGGGAGGCAGACACAGTTAGTAGGCCCAAATGAGTAAGCTAAATGCAGTTCAAAACTGGTAAAAGGACTAAACAGGCGGCATAGCTTTGTTCAGTGGAAGACAACTGTAATGGGAGGCAGATACAGTTAGTAGGCCCAAATAAGTAGGCTAAATGCAGTTCAAAACTGGTAAAAGGACTAAACAGGCATCATAGCTTTGTTCAGTGGAGGACAATTGTAATGGGAGGCAGACACAGTTAGTAGGCCCAAATAAGTAGGCTAAATGCAGTTCAACACTGTAAATGGATTTAACAGGCGGCATAGCTTTGTTCAGTGGAGGACAACTGTAATGGGAGGCAGGCACAGTTAGTAGGCACAAATAGGTAGGCTAAATACAGTTCAAAACTGGTAAAAGGACTAAACAGGCAGCATAGCTTTGTTCAGTGGAGGAAAACTGTAATGGGAGGCAGACACAGTTAGTAGGCCCAAATAAGTAGGCTAAATGCAGTTCAAAACTGGTAAAAGGACTAAACAGGCGGCATAGCTTTCTTCAGTGGAGGACAATTGTAATGGGAGGCAGACACATTTAGTAGGCCCAAATAAGTAGGCTAAATGCAGTTCAAAACTGTTAAAAGGACTAAACAGGCGGCATAGCTTTGTTCAGTGGAGGACAACTGTAATGGGAGGCAGACACAGTAGGCCCAAATAAGTAGGCTAAATACAGTTCAAAACTGGTAAAAGGACTAAACAGGCAGCATAGCTTTGTTCAGTGGAGGACAACTGTAATGGGAGGTAGACACAGTTAGTAGGCCCAAATAAGTAGGCTAAATGCAGTTCAAAACTGGTAAAAGGACTAAACAGGCGGCATAGCTTTCTTCAGTGGAGGACAATTGTAATGGGAGGCAGACACAGTTAGTAGGCCCAAATAAGTAGGCTAAATGCAGTTCAAAACTGTTAAAAGGACTAAACAGGCGGCATAGCTTTGTTCAGTGGAGGACAACTGTAATGGGAGGCAGACACAGTTAGTAGGCCCAAATAAGTAGGCTAAATGCAGTTCAAAACTGGTAAAAAGACTAAACAGGCGGCATAGCTTTGTTCAGTGGAGGACAACTGTAATGGGAGGCAGACACAGTTAGTAGGCACAAATAAGTAGGCTAAATACAGTTCAAAACTGGTAAAAGGACTAAACAGGCAGCATAGCTTTGTTCAGTGGAGGACAACTGTAATGGGAGGCAGACACAGTTAGTAGGCCCAAATAAGTTGACTAAATGCAGTTCAAAACTGGTAAAAGGACTAAACAGGCGGCATAGCTTTGTTCAGTGGAGGACAACTGTAATGGGAGGCAGACACAGTTAGTAGGCACAAATAAGTAGGCTAAATACAGTTCAAAACTGGTAAAAGGACTAAACAGGCAGCATAGCTTTGTTCAGTGGAGGAAAACTGTAATGGGAGGCAGACACAGTTAGTAGGCCCAAATAAGTTGACTAAATGCAGTTCAAAACTGGTAAAAGGACTAAACAGGCGGCATAGCTTTCTTCAGTGGAGGACAATTGTAATGGGAGGCAGACACAGTTAGTAGGCCCAAATAAGTAGGCTAAATGCAGTTCAAAACTGTTAAAAGGACTAAACAGGCGGCATAGCTTTGTTCAGTGGAGGACAACTGTAATGGGAGGCAGACACAGTTAGTAGGCCCAAATAAGTAGGCTAAATGCAGTTCAAAACTGGTAAAAAGACTAAACAGGCGGCATAGCTTTGTTCAGTGGAGGACAACTGTAATGGGAGGCAGACACAGTTAGTAGGCACAAATAAGTAGGCTAAATACAGTTCAAAACTGGTAAAAGGACTAAACAGGCAGCATAGCTTTGTTCAGTGGAGGACAACTGTAATGGGAGGCAGACACAGTTAGTAGGCCCAAATAAGTTGACTAAATGCAGTTCAAAACTGGTAAAAGGACTAAACAGGCGGCATAGCTTTGTTCAGTGGAGGACAACTATAATAGGAGGCAGACACAGTTAGTAGGCCCAAATAAGTAGGCTAAATGCAGTTCAAAACTGTTAAAAGGACAAAACAGGCGGCATAGCTTTGTTCAGTGGAGGACAACTGTAATGGGAGGCAGACACAGTTAGTAGGCCCAAATAAGTAGGCTAAATGCAGTTCAAAACTGGTAAAAGGACTAAACAGGCGGCAAAGCTCTCTTCAGTGGAGGACAACTGTAATGGGAGGCAGACACAGTTAGTAGGCCCAAATAAGTAGGCTAAATGCAGTTCAAAGCTGGTAAAAGGACTAAACAGGCGGCATAGCTTTGTTCAGTGGAGGACAACTGTAATGGAAGGCAGACACAGTTAGTAGGCCCAAATAAGTAGGCTAAATGCAGTTCAAAACTGGTAAAAGGACTAAACAGGCGGCAAAGCTCTCTTCAGTGGAGGACAACTGTAATGGGAAGCAGACACAGTTAGTAGGCCCAAATAAGTAGGCAAAATACAGTTCAAAACTGATAAAAGGACTAAACAGGTGGCATAGCTTTGTTCAGTGGAGGGCAACTGTAATGGGAGGCAGACACAGTTAGTAGGCCCAAATAAGTAGGCTAAATGCAGTTCAAAACTGGTAAAAAGACTAAACAGGCGGCATAGCTTTGTTCAGTGGAGGACAACTGTAAAGGGAGGTAGACACAGTAGGCCCAAATAAGTAGGCTAAATGCAGTTCAAAACTGGTAAAAGGAATAAACAGGCGGCATAGCTTTGTTCAGTGGAGGTCAACTGTAATGGGAGGCAGACACAGTTAGTAGGCCCAAATAAGTTGACTAAATGCAGTTCAAAACAGGTAAAAGGACTAAACAGGCGGCATAGCTTTGTTCAGTGGAGGACAAATATAATAGGAGGCAGACACAGTTAGTAGGCCCAAATAAGTAGGCTAAATGCAGTTCAAAACTGGTAAAAGGACTTAACAGGCGGCATAGCTTTGTTCAGTGGAGGACAACTGTAATGGGAGGCAGACCCAGTAGGCCCAAATAAGTAGGGTAAATGCAGTTCAAACCTGTAAAAGGACTAAACAGGCAGCATAGCTTTGTTCAGTGGAGGACAACTGTAATGGGAGGCAGACACAGTTAGTAGGCCCAAATAAGTAGGCTAAATGCAGTTCAAAACTGGTAAAAGGACTAAACAGGTGGCATAGCTTTGTTCAGTGGAGGACAACTGTAATGGGAGGCAGATGCAGTAGGCCCAAATAAGTAGGGTAAATGCAGTTCAAAACTGTAAAAGGACTAAACAGGTGGCATAGCTTTGTTCAGTGGAGGACAACTGTAATGGGAGGCAGACACAGTTAGTAGGCCCAAATGAGTAAGCTAAATGCAGTTCAAAACTGGTAAAAGGACTAAACAGGCGGCATAGCTTTGTTCAGTGGAAGACAACTGTAATGGGAGGCAGATACAGTTAGTAGGCCCAAATAAGTAGGCTAAATGCAGTTCAAAACTGGTAAAAGGACTAAACAGGCATCATAGCTTTGTTCAGTGGAGGACAATTGTAATGGGAGGCAGACACAGTTAGTAGGCCCAAATAAGTAGGCTAAATGCAGTTCAACACTGTAAATGGATTTAACAGGCGGCATAGCTTTGTTCAGTGGAGGACAACTGTAATGGGAGGCAGGCACAGTTAGTAGGCACAAATAAGTAGGCTAAATACAGTTCAAAACTGGTAAAAGGACTAAACAGGCAGCATAGCTTTGTTCAGTGGAGGACAACTGTAATGGGAGGCAGACACAGTTAGTAGGCCCAAATAAGTAGGCTAAATGCAGTTCAAAACTGGTAAAAGGACTAAACAGGCGGCATAGCTTTCTTCAGTGGAGGACAATTGTAATGGGAGGCAGACACATTTGGTAGGCCCAAATAAGTAGGCTAAATGCAGTTCAAAACTGTTAAAAGGACTAAACAGGCGGCATAGCTTTCTTCAGTGGAGGACAACTGTAATGGGAGGCAGACACAGTTAGTAGGCCCAAATAAGTAGGCTAAATGCAGTTCAAAACTGGTAAAAAGACTAAACAGGCGGCATAGCTTTGTTCAGTGGAGGACAACTGTAATGGGAGGCAGACACAGTAGGCCCAAATAAGTAGGCTAAATACAGTTCAAAACTGGTAAAAGGACTAAACAGGCAGCATAGCTTTGTTCAGTGGAGGACAACTGTAATGGGAGGTAGACACAGTTAGTAGGCCCAAATAAGTAGGCTAAATGCAGTTCAAAACTGGTAAAAGGACTAAACAGGCGGCATAGCTTTCTTCAGTGGAGGACAATTGTAATGGGAGGCAGACACAGTTAGTAGGCCCAAATAAGTAGGCTAAATGCAGTTCAAAACTGTTAAAAGGACTAAACAGGCGGCATAGCTTTGTTCAGTGGAGGACAACTGTAATGGGAGGCAGACACAGTTAGTAGGCCCAAATAAGTAGGCTAAATGCAGTTCAAAACTGGTAAAAAGACTAAACAGGCGGCATAGCTTTGTTCAGTGGAGGACAACTGTAATGGGAGGCAGACACAGTTAGTAGGCACAAATAAGTAGGCTAAATACAGTTCAAAACTGGTAAAAGGACTAAACAGGCAGCATAGCTTTGTTCAGTGGAGGACAACTGTAATGGGAGGCAGACACAGTTAGTAGGCCCAAATAAGTTGACTAAATGCAGTTCAAAACTGGTAAAAGGACTAAACAGGCGGCATAGCTTTGTTCAGTGGAGGACAACTGTAATGGGAGGCAGACACAGTTAGTAGGCACAAATAAGTAGGCTAAATACAGTTCAAAACTGGTAAAAGGACTAAACAGGCAGCATAGCTTTGTTCAGTGGAGGAAAACTGTAATGGGAGGCAGACACAGTTAGTAGGCCCAAATAAGTTGACTAAATGCAGTTCAAAACTGGTAAAAGGACTAAACAGGCGGCATAGCTTTCTTCAGTGGAGGACAATTGTAATGGGAGGCAGACACAGTTAGTAGGCCCAAATAAGTAGGCTAAATGCAGTTCAAAACTGTTAAAAGGACTAAACAGGCGGCATAGCTTTGTTCAGTGGAGGACAACTGTAATGGGAGGCAGACACAGTTAGTAGGCCCAAATAAGTAGGCTAAATGCAGTTCAAAACTGGTAAAAAGACTAAACAGGCGGCATAGCTTTGTTCAGTGGAGGACAACTGTAATGGGAGGCAGACACAGTTAGTAGGCACAAATAAGTAGGCTAAATACAGTTCAAAACTGGTAAAAGGACTAAACAGGCAGCATAGCTTTGTTCAGTGGAGGACAACTGTAATGGGAGGCAGACACAGTTAGTAGGCCCAAATAAGTTGACTAAATGCAGTTCAAAACTGGTAAAAGGACTAAACAGGCGGCATAGCTTTGTTCAGTGGAGGACAACTATAATAGGAGGCAGACACAGTTAGTAGGCCCAAATAAGTAGGCTAAATGCAGTTCAAAACTGTTAAAAGGACTAAACAGGCGGCATAGCTTTGTTCAGTGGAGGACAACTGTAATGGGAGGCAGACACAGTTAGTAGGCCCAAATAAGTAGGCTAAATGCAGTTCAAAACTGGTAAAAAGACTAAACAGGCGGCATAGCTTTGTTCAGTGGAGGACAACTGTAATGGGAGGCAGACACAGTTAGTAGGCACAAATAAGTAGGCTAAATACAATTCAAAACTGGTAAAAGGACTAAACAGGCAGCATAGCTTTGTTCAGTGGAGGACAACTGTAAAGGGAGGCAGACACAGTTAGTAGGCCCAAATAAGTTGACTAAATGCAGTTCAAAACTGGTAAAAGGACTAAACAGGCGGCATAGCTTTGTTCAGTGGAGGACAACTATAATAGGAGGCAGACACAGTTAGTAGGCCCAAATAAGTAGGCTAAATGCAGTTCAAAACTGGTAAAAGGACTTAACAGGCGGCATAGCTTTGTTCAGTGGAGGACAACTGTAATGGGAGGCAGACCCAGTAGGCCCAAATAAGTAGGGTAAATGCAGTTCAAACCTGTAAAAGGACTAAACAGGCAGCATAGCTTTGTTCAGTGGAGGACAACTGTAATGGGAGGCAGACACAGTTAGTAGGCCCAAATAAGTAGGCTAAATGCAGTTCAAAACTGGTAAAAGGACTAAACAGGTGGCATAGCTTTGTTCAGTGGAGGACAACTGTAATGGGAGGCAGATGCAGTAGGCCCAAATAAGTAGGGTAAATGCAGTTCAAAACTGTAAAAGGACTAAACAGGTGGCATAGCTTTGTTCAGTGGAGGACAACTGTAATGGGAGGCAGACACAGTTAGTAGGCCCAAATGAGTAAGCTAAATGCAGTTCAAAACTGGTAAAAGGACTAAACAGGCGGCATAGCTTTGTTCAGTGGAAGACAACTGTAATGGGAGGCAGATACAGTTAGTAGGCCCAAATAAGTAGGCTAAATGCAGTTCAAAACTGGTAAAAGGACTAAACAGGCATCATAGCTTTGTTCAGTGGAGGACAATTGTAATGGGAGGCAGACACAGTTAGTAGGCCCAAATAAGTAGGCTAAATGCAGTTCAACACTGTAAATGGATTTAACAGGCGGCATAGCTTTGTTCAGTGGAGGACAACTGTAATGGGAGGCAGACACAGTTAGTAGGCACAAATAAGTAGGCTAAATACAGTTCAAAACTGGTAAAAGGACTAAACAGGCAGCATAGCTTTGTTCAGTGGAGGACAACTGTAATGGGAGGCAGACACAGTTAGTAGGCCCAAATAAGTAGGCTAAATGCAGTTCAAAACTGGTAAAAGGACTAAACAGGCGGCATAGCTTTCTTCAGTGGAGGACAATTGTAATGGGAGGCAGACACAGTTAGTAGGCCCAAATAAGTAGGCTAAATGCAGTTCAAAACTGTTAAAAGGACTAAACAGGCGGCATAGCTTTGTTCAGTGGAGGACAACTGTAATGGGAGGCAGACACAGTTAGTAGGCCCAAATAAGTAGGCTAAATGCAGTTCAAAACTGGTAAAAAGACTAAACAGGCGGCATAGCTTTGTTCAGTGGAGGACAACTGTAATGGGAGGCAGACACAGTAGGCCCAAATAAGTAGGCTAAATACAGTTCAAAACTGGTAAAAGGACTAAACAGGCAGCATAGCTTTGTTCAGTGGAGGACAACTGTAATGGGAGGCAGACACAGTTAGTAGGCCCAAATAAGTAGGCTAAATGCAGTTCAAAACTGGTAAAAGGACTAAACAGGCATCATAGCTTTGTTCAGTGGAGGACAATTGTAATGGGAGGCAGACACAGTTAGTAGGCCCAAATAAGTAGGCTAAATGCAGTTCAACACTGTAAATGGATTTAACAGGCGGCATAGCTTTGTTCAGTGGAGGACAACTGTAATGGGAGGCAGACACAGTTAGTAGGCACAAATAAGTAGGCTAAATACAGTTCAAAACTGGTAAAAGGACTAAACAGGCGGCATAGCTTTCTTCAGTGGAGGACAATTGTAATGGGAGGCAGACACAGTTAGTAGGCCCAAATAAGTAGGCTAAATGCAGTTCAAAACTGTTAAAAGGACTAAACAGGCGGCATAGCTTTGTTCAGTGGAGGACAACTGTAATGGGAGGCAGACACAGTTAGTAGGCCCAAATAAGTAGGCTAAATGCAGTTCAAAACTGGTAAAAAGACTAAACAGGCGGCATAGCTGTGTTCAGTGGAGGACAACTGTAATGGGAGGCAGACACAGTTAGTAGGCACAAATAAGTAGGCTAAATACAGTTCAAAACTGGTAAAAGGACAAAACAGGCAGCATAGCTTTGTTCAGTGGAGGACAACTGTAATGGGAGGCAGACACAGTTAGTAGGCCCAAATAAGTTGACTAAATGCAGTTCAAAACTGGTAAAAGGACTAAACAGGCGGCATAGCTTTGTTCAGTGGAGGACAACTGTAATGGGAGGCAGACACAGTTAGTAGGCCCAAATAAGTAGGCTAAATGCAGTTCAAAACTGGTAAAAGGACTAAACAGGTGGCATAGCTTTGTTCAGTGGAGGACAACTGTAATGGGAGGCAGACACAGTTAGTAGGCCCAAATAAGTAGGCTAAATGCAGTTCAAAACTGGTAAAAGGACTAAACAGGTGGCATAGCTTTGTTCAGTGGAGGACAACTGTAATGGGAGGCAGATGCAGTAGGCCCAAATAAGTAGGGTAAATGCAGTTCAAAACTGTAAAAGGACTAAACAGGTGGCATAGCTTTGTTCAGTGGAGGACAACTGTAATGGGAGGCAGACACAGTTAGTAGGCCCAAATGAGTAAGCTAAATGCAGTTCAAAACTGGTAAAAGGACTAAACAGGCGGCATAGCTTTGTTCAGTGGAAGACAACTGTAATGGGAGGCAGATACAGTTAGTAGGCCCAAATAAGTAGGCTAAATGCAGTTCAAAACTGGTAAAAGGACTAAACAGGCATCATAGCTTTGTTCAGTGGAGGACAATTGTAATGGGAGGCAGACACAGTTAGTAGGCCCAAATAAGTAGGCTAAATGCAGTTCAACACTGTAAATGGATTTAACAGGCGGCATAGCTTTGTTCAGTGGAGGACAACTGTAATGGGAGGCAGGCACAGTTAGTAGGCACAAATAGGTAGGCTAAATACAGTTCAAAACTGGTAAAAGGACTAAACAGGCAGCATAGCTTTGTTCAGTGGAGGACAACTGTAATGGGAGGCAGACACAGTTAGTAGGCCCAAATAAGTAGGCTAAATGCAGTTCAAAACTGGTAAAAGGACTAAACAGGCGGCATAGCTTTCTTCAGTGGAGGACAATTGTAATGGGAGGCAGACACATTTAGTAGGCCCAAATAAGTAGGCTAAATGCAGTTCAAAACTGTTAAAAGGACTAAACAGGCGGCATAGCTTTGTTCAGTGGAGGACAACTGTAATGGGAGGCAGACACAGTTAGTAGGCCCAAATAAGTAGGCTAAATGCAGTTCAAAACTGGTAAAAAGACTAAACAGGCGGCATAGCTTTGTTCAGTGGAGGACAACTGTAATGGGAGGCAGACACAGTAGGCCCAAATAAGTAGGCTAAATACAGTTCAAAACTGGTAAAAGGACTAAACAGGCAGCATAGCTTTGTTCAGTGGAGGACAACTGTAATGGGAGGTAGACACAGTTAGTAGGCCCAAATAAGTAGGCTAAATGCAGTTCAAAACTGGTAAAAGGACTAAACAGGCGGCATAGCTTTCTTCAGTGGAGGACAATTGTAATGGGAGGCAGACACAGTTAGTAGGCCCAAATAAGTAGGCTAAATGCAGTTCAAAACTGTTAAAAGGACTAAACAGGCGGCATAGCTTTGTTCAGTGGAGGACAACTGTAATGGGAGGCAGACACAGTTAGTAGGCCCAAATAAGTAGGCTAAATGCAGTTCAAAACTGGTAAAAAGACTAAACAGGCGGCATAGCTTTGTTCAGTGGAGGACAACTGTAATGGGAGGCAGACACAGTTAGTAGGCACAAATAAGTAGGCTAAATACAGTTCAAAACTGGTAAAAGGACTAAACAGGCAGCATAGCTTTGTTCAGTGGAGGACAACTGTAATGGGAGGCAGACACAGTTAGTAGGCCCAAATAAGTTGACTAAATGCAGTTCAAAACTGGTAAAAGGACTAAACAGGCGGCATAGCTTTGTTCAGTGGAGGACAACTGTAATGGGAGGCAGACACAGTTAGTAGGCACAAATAAGTAGGCTAAATACAGTTCAAAACTGGTAAAAGGACTAAACAGGCAGCATAGCTTTGTTCAGTGGAGGAAAACTGTAATGGGAGGCAGACACAGTTAGTAGGCCCAAATAAGTTGACTAAATGCAGTTCAAAACTGGTAAAAGGACTAAACAGGCGGCATAGCTTTCTTCAGTGGAGGACAATTGTAATGGGAGGCAGACACAGTTAGTAGGCCCAAATAAGTAGGCTAAATGCAGTTCAAAACTGTTAAAAGGACTAAACAGGCGGCATAGCTTTGTTCAGTGGAGGACAACTGTAATGGGAGGCAGACACAGTTAGTAGGCCCAAATAAGTAGGCTAAATGCAGTTCAAAACTGGTAAAAAGACTAAACAGGCGGCATAGCTTTGTTCAGTGGAGGACAACTGTAATGGGAGGCAGACACAGTTAGTAGGCACAAATAAGTAGGCTAAATACAGTTCAAAACTGGTAAAAGGACTAAACAGGCAGCATAGCTTTGTTCAGTGGAGGACAACTGTAATGGGAGGCAGACACAGTTAGTAGGCCCAAATAAGTTGACTAAATGCAGTTCAAAACTGGTAAAAGGACTAAACAGGCGGCATAGCTTTGTTCAGTGGAGGACAACTATAAGAGGAGGCAGACACAGTTAGTAGGCCCAAATAAGTAGGCTAAATGCAGTTCAAAACTGTTAAAAGGACTAAACAGGCGGCATAGCTTTGTTCAGTGGAGGACAACTGTAATGGGAGGCAGACACAGTTAGTAGGCCCAAATAAGTAGGCTAAATGCAGTTCAAAACTGGTAAAAGGACTAAACAGGCGGCAAAGCTCTCTTCAGTGGAGGACAACTGTAATGGGAGGCAGACACAGTTAGTAGGCCCAAATAAGTAGGCTAAATGCAGTTCAAAGCTGGTAAAAGGACTAAACAGGCGGCATAGCTTTGTTCAGTGGAGGACAACTGTAATGGGAGGCAGACACAGTTAGTAGGCCCAAATAAGTAGGCTAAATGCAGTTCAAAACTGGTAAAAGGACTAAACAGGCGGCAAAGCTCTCTTCAGTGGAGGACAACTGTAATGGGAAGCAGACACAGTTAGTAGGCCCAAATAAGTAGGCAAAATGCAGTTCAAAACTGGTAAAAGGAATAAACAGGCGGCATAGCTTTGTTCAGTGGAGGTCAACTGTAATGGGAGGCAGACACAGTTAGTAGGCCCAAATAAGTTGACTAAATGCAGTTCAAAACAGGTAAAAGGACTAAACAGGCGGCATAGCTTTGTTCAGTGGAGGACAAATATAATAGGAGGCAGACACAGTTAGTAGGCCCAAATAAGTAGGCTAAATGCAGTTCAAAACTGGTAAAAGGACTTAACAGGCGGCATAGCTTTGTTCAGTGGAGGACAACTGTAATGGGAGGCAGACCCAGTAGGCCCAAATAAGTAGGGTAAATGCAGTTCAAACCTGTAAAAGGACTAAACAGGCAGCATAGCTTTGTTCAGTGGAGGACAACTGTAATGGGAGGCAGACACAGTTAGTAGGCCCAAATAAGTAGGCTAAATGCAGTTCAAAACTGGTAAAAGGACTAAACAGGTGGCATAGCTTTGTTCAGTGGAGGACAACTGTAATGGGAGGCAGATGCAGTAGGCCCAAATAAGTAGGGTAAATGCAGTTCAAAACTGTAAAAGGACTAAACAGGTGGCATAGCTTTGTTCAGTGGAGGACAACTGTAATGGGAGGCAGACACAGTTAGTAGGCCCAAATGAGTAAGCTAAATGCAGTTCAAAACTGGTAAAAGGACTAAACAGGCGGCATAGCTTTGTTCAGTGGAAGACAACTGTAATGGGAGGCAGATACAGTTAGTAGGCCCAAATAAGTAGGCTAAATGCAGTTCAAAACTGGTAAAAGGACTAAACAGGCATCATAGCTTTGTTCAGTGGAGGACAATTGTAATGGGAGGCAGACACAGTTCGTAGGCCCAAATAAGTAGGCTAAATGCAGTTCAACACTGTAAATGGATTTAACAGGCGGCATAGCTTTGTTCAGTGGAGGACAACTGTAATGGGAGGCAGGCACAGTTAGTAGGCACAAATAAGTAGGCTAAATACAGTTCAAAACTGGTAAAAGGACTAAACAGGCAGCATAGCTTTGTTCAGTGGAGGACAACTGTAATGGGAGGCAGACACAGTTAGTAGGCCCAAATAAGTAGGCTAAATGCAGTTCAAAACTGGTAAAAGGACTAAACAGGCGGCATAGCTTTCTTCAGTGGAGGACAATTGTAATGGGAGGCAGACACATTTAGTAGGCCCAAATAAGTAGGCTAAATGCAGTTCAAAACTGTTAAAAGGACTAAACAGGCGGCATAGCTTTGTTCAGTGGAGGACAACTGTAATGGGAGGCAGACACAGTTAGTAGGCCCAAATAAGTAGGCTAAATGCAGTTCAAAACTGGTAAAAAGACTAAACAGGCGGCATAGCTTTGTTCAGTGGAGGACAACTGTAATGGGAGGCAGACACAGTAGGCCCAAATAAGTAGGCTAAATACAGTTCAAAACTGGTAAAAGGACTAAACAGGCAGCATAGCTTTGTTCAGTGGAGGACAACTGTAATGGGAGGTAGACACAGTTAGTAGGCCCAAATAAGTAGGCTAAATGCAGTTCAAAACTGGTAAAAGGACTAAACAGGCGGCATAGCTTTGTTCAGTGGAGGACAACTGTAATGGGAGGCAGACACAGTTAGTAGGCCCAAATAAGTAGGCTAAATGCAGTTCAAAACTGGTAAAAAGACTAAACAGGCGGCATAGCTTTGTTCAGTGGAGGACAACTGTAATGGGAGGCAGACACAGTTAGTAGGCACAAATAAGTAGGCTAAATACAGTTCAAAACTGGTAAAAGGACTAAACAGGCAGCATAGCTTTGTTCAGTGGAGGACAACTGTAATGGGAGGCAGACACAGTTAGTAGGCCCAAATAAGTTGACTAAATGCAGTTCAAAACTGGTAAAAGGACTAAACAGGCGGCATAGCTTTGTTCAGTGGAGGACAACTGTAATGGGAGGCAGACACAGTTAGTAGGCACAAATAAGTAGGCTAAATACAGTTCAAAACTGGTAAAAGGACTAAACAGGCAGCATAGCTTTGTTCAGTGGAGGAAAACTGTAATGGGAGGCAGACACAGTTAGTAGGCCCAAATAAGTTGACTAAATGCAGTTCAAAACTGGTAAAAGGACTAAACAGGCGGCATAGCTTTCTTCAGTGGAGGACAATTGTAATGGGAGGCAGACACAGTTAGTAGGCCCAAATAAGTAGGCTAAATGCAGTTCAAAACTGGTAAAAGGACTAAACAGGCGGCATAGCTTTGTTCAGTGGAGGACAACTGTAATGGGAGGCAGACACAGTTAGTAGGCCCAAATAAGTAGGCTAAATGCAGTTCAAAACTGGTAAAAAGACTAAACAGGCGGCATAGCTTTGTTCAGTGGAGGACAACTGTAATGGGAGGCAGACACAGTTAGTAGGCACAAATAAGTAGGCTAAATACAGTTCAAAACTGGTAAAAGGACTAAACAGGCAGCATAGCTTTGTTCAGTGGAGGACAACTGTAATGGGAGGCAGACACAGTTAGTAGGCCCAAATAAGTTGACTAAATGCAGTTCAAAACTGGTAAAAGGACTAAACAGGCGGCATAGCTTTGTTCAGTGGAGGACAACTGTAATGGGAGGCAGACACAGTTAGTAGGCACAAATAAGTAGGCTAAATACAGTTCAAAACTGGTAAAAGGACTAAACAGGCAGCATAGCTTTGTTCAGTGGAGGAAAACTGTAATGGGAGGCAGACACAGTTAGTAGGCCCAAATAAGTTGACTAAATGCAGTTCAAAACTGGTAAAAGGACTAAACAGGCGGCATAGCTTTCTTCAGTGGAGGACAATTGTAATGGGAGGCAGACACAGTTAGTAGGCCCAAATAAGTAGGCTAAATGCAGTTCAAAACTGTTAAAAGGACTAAACAGGCGGCATAGCTTTGTTCAGTGGAGGACAACTGTAATGGGAGGCAGACACAGTTAGTAGGCCCAAATAAGTAGGCTAAATGCAGTTCAAAACTGGTAAAAAGACTAAACAGGCGGCATAGCTTTGTTCAGTGGAGGACAACTGTAATGGGAGGCAGACACAGTTAGTAGGCACAAATAAGTAGGCTAAATACAGTTCAAAACTGGTAAAAGGACTAAACAGGCAGCATAGCTTTGTTCAGTGGAGGACAACTGTAATGGGAGGCAGACACAGTTAGTAGGCCCAAATAAGTTGACTAAATGCAGTTCAAAACTGGTAAAAGGACTAAACAGGCGGCATAGCTTTGTTCAGTGGAGGACAACTATAATAGGAGGCAGACACAGTTAGTAGGCCCAAATAAGTAGGCTAAATGCAGTTCAAAACTGTTAAAAGGACTAAACAGGCGGCATAGCTTTGTTCAGTGGAGGACAACTGTAATGGGAGGCAGACACAGTTAGTAGGCCCAAATAAGTAGGCTAAATGCAGTTCAAAACTGGTAAAAAGACTAAACAGGCGGCATAGCTTTGTTCAGTGGAGGACAACTGTAATGGGAGGCAGACACAGTTAGTAGGCACAAATAAGTAGGCTAAATACAATTCAAAACTGGTAAAAGGACTAAACAGGCAGCATAGCTTTGTTCAGTGGAGGACAACTGTAAAGGGAGGCAGACACAGTTAGTAGGCCCAAATAAGTTGACTAAATGCAGTTCAAAACTGGTAAAAGGACTAAACAGGCGGCATAGCTTTGTTCAGTGGAGGACAACTATAATAGGAGGCAGACACAGTAGTAGGCCCAAATAAGTAGGCTAAATGCAGTTCAAAACTGGTAAAAGGACTTAACAGGCGGCATAGCTTTGTTCAGTGGAGGACAACTGTAATGGGAGGCAGACCCAGTAGGCCCAAATAAGTAGGGTAAATGCAGTTCAAACCTGTAAAAGGACTAAACAGGCAGCATAGCTTTGTTCAGTGGAGGACAACTGTAATGGGAGGCAGACACAGTTAGTAGGCCCAAATAAGTAGGCTAAATGCAGTTCAAAACTGGTAAAAGGACTAAACAGGTGGCATAGCTTTGTTCAGTGGAGGACAACTGTAATGGGAGGCAGATGCAGTAGGCCCAAATAAGTAGGGTAAATGCAGTTCAAAACTGTAAAAGGACTAAACAGGTGGCATAGCTTTGTTCAGTGGAGGACAACTGTAATGGGAGGCAGACACAGTTAGTAGGCCCAAATGAGTAAGCTAAATGCAGTTCAAAACTGGTAAAAGGACTAAACAGGCGGCATAGCTTTGTTCAGTGGAAGACAACTGTAATGGGAGGCAGATACAGTTAGTAGGCCCAAATAAGTAGGCTAAATGCAGTTCAAAACTGGTAAAAGGACTAAACAGGCATCATAGCTTTGTTCAGTGGAGGACAATTGTAATGGGAGGCAGACACAGTTAGTAGGCCCAAATAAGTAGGCTAAATGCAGTTCAACACTGTAAATGGATTTAACAGGCGGCATAGCTTTGTTCAGTGGAGGACAACTGTAATGGGAGGCAGACACAGTTAGTAGGCACAAATAAGTAGGCTAAATACAGTTCAAAACTGGTAAAAGGACTAAACAGGCAGCATAGCTTTGTTCAGTGGAGGACAACTGTAATGGGAGGCAGACACAGTTAGTAGGCCCAAATAAGTAGGCTAAATGCAGTTCAAAACTGGTAAAAGGACTAAACAGGCGGCATAGCTTTCTTCAGTGGAGGACAATTGTAATGGGAGGCAGACACAGTTAGTAGGCCCAAATAAGTAGGCTAAATGCAGTTCAAAACTGTTAAAAGGACTAAACAGGCGGCATAGCTTTGTTCAGTGGAGGACAACTGTAATGGGAGGCAGACACAGTTAGTAGGCCCAAATAAGTAGGCTAAATGCAGTTCAAAACTGGTAAAAAGACTAAACAGGCGGCATAGCTTTGTTCAGTGGAGGACAACTGTAATGGGAGGCAGACACAGTAGGCCCAAATAAGTAGGCTAAATACAGTTCAAAACTGGTAAAAGGACTAAACAGGCAGCATAGCTTTGTTCAGTGGAGGACAACTGTAATGGGAGGCAGACACAGTTAGTAGGCCCAAATAAGTAGGCTAAATGCAGTTCAAAACTGGTAAAAGGACTAAACAGGCATCATAGCTTTGTTCAGTGGAGGACAATTGTAATGGGAGGCAGACACAGTTAGTAGGCCCAAATAAGTAGGCTAAATGCAGTTCAACACTGTAAATGGATTTAACAGGCGGCATAGCTTTGTTCAGTGGAGGACAACTGTAATGGGAGGCAGACACAGTTAGTAGGCACAAATAAGTAGGCTAAATACAGTTCAAAACTGGTAAAAGGACTAAACAGGCGGCATAGCTTTCTTCAGTGGAGGACAATTGTAATGGGAGGCAGACACAGTTAGTAGGCCCAAATAAGTAGGCTAAATGCAGTTCAAAACTGTTAAAAGGACTAAACAGGCGGCATAGCTTTGTTCAGTGGAGGACAACTGTAATGGGAGGCAGACACAGTTAGTAGGCCCAAATAAGTAGGCTAAATGCAGTTCAAAACTGGTAAAAAGACTAAACAGGCGGCATAGCTGTGTTCAGTGGAGGACAACTGTAATGGGAGGCAGACACAGTTAGTAGGCACAAATAAGTAGGCTAAATACAGTTCAAAACTGGTAAAAGGACTAAACAGGCAGCATAGCTTTGTTCAGTGGAGGACAACTGTAATGGGAGGCAGACACAGTTAGTAGGCCCAAATAAGTTGACTAAATGCAGTTCAAAACTGGTAAAAGGACTAAACAGGCGGCATAGCTTTGTTCAGTGGAGGACAACTGTAATGGGAGGCAGACACAGTTAGTAGGCACAAATAAGTAGGCTAAATACAGTTCAAAACTGGTAAAAGGACTAAACAGGCAGCATAGCTTTGTTCAGTGGAGGACAACTGTAATGGGAGGCAGACACAGTTAGTAGGCCCAAATAAGTTGACTAAATGCAGTTCAAAACTGGTAAAAGGACTAAACAGGCGGCATAGCTTTCTTCAGTGGAGGACAATTGTAATGGGAGGCAGACACAGTTAGTAGGCCCAAATAAGTAGGCTAAATGCAGTTCAAAACTGTTAAAAGGACTAAACAGGCGGCATAGCTTTGTTCAGTGGAGGACAACTGTAATGGGAGGCAGACACAGTTAGTAGGCCCAAATAAGTAGGCTAAATGCAGTTCAAAACTGGTAAAAAGACTAAACAGGCGGCATAGCTTTGTTCAGTGGAGGACAACTGTAATGGGAGGCAGACACAGTTAGTAGGCACAAATAAGTAGGCTAAATACAGTTCAAAACTGGTAAAAGGACTAAACAGGCAGCATAGCTTTGTTCAGTGGAGGACAACTGTAATGGGAGGCAGACACAGTTAGTAGGCCCAAATAAGTTGACTAAATGCAGTTCAAAACTGGTAAAAGGACTAAACAGGCGGCATAGCTTTGTTCAGTGGAGGACAACTATAATAGGAGGCAGACACAGTTAGTAGGCACAAATAAGTAGGCTAAATGCAGTTCAAAACTGTTAAAAGGACTAAACAGGCGGCATAGCTTTGTTCAGTGGAGGACAACTGTAATGGGAGGCAGACACAGTTAGTAGGCCCAAATAAGTAGGCTAAATGCAGTTCAAAACTGGTAAAAAGACTAAACAGGCGGCATAGCTTTGTTCAGTGGAGGACAACTGTAATGGGAGGCAGACACAGTAGGCCCAAATAAGTAGGCTAAATACAGTTCAAAACTGGTAAAAGGACTAAACAGGCAGCATAGCTTTGTTCAGTGGAGGACAACTGTAATGGGAGGCAGACACAGTTAGTAGGCCCAAATAAGTAGGCTAAATGCAGTTCAAAACTGGTAAAAGGACTAAACAGGCATCATAGCTTTGTTCAGTGGAGGACAATTGTAATGGGAGGCAGACACAGTTAGTAGGCCCAAATAAGTAGGCTAAATGCAGTTCAACACTGTAAATGGATTTAACAGGCGGCATAGCTTTGTTCAGTGGAGGACAACTGTAATGGGAGGCAGACACAGTTAGTAGGCACAAATAAGTAGGCTAAATACAGTTCAAAACTGGTAAAAGGACTAAACAGGCGGCATAGCTTTCTTCAGTGGAGGACAATTGTAATGGGAGGCAGACACAGTTAGTAGGCCCAAATAAGTAGGCTAAATGCAGTTCAAAACTGTTAAAAGGACTAAACAGGCGGCATAGCTTTGTTCAGTGGAGGACAACTGTAATGGGAGGCAGACACAGTTAGTAGGCCCAAATAAGTAGGCTAAATGCAGTTCAAAACTGGTAAAAAGACTAAACAGGCGGCATAGCTGTGTTCAGTGGAGGACAACTGTAATGGGAGGCAGACACAGTTAGTAGGCACAAATAAGTAGGCTAAATACAGTTCAAAACTGGTAAAAGGACTAAACAGGCAGCATAGCTTTGTTCAGTGGAGGACAACTGTAATGGGAGGCAGACACAGTTAGTAGGCCCAAATAAGTTGACTAAATGCAGTTCAAAACTGGTAAAAGGACTAAACAGGCGGCATAGCTTTGTTCAGTGGAGGACAACTGTAATGGGAGGCAGACACAGTTAGTAGGCACAAATAAGTAGGCTAAATACAGTTCAAAACTGGTAAAAGGACTAAACAGGCAGCATAGCTTTGTTCAGTGGAGGACAACTGTAATGGGAGGCAGACACAGTTAGTAGGCCCAAATAAGTTGACTAAATGCAGTTCAAAACTGGTAAAAGGACTAAACAGGCGGCATAGCTTTCTTCAGTGGAGGACAATTGTAATGGGAGGCAGACACAGTTAGTAGGCCCAAATAAGTAGGCTAAATGCAGTTCAAAACTGTTAAAAGGACTAAACAGGCGGCATAGCTTTGTTCAGTGGAGGACAACTGTAATGGGAGGCAGACACAGTTAGTAGGCCCAAATAAGTAGGCTAAATGCAGTTCAAAACTGGTAAAAAGACTAAACAGGCGGCATAGCTTTGTTCAGTGGAGGACAACTGTAATGGGAGGCAGACACAGTTAGTAGGCACAAATAAGTAGGCTAAATACAGTTCAAAACTGGTAAAAGGACTAAACAGGCAGCATAGCTTTCTTCAGTGGAGGACAATTGTAATGGGAGGCAGACACAGTAGGCCCAAATAAGTAGGCTAAATACAGTTCAAAACTGGTAAAAGGACTAAACAGGCAGCATAGCTTTGTTCAGTGGAGGACAACTGTAATGGGAGGTAGACACAGTTAGTAGGCCCAAATAAGTAGGCTAAATGCAGTTCAAAACTGGTAAAAGGACTAAACAGGCGGCATAGCTTTGTTCAGTGGAGGACAACTGTAATGGGAGGCAGACACAGTTAGTAGGCCCAAATAAGTAGGCTAAATGCAGTTCAAAACTGGTAAAAAGACTAAACAGGCGGCATAGCTTTGTTCAGTGGAGGACAACTGTAATGGGAGGCAGACACAGTTAGTAGGCACAAATAAGTAGGCTAAATACAGTTCAAAACTGGTAAAAGGACTAAACAGGCAGCATAGCTTTGTTCAGTGGAGGACAACTGTAATGGGAGGCAGACACAGTTAGTAGGCCCAAATAAGTTGACTAAATGCAGTTCAAAACTGGTAAAAGGACTAAACAGGCGGCATAGCTTTGTTCAGTGGAGGACAACTGTAATGGGAGGCAGACACAGTTAGTAGGCACAAATAAGTAGGCTAAATACAGTTCAAAACTGGTAAAAGGACTAAACAGGCAGCATAGCTTTGTTCAGTGGAGGAAAACTGTAATGGGAGGCAGACACAGTTAGTAGGCCCAAATAAGTTGACTAAATGCAGTTCAAAACTGGTAAAAGGACTAAACAGGCGGCATAGCTTTCTTCAGTGGAGGACAATTGTAATGGGAGGCAGACACAGTTAGTAGGCCCAAATAAGTAGGCTAAATGCAGTTCAAAACTGTTAAAAGGACTAAACAGGCGGCATAGCTTTGTTCAGTGGAGGACAACTGTAATGGGAGGCAGACACAGTTAGTAGGCCCAAATAAGTAGGCTAAATGCAGTTCAAAACTGGTAAAAAGACTAAACAGGCGGCATAGCTTTGTTCAGTGGAGGACAACTGTAATGGGAGGCAGACACAGTTAGTAGGCACAAATAAGTAGGCTAAATACAGTTCAAAACTGGTAAAAGGACTAAACAGGCAGCATAGCTTTGTTCAGTGGAGGACAACTGTAATGGGAGGCAGACACAGTTAGTAGGCCCAAATAAGTTGACTAAATGCAGTTCAAAACTGGTAAAAGGACTAAACAGGCGGCATAGCTTTGTTCAGTGGAGGACAACTATAATAGGAGGCAGACACAGTTAGTAGGCCCAAATAAGTAGGCTAAATGCAGTTCAAAACTGTTAAAAGGACTAAACAGGCGGCATAGCTTTGTTCAGTGGAGGACAACTGTAATGGGAGGCAGACACAGTTAGTAGGCCCAAATAAGTAGGCTAAATGCAGTTCAAAACTGGTAAAAAGACTAAACAGGCGGCATAGCTTTGTTCAGTGGAGGACAACTGTAATGGGAGGCAGACACAGTTAGTAGGCACAAATAAGTAGGCAAAATACAATTCAAAACTGGTAAAAGGACTAAACAGGCAGCATAGCTTTGTTCAGTGGAGGACAACTGTAAAGGGAGGCAGACACAGTTAGTAGGCCCAAATAAGTTGACTAAATGCAGTTCAAAACTGGTAAAAGGACTAAACAGGCGGCATAGCTTTGTTCAGTGGAGGACAACTATAATAGGAGGCAGACACAGTAGTAGGCCCAAATAAGTAGGCTAAATGCAGTTCAAAACTGGTAAAAGGACTTAACAGGCGGCATAGCTTTGTTCAGTGGAGGACAACTGTAATGGGAGGCAGACCCAGTAGGCCCAAATAAGTAGGGTAAATGCAGTTCAAACCTGTAAAAGGACTAAACAGGCAGCATAGCTTTGTTCAGTGGAGGACAACTGTAATGGGAGGCAGACACAGTTAGTAGGCCCAAATAAGTAGGCTAAATGCAGTTCAAAACTGGTAAAAGGACTAAACAGGTGGCATAGCTTTGTTCAGTGGAGGACAACTGTAATGGGAGGCAGATGCAGTAGGCCCAAATAAGTAGGGTAAATGCAGTTCAAAACTGTAAAAGGACTAAACAGGTGGCATAGCTTTGTTCAGTGGAGGACAACTGTAATGGGAGGCAGACACAGTTAGTAGGCCCAAATGAGTAAGCTAAATGCAGTTCAAAACTGGTAAAAGGACTAAACAGGCGGCATAGCTTTGTTCAGTGGAAGACAACTGTAATGGGAGGCAGATACAGTTAGTAGGCCCAAATAAGTAGGCTAAATGCAGTTCAAAACTGGTAAAAGGACTAAACAGGCATCATAGCTTTGTTCAGTGGAGGACAATTGTAATGGGAGGCAGACACAGTTAGTAGGCCCAAATAAGTAGGCTAAATGCAGTTCAACACTGTAAATGGATTTAACAGGCGGCATAGCTTTGTTCAGTGGAGGACAACTGTAATGGGAGGCAGACACAGTTAGTAGGCACAAATAAGTAGGCTAAATACAGTTCAAAACTGGTAAAAGGACTAAACAGGCAGCATAGCTTTGTTCAGTGGAGGACAACTGTAATGGGAGGCAGACACAGTTAGTAGGCCCAAATAAGTAGGCTAAATGCAGTTCAAAACTGGTAAAAGGACTAAACAGGCGGCATAGCTTTCTTCAGTGGAGGACAATTGTAATGGGAGGCAGACACAGTTAGTAGGCCCAAATAAGTAGGCTAAATGCAGTTCAAAACTGTTAAAAGGACTAAACAGGCGGCATAGCTTTGTTCAGTGGAGGACAACTGTAATGGGAGGCAGACACAGTTAGTAGGCCCAAATAAGTAGGCTAAATGCAGTTCAAAACTGGTAAAAAGACTAAACAGGCGGCATAGCTTTGTTCAGTGGAGGACAACTGTAATGGGAGGCAGACACAGTAGGCCCAAATAAGTAGGCTAAATACAGTTCAAAACTGGTAAAAGGACTAAACAGGCAGCATAGCTTTGTTCAGTGGAGGACAACTGTAATGGGAGGCAGACACAGTTAGTAGGCCCAAATAAGTAGGCTAAATGCAGTTCAAAACTGGTAAAAGGACTAAACAGGCATCATAGCTTTGTTCAGTGGAGGACAATTGTAATGGGAGGCAGACACAGTTAGTAGGCCCAAATAAGTAGGCTAAATGCAGTTCAACACTGTAAATGGATTTAACAGGCGGCATAGCTTTGTTCAGTGGAGGACAACTGTAATGGGAGGCAGACACAGTTAGTAGGCACAAATAAGTAGGCTAAATACAGTTCAAAACTGGTAAAAGGACTAAACAGGCGGCATAGCTTTCTTCAGTGGAGGACAATTGTAATGGGAGGCAGACACAGTTAGTAGGCCCAAATAAGTAGGCTAAATGCAGTTCAAAACTGTTAAAAGGACTAAACAGGCGGCATAGCTTTGTTCAGTGGAGGACAACTGTAATGGGAGGCAGACACAGTTAGTAGGCCCAAATAAGTAGGCTAAATGCAGTTCAAAACTGGTAAAAAGACTAAACAGGCGGCATAGCTGTGTTCAGTGGAGGACAACTGTAATGGGAGGCAGACACAGTTAGTAGGCACAAATAAGTAGGCTAAATACAGTTCAAAACTGGTAAAAGGACTAAACAGGCAGCATAGCTTTGTTCAGTGGAGGACAACTGTAATGGGAGGCAGACACAGTTAGTAGGCCCAAATAAGTTGACTAAATGCAGTTCAAAACTGGTAAAAGGACTAAACAGGCGGCATAGCTTTGTTCAGTGGAGGACAACTGTAATGGGAGGCAGACACAGTTAGTAGGCACAAATAAGTAGGCTAAATACAGTTCAAAACTGGTAAAAGGACTAAACAGGCAGCATAGCTTTGTTCAGTGGAGGACAACTGTAATGGGAGGCAGACACAGTTAGTAGGCCCAAATAAGTTGACTAAATGCAGTTCAAAACTGGTAAAAGGACTAAACAGGCGGCATAGCTTTCTTCAGTGGAGGACAATTGTAATGGGAGGCAGACACAGTTAGTAGGCCCAAATAAGTAGGCTAAATGCAGTTCAAAACTGTTAAAAGGACTAAACAGGCGGCATAGCTTTGTTCAGTGGAGGACAACTGTAATGGGAGGCAGACACAGTTAGTAGGCCCAAATAAGTAGGCTAAATGCAGTTCAAAACTGGTAAAAAGACTAAACAGGCGGCATAGCTTTGTTCAGTGGAGGACAACTGTAATGGGAGGCAGACACAGTTAGTAGGCACAAATAAGTAGGCTAAATACAGTTCAAAACTGGTAAAAGGACTAAACAGGCAGCATAGCTTTGTTCAGTGGAGGACAACTGTAATGGGAGGCAGACACAGTTAGTAGGCCCAAATAAGTTGACTAAATGCAGTTCAAAACTGGTAAAAGGACTAAACAGGCGGCATAGCTTTGTTCAGTGGAGGACAACTATAATAGGAGGCAGACACAGTTAGTAGGCACAAATAAGTAGGCTAAATGCAGTTCAAAACTGTTAAAAGGACTAAACAGGCGGCATAGCTTTGTTCAGTGGAGGACAACTGTAATGGGAGGCAGACACAGTTAGTAGGCCCAAATAAGTAGGCTAAATGCAGTTCAAAACTGGTAAAAAGACTAAACAGGCGGCATAGCTTTGTTCAGTGGAGGACAACTGTAATGGGAGGCAGACACAGTAGGCCCAAATAAGTAGGCTAAATACAGTTCAAAACTGGTAAAAGGACTAAACAGGCAGCATAGCTTTGTTCAGTGGAGGACAACTGTAATGGGAGGCAGACACAGTTAGTAGGCCCAAATAAGTAGGCTAAATGCAGTTCAAAACTGGTAAAAGGACTAAACAGGCATCATAGCTTTGTTCAGTGGAGGACAATTGTAATGGGAGGCAGACACAGTTAGTAGGCCCAAATAAGTAGGCTAAATGCAGTTCAACACTGTAAATGGATTTAACAGGCGGCATAGCTTTGTTCAGTGGAGGACAACTGTAATGGGAGGCAGACACAGTTAGTAGGCACAAATAAGTAGGCTAAATACAGTTCAAAACTGGTAAAAGGACTAAACAGGCGGCATAGCTTTCTTCAGTGGAGGACAATTGTAATGGGAGGCAGACACAGTTAGTAGGCCCAAATAAGTAGGCTAAATGCAGTTCAAAACTGTTAAAAGGACTAAACAGGCGGCATAGCTTTGTTCAGTGGAGGACAACTGTAATGGGAGGCAGACACAGTTAGTAGGCCCAAATAAGTAGGCTAAATGCAGTTCAAAACTGGTAAAAAGACTAAACAGGCGGCATAGCTGTGTTCAGTGGAGGACAACTGTAATGGGAGGCAGACACAGTTAGTAGGCACAAATAAGTAGGCTAAATACAGTTCAAAACTGGTAAAAGGACTAAACAGGCAGCATAGCTTTGTTCAGTGGAGGACAACTGTAATGGGAGGCAGACACAGTTAGTAGGCCCAAATAAGTTGACTAAATGCAGTTCAAAACTGGTAAAAGGACTAAACAGGCGGCATAGCTTTGTTCAGTGGAGGACAACTGTAATGGGAGGCAGACACAGTTAGTAGGCACAAATAAGTAGGCTAAATACAGTTCAAAACTGGTAAAAGGACTAAACAGGCAGCATAGCTTTGTTCAGTGGAGGACAACTGTAATGGGAGGCAGACACAGTTAGTAGGCCCAAATAAGTTGACTAAATGCAGTTCAAAACTGGTAAAAGGACTAAACAGGCGGCATAGCTTTCTTCAGTGGAGGACAATTGTAATGGGAGGCAGACACAGTTAGTAGGCCCAAATAAGTAGGCTAAATGCAGTTCAAAACTGTTAAAAGGACTAAACAGGCGGCATAGCTTTGTTCAGTGGAGGACAACTGTAATGGGAGGCAGACACAGTTAGTAGGCCCAAATAAGTAGGCTAAATGCAGTTCAAAACTGGTAAAAAGACTAAACAGGCGGCATAGCTTTGTTCAGTGGAGGACAACTGTAATGGGAGGCAGACACAGTTAGTAGGCACAAATAAGTAGGCTAAATACAGTTCAAAACTGGTAAAAGGACTAAACAGGCAGCATAGCTTTGTTCAGTGGAGGACAACTGTAATGGGAGGCAGACACAGTTAGTAGGCCCAAATAAGTTGACTAAATGCAGTTCAAAACTGGTAAAAGGACTAAACAGGCGGCATAGCTTTGTTCAGTGGAGGACAACTATAATAGGAGGCAGACACAGTTAGTAGGCACAAATAAGTAGGCTAAATGCAGTTCAAAACTGTTAAAAGGACTAAACAGGCGGCATAGCTTTGTTCAGTGGAGGACAACTGTAATGGGAGGCAGACACAGTTAGTAGGCCCAAATAAGTAGGCTAAATGCAGTTCAAAACTGGTAAAAAGACTAAACAGGCGGCATAGCTTTGTTCAGTGGAGGACAACTGTAATGGGAGGCAGACACAGTTAGTAGGCACAAATAAGTAGGCTAAATACAGTTCAAAACTGGTAAAAGGACTAAACAGGCAGCATAGCTTTGTTCAGTGGAGGACAACTGTAATGGGAGGCAGACACAGTTAGTAGGCCCAAATAAGTTGACTAAATGCAGTTCAAAACTGGTAAAAGGACTAAACAGGCGGCATAGCTTTGTTCAGTGGAGGACAACTATAATAGGAGGCAGACACAGTTAGTAGGCCCAAATAAGTAGGCTAAATGCAGTTCAAAACTGGTAAAAGGACTTAACAGGCGGCATAGCTTTGTTCAGTGGAGGACAACTGTAATGGGAGGCAGACCCAGTAGGCCCAAATAAGTAGGGTAAATGCAGTTCAAACCTGTAAAAGGACTAAACAGGCAGCATAGCTTTGTTCAGTGGAGGACAACTGTAATGGGAGGCAGACACAGTTAGTAGGCCCAAATAAGTAGGCTAAATGCAGTTCAAAACTGGTAAAAGGACTAAACAGGTGGCATAGCTTTGTTCAGTGGAGGACAACTGTAATGGGAGGCAGATGCAGTAGGCCCAAATAAGTAGGGTAAATGCAGTTCAAAACTGTAAAAGGACTAAACAGGCAGCATAGCTTTGTTCAGTGGAGGACAACTGTAAAGGGAGGCAGACACAGTTAGTAGGCCCAAATAAGTTGACTAAATGCAGTTCAAAACTGGTAAAAGGACTAAACAGGCGGCATAGCTTTGTTCAGTGGAGGACAACTATAATAGGAGGCAGACACAGTTAGTAGGCCCAAATAAGTAGGCTAAATGCAGTTCAAAACTGGTAAAAGGACTTAACAGGCGGCATAGCTTTGTTCAGTGGAGGACAACTGTAATGGGAGGCAGACCCAGTAGGCCCAAATAAGTAGGGTAAATGCAGTTCAAACCTGTAAAAGGACTAAACAGGCAGCATAGCTTTGTTCAGTGGAGGACAACTGTAATGGGAGGCAGACACAGTTAGTAGGCCCAAATAAGTAGGCTAAATGCAGTTCAAAACTGGTAAAAGGACTAAACAGGTGGCATAGCTTTGTTCAGTGGAGGACAACTGTAATGGGAGGCAGATGCAGTAGGCCCAAATAAGTAGGGTAAATGCAGTTCAAAACTGTAAAAGGACTAAACAGGTGGCATAGCTTTGTTCAGTGGAGGACAACTGTAATGGGAGGCAGACACAGTTAGTAGGCCCAAATGAGTAAGCTAAATGCAGTTCAAAACTGGTAAAAGGACTAAACAGGCGGCATAGCTTTGTTCAGTGGAAGACAACTGTAATGGGAGGCAGATACAGTTAGTAGGCCCAAATAAGTAGGCTAAATGCAGTTCAAAACTGGTAAAAGGACTAAACAGGCATCATAGCTTTGTTCAGTGGAGGACAATTGTAATGGGAGGCAGACACAGTTAGTAGGCCCAAATAAGTAGGCTAAATGCAGTTCAACACTGTAAATGGATTTAACAGGCGGCATAGCTTTGTTCAGTGGAGGACAACTGTAATGGGAGGCAGACACAGTTAGTAGGCACAAATAAGTAGGCTAAATACAGTTCAAAACTGGTAAAAGGACTAAACAGGCAGCATAGCTTTGTTCAGTGGAGGACAACTGTAATGGGAGGCAGACACAGTTAGTAGGCCCAAATAAGTAGGCTAAATGCAGTTCAAAACTGGTAAAAGGACTAAACAGGCGGCATAGCTTTCTTCAGTGGAGGACAATTGTAATGGGAGGCAGACACAGTTAGTAGGCCCAAATAAGTAGGCTAAATGCAGTTCAAAACTGTTAAAAGGACTAAACAGGCGGCATAGCTTTGTTCAGTGGAGGACAACTGTAATGGGAGGCAGACACAGTTAGTAGGCCCAAATAAGTAGGCTAAATGCAGTTCAAAACTGGTAAAAAGACTAAACAGGCGGCATAGCTTTGTTCAGTGGAGGACAACTGTAATGGGAGGCAGACACAGTAAGCCCAAATAAGTAGGCTAAATACAGTTCAAAACTGGTAAAAGGACTAAACAGGCATCATAGCTTTGTTCAGTGGAGGACAACTGTAATGGGAGGCAGACACAGTTAGTAGGCACAAATAAGTAGGCTAAATACAGTTCAAAACTGGTAAAAGGACTAAACAGGCAGCATAGCTTTGTTCAGTGGAGGACAACTGTAATGGGAGGCAGACACAGTTAGTAGGCCCAAATAAGTTGACTAAATGCAGTTCAAAACTGGTAAAAGGACTAAACAGGCGGCATAGCTTTGTTCAGTGGAGGACAACTGTAATGGGAGGCAGACACAGTTAGTAGGCCCAAATAAGTAGGCTAAATGCAGTTCAAAACTGGTAAAAAGACTAAACAGGCGGCATAGCTTTGTTCAGTGGAGGACAACTGTAATGGGAGGCAGACACAGTTAGTAGGCACAAATAAGTAGGCTAAATACAGTTCAAAACTGGTAAAAGGACTAAACAGGCAGCATAGCTTTGTTCAGTGGAGGACAACTGTAAAGGGAGGCAGACACAGTTAGTAGGCCCAAATAAGTTGACTAAATGCAGTTCAAAACTGGTAAAAGGACTAAACAGGCGGCATAGCTTTGTTCAGTGGAGGACAACTATAATAGGAGGCAGACACAGTTAGTAGGCCCAAATAAGTAGGCTAAATGCAGTTCAAAACTGGTAAAAGGACTTAACAGGCGGCATAGCTTTGTTCAGTGGAGGACAACTGTAATGGGAGGCAGACCCAGTAGGCCCAAATAAGTAGGGTAAATGCAGTTCAAACCTGTAAAAGGACTAAACAGGCAGCATAGCTTTGTTCAGTGGAGGACAACTGTAATGGGAGGCAGACACAGTTAGTAGGCCCAAATAAGTAGGCTAAATGCAGTTCAAAACTGGTAAAAGGACTAAACAGGTGGCATAGCTTTGTTCAGTGGAGGACAACTGTAATGGGAGGCAGATGCAGTAGGCCCAAATAAGTAGGGTAAATGCAGTTCAAAACTGTA
Organism: Ranitomeya variabilis; assembly: GCF_051348905.1. Classification (NCBI taxonomy): domain Eukaryota; kingdom Metazoa; phylum Chordata; class Amphibia; order Anura; family Dendrobatidae; genus Ranitomeya; species Ranitomeya variabilis. Next base: position 304,322,365 of record NC_135234.1, on the reverse strand, counting down.
AAAGGACTAAACAGGTGGCATAGCTTTGTTCAGTGGAGGACAACTGTAATGGGAGGCAGACACAGTTAGTAGGCCCAAATGAGTAAGCTAAATGCAGTTCAAAACTGGTAAAAGGACTAAACAGGCGGCATAGCTTTGTTCAGTGGAAGACAACTGTAATGGGAGGCAGATACAGTTAGTAGGCCCAAATAAGTAGGCTAAATGCAGTTCAAAACTGGTAAAAGGACTAAACAGGCATCATAGCTTTGTTCAGTGGAGGACAATTGTAATGGGAGGCAGACACAGTTAGTAGGCCCAAATAAGTAGGCTAAATGCAGTTAAACACGGTAAATGGATTTAACAGGCGGCATAGCTTTGTTCAGTGGAGGACAACTGTAATGGGAGGCAGACACAGTTAGTAGGCACAAATAAGTAGGCTAAATACAGTTCAAAACTGGTAAAAGGACTAAACAGGCAGCATAGCTTTGTTCAGTGGAGGACAACTGTAATGGGAGGCAGACACAGTTAGTAGGCCCAAATAAGTAGGCTAAATGCAGTTCAAAACTGGTAAAAGGACTAAACAGGCGGCATAGCTTTCTTCAGTGGAGGACAATTGTAATGGGAGGCAGACACAGTTAGTAGGCCCAAATAAGTAGGCTAAATGCAGTTCAAAACTGTTAAAAGGACTAAACAGGCAGCATAGCTTTGTTCAGTGGAGGACAACTGTAATGGGAGGCAGACACAGTTAGTAGGCCCAAATAAGTAGGCTAAATGCAGTTCAAAACTGGTAAAAAGACTAAACAGGCGGCATAGCTTTGTTCAGTGGAGGACAACTGTAATGGGAGGCAGACACAGTAGGCCCAAATAAGTAGGCTAAATACAGTTCAAAACTGGTAAAAGGACTAAACAGGCATCATAGCTTTGTTCAGTGCAGGACAACTGTAATGGGAGGCAGACACAGTTAGTAGGCACAAATAAGTAGGCTAAATACAGTTCAAAACTGGTAAAAGGACTAAACAGGCAGCATAGCTTTGTTCAGTGGAGGACAACTGTAATGGGAGGCAGACACAGTTAGTAGGCCCAAATAAGTTGACTAAATGCAGTTCAAAACTGGTAAAAGGACTAAACAGGCGGCATAGCTTTGTTCAGTGGAGGACAACTGTAATGGGAGGCAGACACAGTTAGTAGGCACAAATAAGTAGGCTAAATACAGTTCAAAACTGGTAAAAGGACTAAACAGGCAGCATAGCTTTGTTCAGTGGAGGACAACTGTAATGGGAGGCAGACACAGTTAGTAGGCCCAAATAAGTTGACTAAATGCAGTTCAAAACTGGTAAAAGGACTAAACAGGCGGCATAGCTTTCTTCAGTGGAGGACAATTGTAATGGGAGGCAGACACAGTTAGTAGGCCCAAATAAGTAGGCTAAATGCAGTTCAAAACTGTTAAAAGGACTAAACAGGCGGCATAGCTTTGTTCAGTGGAGGACAACTGTAATGGGAGGCAGACACAGTTAGTAGGCCCAAATAAGTAGGCTAAATGCAGTTCAAAACTGGTAAAAAGACTAAACAGGCGGCATAGCTTTGTTCAGTGGAGGACAACTGTAATGGGAGGCAGACACAGTTAGTAGGCACAAATAAGTAGGCTAAATACAGTTCAAAACTGGTAAAAGGACTAAACAGGCAGCATAGCTTTGTTCAGTGGAGGACAACTGTAATGGGAGGCAGACACAGTTAGTAGGCCCAAATAAGTTGACTAAATGCAGTTCAAAACTGGTAAAAGGACTAAACAGGCGGCATAGCTTTGTTCAGTGGAGGACAACTATAATAGGAGGCAGACACAGTTAGTAGGCCCAAATAAGTAGGCTAAATGCAGTTCAAAACTGTTAAAAGGACTAAACAGGCGGCATAGCTTTGTTCAGTGGAGGACAACTGTAATGGGAGGCAGACACAGTTAGTAGGCCCAAATAAGTAGGCTAAATGCAGTTCAAAACTGGTAAAAGGACTAAACAGGCGGCAAAGCTCTCTTCAGTGGAGGACAACTGTAATGGGAGGCAGACACAGTTAGTAGGCCCAAATAAGTAGGCTAAATGCAGTTCAAAGCTGGTAAAAGGACTAAACAGGCGGCATAGCTTTGTTCAGTGGAGGACAACTGTAATGGGAGGCAGACACAGTTAGTAGGCCCAAATAAGTAGGCTAAATGCAGTTCAAAACTGGTAAAAGGACTAAACAGGCGGCAAAGCTCTCTTCAGTGGAGGACAACTGTAATGGGAAGCAGACACAGTTAGTAGGCCCAAATAAGTAGGCAAAATACAGTTCAAAACTGATAAAAGGACTAAACAGGTGGCATAGCTTTGTTCAGTGGAGGGCAACTGTAATGGGAGGCAGACACAGTTAGTAGGCCCAAATAAGTAGGCTAAATGCAGTTCAAAACTGGTAAAAAGACTAAACAGGCGGCATAGCTTTGTTCAGTGGAGGACAACTGTAAAGGGAGGTAGACACAGTAGGCCCAAATAAGTAGGCTAAATGCAGTTCAAAACTGGTAAAAGGAATAAACAGGCGGCATAGCTTTGTTCAGTGGAGGTCAACTGTAATGGGAGGCAGACACAGTTAGTAGGCCCAAATAAGTTGACTAAATGCAGTTCAAAACAGGTAAAAGGACTAAACAGGCGGCATAGCTTTGTTCAGTGGAGGACAAATATAATAGGAGGCAGACACAGTTAGTAGGCCCAAATAAGTAGGCTAAATGCAGTTCAAAACTGGTAAAAGGACTTAACAGGCGGCATAGCTTTGTTCAGTGGAGGACAACTGTAATGGGAGGCAGACCCAGTAGGCCCAAATAAGTAGGGTAAATGCAGTTCAAACCTGTAAAAGGACTAAACAGGCAGCATAGCTTTGTTCAGTGGAGGACAACTGTAATGGGAGGCAGACACAGTTAGTAGGCCCAAATAAGTAGGCTAAATGCAGTTCAAAACTGGTAAAAGGACTAAACAGGTGGCATAGCTTTGTTCAGTGGAGGACAACTGTAATGGGAGGCAGACGCAGTAGGCCCAAATAAGTAGGGTAAATGCAGTTCAAAACTGTAAAAGGACTAAACAGGTGGCATAGCTTTGTTCAGTGGAGGACAACTGTAATGGGAGGCAGACACAGTTAGTAGGCCCAAATGAGTAAGCTAAATGCAGTTCAAAACTGGTAAAAGGACTAAACAGGCGGCATAGCTTTGTTCAGTGGAAGACAACTGTAATGGGAGGCAGATACAGTTAGTAGGCCCAAATAAGTAGGCTAAATGCAGTTCAAAACTGGTAAAAGGACTAAACAGGCATCATAGCTTTGTTCAGTGGAGGACAATTGTAATGGGAGGCAGACACAGTTAGTAGGCCCAAATAAGTAGGCTAAATGCAGTTCAACACTGTAAATGGATTTAACAGGCGGCATAGCTTTGTTCAGTGGAGGACAACTGTAATGGGAGGCAGGCACAGTTAGTAGGCACAAATAAGTAGGCTAAATACAGTTCAAAACTGGTAAAAGGACTAAACAGGCAGCATAGCTTTGTTCAGTGGAGGACAACTGTAATGGGAGGCAGACACAGTTAGTAGGCCCAAATAAGTAGGCTAAATGCAGTTCAAAACTGGTAAAAGGACTAAACAGGCGGCATAGCTTTCTTCAGTGGAGGACAATTGTAATGGGAGGCAGACACATTTAGTAGGCCCAAATAAGTAGGCTAAATGCAGTTCAAAACTGTTAAAAGGACTAAACAGGCGGCATAGCTTTGTTCAGTGGAGGACAACTGTAATGGGAGGCAGACACAGTTAGTAGGCCCAAATAAGTAGGCTAAATGCAGTTCAAAACTGGTAAAAAGACTAAACAGGCGGCATAGCTTTGTTCAGTGGAGGACAACTGTAATGGGAGGCAGACACAGTAGGCCCAAATAAGTAGGCTAAATACAGTTCAAAACTGGTAAAAGGACTAAACAGGCAGCATAGCTTTGTTCAGTGGAGGACAACTGTAATGGGAGGTAGACACAGTTAGTAGGCCCAAATAAGTAGGCTAAATGCAGTTCAAAACTGGTAAAAGGACTAAACAGGCGGCATAGCTTTCTTCAGTGGAGGACAATTGTAATGGGAGGCAGACACAGTTAGTAGGCCCAAATAAGTAGGCTAAATGCAGTTCAAAACTGTTAAAAGGACTAAACAGGCGGCATAGCTTTGTTCAGTGGAGGACAACTGTAATGGGAGGCAGACACAGTTAGTAGGCCCAAATAAGTAGGCTAAATGCAGTTCAAAACTGGTAAAAAGACTAAACAGGCGGCATAGCTTTGTTCAGTGGAGGACAACTGTAATGGGAGGCAGACACAGTTAGTAGGCACAAATAAGTAGGCTAAATACAGTTCAAAACTGGTAAAAGGACTAAACAGGCAGCATAGCTTTGTTCAGTGGAGGACAACTGTAATGGGAGGCAGACACAGTTAGTAGGCCCAAATAAGTTGACTAAATGCAGTTCAAAACTGGTAAAAGGACTAAACAGGCGGCATAGCTTTGTTCAGTGGAGGACAACTGTAATGGGAGGCAGACACAGTTAGTAGGCACAAATAAGTAGGCTAAATACAGTTCAAAACTGGTAAAAGGACTAAACAGGCAGCATAGCTTTGTTCAGTGGAGGAAAACTGTAATGGGAGGCAGACACAGTTAGTAGGCCCAAATAAGTTGACTAAATGCAGTTCAAAACTGGTAAAAGGACTAAACAGGTGGCATAGCTTTCTTCAGTGGAGGACAATTGTAATGGGAGGCAGACACAGTTAGTAGGCCCAAATAAGTAGGCTAAATGCAGTTCAAAACTGTTAAAAGGACTAAACAGGCGGCATAGCTTTGTTCAGTGGAGGACAACTGTAATGGGAGGCAGACACAGTTAGTAGGCCCAAATAAGTAGGCTAAATGCAGTTCAAAACTGGTAAAAAGACTAAACAGGCGGCATAGCTTTGTTCAGTGGAGGACAACTGTAATGGGAGGCAGACACAGTTAGTAGGCACAAATAAGTAGGCTAAATACAGTTCAAAACTGGTAAAAGGACTAAACAGGCAGCATAGCTTTGTTCAGTGGAGGACAACTGTAATGGGAGGCAGACACAGTTAGTAGGCCCAAATAAGTTGACTAAATGCAGTTCAAAACTGGTAAAAGGACTAAACAGGCGGCATAGCTTTGTTCAGTGGAGGACAACTATAATAGGAGGCAGACACAGTTAGTAGGCCCAAATAAGTAGGCTAAATGCAGTTCAAAACTGTTAAAAGGACTAAACAGGCGGCATAGCTTTGTTCAGTGGAGGACAACTGTAATGGGAGGCAGACACAGTTAGTAGGCCCAAATAAGTAGGCTAAATGCAGTTCAAAACTGGTAAAAAGACTAAACAGGCGGCATAGCTTTGTTCAGTGGAGGACAACTGTAATGGGAGGCAGACACAGTTAGTAGGCACAAATAAGTAGGCTAAATACAATTCAAAACTGGTAAAAGGACTAAACAGGCAGCATAGCTTTGTTCAGTGGAGGACAACTGTAAAGGGAGGCAGACACAGTTAGTAGGCCCAAATAAGTTGACTAAATGCAGTTCAAAACTGGTAAAAGGACTAAACAGGCGGCATAGCTTTGTTCAGTGGAGGACAACTATAATAGGAGGCAGACACAGTTAGTAGGCCCAAATAAGTAGGCTAAATGCAGTTCAAAACTGGTAAAAGGACTTAACAGGCGGCATAGCTTTGTTCAGTGGAGGACAACTGTAATGGGAGGCAGACCCAGTAGGCCCAAATAAGTAGGGTAAATGCAGTTCAAACCTGTAAAAGGACTAAACAGGCAGCATAGCTTTGTTCAGTGGAGGACAACTGTAATGGGAGGCAGACACAGTTAGTAGGCCCAAATAAGTAGGCTAAATGCAGTTCAAAACTGGTAAAAGGACTAAACAGGCATCATAGCTTTGTTCAGTGGAGGACAATTGTAATGGGAGGCAGACACAGTTAGTAGGCCCAAATAAGTAGGCTAAATGCAGTTAAACACGGTAAATGGATTTAACAGGCGGCATAGCTTTGTTCAGTGGAGGACAACTGTAATGGGAGGCAGACACAGTTAGTAGGCACAAATAAGTAGGCTAAATACAGTTCAAAACTGGTAAAAGGACTAAACAGGCAGCATAGCTTTGTTCAGTGGAGGACAACTGTAATGGGAGGCAGACACAGTTAGTAGGCCCAAATAAGTAGGCTAAATGCAGTTCAAAACTGGTAAAAGGACTAAACAGGCGGCATAGCTTTCTTCAGTGGAGGACAATTGTAATGGGAGGCAGACACAGTTAGTAGGCCCAAATAAGTAGGCTAAATGCAGTTCAAAACTGTTAAAAGGACTAAACAGGCAGCATAGCTTTGTTCAGTGGAGGACAACTGTAATGGGAGGCAGACACAGTTAGTAGGCCCAAATAAGTAGGCTAAATGCAGTTCAAAACTGGTAAAAAGACTAAACAGGCGGCATAGCTTTGTTCAGTGGAGGACAACTGTAATGGGAGGCAGACACAGTAGGCCCAAATAAGTAGGCTAAATACAGTTCAAAACTGGTAAAAGGACTAAACAGGCATCATAGCTTTGTTCAGTGCAGGACAACTGTAATGGGAGGCAGACACAGTTAGTAGGCACAAATAAGTAGGCTAAATACAGTTCAAAACTGGTAAAAGGACTAAACAGGCAGCATAGCTTTGTTCAGTGGAGGACAACTGTAATGGGAGGCAGACACAGTTAGTAGGCCCAAATAAGTTGACTAAATGCAGTTCAAAACTGGTAAAAGGACTAAACAGGCGGCATAGCTTTGTTCAGTGGAGGACAACTGTAATGGGAGGCAGACACAGTTAGTAGGCACAAATAAGTAGGCTAAATACAGTTCAAAACTGGTAAAAGGACTAAACAGGCAGCATAGCTTTGTTCAGTGGAGGACAACTGTAATGGGAGGCAGACACAGTTAGTAGGCCCAAATAAGTTGACTAAATGCAGTTCAAAACTGGTAAAAGGACTAAACAGGCGGCATAGCTTTCTTCAGTGGAGGACAATTGTAATGGGAGGCAGACACAGTTAGTAGGCCCAAATAAGTAGGCTAAATGCAGTTCAAAACTGTTAAAAGGACTAAACAGGCGGCATAGCTTTGTTCAGTGGAGGACAACTGTAATGGGAGGCAGACACAGTTAGTAGGCCCAAATAAGTAGGCTAAATGCAGTTCAAAACTGGTAAAAAGACTAAACAGGCGGCATAGCTTTGTTCAGTGGAGGACAACTGTAATGGGAGGCAGACACAGTTAGTAGGCACAAATAAGTAGGCTAAATACAGTTCAAAACTGGTAAAAGGACTAAACAGGCAGCATAGCTTTGTTCAGTGGAGGACAACTGTAATGGGAGGCAGACACAGTTAGTAGGCCCAAATAAGTTGACTAAATGCAGTTCAAAACTGGTAAAAGGACTAAACAGGCGGCATAGCTTTGTTCAGTGGAGGACAACTATAATAGGAGGCAGACACAGTTAGTAGGCCCAAATAAGTAGGCTAAATGCAGTTCAAAACTGTTAAAAGGACTAAACAGGCGGCATAGCTTTGTTCAGTGGAGGACAACTGTAATGGGAGGCAGACACAGTTAGTAGGCCCAAATAAGTAGGCTAAATGCAGTTCAAAACTGGTAAAAGGACTAAACAGGCGGCAAAGCTCTCTTCAGTGGAGGACAACTGTAATGGGAGGCAGACACAGTTAGTAGGCCCAAATAAGTAGGCTAAATGCAGTTCAAAGCTGGTAAAAGGACTAAACAGGCGGCATAGCTTTGTTCAGTGGAGGACAACTGTAATGGGAGGCAGACACAGTTAGTAGGCCCAAATAAGTAGGCTAAATGCAGTTCAAAACTGGTAAAAGGACTAAACAGGCGGCAAAGCTCTCTTCAGTGGAGGACAACTGTAATGGGAAGCAGACACAGTTAGTAGGCCCAAATAAGTAGGCAAAATACAGTTCAAAACTGATAAAAGGACTAAACAGGTGGCATAGCTTTGTTCAGTGGAGGGCAACTGTAATGGGAGGCAGACACAGTTAGTAGGCCCAAATAAGTAGGCTAAATGCAGTTCAAAACTGGTAAAAAGACTAAACAGGCGGCATAGCTTTGTTCAGTGGAGGACAACTGTAAAGGGAGGTAGACACAGTAGGCCCAAATAAGTAGGCTAAATGCAGTTCAAAACTGGTAAAAGGAATAAACAGGCGGCATAGCTTTGTTCAGTGGAGGTCAACTGTAATGGGAGGCAGACACAGTTAGTAGGCTGTTGTGAATTTGGATTCTGGGCTCCCCCGGTGGCCGCTTGTGGAATTGGACTTGTCATCCTTTTTCCTGTTTCACCTGATTCCATCAGTAGTGGGTGTCGCTATTTAAGCTCATTTCTCTGGTGGTTTCTTGCCGGTCAACAATGTTATCTGATGCCTCTCAGTGCTTGTTCCTGCTTCTAGACAACTACTAGATAAGTTGGACTTTTGTCCATGTTTTGTTTTGCCTATTTGTTCCAGTTCACAGCTGAAGTTTTGTTACTGTGTCTGGAAAGCTCTCGTTGATCAGGGATTGCTACTCTGGCGTTATGAGTTAATGCCAGAGTTTAAGGTAATCTCTGGATGGTGTTTTGTTAGTGTTTTTCTGCTGACCATGAAAGTATACTATCTGTCTTCTGCTATCTAGTAAGCGGACCTCAAATTTGCTAAGACTATTTTCCTGCTGCGTTTGTTGTTTCATCTGAACTCACCGTCATTATATGTGGGGGGCTACTGTCTTCTTTGGAATATTTCTCTAGAGGTGAGCCAGGTCTTATATTTCCCTCTGCTAGCTATTTAGGTCTTAGGCCAGAGCTGGGCATCTAGCGATAAATAGGAAATGCTACCTGGCTATTTCTAGTTGCGCGGCAGGCTTAGTTCATGGTCAGTATAGTTCCATCTTCCGAGAGCTTGTCCCTCTATAGGCTTGCTATGATCTCTGCCTGCAGAGATCATGACAGTTTGACCGGCCCATAAAGTGTTAAAGACCCAGGTTGAGAAAGGAGAGTTATAAGAAGTCTGCTGGAATTTTTTTTTTTTTTTTCCTCCAGTCTGCCTTGCTGCAGTCTTTTTTCTCTCTCTCCTCCTAATCTCTGTATGCTCTGTGTGCACCTGACAATAATGGATCTCCAGAGTGTAACTGCGGGTTTGAATAATCTCATCACGAAAGTACAAAATTTACAAGATTTTGTGGTACATGCTCCGGTATCTGAGCCGAGAATTCCTTTGCCGGAGTTCTTCACAGGGAATAGAGCTAGCTTCCAGAATTTCCGAAATAATTGTAAGCTTTATTTGTCCCTGAAGTCTCGTTCAGCTGGAGACCCTGCTCAGCAGGTTAGGATTGTGATTTCCTTGCTCAGGGGTGACCCTCAAGATTGGGCCTTCTCATTGCCAGCAGGGGATCCTGCGTTACGCGATGTGGATGCGTTTTTTCTGGCCTTGGGCTTGCTTTATGAGGAACGTCATTTGGAACTTCAGGCAGAAAAAACTTTGATGGCACTATCTCAGGGGCAAGACGAAGCTGAAGTTTTCTGCCAAAAATTCCGTAAATGGTCTGTGCTTACTCAGTGGAATGAGTGCGCCTTGGCGGCAACTTTCAGAGAAGGTCTCTCTGATGCCGTTAAGGATGTTATGGTGGGGTTCCCTTTGCCTGCAGGTCTGAATGAGTCCATGACAATGGCTATTCAGATTGATAGGCGTCTGCGGGAGCGCAAACCGGTGCACCATCTGGCGGTGTCTATGGAAAAGACGCCAGAAAGTATGCAGTGTGATAGAATTCTGTCCAGGAGCGAGCGACAGAATTTTAGACGGAAGAATGGATTGTGTTTCTATTGTGGGGATTCTACTCATGTTATATCGGCATGCTCTAGGCGTACAAAGAAGCTTGATAAGTCTGTTTCCATTGGCACCATTCAGTCTAAGTTTATTTTGTCTGTAACCCTGATTTGCTCGTTGTCATCCATTGCCACGGACGCCTATGTTGACTCTGGCGCCGCTCTGAGTCTTATGGATTGGTCCTTTGCCAATCGTTGTGGTTTTGATTTAGAGCCTTTGGAGACTCTTATTCCTCTGAAGGGGATTGACTCCACCCCATTGGCTAATAATAAACCACAATACTGGACACAAGTAACCATGCGTATCAATCCGGATCACCAGGAGATTATTCGTTTCCTGGTGCTGTATAATTTACATGACGATTTGGTGCTGGGATTGCCATGGTTGCAGTCTCACAACCCAGTCTTGGACTGGAGAGCAATGTCTGTGTTGAGCTGGGGATGTAAGGGTATTCATGGGGACGTACCTTTGGTTTCTATTTCGTCGTCCATTCCCTCTGAAGTCCCTGAGTTCCTCTCTGATTATCAAGACGTCTTTGACGAACCCAAGCTTGGGTCGTTACCTCCGCACCGTGAGTGCGATTGTGCCATAGATTTGATACCGGGTTGTAAATATCCAAAGGGTCGTTTGTTTAATTTGTCTGTGCCGGAACATGCTGCTATGCGGGAATATATAAAGGAGTCTTTGGAAAAGGGACATATTCGTCCATCTTCTTCTCCCTTGGGAGCTGGGTTTTTCTTTGTCTCAAAAAAAGACGGCTCTTTGAGACCATGTATTGATTATCGGCTTCTGAATAAGATCACTGTTAAGTATCAATACCCATTGCCATTGCTTACTGATTTGTTTGCTCGTATAGAGGGTGCTAAGTGGTTCTCTAAAATAGATCTTCGTGGGGCGTATAATTTGGTGCGGATCAGGCAGGGGGATGAGTGGAAGACCGCATTTAATACGCCCGAGGGCCACTTTGAGTATTTGGTCATGCCTTTTGGTCTTTCTAATGCCCCTTCAGTTTTCCAGTCTTTTATGCATGATATTTTCCGCGATTTTCTGGATAAATTTATGATAATATATCTGGATGATATTCTGATTTTTTCTGATGACTGGGACTCTCATGTCCAGCAGGTCAGGAGAGTTTTTCAGGTTCTGCGGTCTAATTCTTTATGTGTGAAGGGGTCTAAGTGCGTTTTTGGGGTCCAGAAAATTTCCTTTTTGGGGTATATTTTTTCTCCCTCTTCCATTGAGATGGATCCCGTCAAGGTGCAAGCTATTTGTGACTGGACTCAGCCCTCCTCTCTTAAGGGTCTTCAGAGATTTTTGGGCTTTGCCAACTTTTACCGCCGATTTATTGCTGGTTTTTCGGATGTCGTTAAACCACTGACTGATTTGACCAGACAAGGCGCTGATGTTGCTAATTGGTCCCCTCATGCTGTAGAGGCCTTTCAGGAGCTTAAGCGCCGTTTTGCCTCTGCCCCTGTGTTGCGTCAGCCTGATGTGAATCTGCCTTTTCAGGTTGAGGTTGACGCTTCGGAGATCGGAGCTGGGGCCGTGTTGTCGCAGAAAGGTTCCGACTGCTCCGTCATTAGGCCTTGTGCCTTCTTTTCTCGCAAATTTTCGCCCGCAGAGCGGAATTATGATGTTGGAAATCGGGAGCTTTTGGCCATGAAGTGGGCGTTTGAGGAGTGGCGCCATTGGCTCGAGGGGGCTAGGCATCAGGTGGTGGTATTGACTGACCACAAAAATTTGATTTATCTTGAGACTGCCAGACGCCTGAATCCTAGACAGGCGCGCTGGTCTTTATTTTTTTCTCGCTTTAATTTTGTGGTGTCATACCTACCGGGTTCTAAGAATGTTAAGGCAGATGCCCTTTCTAGGAGTTTTGACCCGGACTCTCCTGGTAATTCTGAACCCACAGGTATCCTTAGGGAGGGAGTAATTTTGTCGGCCGTTTCTCCTGATCTGCGGCGGTCCTTGCAAGAGTTTCAGGCGGATAGACCGGATCGTTGTCCGCCTGATAGACTGTTTGTTCCGGATGATTGGACCAGCAGAGTCATCTCTGAGGTACATTCTTCTGCATTGGCAGGTCATCCCGGAATTTTTGGTACCAGGGATTTGGTGGCAAGATCCTTCTGGTGGCCTTCTCTGTCACGAGATGTGCGAGTCTTTGTGCAGTCATGTGACGTTTGTGCTCGGGCCAAGTCTTGTAGTTCTCGGGCTAGCGGACTGCTGTTGCCCTTGCCTATTCCTAAGAGGCCTTGGACACACATCTCGATGGATTTTATTTCAGATCTGCCTGTTTCCCAGAAGATGTCTGTCATCTGGGTGGTCTGTGACCGTTTCTCTAAAATGGTCCATTTGGTTCCTCTGCCCAAGTTGCCTTCTTCTTCTGAGTTGGTTCCTCTGTTTTTTCAGAATGTTGTCCGATTGCACGGTATTCCTGAGAATATTGTTTCTGACAGAGGTACCCAATTTGTGTCTAGATTTTGGCGGGCATTCTGTGCTAGGATGGGCATAGATTTGTCTTTTTCATCTGCTTTTCACCCTCAGACTAATGGCCAGACCGAGCGGACTAATCAGACCCTTGAGACATATCTGAGGTGTTTTGTCTCTGCTGACCAGGATGATTGGGTTGCTTTTTTGCCATTGGCAGAGTTCGCCCTCAATAATCGGGCCAGTTCTTCCACCTTGGTGTCCCCGTTTTTCTGTAATTCGGGGTTTCACCCTCGATTTTCCTCCGGTCAGGTGGAATCCTCGGATTGTCCTGGAGTGGATGCGGTGGTGGAGAGATTGCATCACATCTGGGGGCAGGTTATGGACAATTTGAAGTTGTCCCAGGAGAAGACTCAGCGTTTTGCCAACCGTCATCGTCGTGTTGGTTCTCGGCTTTGTGTTGGAGATTTAGTGTGGTTGTCTTCTCGTTTTGTCCCTATGAGGGTCTCTTCTCCTAAGTTTAAACCTCGGTTCATCGGCCCTTATAGAATATTGGAGATTCTTAATCCTGTTTCTTTCCGTTTGGACCTCCCTGCGTCCTTTTCCATTCATAACGTTTTTCATCGGTCGTTATTGCGCAGGTATGAGGTACCTGTTGTACCTTCAGTTGAGCCTCCTGCTCCGGTGTTGGTTGAGGGTGAGTTGGAGTACGTTGTGGAGAAAATTTTGGACTCTCGTGTTTCCAGACGGAAACTCCAGTATCTGGTCAACTGGAAGGGTTACGGCCAGGAGGATAATTCTTGGGTCAATGCATCTGATGTTCATGCTTCTGATCTTGTTCGTGCCTTCCATAGGGCTCATCCTGGTCGCCCTGGTGGATCTGGTGAGGGTTCGGTGCCCCCTCCTTGAGGGGGGGGTACTGTTGTGAATTTGGATTCTGGGCTCCCCCGGTGGCCGCTTGTGGAATTGGACTTGTCATCCTTTTTCCTGTTTCACCTGATTCCATCAGTAGTGGGTGTCGCTATTTAAGCTCATTTCTCTGGTGGTTTCTTGCCGGTCAACAATGTTATCTGATGCCTCTCAGTGCTTGTTCCTGCTTCTAGACAACTACTAGATAAGTTGGACTTTTGTCCATGTTTTGTTTTGCCTATTTGTTCCAGTTCACAGCTGAAGTTTTGTTACTGTGTCTGGAAAGCTCTCGTTGATCAGGGATTGCTACTCTGGCGTTATGAGTTAATGCCAGAGTTTAAGGTAATCTCTGGATGGTGTTTTGTTAGTGTTTTTCTGCTGACCATGAAAGTATACTATCTGTCTTCTGCTATCTAGTAAGCGGACCTCAAATTTGCTAAGACTATTTTCCTGCTGCGTTTGTTGTTTCATCTGAACTCACCGTCATTATATGTGGGGGGCTACTGTCTTCTTTGGAATATTTCTCTAGAGGTGAGCCAGGTCTTATATTTCCCTCTGCTAGCTATTTAGGTCTTAGGCCAGAGCTGGGCATCTAGCGATAAATAGGAAATGCTACCTGGCTATTTCTAGTTGCGCGGCAGGCTTAGTTCATGGTCAGTATAGTTCCATCTTCCGAGAGCTTGTCCCTCTATAGGCTTGCTATGATCTCTGCCTGCAGAGATCATGACAGTAGGCCCAAATAAGTTGACTAAATGCAGTTCAAAACAGGTAAAAGGACTAAACAGGCGGCATAGCTTTGTTCAGTGGAGGACAAATATAATAGGAGGCAGACACAGTTAGTAGGCCCAAATAAGTAGGCTAAATGCAGTTCAAAACTGGTAAAAGGACTTAACAGGCGGCATAGCTTTGTTCAGTGGAGGACAACTGTAATGGGAGGCAGACCCAGTAGGCCCAAATAAGTAGGGTAAATGCAGTTCAAACCTGTAAAAGGACTAAACAGGCAGCATAGCTTTGTTCAGTGGAGGACAACTGTAATGGGAGGCAGACACAGTTAGTAGGCCCAAATAAGTAGGCTAAATGCAGTTCAAAACTGGTAAAAGGACTAAACAGGTGGCATAGCTTTGTTCAGTGGAGGACAACTGTAATGGGAGGCAGACGCAGTAGGCCCAAATAAGTAGGGTAAATGCAGTTCAAAACTGTAAAAGGACTAAACAGGTGGCATAGCTTTGTTCAGTGGAGGACAACTGTAATGGGAGGCAGACACAGTTAGTAGGCCCAAATGAGTAAGCTAAATGCAGTTCAAAACTGGTAAAAGGACTAAACAGGCGGCATAGCTTTGTTCAGTGGAAGACAACTGTAATGGGAGGCAGATACAGTTAGTAGGCCCAAATAAGTAGGCTAAATGCAGTTCAAAACTGGTAAAAGGACTAAACAGGCATCATAGCTTTGTTCAGTGGAGGACAATTGTAATGGGAGGCAGACACAGTTAGTAGGCCCAAATAAGTAGGCTAAATGCAGTTCAACACTGTAAATGGATTTAACAGGCGGCATAGCTTTGTTCAGTGGAGGACAACTGTAATGGGAGGCAGGCACAGTTAGTAGGCACAAATAAGTAGGCTAAATACAGTTCAAAACTGGTAAAAGGACTAAACAGGCAGCATAGCTTTGTTCAGTGGAGGACAACTGTAATGGGAGGCAGACACAGTTAGTAGGCCCAAATAAGTAGGCTAAATGCAGTTCAAAACTGGTAAAAGGACTAAACAGGCGGCATAGCTTTCTTCAGTGGAGGACAATTGTAATGGGAGGCAGACACATTTAGTAGGCCCAAATAAGTAGGCTAAATGCAGTTCAAAACTGTTAAAAGGACTAAACAGGCGGCATAGCTTTGTTCAGTGGAGGACAACTGTAATGGGAGGCAGACACAGTTAGTAGGCCCAAATAAGTAGGCTAAATGCAGTTCAAAACTGGTAAAAAGACTAAACAGGCGGCATAGCTTTGTTCAGTGGAGGACAACTGTAATGGGAGGCAGACACAGTAGGCCCAAATAAGTAGGCTAAATACAGTTCAAAACTGGTAAAAGGACTAAACAGGCAGCATAGCTTTGTTCAGTGGAGGACAACTGTAATGGGAGGTAGACACAGTTAGTAGGCCCAAATAAGTAGGCTAAATGCAGTTCAAAACTGGTAAAAGGACTAAACAGGCGGCATAGCTTTCTTCAGTGGAGGACAATTGTAATGGGAGGCAGACACAGTTAGTAGGCCCAAATAAGTAGGCTAAATGCAGTTCAAAACTGTTAAAAGGACTAAACAGGCGGCATAGCTTTGTTCAGTGGAGGACAACTGTAATGGGAGGCAGACACAGTTAGTAGGCCCAAATAAGTAGGCTAAATGCAGTTCAAAACTGGTAAAAAGACTAAACAGGCGGCATAGCTTTGTTCAGTGGAGGACAACTGTAATGGGAGGCAGACACAGTTAGTAGGCACAAATAAGTAGGCTAAATACAGTTCAAAACTGGTAAAAGGACTAAACAGGCAGCATAGCTTTGTTCAGTGGAGGACAACTGTAATGGGAGGCAGACACAGTTAGTAGGCCCAAATAAGTTGACTAAATGCAGTTCAAAACTGGTAAAAGGACTAAACAGGCGGCATAGCTTTGTTCAGTGGAGGACAACTGTAATGGGAGGCAGACACAGTTAGTAGGCACAAATAAGTAGGCTAAATACAGTTCAAAACTGGTAAAAGGACTAAACAGGCAGCATAGCTTTGTTCAGTGGAGGAAAACTGTAATGGGAGGCAGACACAGTTAGTAGGCCCAAATAAGTTGACTAAATGCAGTTCAAAACTGGTAAAAGGACTAAACAGGTGGCATAGCTTTCTTCAGTGGAGGACAATTGTAATGGGAGGCAGACACAGTTAGTAGGCCCAAATAAGTAGGCTAAATGCAGTTCAAAACTGTTAAAAGGACTAAACAGGCGGCATAGCTTTGTTCAGTGGAGGACAACTGTAATGGGAGGCAGACACAGTTAGTAGGCCCAAATAAGTAGGCTAAATGCAGTTCAAAACTGGTAAAAAGACTAAACAGGCGGCATAGCTTTGTTCAGTGGAGGACAACTGTAATGGGAGGCAGACACAGTTAGTAGGCACAAATAAGTAGGCTAAATACAGTTCAAAACTGGTAAAAGGACTAAACAGGCAGCATAGCTTTGTTCAGTGGAGGACAACTGTAATGGGAGGCAGACACAGTTAGTAGGCCCAAATAAGTTGACTAAATGCAGTTCAAAACTGGTAAAAGGACTAAACAGGCGGCATAGCTTTGTTCAGTGGAGGACAACTATAATAGGAGGCAGACACAGTTAGTAGGCCCAAATAAGTAGGCTAAATGCAGTTCAAAACTGTTAAAAGGACTAAACAGGCGGCATAGCTTTGTTCAGTGGAGGACAACTGTAATGGGAGGCAGACACAGTTAGTAGGCCCAAATAAGTAGGCTAAATGCAGTTCAAAACTGGTAAAAAGACTAAACAGGCGGCATAGCTTTGTTCAGTGGAGGACAACTGTAATGGGAGGCAGACACAGTTAGTAGGCACAAATAAGTAGGCTAAATACAATTCAAAACTGGTAAAAGGACTAAACAGGCAGCATAGCTTTGTTCAGTGGAGGACAACTGTAAAGGGAGGCAGACACAGTTAGTAGGCCCAAATAAGTTGACTAAATGCAGTTCAAAACTGGTAAAAGGACTAAACAGGCGGCATAGCTTTGTTCAGTGGAGGACAACTATAATAGGAGGCAGACACAGTTAGTAGGCCCAAATAAGTAGGCTAAATGCAGTTCAAAACTGGTAAAAGGACTTAACAGGCGGCATAGCTTTGTTCAGTGGAGGACAACTGTAATGGGAGGCAGACCCAGTAGGCCCAAATAAGTAGGGTAAATGCAGTTCAAACCTGTAAAAGGACTAAACAGGCAGCATAGCTTTGTTCAGTGGAGGACAACTGTAATGGGAGGCAGACACAGTTAGTAGGCCCAAATAAGTAGGCTAAATGCAGTTCAAAACTGGTAAAAGGACTAAACAGGTGGCATAGCTTTGTTCAGTGGAGGACAACTGTAATGGGAGGCAGATGCAGTAGGCCCAAATAAGTAGGGTAAATGCAGTTCAAAACTGTAAAAGGACTAAACAGGTGGCATAGCTTTGTTCAGTGGAGGACAACTGTAATGGGAGGCAGACACAGTTAGTAGGCCCAAATGAGTAAGCTAAATGCAGTTCAAAACTGGTAAAAGGACTAAACAGGCGGCATAGCTTTGTTCAGTGGAAGACAACTGTAATGGGAGGCAGATACAGTTAGTAGGCCCAAATAAGTAGGCTAAATGCAGTTCAAAACTGGTAAAAGGACTAAACAGGCATCATAGCTTTGTTCAGTGGAGGACAATTGTAATGGGAGGCAGACACAGTTAGTAGGCCCAAATAAGTAGGCTAAATGCAGTTCAACACTGTAAATGGATTTAACAGGCGGCATAGCTTTGTTCAGTGGAGGACAACTGTAATGGGAGGCAGACACAGTTAGTAGGCACAAATAAGTAGGCTAAATACAGTTCAAAACTGGTAAAAGGACTAAACAGGCAGCATAGCTTTGTTCAGTGGAGGACAACTGTAATGGGAGGCAGACACAGTTAGTAGGCCCAAATAAGTAGGCTAAATGCAGTTCAAAACTGGTAAAAGGACTAAACAGGCGGCATAGCTTTCTTCAGTGGAGGACAATTGTAATGGGAGGCAGACACAGTTAGTAGGCCCAAATAAGTAGGCTAAATGCAGTTCAAAACTGGTAAAAGGACTAAACAGGCGGCATAGCTTTGTTCAGTGGAGGACAACTGTAATGGGAGGCAGACACAGTTAGTAGGCCCAAATAAGTAGGCTAAATGCAGTTCAAAACTGGTAAAAAGACTAAACAGGCGGCATAGCTTTGTTCAGTGGAGGACAACTGTAATGGGAGGCAGACACAGTAGGCCCAAATAAGTAGGCTAAATACAGTTCAAAACTGGTAAAAGGACTAAACAGGCAGCATAGCTTTGTTCAGTGGAGGACAACTGTAATGGGAGGCAGACACAGTTAGTAGGCCCAAATAAGTAGGCTAAATGCAGTTCAAAACTGGTAAAAGGACTAAACAGGCATCATAGCTTTGTTCAGTGGAGGACAATTGTAATGGGAGGCAGACACAGTTAGTAGGCCCAAATAAGTAGGCTAAATGCAGTTCAACACTGTAAATGGATTTAACAGGCGGCATAGCTTTGTTCAGTGGAGGACAACTGTAATGGGAGGCAGACACAGTTAGTAGGCACAAATAAGTAGGCTAAATACAGTTCAAAACTGGTAAAAGGACTAAACAGGCGGCATAGCTTTCTTCAGTGGAGGACAATTGTAATGGGAGGCAGACACAGTTAGTAGGCCCAAATAAGTAGGCTAAATGCAGTTCAAAACTGTTAAAAGGACTAAACAGGCGGCATAGCTTTGTTCAGTGGAGGACAACTGTAATGGGAGGCAGACACAGTTAGTAGGCCCAAATAAGTAGGCTAAATGCAGTTCAAAACTGGTAAAAAGACTAAACAGGCGGCATAGCTGTGTTCAGTGGAGGACAACTGTAATGGGAGGCAGACACAGTTAGTAGGCACAAATAAGTAGGCTAAATACAGTTCAAAACTGGTAAAAGGACAAAACAGGCAGCATAGCTTTGTTCAGTGGAGGACAACTGTAATGGGAGGCAGACACAGTTAGTAGGCCCAAATAAGTTGACTAAATGCAGTTCAAAACTGGTAAAAGGACTAAACAGGCGGCATAGCTTTGTTCAGTGGAGGACAACTGTAATGGGAGGCAGACACAGTTAGTAGGCCCAAATAAGTAGGCTAAATGCAGTTCAAAACTGGTAAAAGGACTAAACAGGTGGCATAGCTTTGTTCAGTGGAGGACAACTGTAATGGGAGGCAGACACAGTTAGTAGGCCCAAATAAGTAGGCTAAATGCAGTTCAAAACTGGTAAAAGGACTAAACAGGTGGCATAGCTTTGTTCAGTGGAGGACAACTGTAATGGGAGGCAGATGCAGTAGGCCCAAATAAGTAGGGTAAATGCAGTTCAAAACTGTAAAAGGACTAAACAGGTGGCATAGCTTTGTTCAGTGGAGGACAACTGTAATGGGAGGCAGACACAGTTAGTAGGCCCAAATGAGTAAGCTAAATGCAGTTCAAAACTGGTAAAAGGACTAAACAGGCGGCATAGCTTTGTTCAGTGGAAGACAACTGTAATGGGAGGCAGATACAGTTAGTAGGCCCAAATAAGTAGGCTAAATGCAGTTCAAAACTGGTAAAAGGACTAAACAGGCATCATAGCTTTGTTCAGTGGAGGACAATTGTAATGGGAGGCAGACACAGTTAGTAGGCCCAAATAAGTAGGCTAAATGCAGTTCAACACTGTAAATGGATTTAACAGGCGGCATAGCTTTGTTCAGTGGAGGACAACTGTAATGGGAGGCAGGCACAGTTAGTAGGCACAAATAGGTAGGCTAAATACAGTTCAAAACTGGTAAAAGGACTAAACGGGCAGCATAGCTTTGTTCAGTGGAGGACAACTGTAATGGGAGGCAGACACAGTTAGTAGGCCCAAATAAGTAGGCTAAATGCAGTTCAAAACTGGTAAAAGGACTAAACAGGCGGCATAGCTTTCTTCAGTGGAGGACAATTGTAATGGGAGGCAGACACATTTAGTAGGCCCAAATAAGTAGGCTAAATGCAGTTCAAAACTGTTAAAAGGACTAAACAGGCGGCATAGCTTTGTTCAGTGGAGGACAACTGTAATGGGAGGCAGACACAGTTAGTAGGCCCAAATAAGTAGGCTAAATGCAGTTCAAAACTGGTAAAAAGACTAAACAGGCGGCATAGCTTTGTTCAGTGGAGGACAACTGTAATGGGAGGCAGACACAGTTAGTAGGCACAAATAAGTAGGCTAAATACAGTTCAAAACTGGTAAAAGGACTAAACAGGCAGCATAGCTTTGTTCAGTGGAGGACAACTGTAATGGGAGGTAGACACAGTTAGTAGGCCCAAATAAGTAGGCTAAATGCAGTTCAAAACTGGTAAAAGGACTAAACAGGCGGCATAGCTTTCTTCAGTGGAGGACAATTGTAATGGGAGGCAGACACAGTTAGTAGGCCCAAATAAGTAGGCTAAATGCAGTTCAAAACTGTTAAAAGGACTAAACAGGCGGCATAGCTTTGTTCAGTGGAGGACAACTGTAATGGGAGGCAGACACAGTTAGTAGGCCCAAATAAGTAGGCTAAATGCAGTTCAAAACTGGTAAAAAGACTAAACAGGCGGCATAGCTTTGTTCAGTGGAGGACAACTGTAATGGGAGGCAGACACAGTTAGTAGGCACAAATAAGTAGGCTAAATACAGTTCAAAACTGGTAAAAGGACTAAACAGGCAGCATAGCTTTGTTCAGTGGAGGACAACTGTAATGGGAGGCAGACACAGTTAGTAGGCCCAAATAAGTTGACTAAATGCAGTTCAAAACTGGTAAAAGGACTAAACAGGCGGCATAGCTTTGTTCAGTGGAGGACAACTGTAATGGGAGGCAGACACAGTTAGTAGGCACAAATAAGTAGGCTAAATACAGTTCAAAACTGGTAAAAGGACTAAACAGGCAGCATAGCTTTGTTCAGTGGAGGAAAACTGTAATGGGAGGCAGACACAGTTAGTAGGCCCAAATAAGTTGACTAAATGCAGTTCAAAACTGGTAAAAGGACTAAACAGGCGGCATAGCTTTCTTCAGTGGAGGACAATTGTAATGGGAGGCAGACACAGTTAGTAGGCCCAAATAAGTAGGCTAAATGCAGTTCAAAACTGTTAAAAGGACTAAACAGGCGGCATAGCTTTGTTCAGTGGAGGACAACTGTAATGGGAGGCAGACACAGTTAGTAGGCCCAAATAAGTAGGCTAAATGCAGTTCAAAACTGGTAAAAAGACTAAACAGGCGGCATAGCTTTGTTCAGTGGAGGACAACTGTAATGGGAGGCAGACACAGTTAGTAGGCACAAATAAGTAGGCTAAATACAGTTCAAAACTGGTAAAAGGACTAAACAGGCAGCATAGCTTTGTTCAGTGGAGGACAACTGTAATGGGAGGCAGACACAGTTAGTAGGCCCAAATAAGTTGACTAAATGCAGTTCAAAACTGGTAAAAGGACTAAACAGGCGGCATAGCTTTGTTCAGTGGAGGACAACTATAAGAGGAGGCAGACACAGTTAGTAGGCCCAAATAAGTAGGCTAAATGCAGTTCAAAACTGTTAAAAGGACTAAACAGGCGGCATAGCTTTGTTCAGTGGAGGACAACTGTAATGGGAGGCAGACACAGTTAGTAGGCCCAAATAAGTAGGCTAAATGCAGTTCAAAACTGGTAAAAGGACTAAACAGGCGGCAAAGCTCTCTTCAGTGGAGGACAACTGTAATGGGAGGCAGACACAGTTAGTAGGCCCAAATAAGTAGGCTAAATGCAGTTCAAAGCTGGTAAAAGGACTAAACAGGCGGCATAGCTTTGTTCAGTGGAGGACAACTGTAATGGGAGGCAGACACAGTTAGTAGGCCCAAATAAGTAGGCTAAATGCAGTTCAAAACTGGTAAAAGGACTAAACAGGCGGCAAAGCTCTCTTCAGTGGAGGACAACTGTAATGGGAAGCAGACACAGTTAGTAGGCCCAAATAAGTAGGCAAAATACAGTTCAAAACTGATAAAAGGACTAAACAGGTGGCATAGCTTTGTTCAGTGGAGGGCAACTGTAATGGGAGGCAGACACAGTTAGTAGGCCCAAATAAGTAGGCTAAATGCAGTTCAAAACTGGTAAAAAGACTAAACAGGCGGCATAGCTTTGTTCAGTGGAGGACAACTGTAAAGGGAGGTAGACACAGTAGGCCCAAATAAGTAGGCTAAATGCAGTTCAAAACTGGTAAAAGGAATAAACAGGCGGCATAGCTTTGTTCAGTGGAGGTCAACTGTAATGGGAGGCAGACACAGTTAGTAGGCCCAAATAAGTTGACTAAATGCAGTTCAAAACAGGTAAAAGGACTAAACAGGCGGCATAGCTTTGTTCAGTGGAGGACAAATATAATAGGAGGCAGACACAGTTAGTAGGCCCAAATAAGTAGGCTAAATGCAGTTCAAAACTGGTAAAAGGACTTAACAGGCGGCATAGCTTTGTTCAGTGGAGGACAACTGTAATGGGAGGCAGACCCAGTAGGCCCTAATAAGTAGGGTAAATGCAGTTCAAACCTGTAAAAGGACTAAACAGGCAGCATAGCTTTGTTCAGTGGAGGACAACTGTAATGGGAGGCAGACACAGTTAGTAGGCCCAAATAAGTAGGCTAAATGCAGTTCAAAACTGGTAAAAGGACTAAACAGGTGGCATAGCTTTGTTCAGTGGAGGACAACTGTAATGGGAGGCAGATGCAGTAGGCCCAAATAAGTAGGGTAAATGCAGTTCAAAACTGTAAAAGGACTAAACAGGTGGCATAGCTTTGTTCAGTGGAGGACAACTGTAATGGGAGGCAGACACAGTTAGTAGGCCCAAATGAGTAAGCTAAATGCAGTTCAAAACTGGTAAAAGGACTAAACAGGCGGCATAGCTTTGTTCAGTGGAAGACAACTGTAATGGGAGGCAGATACAGTTAGTAGGCCCAAATAAGTAGGCTAAATGCAGTTCAAAACTGGTAAAAGGACTAAACAGGCATCATAGCTTTGTTCAGTGGAGGACAATTGTAATGGGAGGCAGACACAGTTAGTAGGCCCAAATAAGTAGGCTAAATGCAGTTCAACACTGTAAATGGATTTAACAGGCGGCATAGCTTTGTTCAGTGGAGGACAACTGTAATGGGAGGCAGGCACAGTTAGTAGGCACAAATAAGTAGGCTAAATACAGTTCAAAACTGGTAAAAGGACTAAACAGGCAGCATAGCTTTGTTCAGTGGAGGACAACTGTAATGGGAGGCAGACACAGTTAGTAGGCCCAAATAAGTAGGCTAAATGCAGTTCAAAACTGGTAAAAAGACTAAACAGGCGGCATAGCTTTGTTCAGTGGAGGACAACTGTAATGGGAGGCAGACACAGTAGGCCCAAATAAGTAGGCTAAATACAGTTCAAAACTGGTAAAAGGACTAAACAGGCAGCATAGCTTTGTTCAGTGGAGGACAACTGTAATGGGAGGTAGACACAGTTAGTAGGCCCAAATAAGTAGGCTAAATGCAGTTCAAAACTGGTAAAAGGACTAAACAGGCGGCATAGCTTTCTTCAGTGGAGGACAATTGTAATGGGAGGCAGACACAGTTAGTAGGCCCAAATAAGTAGGCTAAATGCAGTTCAAAACTGTTAAAAGGACTAAACAGGCGGCATAGCTTTGTTCAGTGGAGGACAACTGTAATGGGAGGCAGACACAGTTAGTAGGCCCAAATAAGTAGGCTAAATGCAGTTCAAAACTGGTAAAAAGACTAAACAGGCGGCATAGCTTTGTTCAGTGGAGGACAACTGTAATGGGAGGCAGACACAGTTAGTAGGCACAAATAAGTAGGCTAAATACAGTTCAAAACTGGTAAAAGGACTAAACAGGCAGCATAGCTTTGTTCAGTGGAGGACAACTGTAATGGGAGGCAGACACAGTTAGTAGGCCCAAATAAGTTGACTAAATGCAGTTCAAAACTGGTAAAAGGACTAAACAGGCGGCATAGCTTTGTTCAGTGGAGGACAACTGTAATGGGAGGCAGACACAGTTAGTAGGCACAAATAAGTAGGCTAAATACAGTTCAAAACTGGTAAAAGGACTAAACAGGCAGCATAGCTTTGTTCAGTGGAGGAAAACTGTAATGGGAGGCAGACACAGTTAGTAGGCCCAAATAAGTTGACTAAATGCAGTTCAAAACTGGTAAAAGGACTAAACAGGTGGCATAGCTTTGTTCAGTGGAGGACAACTGTAATGGGAGGCAGATGCAGTAGGCCCAAATAAGTAGGGTAAATGCAGTTCAAAACTGTAAAAGGACTAAACAGGTGGCATAGCTTTGTTCAGTGGAGGACAACTGTAATGGGAGGCAGACACAGTTAGTAGGCCCAAATGAGTAAGCTAAATGCAGTTCAAAACTGGTAAAAGGACTAAACAGGCGGCATAGCTTTGTTCAGTGGAAGACAACTGTAATGGGAGGCAGATACAGTTAGTAGGCCCAAATAAGTAGGCTAAATGCAGTTCAAAACTGGTAAAAGGACTAAACAGGCATCATAGCTTTGTTCAGTGGAGGACAATTGTAATGGGAGGCAGACACAGTTAGTAGGCCCAAATAAGTAGGCTAAATGCAGTTCAACACTGTAAATGGATTTAACAGGCGGCATAGCTTTGTTCAGTGGAGGACAACTGTAATGGGAGGCAGACACAGTTAGTAGGCACAAATAAGTAGGCTAAATACAGTTCAAAACTGGTAAAAGGACTAAACAGGCAGCATAGCTTTGTTCAGTGGAGGACAACTGTAATGGGAGGCAGACACAGTTAGTAGGCCCAAATAAGTAGGCTAAATGCAGTTCAAAACTGGTAAAAGGACTAAACAGGCGGCATAGCTTTCTTCAGTGGAGGACAATTGTAATGGGAGGCAGACACAGTTAGTAGGCCCAAATAAGTAGGCTAAATGCAGTTCAAAACTGTTAAAAGGACTAAACAGGCGGCATAGCTTTGTTCAGTGGAGGACAACTGTAATGGGAGGCAGACACAGTTAGTAGGCCCAAATAAGTAGGCTAAATGCAGTTCAAAACTGGTAAAAAGACTAAACAGGCGGCATAGCTTTGTTCAGTGGAGGACAACTGTAATGGGAGGCAGACACAGTAGGCCCAAATAAGTAGGCTAAATACAGTTCAAAACTGGTAAAAGGACTAAACAGGCAGCATAGCTTTGTTCAGTGGAGGACAACTGTAATGGGAGGCAGACACAGTTAGTAGGCCCAAATAAGTAGGCTAAATGCAGTTCAAAACTGGTAAAAGGACTAAACAGGCATCATAGCTTTGTTCAGTGGAGGACAATTGTAATGGGAGGCAGACACAGTTAGTAGGCCCAAATAAGTAGGCTAAATGCAGTTCAACACTGTAAATGGATTTAACAGGCGGCATAGCTTTGTTCAGTGGAGGACAACTGTAATGGGAGGCAGACACAGTTAGTAGGCACAAATAAGTAGGCTAAATACAGTTCAAAACTGGTAAAAGGACTAAACAGGCGGCATAGCTTTCTTCAGTGGAGGACAATTGTAATGGGAGGCAGACACAGTTAGTAGGCCCAAATAAGTAGGCTAAATGCAGTTCAAAACTGTTAAAAGGACTAAACAGGCGGCATAGCTTTGTTCAGTGGAGGACAACTGTAATGGGAGGCAGACACAGTTAGTAGGCACAAATAAGTTGACTAAATGCAGTTCAAAACTGGTAAAAGGACTAAACAGGCGGCATAGCTTTGTTCAGTGGAGGACAACTATAAGAGGAGGCAGACACAGTTAGTAGGCCCAAATAAGTAGGCTAAATGCAGTTCAAAACTGTTAAAAGGACTAAACAGGCGGCATAGCTTTGTTCAGTGGAGGACAACTGTAATGGGAGGCAGACACAGTTAGTAGGCCCAAATAAGTAGGCTAAATGCAGTTCAAAACTGGTAAAAGGACTAAACAGGCGGCAAAGCTCTCTTCAGTGGAGGACAACTGTAATGGGAGGCAGACACAGTTAGTAGGCCCAAATAAGTAGGCTAAATGCAGTTCAAAGCTGGTAAAAGGACTAAACAGGCGGCATAGCTTTGTTCAGTGGAGGACAACTGTAATGGGAGGCAGACACAGTTAGTAGGCCCAAATAAGTAGGCTAAATGCAGTTCAAAACTGGTAAAAGGACTAAACAGGCGGCAAAGCTCTCTTCAGTGGAGGACAACTGTAATGGGAAGCAGACACAGTTAGTAGGCCCAAATAAGTAGGCAAAATGCAGTTCAAAACTGGTAAAAGGAATAAACAGGCGGCATAGCTTTGTTCAGTGGAGGTCAACTGTAATGGGAGGCAGACACAGTTAGTAGGCCCAAATAAGTTGACTAAATGCAGTTCAAAACAGGTAAAAGGACTAAACAGGCGGCATAGCTTTGTTCAGTGGAGGACAAATATAATAGGAGGCAGACACAGTTAGTAGGCCCAAATAAGTAGGCTAAATGCAGTTCAAAACTGGTAAAAGGACTTAACAGGCGGCATAGCTTTGTTCAGTGGAGGACAACTGTAATGGGAGGCAGACCCAGTAGGCCCAAATAAGTAGGGTAAATGCAGTTCAAACCTGTAAAAGGACTAAACAGGCAGCATAGCTTTGTTCAGTGGAGGACAACTGTAATGGGAGGCAGACACAGTTAGTAGGCCCAAATAAGTAGGCTAAATGCAGTTCAAAACTGGTAAAAGGACTAAACAGGTGGCATAGCTTTGTTCAGTGGAGGACAACTGTAATGGGAGGCAGATGCAGTAGGCCCAAATAAGTAGGGTAAATGCAGTTCAAAACTGTAAAAGGACTAAACAGGTGGCATAGCTTTGTTCAGTGGAGGACAACTGTAATGGGAGGCAGACACAGTTAGTAGGCCCAAATGAGTAAGCTAAATGCAGTTCAAAACTGGTAAAAGGACTAAACAGGCGGCATAGCTTTGTTCAGTGGAAGACAACTGTAATGGGAGGCAGATACAGTTAGTAGGCCCAAATAAGTAGGCTAAATGCAGTTCAAAACTGGTAAAAGGACTAAACAGGCATCATAGCTTTGTTCAGTGGAGGACAATTGTAATGGGAGGCAGACACAGTTAGTAGGCCCAAATAAGTAGGCTAAATGCAGTTCAACACTGTAAATGGATTTAACAGGCGGCATAGCTTTGTTCAGTGGAGGACAACTGTAATGGGAGGCAGGCACAGTTAGTAGGCACAAATAAGTAGGCTAAATACAGTTCAAAACTGGTAAAAGGACTAAACAGGCAGCATAGCTTTGTTCAGTGGAGGACAACTGTAATGGGAGGCAGACACAGTTAGTAGGCCCAAATAAGTAGGCTAAATGCAGTTCAAAACTGGTAAAAGGACTAAACAGGCGGCATAGCTTTCTTCAGTGGAGGACAATTGTAATGGGAGGCAGACACATTTAGTAGGCCCAAATAAGTAGGCTAAATGCAGTTCAAAACTGTTAAAAGGACTAAACAGGCGGCATAGCTTTGTTCAGTGGAGGACAACTGTAATGGGAGGCAGACACAGTTAGTAGGCCCAAATAAGTAGGCTAAATGCAGTTCAAAACTGGTAAAAAGACTAAACAGGCGGCATAGCTTTGTTCAGTGGAGGACAACTGTAATGGGAGGCAGACACAGTAGGCCCAAATAAGTAGGCTAAATACAGTTCAAAACTGGTAAAAGGACTAAACAGGCAGCATAGCTTTGTTCAGTGGAGGACAACTGTAATGGGAGGTAGACACAGTTAGTAGGCCCAAATAAGTAGGCTAAATGCAGTTCAAAACTGGTAAAAGGACTAAACAGGCGGCATAGCTTTGTTCAGTGGAGGACAACTGTAATGGGAGGCAGACACAGTTAGTAGGCCCAAATAAGTAGGCTAAATGCAGTTCAAAACTGGTAAAAAGACTAAACAGGCGGCATAGCTTTGTTCAGTGGAGGACAACTGTAATGGGAGGCAGACACAGTTAGTAGGCACAAATAAGTAGGCTAAATACAGTTCAAAACTGGTAAAAGGACTAAACAGGCAGCATAGCTTTGTTCAGTGGAGGACAACTGTAATGGGAGGCAGACACAGTTAGTAGGCCCAAATAAGTTGACTAAATGCAGTTCAAAACTGGTAAAAGGACTAAACAGGCGGCATAGCTTTGTTCAGTGGAGGACAACTGTAATGGGAGGCAGACACAGTTAGTAGGCACAAATAAGTAGGCTAAATACAGTTCAAAACTGGTAAAAGGACTAAACAGGCAGCATAGCTTTGTTCAGTGGAGGAAAACTGTAATGGGAGGCAGACACAGTTAGTAGGCCCAAATAAGTTGACTAAATGCAGTTCAAAACTGGTAAAAGGACTAAACAGGCGGCATAGCTTTCTTCAGTGGAGGACAATTGTAATGGGAGGCAGACACAGTTAGTAGGCCCAAATAAGTAGGCTAAATGCAGTTCAAAACTGTTAAAAGGACTAAACAGGCGGCATAGCTTTGTTCAGTGGAGGACAACTGTAATGGGAGGCAGACACAGTTAGTAGGCCCAAATAAGTAGGCTAAATGCAGTTCAAAACTGGTAAAAAGACTAAACAGGCGGCATAGCTTTGTTCAGTGGAGGACAACTGTAATGGGAGGCAGACACAGTTAGTAGGCACAAATAAGTAGGCTAAATACAGTTCAAAACTGGTAAAAGGACTAAACAGGCAGCATAGCTTTGTTCAGTGGAGGACAACTGTAATGGGAGGCAGACACAGTTAGTAGGCCCAAATAAGTTGACTAAATGCAGTTCAAAACTGGTAAAAGGACTAAACAGGCGGCATAGCTTTGTTCAGTGGAGGACAACTATAATAGGAGGCAGACACAGTTAGTAGGCCCAAATAAGTAGGCTAAATGCAGTTCAAAACTGTTAAAAGGACTAAACAGGCGGCATAGCTTTGTTCAGTGGAGGACAACTGTAATGGGAGGCAGACACAGTTAGTAGGCCCAAATAAGTAGGCTAAATGCAGTTCAAAACTGGTAAAAAGACTAAACAGGCGGCATAGCTTTGTTCAGTGGAGGACAACTGTAATGGGAGGCAGACACAGTTAGTAGGCACAAATAAGTAGGCTAAATACAATTCAAAACTGGTAAAAGGACTAAACAGGCAGCATAGCTTTGTTCAGTGGAGGACAACTGTAAAGGGAGGCAGACACAGTTAGTAGGCCCAAATAAGTTGACTAAATGCAGTTCAAAACTGGTAAAAGGACTAAACAGGCAGCATAGCTTTGTTCAGTGGAGGACAACTATAATAGGAGGCAGACACAGTAGTAGGCCCAAATAAGTAGGCTAAATGCAGTTCAAAACTGGTAAAAGGACTTAACAGGCGGCATAGCTTTGTTCAGTGGAGGACAACTGTAATGGGAGGCAGACCCAGTAGGCCCAAATAAGTAGGGTAAATGCAGTTCAAACCTGTAAAAGGACTAAACAGGCAGCATAGCTTTGTTCAGTGGAGGACAACTGTAATGGGAGGCAGACACAGTTAGTAGGCCCAAATAAGTAGGCTAAATGCAGTTCAAAACTGGTAAAAGGACTAAACAGGTGGCATAGCTTTGTTCAGTGGAGGACAACTGTAATGGGAGGCAGATGCAGTAGGCCCAAATAAGTAGGGTAAATGCAGTTCAAAACTGTAAAAGGACTAAACAGGTGGCATAGCTTTGTTCAGTGGAGGACAACTGTAATGGGAGGCAGACACAGTTAGTAGGCCCAAATGAGTAAGCTAAATGCAGTTCAAAACTGGTAAAAGGACTAAACAGGCGGCATAGCTTTGTTCAGTGGAAGACAACTGTAATGGGAGGCAGATACAGTTAGTAGGCCCAAATAAGTAGGCTAAATGCAGTTCAAAACTGGTAAAAGGACTAAACAGGCATCATAGCTTTGTTCAGTGGAGGACAATTGTAATGGGAGGCAGACACAGTTAGTAGGCCCAAATAAGTAGGCTAAATGCAGTTCAACACTGTAAATGGATTTAACAGGCGGCATAGCTTTGTTCAGTGGAGGACAACTGTAATGGGAGGCAGACACAGTTAGTAGGCACAAATAAGTAGGCTAAATACAGTTCAAAACTGGTAAAAGGACTAAACAGGCAGCATAGCTTTGTTCAGTGGAGGACAACTGTAATGGGAGGCAGACACAGTTAGTAGGCCCAAATAAGTAGGCTAAATGCAGTTCAAAACTGGTAAAAGGACTAAACAGGCGGCATAGCTTTCTTCAGTGGAGGACAATTGTAATGGGAGGCAGACACAGTTAGTAGGCCCAAATAAGTAGGCTAAATGCAGTTCAAAACTGTTAAAAGGACTAAACAGGCGGCATAGCTTTGTTCAGTGGAGGACAACTGTAATGGGAGGCAGACACAGTTAGTAGGCCCAAATAAGTAGGCTAAATGCAGTTCAAAACTGGTAAAAAGACTAAACAGGCGGCATAGCTTTGTTCAGTGGAGGACAACTGTAATGGGAGGCAGACACAGTAGGCCCAAATAAGTAGGCTAAATACAGTTCAAAACTGGTAAAAGGACTAAACAGGCAGCATAGCTTTGTTCAGTGGAGGACAACTGTAATGGGAGGCAGACACAGTTAGTAGGCCCAAATAAGTAGGCTAAATGCAGTTCAAAACTGGTAAAAGGACTAAACAGGCATCATAGCTTTGTTCAGTGGAGGACAATTGTAATGGGAGGCAGACACAGTTAGTAGGCCCAAATAAGTAGGCTAAATGCAGTTCAACACTGTAAATGGATTTAACAGGCGGCATAGCTTTGTTCAGTGGAGGACAACTGTAATGGGAGGCAGACACAGTTAGTAGGCACAAATAAGTAGGCTAAATACAGTTCAAAACTGGTAAAAGGACTAAACAGGCGGCATAGCTTTCTTCAGTGGAGGACAATTGTAATGGGAGGCAGACACAGTTAGTAGGCCCAAATAAGTAGGCTAAATGCAGTTCAAAACTGTTAAAAGGACTAAACAGGCGGCATAGCTTTGTTCAGTGGAGGACAACTGTAATGGGAGGCAGACACAGTTAGTAGGCCCAAATAAGTAGGCTAAATGCAGTTCAAAACTGGTAAAAAGACTAAACAGGCGGCATAGCTGTGTTCAGTGGAGGACAACTGTAATGGGAGGCAGACACAGTTAGTAGGCACAAATAAGTAGGCTAAATACAGTTCAAAACTGGTAAAAGGACTAAACAGGCAGCATAGCTTTGTTCAGTGGAGGACAACTGTAATGGGAGGCAGACACAGTTAGTAGGCCCAAATAAGTTGACTAAATGCAGTTCAAAACTGGTAAAAGGACTAAACAGGCGGCATAGCTTTGTTCAGTGGAGGACAACTGTAATGGGAGGCAGACACAGTTAGTAGGCACAAATAAGTAGGCTAAATACAGTTCAAAACTGGTAAAAGGACTAAACAGGCAGCATAGCTTTGTTCAGTGGAGGACAACTGTAATGGGAGGCAGACACAGTTAGTAGGCCCAAATAAGTTGACTAAATGCAGTTCAAAACTGGTAAAAGGACTAAACAGGCGGCATAGCTTTCTTCAGTGGAGGACAATTGTAATGGGAGGCAGACACAGTTAGTAGGCCCAAATAAGTAGGCTAAATGCAGTTCAAAACTGTTAAAAGGACTAAACAGGCGGCATAGCTTTGTTCAGTGGAGGACAACTGTAATGGGAGGCAGACACAGTTAGTAGGCCCAAATAAGTAGGCTAAATGCAGTTCAAAACTGGTAAAAAGACTAAACAGGCGGCATAGCTTTGTTCAGTGGAGGACAACTGTAATGGGAGGCAGACACAGTTAGTAGGCACAAATAAGTAGGCTAAATACAGTTCAAAACTGGTAAAAGGACTAAACAGGCAGCATAGCTTTGTTCAGTGGAGGACAACTGTAATGGGAGGCAGACACAGTTAGTAGGCCCAAATAAGTTGACTAAATGCAGTTCAAAACTGGTAAAAGGACTAAACAGGCGGCATAGCTTTGTTCAGTGGAGGACAACTATAATAGGAGGCAGACACAGTTAGTAGGCACAAATAAGTAGGCTAAATGCAGTTCAAAACTGTTAAAAGGACTAAACAGGCGGCATAGCTTTGTTCAGTGGAGGACAACTGTAATGGGAGGCAGACACAGTTAGTAGGCCCAAATAAGTAGGCTAAATGCAGTTCAAAACTGGTAAAAAGACTAAACAGGCGGCATAGCTTTGTTCAGTGGAGGACAACTGTAATGGGAGGCAGACACAGTAGGCCCAAATAAGTAGGCTAAATACAGTTCAAAACTGGTAAAAGGACTAAACAGGCAGCATAGCTTTGTTCAGTGGAGGACAACTGTAATGGGAGGCAGACACAGTTAGTAGGCCCAAATAAGTAGGCTAAATGCAGTTCAAAACTGGTAAAAGGACTAAACAGGCATCATAGCTTTGTTCAGTGGAGGACAATTGTAATGGGAGGCAGACACAGTTAGTAGGCCCAAATAAGTAGGCTAAATGCAGTTCAACACTGTAAATGGATTTAACAGGCGGCATAGCTTTGTTCAGTGGAGGACAACTGTAATGGGAGGCAGACACAGTTAGTAGGCACAAATAAGTAGGCTAAATACAGTTCAAAACTGGTAAAAGGACTAAACAGGCGGCATAGCTTTCTTCAGTGGAGGACAATTGTAATGGGAGGCAGACACAGTTAGTAGGCCCAAATAAGTAGGCTAAATGCAGTTCAAAACTGTTAAAAGGACTAAACAGGCGGCATAGCTTTGTTCAGTGGAGGACAACTGTAATGGGAGGCAGACACAGTTAGTAGGCCCAAATAAGTAGGCTAAATGCAGTTCAAAACTGGTAAAAAGACTAAACAGGCGGCATAGCTGTGTTCAGTGGAGGACAACTGTAATGGGAGGCAGACACAGTTAGTAGGCACAAATAAGTAGGCTAAATACAGTTCAAAACTGGTAAAAGGACTAAACAGGCAGCATAGCTTTGTTCAGTGGAGGACAACTGTAATGGGAGGCAGACACAGTTAGTAGGCCCAAATAAGTTGACTAAATGCAGTTCAAAACTGGTAAAAGGACTAAACAGGCGGCATAGCTTTGTTCAGTGGAGGACAACTGTAATGGGAGGCAGACACAGTTAGTAGGCACAAATAAGTAGGCTAAATACAGTTCAAAACTGGTAAAAGGACTAAACAGGCAGCATAGCTTTGTTCAGTGGAGGACAACTGTAATGGGAGGCAGACACAGTTAGTAGGCCCAAATAAGTTGACTAAATGCAGTTCAAAACTGGTAAAAGGACTAAACAGGCGGCATAGCTTTCTTCAGTGGAGGACAATTGTAATGGGAGGCAGACACAGTTAGTAGGCCCAAATAAGTAGGCTAAATGCAGTTCAAAACTGTTAAAAGGACTAAACAGGCGGCATAGCTTTGTTCAGTGGAGGACAACTGTAATGGGAGGCAGACACAGTTAGTAGGCCCAAATAAGTAGGCTAAATGCAGTTCAAAACTGGTAAAAAGACTAAACAGGCGGCATAGCTTTGTTCAGTGGAGGACAACTGTAATGGGAGGCAGACACAGTTAGTAGGCACAAATAAGTAGGCTAAATACAGTTCAAAACTGGTAAAAGGACTAAACAGGCAGCATAGCTTTGTTCAGTGGAGGACAACTGTAATGGGAGGCAGACACAGTTAGTAGGCCCAAATAAGTTGACTAAATGCAGTTCAAAACTGGTAAAAGGACTAAACAGGCGGCATAGCTTTGTTCAGTGGAGGACAACTATAATAGGAGGCAGACACAGTTAGTAGGCACAAATAAGTAGGCTAAATGCAGTTCAAAACTGTTAAAAGGACTAAACAGGCGGCATAGCTTTGTTCAGTGGAGGACAACTGTAATGGGAGGCAGACACAGTTAGTAGGCCCAAATAAGTAGGCTAAATGCAGTTCAAAACTGGTAAAAAGACTAAACAGGCGGCATAGCTTTGTTCAGTGGAGGACAACTGTAATGGGAGGCAGACACAGTTAGTAGGCACAAATAAGTAGGCTAAATACAGTTCAAAACTGGTAAAAGGACTAAACAGGCAGCATAGCTTTGTTCAGTGGAGGACAACTGTAATGGGAGGCAGACACAGTTAGTAGGCCCAAATAAGTTGACTAAATGCAGTTCAAAACTGGTAAAAGGACTAAACAGGCGGCATAGCTTTGTTCAGTGGAGGACAACTATAATAGGAGGCAGACACAGTTAGTAGGCCCAAATAAGTAGGCTAAATGCAGTTCAAAACTGGTAAAAGGACTTAACAGGCGGCATAGCTTTGTTCAGTGGAGGACAACTGTAATGGGAGGCAGACCCAGTAGGCCCAAATAAGTAGGGTAAATGCAGTTCAAACCTGTAAAAGGACTAAACAGGCAGCATAGCTTTGTTCAGTGGAGGACAACTGTAATGGGAGGCAGACACAGTTAGTAGGCCCAAATAAGTAGGCTAAATGCAGTTCAAAACTGGTAAAAGGACTAAACAGGTGGCATAGCTTTGTTCAGTGGAGGACAACTGTAATGGGAGGCAGATGCAGTAGGCCCAAATAAGTAGGGTAAATGCAGTTCAAAACTGTAAAAGGACTAAACAGGTGGCATAGCTTTGTTCAGTGGAGGACAACTGTAATGGGAGGCAGACACAGTTAGTAGGCCCAAATGAGTAAGCTAAATGCAGTTCAAAACTGGTAAATGGACTAAACAGGCGGCATAGCTTTGTTCAGTGGAAGACAACTGTAATGGGAGGCAGATACAGTTAGTAGGCCCAAATAAGTAGGCTAAATGCAGTTCAAAACTGGTAAAAGGACTAAACAGGCATCATAGCTTTGTTCAGTGGAGGACAATTGTAATGGGAGGCAGACACAGTTAGTAGGCCCAAATAAGTAGGCTAAATGCAGTTCAACACTGTAAATGGATTTAACAGGCGGCATAGCTTTGTTCAGTGGAGGACAACTGTAATGGGAGGCAGACACAGTTAGTAGGCACAAATAAGTAGGCTAAATACAGTTCAAAACTGGTAAAAGGACTAAACAGGCGGCATAGCTTTGTTCAGTGGAGGACAACTATAATAGGAGGCAGACACAGTTAGTAGGCCCAAATAAGTAGGCTAAATGCAGTTCAAAACTGTTAAAAGGACTAAACAGGCGGCATAGCTTTGTTCAGTGGAGGACAACTGTAATGGGAGGCAGACACAGTTAGTAGGCCCAAATAAGTAGGCTAAATGCAGTTCAAAACTGGTAAAAAGACTAAACAGGCGGCATAGCTTTGTTCAGTGGAGGACAACTGTAATGGGAGGCAGACACAGTTAGTAGGCACAAATAAGTAGGCTAAATACAGTTCAAAACTGGTAAAAGGACTAAACAGGCAGCATAGCTTTGTTCAGTGGAGGACAACTGTAATGGGAGGCAGACACAGTTAGTAGGCCCAAATAAGTTGACTAAATGCAGTTCAAAACTGGTAAAAGGACTAAACAGGCGGCATAGCTTTGTTCAGTGGAGGACAACTATAATAGGAGGCAGACACAGTTAGTAGGCCCAAATAAGTAGGCTAAATGCAGTTCAAAACTGGTAAAAGGACTTAACAGGCGGCATAGCTTTGTTCAGTGGAGGACAACTGTAATGGGAGGCAGACCCAGTAGGCCCAAATAAGTAGGGTAAATGCAGTTCAAACCTGTAAAAGGACTAAACAGGCAGCATAGCTTTGTTCAGTGGAGGACAACTGTAATGGGAGGCAGACACAGTTAGTAGGCCCAAATAAGTAGGCTAAATGCAGTTCAAAACTGGTAAAAGGACTAAACAGGTGGCATAGCTTTGTTCAGTGGAGGACAACTGTAATGGGAGGCAGATGCAGTAGGCCCAAATAAGTAGGGTAAATGCAGTTCAAAACTGTAAAAGGACTAAACAGGTGGCATAGCTTTGTTCAGTGGAGGACAACTGTAATGGGAGGCAGACACAGTTAGTAGGCCCAAATGAGTAAGCTAAATGCAGTTCAAAACTGGTAAATGGACTAAACAGGCGGCATAGCTTTGTTCAGTGGAAGACAACTGTAATGGGAGGCAGATACAGTTAGTAGGCCCAAATAAGTAGGCTAAATGCAGTTCAAAACTGGTAAAAGGACTAAACAGGCATCATAGCTTTGTTCAGTGGAGGACAATTGTAATGGGAGGCAGACACAGTTAGTAGGCCCAAATAAGTAGGCTAAATGCAGTTCAACACTGTAAATGGATTTAACAGGCGGCATAGCTTTGTTCAGTGGAGGACAACTGTAATGGGAGGCAGACACAGTTAGTAGGCACAAATAAGTAGGCTAAATACAGTTCAAAACTGGTAAAAGGACTAAACAGGCGGCATAGCTTTGTTCAGTGGAGGACAACTATAATAGGAGGCAGACACAGTTAGTAGGCCCAAATAAGTAGGCTAAATGCAGTTCAAAACTGTTAAAAGGACTAAACAGGCGGCATAGCTTTGTTCAGTGGAGGACAACTGTAATGGGAGGCAGACACAGTTAGTAGGCCCAAATAAGTAGGCTAAATGCAGTTCAAAACTGGTAAAAAGACTAAACAGGCGGCATAGCTTTGTTCAGTGGAGGACAACTGTAATGGGAGGCAGACACAGTTAGTAGGCACAAATAAGTAGGCTAAATACAGTTCAAAACTGGTAAAAGGACTAAACAGGCAGCATAGCTTTGTTCAGTGGAGGACAACTGTAAAGGGAGGCAGACACAGTTAGTAGGCCCAAATAAGTTGACTAAATGCAGTTCAAAACTGGTAAAAGGACTAAACAGGCGGCATAGCTTTGTTCAGTGGAGGACAACTATAATAGGAGGCAGACACAGTTAGTAGGCCCAAATAAGTAGGCTAAATGCAGTTCAAAACTGGTAAAAGGACTTAACAGGCGGCATAGCTTTGTTCAGTGGAGGACAACTGTAATGGGAGGCAGACCCAGTAGGCCCAAATAAGTAGGGTAAATGCAGTTCAAACCTGTAAAAGGACTAAACAGGCAGCATAGCTTTGTTCAGTGGAGGACAACTGTAATGGGAGGCAGACACAGTTAGTAGGCCCAAATAAGTAGGCTAAATGCAGTTCAAAACTGGTAAAAGGACTAAACAGGTGGCATAGCTTTGTTCAGTGGAGGACAACTGTAATGGGAGGCAGATGCAGTAGGCCCAAATAAGTAGGGTAAATGCAGTTCAAAACTGTAAAAGGACTAAACAGGTGGCATAGCTTTGTTCAGTGGAGGACAACTGTAATGGGAGGCAGACACAGTTAGTAGGCCCAAATGAGTAAGCTAAATGCAGTTCAAAACTGGTAAAAGGACTAAACAGGCGGCATAGCTTTGTTCAGTGGAAGACAACTGTAATGGGAGGCAGATACAGTTAGTAGGCCCAAATAAGTAGGCTAAATGCAGTTCAAAACTGGTAAAAGGACTAAACAGGCATCATAGCTTTGTTCAGTGGAGGACAATTGTAATGGGAGGCAGACACAGTTAGTAGGCCCAAATAAGTAGGCTAAATGCAGTTCAACACTGTAAATGGATTTAACAGGCGGCATAGCTTTGTTCAGTGGAGGACAACTGTAATGGGAGGCAGACACAGTTAGTAGGCACAAATAAGTAGGCTAAATACAGTTCAAAACTGGTAAAAGGACTAAACAGGCAGCATAGCTTTGTTCAGTGGAGGACAACTGTAATGGGAGGCAGACACAGTTAGTAGGCCCAAATAAGTAGGCTAAATGCAGTTCAAAACTGGTAAAAGGACTAAACAGGCGGCATAGCTTTCTTCAGTGGAGGACAATTGTAATGGGAGGCAGACACAGTTAGTAGGCCCAAATAAGTAGGCTAAATGCAGTTCAAAACTGTTAAAAGGACTAAACAGGCGGCATAGCTTTGTTCAGTGGAGGACAACTGTAATGGGAGGCAGACACAGTTAGTAGGCCCAAATAAGTAGGCTAAATGCAGTTCAAAACTGGTAAAAAGACTAAACAGGCGGCATAGCTTTGTTCAGTGGAGGACAACTGTAATGGGAGGCAGACACAGTAAGCCCAAATAAGTAGGCTAAATACAGTTCAAAACTGGTAAAAGGACTAAACAGGCATCATAGCTTTGTTCAGTGGAGGACAACTGTAATGGGAGGCAGACACAGTTAGTAGGCACAAATAAGTAGGCTAAATACAGTTCAAAACTGGTAAAAGGACTAAACAGGCAGCATAGCTTTGTTCAGTGGAGGACAACTGTAATGGGAGGCAGACACAGTTAGTAGGCCCAAATAAGTTGACTAAATGCAGTTCAAAACTGGTAAAAGGACTAAACAGGCGGCATAGCTTTGTTCAGTGGAGGACAACTGTAATGGGAGGCAGACACAGTTAGTAGGCCCAAATAAGTAGGCTAAATGCAGTTCAAAACTGGTAAAAAGACTAAACAGGCGGCATAGCTTTGTTCAGTGGAGGACAACTGTAATGGGAGGCAGACACAGTTAGTAGGCACAAATAAGTAGGCTAAATACAGTTCAAAACTGGTAAAAGGACTAAACAGGCAGCATAGCTTTGTTCAGTGGAGGACAACTGTAAAGGGAGGCAGACACAGTTAGTAGGCCCAAATAAGTTGACTAAATGCAGTTCAAAACTGGTAAAAGGACTAAACAGGCGGCATAGCTTTGTTCAGTGGAGGACAACTATAATAGGAGGCAGACACAGTTAGTAGGCCCAAATAAGTAGGCTAAATGCAGTTCAAAACTGGTAAAAGGACTTAACAGGCGGCATAGCTTTGTTCAGTGGAGGACAACTGTAATGGGAGGCAGACCCAGTAGGCCCAAATAAGTAGGGTAAATGCAGTTCAAACCTGTAAAAGGACTAAACAGGCAGCATAGCTTTGTTCAGTGGAGGACAACTGTAATGGGAGGCAGACACAGTTAGTAGGCCCAAATAAGTAGGCTAAATGCAGTTCAAAACTGGTAAAAGGACTAAACAGGTGGCATAGCTTTGTTCAGTGGAGGACAACTGTAATGGGAGGCAGATGCAGTAGGCCCAAATAAGTAGGGTAAATGCAGTTCAAAACTGTAAAAGGACTAAACAGGTGGCATAGCTTTGTTCAGTGGAGGACAACTGTAATGGGAGGCAGACACAGTTAGTAGGCCCAAATGAGTAAGCTAAATGCAGTTCAAAACTGGTAAAAGGACTAAACAGGCGGCATAGCTTTGTTCAGTGGAAGACAACTGTAATGGGAGGCAGATACAGTTAGTAGGCCCAAATAAGTAGGCTAAATGCAGTTCAAAACTGGTAAAAGGACTAAACAGGCATCATAGCTTTGTTCAGTGGAGGACAATTGTAATGGGAGGCAGACACAGTTAGTAGGCCCAAATAAGTAGGCTAAATGCAGTTAAACACGGTAAATGGATTTAACAGGCGGCATAGCTTTGTTCAGTGGAGGACAACTGTAATGGGAGGCAGACACAGTTAGTAGGCACAAATAAGTAGGCTAAATACAGTTCAAAACTGGTAAAAGGACTAAACAGGCAGCATAGCTTTGTTCAGTGGAGGACAACTGTAATGGGAGGCAGACACAGTTAGTAGGCCCAAATAAGTAGGCTAAATGCAGTTCAAAACTGGTAAAAGGACTAAACAGGCGGCATAGCTTTCTTCAGTGGAGGACAATTGTAATGGGAGGCAGACACAGTTAGTAGGCCCAAATAAGTAGGCTAAATGCAGTTCAAAACTGTTAAAAGGACTAAACAGGCAGCATAGCTTTGTTCAGTGGAGGACAACTGTAATGGGAGGCAGACACAGTTAGTAGGCCCAAATAAGTAGGCTAAATGCAGTTCAAAACTGGTAAAAAGACTAAACAGGCGGCATAGCTTTGTTCAGTGGAGGACAACTGTAATGGGAGGCAGACACAGTAGGCCCAAATAAGTAGGCTAAATACAGTTCAAAACTGGTAAAAGGACTAAACAGGCATCATAGCTTTGTTCAGTGCAGGACAACTGTAATGGGAGGCAGACACAGTTAGTAGGCACAAATAAGTAGGCTAAATACAGTTCAAAACTGGTAAAAGGACTAAACAGGCAGCATAGCTTTGTTCAGTGGAGGACAACTGTAATGGGAGGCAGACACAGTTAGTAGGCCCAAATAAGTTGACTAAATGCAGTTCAAAACTGGTAAAAGGACTAAACAGGCGGCATAGCTTTGTTCAGTGGAGGACAACTGTAATGGGAGGCAGACACAGTTAGTAGGCACAAATAAGTAGGCTAAATACAGTTCAAAACTGGTAAAAGGACTAAACAGGCAGCATAGCTTTGTTCAGTGGAGGACAACTGTAATGGGAGGCAGACACAGTTAGTAGGCCCAAATAAGTTGACTAAATGCAGTTCAAAACTGGTAAAAGGACTAAACAGGCGGCATAGCTTTCTTCAGTGGAGGACAATTGTAATGGGAGGCAGACACAGTTAGTAGGCCCAAATAAGTAGGCTAAATGCAGTTCAAAACTGTTAAAAGGACTAAACAGGCGGCATAGCTTTGTTCAGTGGAGGACAACTGTAATGGGAGGCAGACACAGTTAGTAGGCCCAAATAAGTAGGCTAAATGCAGTTCAAAACTGGTAAAAAGACTAAACAGGCGGCATAGCTTTGTTCAGTGGAGGACAACTGTAATGGGAGGCAGACACAGTTAGTAGGCACAAATAAGTAGGCTAAATACAGTTCAAAACTGGTAAAAGGACTAAACAGGCAGCATAGCTTTGTTCAGTGGAGGACAACTGTAATGGGAGGCAGACACAGTTAGTAGGCCCAAATAAGTTGACTAAATGCAGTTCAAAACTGGTAAAAGGACTAAACAGGCGGCATAGCTTTGTTCAGTGGAGGACAACTATAATAGGAGGCAGACACAGTTAGTAGGCCCAAATAAGTAGGCTAAATGCAGTTCAAAACTGTTAAAAGGACTAAACAGGCGGCATAGCTTTGTTCAGTGGAGGACAACTGTAATGGGAGGCAGACACAGTTAGTAGGCCCAAATAAGTAGGCTAAATGCAGTTCAAAACTGGTAAAAGGACTAAACAGGCGGCAAAGCTCTCTTCAGTGGAGGACAACTGTAATGGGAGGCAGACACAGTTAGTAGGCCCAAATAAGTAGGCTAAATGCAGTTCAAAGCTGGTAAAAGGACTAAACAGGCGGCATAGCTTTGTTCAGTGGAGGACAACTGTAATGGGAGGCAGACACAGTTAGTAGGCTCAAATAAGTAGGCTAAATGCAGTTCAAAACTGGTAAAAGGACTAAACAGGCGGCAAAGCTCTCTTCAGTGGAGGACAACTGTAATGGGAAGCAGACACAGTTAGTAGGCCCAAATAAGTAGGCAAAATACAGTTCAAAACTGATAAAAGGACTAAACAGGTGGCATAGCTTTGTTCAGTGGAGGGCAACTGTAATGGGAGGCAGACACAGTTAGTAGGCCCAAATAAGTAGGCTAAATGCAGTTCAAAACTGGTAAAAAGACTAAACAGGCGGCATAGCTTTGTTCAGTGGAGGACAACTGTAAAGGGAGGTAGACACAGTAGGCCCAAATAAGTAGGCTAAATGCAGTTCAAAACTGGTAAAAGGAATAAACAGGCGGCATAGCTTTGTTCAGTGGAGGTCAACTGTAATGGGAGGCAGACACAGTTAGTAGGCCCAAATAAGTTGACTAAATGCAGTTCAAAACAGGTAAAAGGACTAAACAGGCGGCATAGCTTTGTTCAGTGGAGGACAAATATAATAGGAGGCAGACACAGTTAGTAGGCCCAAATAAGTAGGCTAAATGCAGTTCAAAACTGGTAAAAGGACTTAACAGGCGGCATAGCTTTGTTCAGTGGAGGACAACTGTAATGGGAGGCAGACCCAGTAGGCCCAAATAAGTAGGGTAAATGCAGTTCAAACCTGTAAAAGGACTAAACAGGCAGCATAGCTTTGTTCAGTGGAGGACAACTGTAATGGGAGGCAGACACAGTTAGTAGGCCCAAATAAGTAGGCTAAATGCAGTTCAAAACTGGTAAAAGGACTAAACAGGTGGCATAGCTTTGTTCAGTGGAGGACAACTGTAATGGGAGGCAGACGCAGTAGGCCCAAATAAGTAGGGTAAATGCAGTTCAAAACTGTAAAAGGACTAAACAGGTGGCATAGCTTTGTTCA
Organism: Ranitomeya variabilis; assembly: GCF_051348905.1. Classification (NCBI taxonomy): domain Eukaryota; kingdom Metazoa; phylum Chordata; class Amphibia; order Anura; family Dendrobatidae; genus Ranitomeya; species Ranitomeya variabilis. Next base: position 304,280,247 of record NC_135234.1, on the reverse strand, counting down.
GTGGAGGACAACTGTAATGGGAGGCAGACACAGTTAGTAGGCCCAAATGAGTAAGCTAAATGCAGTTCAAAACTGGTAAAAGGACTAAACAGGCGGCATAGCTTTGTTCAGTGGAAGACAACTGTAATGGGAGGCAGATACAGTTAGTAGGCCCAAATAAGTAGGCTAAATGCAGTTCAAAACTGGTAAAAGGACTAAACAGGCATCATAGCTTTGTTCAGTGGAGGACAATTGTAATGGGAGGCAGACACAGTTAGTAGGCCCAAATAAGTAGGCTAAATGCAGTTCAACACTGTAAATGGATTTAACAGGCGGCATAGCTTTGTTCAGTGGAGGACAACTGTAATGGGAGGCAGGCACAGTTAGTAGGCACAAATAAGTAGGCTAAATACAGTTCAAAACTGGTAAAAGGACTAAACAGGCAGCATAGCTTTGTTCAGTGGAGGACAACTGTAATGGGAGGCAGACACAGTTAGTAGGCCCAAATAAGTAGGCTAAATGCAGTTCAAAACTGGTAAAAGGACTAAACAGGCGGCATAGCTTTCTTCAGTGGAGGACAATTGTAATGGGAGGCAGACACATTTAGTAGGCCCAAATAAGTAGGCTAAATGCAGTTCAAAACTGTTAAAAGGACTAAACAGGCGGCATAGCTTTGTTCAGTGGAGGACAACTGTAATGGGAGGCAGACACAGTTAGTAGGCCCAAATAAGTAGGCTAAATGCAGTTCAAAACTGGTAAAAAGACTAAACAGGCGGCATAGCTTTGTTCAGTGGAGGACAACTGTAATGGGAGGCAGACACAGTAGGCCCAAATAAGTAGGCTAAATACAGTTCAAAACTGGTAAAAGGACTAAACAGGCAGCATAGCTTTGTTCAGTGGAGGACAACTGTAATGGGAGGTAGACACAGTTAGTAGGCCCAAATAAGTAGGCTAAATGCAGTTCAAAACTGGTAAAAGGACTAAACAGGCGGCATAGCTTTCTTCAGTGGAGGACAATTGTAATGGGAGGCAGACACAGTTAGTAGGCCCAAATAAGTAGGCTAAATGCAGTTCAAAACTGTTAAAAGGACTAAACAGGCGGCATAGCTTTGTTCAGTGGAGGACAACTGTAATGGGAGGCAGACACAGTTAGTAGGCCCAAATAAGTAGGCTAAATGCAGTTCAAAACTGGTAAAAAGACTAAACAGGCGGCATAGCTTTGTTCAGTGGAGGACAACTGTAATGGGAGGCAGACACAGTTAGTAGGCACAAATAAGTAGGCTAAATACAGTTCAAAACTGGTAAAAGGACTAAACAGGCAGCATAGCTTTGTTCAGTGGAGGACAACTGTAATGGGAGGCAGACACAGTTAGTAGGCCCAAATAAGTTGACTAAATGCAGTTCAAAACTGGTAAAAGGACTAAACAGGCGGCATAGCTTTGTTCAGTGGAGGACAACTGTAATGGGAGGCAGACACAGTTAGTAGGCACAAATAAGTAGGCTAAATACAGTTCAAAACTGGTAAAAGGACTAAACAGGCAGCATAGCTTTGTTCAGTGGAGGAAAACTGTAATGGGAGGCAGACACAGTTAGTAGGCCCAAATAAGTTGACTAAATGCAGTTCAAAACTGGTAAAAGGACTAAACAGGTGGCATAGCTTTCTTCAGTGGAGGACAATTGTAATGGGAGGCAGACACAGTTAGTAGGCCCAAATAAGTAGGCTAAATGCAGTTCAAAACTGTTAAAAGGACTAAACAGGCGGCATAGCTTTGTTCAGTGGAGGACAACTGTAATGGGAGGCAGACACAGTTAGTAGGCCCAAATAAGTAGGCTAAATGCAGTTCAAAACTGGTAAAAAGACTAAACAGGCGGCATAGCTTTGTTCAGTGGAGGACAACTGTAATGGGAGGCAGACACAGTTAGTAGGCACAAATAAGTAGGCTAAATACAGTTCAAAACTGGTAAAAGGACTAAACAGGCAGCATAGCTTTGTTCAGTGGAGGACAACTGTAATGGGAGGCAGACACAGTTAGTAGGCCCAAATAAGTTGACTAAATGCAGTTCAAAACTGGTAAAAGGACTAAACAGGCGGCATAGCTTTGTTCAGTGGAGGACAACTATAATAGGAGGCAGACACAGTTAGTAGGCCCAAATAAGTAGGCTAAATGCAGTTCAAAACTGTTAAAAGGACTAAACAGGCGGCATAGCTTTGTTCAGTGGAGGACAACTGTAATGGGAGGCAGACACAGTTAGTAGGCCCAAATAAGTAGGCTAAATGCAGTTCAAAACTGGTAAAAAGACTAAACAGGCGGCATAGCTTTGTTCAGTGGAGGACAACTGTAATGGGAGGCAGACACAGTTAGTAGGCACAAATAAGTAGGCTAAATACAATTCAAAACTGGTAAAAGGACTAAACAGGCAGCATAGCTTTGTTCAGTGGAGGACAACTGTAAAGGGAGGCAGACACAGTTAGTAGGCCCAAATAAGTTGACTAAATGCAGTTCAAAACTGGTAAAAGGACTAAACAGGCGGCATAGCTTTGTTCAGTGGAGGACAACTGTAATGGGAGGCAGACCCAGTAGGCCCAAATAAGTAGGGTAAATGCAGTTCAAACCTGTAAAAGGACTAAACAGGCAGCATAGCTTTGTTCAGTGGAGGACAACTGTAATGGGAGGCAGACACAGTTAGTAGGCCCAAATAAGTAGGCTAAATGCAGTTCAAAACTGGTAAAAGGACTAAACAGGTGGCATAGCTTTGTTCAGTGGAGGACAACTGTAATGGGAGGCAGATGCAGTAGGCCCAAATAAGTAGGGTAAATGCAGTTCAAAACTGTAAAAGGACTAAACAGGTGGCATAGCTTTGTTCAGTGGAGGACAACTGTAATGGGAGGCAGACACAGTTAGTAGGCCCAAATGAGTAAGCTAAATGCAGTTCAAAACTGGTAAAAGGACTAAACAGGCGGCATAGCTTTGTTCAGTGGAAGACAACTGTAATGGGAGGCAGATACAGTTAGTAGGCCCAAATAAGTAGGCTAAATGCAGTTCAAAACTGGTAAAAGGACTAAACAGGCATCATAGCTTTGTTCAGTGGAGGACAATTGTAATGGGAGGCAGACACAGTTAGTAGGCCCAAATAAGTAGGCTAAATGCAGTTCAACACTGTAAATGGATTTAACAGGCGGCATAGCTTTGTTCAGTGGAGGACAACTGTAATGGGAGGCAGACACAGTTAGTAGGCACAAATAAGTAGGCTAAATACAGTTCAAAACTGGTAAAAGGACTAAACAGGCAGCATAGCTTTGTTCAGTGGAGGACAACTGTAATGGGAGGCAGACACAGTTAGTAGGCCCAAATAAGTAGGCTAAATGCAGTTCAAAACTGGTAAAAGGACTAAACAGGCGGCATAGCTTTCTTCAGTGGAGGACAATTGTAATGGGAGGCAGACACAGTTAGTAGGCCCAAATAAGTAGGCTAAATGCAGTTCAAAACTGGTAAAAGGACTAAACAGGCGGCATAGCTTTGTTCAGTGGAGGACAACTGTAATGGGAGGCAGACACAGTTAGTAGGCCCAAATAAGTAGGCTAAATGCAGTTCAAAACTGGTAAAAAGACTAAACAGGCGGCATAGCTTTGTTCAGTGGAGGACAACTGTAATGGGAGGCAGACACAGTAGGCCCAAATAAGTAGGCTAAATACAGTTCAAAACTGGTAAAAGGACTAAACAGGCAGCATAGCTTTGTTCAGTGGAGGACAACTGTAATGGGAGGCAGACACAGTTAGTAGGCCCAAATAAGTAGGCTAAATGCAGTTCAAAACTGGTAAAAGGACTAAACAGGCATCATAGCTTTGTTCAGTGGAGGACAATTGTAATGGGAGGCAGACACAGTTAGTAGGCCCAAATAAGTAGGCTAAATGCAGTTCAACACTGTAAATGGATTTAACAGGCGGCATAGCTTTGTTCAGTGGAGGACAACTGTAATGGGAGGCAGACACAGTTAGTAGGCACAAATAAGTAGGCTAAATACAGTTCAAAACTGGTAAAAGGACTAAACAGGCGGCATAGCTTTCTTCAGTGGAGGACAATTGTAATGGGAGGCAGACACAGTTAGTAGGCCCAAATAAGTAGGCTAAATGCAGTTCAAAACTGTTAAAAGGACTAAACAGGCGGCATAGCTTTGTTCAGTGGAGGACAACTGTAATGGGAGGCAGACACAGTTAGTAGGCCCAAATAAGTAGGCTAAATGCAGTTCAAAACTGGTAAAAAGACTAAACAGGCGGCATAGCTGTGTTCAGTGGAGGACAACTGTAATGGGAGGCAGACACAGTTAGTAGGCACAAATAAGTAGGCTAAATACAGTTCAAAACTGGTAAAAGGACAAAACAGGCAGCATAGCTTTGTTCAGTGGAGGACAACTGTAATGGGAGGCAGACACAGTTAGTAGGCCCAAATAAGTTGACTAAATGCAGTTCAAAACTGGTAAAAGGACTAAACAGGCGGCATAGCTTTGTTCAGTGGAGGACAACTGTAATGGGAGGCAGACACAGTTAGTAGGCCCAAATAAGTAGGCTAAATGCAGTTCAAAACTGGTAAAAGGACTAAACAGGTGGCATAGCTTTGTTCAGTGGAGGACAACTGTAATGGGAGGCAGACACAGTTAGTAGGCCCAAATAAGTAGGCTAAATGCAGTTCAAAACTGGTAAAAGGACTAAACAGGTGGCATAGCTTTGTTCAGTGGAGGACAACTGTAATGGGAGGCAGATGCAGTAGGCCCAAATAAGTAGGGTAAATGCAGTTCAAAACTGTAAAAGGACTAAACAGGTGGCATAGCTTTGTTCAGTGGAGGACAACTGTAATGGGAGGCAGACACAGTTAGTAGGCCCAAATGAGTAAGCTAAATGCAGTTCAAAACTGGTAAAAGGACTAAACAGGCGGCATAGCTTTGTTCAGTGGAAGACAACTGTAATGGGAGGCAGATACAGTTAGTAGGCCCAAATAAGTAGGCTAAATGCAGTTCAAAACTGGTAAAAGGACTAAACAGGCATCATAGCTTTGTTCAGTGGAGGACAATTGTAATGGGAGGCAGACACAGTTAGTAGGCCCAAATAAGTAGGCTAAATGCAGTTCAACACTGTAAATGGATTTAACAGGCGGCATAGCTTTGTTCAGTGGAGGACAACTGTAATGGGAGGCAGGCACAGTTAGTAGGCACAAATAGGTAGGCTAAATACAGTTCAAAACTGGTAAAAGGACTAAACGGGCAGCATAGCTTTGTTCAGTGGAGGACAACTGTAATGGGAGGCAGACACAGTTAGTAGGCCCAAATAAGTAGGCTAAATGCAGTTCAAAACTGGTAAAAGGACTAAACAGGCGGCATAGCTTTCTTCAGTGGAGGACAATTGTAATGGGAGGCAGACACATTTAGTAGGCCCAAATAAGTAGGCTAAATGCAGTTCAAAACTGTTAAAAGGACTAAACAGGCGGCATAGCTTTGTTCAGTGGAGGACAACTGTAATGGGAGGCAGACACAGTTAGTAGGCCCAAATAAGTAGGCTAAATGCAGTTCAAAACTGGTAAAAAGACTAAACAGGCGGCATAGCTTTGTTCAGTGGAGGACAACTGTAATGGGAGGCAGACACAGTAGGCCCAAATAAGTAGGCTAAATACAGTTCAAAACTGGTAAAAGGACTAAACAGGCAGCATAGCTTTGTTCAGTGGAGGACAACTGTAATGGGAGGTAGACACAGTTAGTAGGCCCAAATAAGTAGGCTAAATGCAGTTCAAAACTGGTAAAAGGACTAAACAGGCGGCATAGCTTTCTTCAGTGGAGGACAATTGTAATGGGAGGCAGACACAGTTAGTAGGCCCAAATAAGTAGGCTAAATGCAGTTCAAAACTGTTAAAAGGACTAAACAGGCGGCATAGCTTTGTTCAGTGGAGGACAACTGTAATGGGAGGCAGACACAGTTAGTAGGCCCAAATAAGTAGGCTAAATGCAGTTCAAAACTGGTAAAAAGACTAAACAGGCGGCATAGCTTTGTTCAGTGGAGGACAACTGTAATGGGAGGCAGACACAGTTAGTAGGCACAAATAAGTAGGCTAAATACAGTTCAAAACTGGTAAAAGGACTAAACAGGCAGCATAGCTTTGTTCAGTGGAGGACAACTGTAATGGGAGGCAGACACAGTTAGTAGGCCCAAATAAGTTGACTAAATGCAGTTCAAAACTGGTAAAAGGACTAAACAGGCGGCATAGCTTTGTTCAGTGGAGGACAACTGTAATGGGAGGCAGACACAGTTAGTAGGCACAAATAAGTAGGCTAAATACAGTTCAAAACTGGTAAAAGGACTAAACAGGCAGCATAGCTTTGTTCAGTGGAGGAAAACTGTAATGGGAGGCAGACACAGTTAGTAGGCCCAAATAAGTTGACTAAATGCAGTTCAAAACTGGTAAAAGGACTAAACAGGCGGCATAGCTTTCTTCAGTGGAGGACAATTGTAATGGGAGGCAGACACAGTTAGTAGGCCCAAATAAGTAGGCTAAATGCAGTTCAAAACTGTTAAAAGGACTAAACAGGCGGCATAGCTTTGTTCAGTGGAGGACAACTGTAATGGGAGGCAGACACAGTTAGTAGGCCCAAATAAGTAGGCTAAATGCAGTTCAAAACTGGTAAAAAGACTAAACAGGCGGCATAGCTTTGTTCAGTGGAGGACAACTGTAATGGGAGGCAGACACAGTTAGTAGGCACAAATAAGTAGGCTAAATACAGTTCAAAACTGGTAAAAGGACTAAACAGGCAGCATAGCTTTGTTCAGTGGAGGACAACTGTAATGGGAGGCAGACACAGTTAGTAGGCCCAAATAAGTTGACTAAATGCAGTTCAAAACTGGTAAAAGGACTAAACAGGCGGCATAGCTTTGTTCAGTGGAGGACAACTATAAGAGGAGGCAGACACAGTTAGTAGGCCCAAATAAGTAGGCTAAATGCAGTTCAAAACTGTTAAAAGGACTAAACAGGCGGCATAGCTTTGTTCAGTGGAGGACAACTGTAATGGGAGGCAGACACAGTTAGTAGGCCCAAATAAGTAGGCTAAATGCAGTTCAAAACTGGTAAAAGGACTAAACAGGCGGCAAAGCTCTCTTCAGTGGAGGACAACTGTAATGGGAGGCAGACACAGTTAGTAGGCCCAAATAAGTAGGCTAAATGCAGTTCAAAGCTGGTAAAAGGACTAAACAGGCGGCATAGCTTTGTTCAGTGGAGGACAACTGTAATGGGAGGCAGACACAGTTAGTAGGCCCAAATAAGTAGGCTAAATGCAGTTCAAAACTGGTAAAAGGACTAAACAGGCGGCAAAGCTCTCTTCAGTGGAGGACAACTGTAATGGGAAGCAGACACAGTTAGTAGGCCCAAATAAGTAGGCAAAATACAGTTCAAAACTGATAAAAGGACTAAACAGGTGGCATAGCTTTGTTCAGTGGAGGGCAACTGTAATGGGAGGCAGACACAGTTAGTAGGCCCAAATAAGTAGGCTAAATGCAGTTCAAAACTGGTAAAAAGACTAAACAGGCGGCATAGCTTTGTTCAGTGGAGGACAACTGTAAAGGGAGGTAGACACAGTAGGCCCAAATAAGTAGGCTAAATGCAGTTCAAAACTGGTAAAAGGAATAAACAGGCGGCATAGCTTTGTTCAGTGGAGGTCAACTGTAATGGGAGGCAGACACAGTTAGTAGGCCCAAATAAGTTGACTAAATGCAGTTCAAAACAGGTAAAAGGACTAAACAGGCGGCATAGCTTTGTTCAGTGGAGGACAAATATAATAGGAGGCAGACACAGTTAGTAGGCCCAAATAAGTAGGCTAAATGCAGTTCAAAACTGGTAAAAGGACTTAACAGGCGGCATAGCTTTGTTCAGTGGAGGACAACTGTAATGGGAGGCAGACCCAGTAGGCCCTAATAAGTAGGGTAAATGCAGTTCAAACCTGTAAAAGGACTAAACAGGCAGCATAGCTTTGTTCAGTGGAGGACAACTGTAATGGGAGGCAGACACAGTTAGTAGGCCCAAATAAGTAGGCTAAATGCAGTTCAAAACTGGTAAAAGGACTAAACAGGTGGCATAGCTTTGTTCAGTGGAGGACAACTGTAATGGGAGGCAGATGCAGTAGGCCCAAATAAGTAGGGTAAATGCAGTTCAAAACTGTAAAAGGACTAAACAGGTGGCATAGCTTTGTTCAGTGGAGGACAACTGTAATGGGAGGCAGACACAGTTAGTAGGCCCAAATGAGTAAGCTAAATGCAGTTCAAAACTGGTAAAAGGACTAAACAGGCGGCATAGCTTTGTTCAGTGGAAGACAACTGTAATGGGAGGCAGATACAGTTAGTAGGCCCAAATAAGTAGGCTAAATGCAGTTCAAAACTGGTAAAAGGACTAAACAGGCATCATAGCTTTGTTCAGTGGAGGACAATTGTAATGGGAGGCAGACACAGTTAGTAGGCCCAAATAAGTAGGCTAAATGCAGTTCAACACTGTAAATGGATTTAACAGGCGGCATAGCTTTGTTCAGTGGAGGACAACTGTAATGGGAGGCAGGCACAGTTAGTAGGCACAAATAAGTAGGCTAAATACAGTTCAAAACTGGTAAAAGGACTAAACAGGCAGCATAGCTTTGTTCAGTGGAGGACAACTGTAATGGGAGGCAGACACAGTTAGTAGGCCCAAATAAGTAGGCTAAATGCAGTTCAAAACTGGTAAAAAGACTAAACAGGCGGCATAGCTTTGTTCAGTGGAGGACAACTGTAATGGGAGGCAGACACAGTAGGCCCAAATAAGTAGGCTAAATACAGTTCAAAACTGGTAAAAGGACTAAACAGGCAGCATAGCTTTGTTCAGTGGAGGACAACTGTAATGGGAGGTAGACACAGTTAGTAGGCCCAAATAAGTAGGCTAAATGCAGTTCAAAACTGGTAAAAGGACTAAACAGGCGGCATAGCTTTCTTCAGTGGAGGACAATTGTAATGGGAGGCAGACACAGTTAGTAGGCCCAAATAAGTAGGCTAAATGCAGTTCAAAACTGTTAAAAGGACTAAACAGGCGGCATAGCTTTGTTCAGTGGAGGACAACTGTAATGGGAGGCAGACACAGTTAGTAGGCCCAAATAAGTAGGCTAAATGCAGTTCAAAACTGGTAAAAAGACTAAACAGGCGGCATAGCTTTGTTCAGTGGAGGACAACTGTAATGGGAGGCAGACACAGTTAGTAGGCACAAATAAGTAGGCTAAATACAGTTCAAAACTGGTAAAAGGACTAAACAGGCAGCATAGCTTTGTTCAGTGGAGGACAACTGTAATGGGAGGCAGACACAGTTAGTAGGCCCAAATAAGTTGACTAAATGCAGTTCAAAACTGGTAAAAGGACTAAACAGGCGGCATAGCTTTGTTCAGTGGAGGACAACTGTAATGGGAGGCAGACACAGTTAGTAGGCACAAATAAGTAGGCTAAATACAGTTCAAAACTGGTAAAAGGACTAAACAGGCAGCATAGCTTTGTTCAGTGGAGGAAAACTGTAATGGGAGGCAGACACAGTTAGTAGGCCCAAATAAGTTGACTAAATGCAGTTCAAAACTGGTAAAAGGACTAAACAGGTGGCATAGCTTTGTTCAGTGGAGGACAACTGTAATGGGAGGCAGATGCAGTAGGCCCAAATAAGTAGGGTAAATGCAGTTCAAAACTGTAAAAGGACTAAACAGGTGGCATAGCTTTGTTCAGTGGAGGACAACTGTAATGGGAGGCAGACACAGTTAGTAGGCCCAAATGAGTAAGCTAAATGCAGTTCAAAACTGGTAAAAGGACTAAACAGGCGGCATAGCTTTGTTCAGTGGAAGACAACTGTAATGGGAGGCAGATACAGTTAGTAGGCCCAAATAAGTAGGCTAAATGCAGTTCAAAACTGGTAAAAGGACTAAACAGGCATCATAGCTTTGTTCAGTGGAGGACAATTGTAATGGGAGGCAGACACAGTTAGTAGGCCCAAATAAGTAGGCTAAATGCAGTTCAACACTGTAAATGGATTTAACAGGCGGCATAGCTTTGTTCAGTGGAGGACAACTGTAATGGGAGGCAGACACAGTTAGTAGGCACAAATAAGTAGGCTAAATACAGTTCAAAACTGGTAAAAGGACTAAACAGGCAGCATAGCTTTGTTCAGTGGAGGACAACTGTAATGGGAGGCAGACACAGTTAGTAGGCCCAAATAAGTAGGCTAAATGCAGTTCAAAACTGGTAAAAGGACTAAACAGGCGGCATAGCTTTCTTCAGTGGAGGACAATTGTAATGGGAGGCAGACACAGTTAGTAGGCCCAAATAAGTAGGCTAAATGCAGTTCAAAACTGTTAAAAGGACTAAACAGGCGGCATAGCTTTGTTCAGTGGAGGACAACTGTAATGGGAGGCAGACACAGTTAGTAGGCCCAAATAAGTAGGCTAAATGCAGTTCAAAACTGGTAAAAAGACTAAACAGGCGGCATAGCTTTGTTCAGTGGAGGACAACTGTAATGGGAGGCAGACACAGTAGGCCCAAATAAGTAGGCTAAATACAGTTCAAAACTGGTAAAAGGACTAAACAGGCAGCATAGCTTTGTTCAGTGGAGGACAACTGTAATGGGAGGCAGACACAGTTAGTAGGCCCAAATAAGTAGGCTAAATGCAGTTCAAAACTGGTAAAAGGACTAAACAGGCATCATAGCTTTGTTCAGTGGAGGACAATTGTAATGGGAGGCAGACACAGTTAGTAGGCCCAAATAAGTAGGCTAAATGCAGTTCAACACTGTAAATGGATTTAACAGGCGGCATAGCTTTGTTCAGTGGAGGACAACTGTAATGGGAGGCAGACACAGTTAGTAGGCACAAATAAGTAGGCTAAATACAGTTCAAAACTGGTAAAAGGACTAAACAGGCGGCATAGCTTTCTTCAGTGGAGGACAATTGTAATGGGAGGCAGACACAGTTAGTAGGCCCAAATAAGTAGGCTAAATGCAGTTCAAAACTGTTAAAAGGACTAAACAGGCGGCATAGCTTTGTTCAGTGGAGGACAACTGTAATGGGAGGCAGACACAGTTAGTAGGCACAAATAAGTAGGCTAAATACAGTTCAAAACTGGTAAAAGGACTAAACAGGCAGCATAGCTTTGTTCAGTGGAGGACAACTGTAAAGGGAGGCAGACACAGTTAGTAGGCCCAAATAAGTTGACTAAATGCAGTTCAAAACTGGTAAAAGGACTAAACAGGCGGCATAGCTTTGTTCAGTGGAGGACAACTATAATAGGAGGCAGACACAGTTAGTAGGCCCAAATAAGTAGGCTAAATGCAGTTCAAAACTGGTAAAAGGACTTAACAGGCGGCATAGCTTTGTTCAGTGGAGGACAACTGTAATGGGAGGCAGACCCAGTAGGCCCAAATAAGTAGGGTAAATGCAGTTCAAACCTGTAAAAGGACTAAACAGGCAGCATAGCTTTGTTCAGTGGAGGACAACTGTAATGGGAGGCAGACACAGTTAGTAGGCCCAAATAAGTAGGCTAAATGCAGTTCAAAACTGGTAAAAGGACTAAACAGGTGGCATAGCTTTGTTCAGTGGAGGACAACTGTAATGGGAGGCAGATGCAGTAGGCCCAAATAAGTAGGGTAAATGCAGTTCAAAACTGTAAAAGGACTAAACAGGTGGCATAGCTTTGTTCAGTGGAGGACAACTGTAATGGGAGGCAGACACAGTTAGTAGGCCCAAATGAGTAAGCTAAATGCAGTTCAAAACTGGTAAAAGGACTAAACAGGCGGCATAGCTTTGTTCAGTGGAAGACAACTGTAATGGGAGGCAGATACAGTTAGTAGGCCCAAATAAGTAGGCTAAATGCAGTTCAAAACTGGTAAAAGGACTAAACAGGCATCATAGCTTTGTTCAGTGGAGGACAATTGTAATGGGAGGCAGACACAGTTAGTAGGCCCAAATAAGTAGGCTAAATGCAGTTCAACACTGTAAATGGATTTAACAGGCGGCATAGCTTTGTTCAGTGGAGGACAACTGTAATGGGAGGCAGACACAGTTAGTAGGCACAAATAAGTAGGCTAAATACAGTTCAAAACTGGTAAAAGGACTAAACAGGCAGCATAGCTTTGTTCAGTGGAGGACAACTGTAATGGGAGGCAGACACAGTTAGTAGGCCCAAATAAGTAGGCTAAATGCAGTTGAAAACTGGTAAAAGGACTAAACAGGCGGCATAGCTTTCTTCAGTGGAGGACAATTGTAATGGGAGGCAGACACAGTTAGTAGGCCCAAATAAGTAGGCTAAATGCAGTTCAAAACTGTTAAAAGGACTAAACAGGCGGCATAGCTTTGTTCAGTGGAGGACAACTGTAATGGGAGGCAGACACAGTTAGTAGGCCCAAATAAGTAGGCTAAATGCAGTTCAAAACTGGTAAAAAGACTAAACAGGCGGCATAGCTTTGTTCAGTGGAGGACAACTGTAATGGGAGGCAGACACAGTAGGCCCAAATAAGTAGGCTAAATACAGTTCAAAACTGGTAAAAGGACTAAACAGGCAGCATAGCTTTGTTCAGTGGAGGACAACTGTAATGGGAGGCAGACACAGTTAGTAGGCCCAAATAAGTAGGCTAAATGCAGTTCAAAACTGGTAAAAGGACTAAACAGGCATCATAGCTTTGTTCAGTGGAGGACAATTGTAATGGGAGGCAGACACAGTTAGTAGGCCCAAATAAGTAGGCTAAATGCAGTTCAACACTGTAAATGGATTTAACAGGCGGCATAGCTTTGTTCAGTGGAGGACAACTGTAATGGGAGGCAGACACAGTTAGTAGGCACAAATAAGTAGGCTAAATACAGTTCAAAACTGGTAAAAGGACTAAACAGGCGGCATAGCTTTCTTCAGTGGAGGACAATTGTAATGGGAGGCAGACACAGTTAGTAGGCCCAAATAAGTAGGCTAAATGCAGTTCAAAACTGTTAAAAGGACTAAACAGGCGGCATAGCTTTGTTCAGTGGAGGACAACTGTAATGGGAGGCAGACACAGTTAGTAGGCCCAAATAAGTAGGCTAAATGCAGTTCAAAACTGGTAAAAAGACTAAACAGGCGGCATAGCTGTGTTCAGTGGAGGACAACTGTAATGGGAGGCAGACACAGTTAGTAGGCACAAATAAGTAGGCTAAATACAGTTCAAAACTGGTAAAAGGACAAAACAGGCAGCATAGCTTTGTTCAGTGGAGGACAACTGTAATGGGAGGCAGACACAGTTAGTAGGCCCAAATAAGTTGACTAAATGCAGTTCAAAACTGGTAAAAGGACTAAACAGGCGGCATAGCTTTGTTCAGTGGAGGACAACTGTAATGGGAGGCAGACACAGTTAGTAGGCCCAAATAAGTAGGCTAAATGCAGTTCAAAACTGGTAAAAGGACTAAACAGGTGGCATAGCTTTGTTCAGTGGAGGACAACTGTAATGGGAGGCAGACACAGTTAGTAGGCCCAAATAAGTAGGCTAAATGCAGTTCAAAACTGGTAAAAGGACTAAACAGGTGGCATAGCTTTGTTCAGTGGAGGACAACTGTAATGGGAGGCAGATGCAGTAGGCCCAAATAAGTAGGGTAAATGCAGTTCAAAACTGTAAAAGGACTAAACAGGTGGCATAGCTTTGTTCAGTGGAGGACAACTGTAATGGGAGGCAGACACAGTTAGTAGGCCCAAATGAGTAAGCTAAATGCAGTTCAAAACTGGTAAAAGGACTAAACAGGCGGCATAGCTTTGTTCAGTGGAAGACAACTGTAATGGGAGGCAGATACAGTTAGTAGGCCCAAATAAGTAGGCTAAATGCAGTTCAAAACTGGTAAAAGGACTAAACAGGCATCATAGCTTTGTTCAGTGGAGGACAATTGTAATGGGAGGCAGACACAGTTAGTAGGCCCAAATAAGTAGGCTAAATGCAGTTCAACACTGTAAATGGATTTAACAGGCGGCATAGCTTTGTTCAGTGGAGGACAACTGTAATGGGAGGCAGGCACAGTTAGTAGGCACAAATAGGTAGGCTAAATACAGTTCAAAACTGGTAAAAGGACTAAACAGGCAGCATAGCTTTGTTCAGTGGAGGACAACTGTAATGGGAGGCAGACACAGTTAGTAGGCCCAAATAAGTAGGCTAAATGCAGTTCAAAACTGGTAAAAGGACTAAACAGGCGGCATAGCTTTCTTCAGTGGAGGACAATTGTAATGGGAGGCAGACACATTTAGTAGGCCCAAATAAGTAGGCTAAATGCAGTTCAAAACTGTTAAAAGGACTAAACAGGCGGCATAGCTTTGTTCAGTGGAGGACAACTGTAATGGGAGGCAGACACAGTTAGTAGGCCCAAATAAGTAGGCTAAATGCAGTTCAAAACTGGTAAAAAGACTAAACAGGCGGCATAGCTTTGTTCAGTGGAGGACAACTGTAATGGGAGGCAGACACAGTAGGCCCAAATAAGTAGGCTAAATACAGTTCAAAACTGGTAAAAGGACTAAACAGGCAGCATAGCTTTGTTCAGTGGAGGACAACTGTAATGGGAGGTAGACACAGTTAGTAGGCCCAAATAAGTAGGCTAAATGCAGTTCAAAACTGGTAAAAGGACTAAACAGGCGGCATAGCTTTCTTCAGTGGAGGACAATTGTAATGGGAGGCAGACACAGTTAGTAGGCCCAAATAAGTAGGCTAAATGCAGTTCAAAACTGTTAAAAGGACTAAACAGGCGGCATAGCTTTGTTCAGTGGAGGACAACTGTAATGGGAGGCAGACACAGTTAGTAGGCCCAAATAAGTAGGCTAAATGCAGTTCAAAACTGGTAAAAAGACTAAACAGGCGGCATAGCTTTGTTCAGTGGAGGACAACTGTAATGGGAGGCAGACACAGTTAGTAGGCACAAATAAGTAGGCTAAATACAGTTCAAAACTGGTAAAAGGACTAAACAGGCAGCATAGCTTTGTTCAGTGGAGGACAACTGTAATGGGAGGCAGACACAGTTAGTAGGCCCAAATAAGTTGACTAAATGCAGTTCAAAACTGGTAAAAGGACTAAACAGGCGGCATAGCTTTGTTCAGTGGAGGACAACTGTAATGGGAGGCAGACACAGTTAGTAGGCACAAATAAGTAGGCTAAATACAGTTCAAAACTGGTAAAAGGACTAAACAGGCAGCATAGCTTTGTTCAGTGGAGGAAAACTGTAATGGGAGGCAGACACAGTTAGTAGGCCCAAATAAGTTGACTAAATGCAGTTCAAAACTGGTAAAAGGACTAAACAGGCGGCATAGCTTTCTTCAGTGGAGGACAATTGTAATGGGAGGCAGACACAGTTAGTAGGCCCAAATAAGTAGGCTAAATGCAGTTCAAAACTGTTAAAAGGACTAAACAGGCGGCATAGCTTTGTTCAGTGGAGGACAACTGTAATGGGAGGCAGACACAGTTAGTAGGCCCAAATAAGTAGGCTAAATGCAGTTCAAAACTGGTAAAAAGACTAAACAGGCGGCATAGCTTTGTTCAGTGGAGGACAACTGTAATGGGAGGCAGACACAGTTAGTAGGCACAAATAAGTAGGCTAAATACAGTTCAAAACTGGTAAAAGGACTAAACAGGCAGCATAGCTTTGTTCAGTGGAGGACAACTGTAATGGGAGGCAGACACAGTTAGTAGGCCCAAATAAGTTGACTAAATGCAGTTCAAAACTGGTAAAAGGACTAAACAGGCGGCATAGCTTTGTTCAGTGGAGGACAACTATAAGAGGAGGCAGACACAGTTAGTAGGCCCAAATAAGTAGGCTAAATGCAGTTCAAAACTGTTAAAAGGACTAAACAGGCGGCATAGCTTTGTTCAGTGGAGGACAACTGTAATGGGAGGCAGACACAGTTAGTAGGCCCAAATAAGTAGGCTAAATGCAGTTCAAAACTGGTAAAAGGACTAAACAGGCGGCAAAGCTCTCTTCAGTGGAGGACAACTGTAATGGGAGGCAGACACAGTTAGTAGGCCCAAATAAGTAGGCTAAATGCAGTTCAAAGCTGGTAAAAGGACTAAACAGGCGGCATAGCTTTGTTCAGTGGAGGACAACTGTAATGGGAGGCAGACACAGTTAGTAGGCCCAAATAAGTAGGCTAAATGCAGTTCAAAACTGGTAAAAGGACTAAACAGGCGGCAAAGCTCTCTTCAGTGGAGGACAACTGTAATGGGAAGCAGACACAGTTAGTAGGCCCAAATAAGTAGGCAAAATACAGTTCAAAACTGATAAAAGGACTAAACAGGTGGCATAGCTTTGTTCAGTGGAGGGCAACTGTAATGGGAGGCAGACACAGTTAGTAGGCCCAAATAAGTAGGCTAAATGCAGTTCAAAACTGGTAAAAAGACTAAACAGGCGGCATAGCTTTGTTCAGTGGAGGACAACTGTAAAGGGAGGTAGACACAGTAGGCCCAAATAAGTAGGCTAAATGCAGTTCAAAACTGGTAAAAGGAATAAACAGGCGGCATAGCTTTGTTCAGTGGAGGTCAACTGTAATGGGAGGCAGACACAGTTAGTAGGCCCAAATAAGTTGACTAAATGCAGTTCAAAACAGGTAAAAGGACTAAACAGGCGGCATAGCTTTGTTCAGTGGAGGACAAATATAATAGGAGGCAGACACAGTTAGTAGGCCCAAATAAGTAGGCTAAATGCAGTTCAAAACTGGTAAAAGGACTTAACAGGCGGCATAGCTTTGTTCAGTGGAGGACAACTGTAATGGGAGGCAGACCCAGTAGGCCCAAATAAGTAGGGTAAATGCAGTTCAAACCTGTAAAAGGACTAAACAGGCAGCATAGCTTTGTTCAGTGGAGGACAACTGTAATGGGAGGCAGACACAGTTAGTAGGCCCAAATAAGTAGGCTAAATGCAGTTCAAAACTGGTAAAAGGACTAAACAGGTGGCATAGCTTTGTTCAGTGGAGGACAACTGTAATGGGAGGCAGATGCAGTAGGCCCAAATAAGTAGGGTAAATGCAGTTCAAAACTGTAAAAGGACTAAACAGGTGGCATAGCTTTGTTCAGTGGAGGACAACTGTAATGGGAGGCAGACACAGTTAGTAGGCCCAAATGAGTAAGCTAAATGCAGTTCAAAACTGGTAAAAGGACTAAACAGGCGGCATAGCTTTGTTCAGTGGAAGACAACTGTAATGGGAGGCAGATACAGTTAGTAGGCCCAAATAAGTAGGCTAAATGCAGTTCAAAACTGGTAAAAGGACTAAACAGGCATCATAGCTTTGTTCAGTGGAGGACAATTGTAATGGGAGGCAGACACAGTTAGTAGGCCCAAATAAGTAGGCTAAATGCAGTTCAACACTGTAAATGGATTTAACAGGCGGCATAGCTTTGTTCAGTGGAGGACAACTGTAATGGGAGGCAGGCACAGTTAGTAGGCACAAATAAGTAGGCTAAATACAGTTCAAAACTGGTAAAAGGACTAAACAGGCAGCATAGCTTTGTTCAGTGGAGGACAACTGTAATGGGAGGCAGACACAGTTAGTAGGCCCAAATAAGTAGGCTAAATGCAGTTCAAAACTGGTAAAAGGACTAAACAGGCGGCATAGCTTTCTTCAGTGGAGGACAATTGTAATGGGAGGCAGACACATTTAGTAGGCCCAAATAAGTAGGCTAAATGCAGTTCAAAACTGTTAAAAGGACTAAACAGGCGGCATAGCTTTGTTCAGTGGAGGACAACTGTAATGGGAGGCAGACACAGTTAGTAGGCCCAAATAAGTAGGCTAAATGCAGTTCAAAACTGGTAAAAAGACTAAACAGGCGGCATAGCTTTGTTCAGTGGAGGACAACTGTAATGGGAGGCAGACACAGTAGGCCCAAATAAGTAGGCTAAATACAGTTCAAAACTGGTAAAAGGACTAAACAGGCAGCATAGCTTTGTTCAGTGGAGGACAACTGTAATGGGAGGTAGACACAGTTAGTAGGCCCAAATAAGTAGGCTAAATGCAGTTCAAAACTGGTAAAAGGACTAAACAGGCGGCATAGCTTTGTTCAGTGGAGGACAACTGTAATGGGAGGCAGACACAGTTAGTAGGCCCAAATAAGTAGGCTAAATGCAGTTCAAAACTGGTAAAAAGACTAAACAGGCGGCATAGCTTTGTTCAGTGGAGGACAACTGTAATGGGAGGCAGACACAGTTAGTAGGCACAAATAAGTAGGCTAAATACAGTTCAAAACTGGTAAAAGGACTAAACAGGCAGCATAGCTTTGTTCAGTGGAGGACAACTGTAATGGGAGGCAGACACAGTTAGTAGGCCCAAATAAGTTGACTAAATGCAGTTCAAAACTGGTAAAAGGACTAAACAGGCGGCATAGCTTTGTTCAGTGGAGGACAACTGTAATGGGAGGCAGACACAGTTAGTAGGCACAAATAAGTAGGCTAAATACAGTTCAAAACTGGTAAAAGGACTAAACAGGCAGCATAGCTTTGTTCAGTGGAGGAAAACTGTAATGGGAGGCAGACACAGTTAGTAGGCCCAAATAAGTTGACTAAATGCAGTTCAAAACTGGTAAAAGGACTAAACAGGCGGCATAGCTTTCTTCAGTGGAGGACAATTGTAATGGGAGGCAGACACAGTTAGTAGGCCCAAATAAGTAGGCTAAATGCAGTTCAAAACTGTTAAAAGGACTAAACAGGCGGCATAGCTTTGTTCAGTGGAGGACAACTGTAATGGGAGGCAGACACAGTTAGTAGGCCCAAATAAGTAGGCTAAATGCAGTTCAAAACTGGTAAAAAGACTAAACAGGCGGCATAGCTTTGTTCAGTGGAGGACAACTGTAATGGGAGGCAGACACAGTTAGTAGGCACAAATAAGTAGGCTAAATACAGTTCAAAACTGGTAAAAGGACTAAACAGGCAGCATAGCTTTGTTCAGTGGAGGACAACTGTAATGGGAGGCAGACACTGTTAGTAGGCCCAAATAAGTTGACTAAATGCAGTTCAAAACTGGTAAAAGGACTAAACAGGCGGCATAGCTTTGTTCAGTGGAGGACAACTATAATAGGAGGCAGACACAGTTAGTAGGCCCAAATAAGTAGGCTAAATGCAGTTCAAAACTGTTAAAAGGACTAAACAGGCGGCATAGCTTTGTTCAGTGGAGGACAACTGTAATGGGAGGCAGACACAGTTAGTAGGCCCAAATAAGTAGGCTAAATGCAGTTCAAAACTGGTAAAAAGACTAAACAGGCGGCATAGCTTTGTTCAGTGGAGGACAACTGTAATGGGAGGCAGACACAGTTAGTAGGCACAAATAAGTAGGCTAAATACAATTCAAAACTGGTAAAAGGACTAAACAGGCAGCATAGCTTTGTTCAGTGGAGGACAACTGTAAAGGGAGGCAGACACAGTTAGTAGGCCCAAATAAGTTGACTAAATGCAGTTCAAAACTGGTAAAAGGACTAAACAGGCGGCATAGCTTTGTTCAGTGGAGGACAACTATAATAGGAGGCAGACACAGTTAGTAGGCCCAAATAAGTAGGCTAAATGCAGTTCAAAAC
Organism: Ranitomeya variabilis; assembly: GCF_051348905.1. Classification (NCBI taxonomy): domain Eukaryota; kingdom Metazoa; phylum Chordata; class Amphibia; order Anura; family Dendrobatidae; genus Ranitomeya; species Ranitomeya variabilis. Next base: position 304,260,700 of record NC_135234.1, on the reverse strand, counting down.
TGGTAAAAGGACTTAACAGGCGGCATAGCTTTGTTCAGTGGAGGACAACTGTAATGGGAGGCAGACCCAGTAGGCCCAAATAAGTAGGGTAAATGCAGTTCAAACCTGTAAAAGGACTAAACAGGCAGCATAGCTTTGTTCAGTGGAGGACAACTGTAATGGGAGGCAGACACAGTTAGTAGGCCCAAATAAGTAGGCTAAATGCAGTTTAAAACTGGTAAAAGGACTAAACAGGTGGCATAGCTTTGTTCAGTGGAGGACAACTGTAATGGGAGGCAGATGCAGTAGGCCCAAATAAGTAGGGTAAATGCAGTTCAAAACTGTAAAAGGACTAAACAGGTGGCATAGCTTTGTTCAGTGGAGGACAACGGTAATGGGAGGCAGACACAGTTAGTAGGCCCAAATGAGTAAGCTAAATGCAGTTCAAAACTGGTAAAAGGACTAAACAGGCGGCATAGCTTTGTTCAGTGGAAGACAACTGTAATGGGAGGCAGATACAGTTAGTAGGCCCAAATAAGTAGGCTAAATGCAGTTCAAAACTGGTAAAAGGACTAAACAGGCATCATAGCTTTGTTCAGTGGAGGACAATTGTAATGGGAGGCAGACACAGTTAGTAGGCCCAAATAAGTAGGCTAAATGCAGTTCAACACTGTAAATGGATTTAACAGGCGGCATAGCTTTGTTCAGTGGAGGACAACTGTAATGGGAGGCAGACACAGTTAGTAGGCACAAATAAGTAGGCTAAATACAGTTCAAAACTGGTAAAAGGACTAAACAGGCAGCATAGCTTTGTTCAGTGGAGGACAACTGTAATGGGAGGCAGACACAGTTAGTAGGCCCAAATAAGTAGGCTAAATGCAGTTCAAAACTGGTAAAAGGACTAAACAGGCGGCATAGCTTTCTTCAGTGGAGGACAATTGTAATGGGAGGCAGACACAGTTAGTAGGCCCAAATAAGTAGGCTAAATGCAGTTCAAAACTGTTAAAAGGACTAAACAGGCGGCATAGCTTTGTTCAGTGGAGGACAACTGTAATGGGAGGCAGACACAGTTAGTAGGCCCAAATAAGTAGGCTAAATGCAGTTCAAAACTGGTAAAAAGACTAAACAGGCGGCATAGCTTTGTTCAGTGGAGGACAACTGTAATGGGAGGCAGACACAGTAGGCCCAAATAAGTAGGCTAAATACAGTTCAAAACTGGTAAAAGGACTAAACAGGCAGCATAGCTTTGTTCAGTGGAGGACAACTGTAATGGGAGGCAGACACAGTTAGTAGGCCCAAATAAGTAGGCTAAATGCAGTTCAAAACTGGTAAAAGGACTAAACAGGCATCATAGCTTTGTTCAGTGGAGGACAATTGTAATGGGAGGCAGACACAGTTAGTAGGCCCAAATAAGTAGGCTAAATGCAGTTCAACACTGTAAATGGATTTAACAGGCGGCATAGCTTTGTTCAGTGGAGGACAACTGTAATGGGAGGCAGACACAGTTAGTAGGCACAAATAAGTAGGCTAAATACAGTTCAAAACTGGTAAAAGGACTAAACAGGCGGCATAGCTTTCTTCAGTGGAGGACAATTGTAATGGGAGGCAGACACAGTTAGTAGGCCCAAATAAGTAGGCTAAATGCAGTTCAAAACTGTTAAAAGGACTAAACAGGCGGCATAGCTTTGTTCAGTGGAGGACAACTGTAATGGGAGGCAGACACAGTTAGTAGGCCCAAATAAGTAGGCTAAATGCAGTTCAAAACTGGTAAAAAGACTAAACAGGCGGCATAGCTGTGTTCAGTGGAGGACAACTGTAATGGGAGGCAGACACAGTTAGTAGGCACAAATAAGTAGGCTAAATACAGTTCAAAACTGGTAAAAGGACTAAACAGGCAGCATAGCTTTGTTCAGTGGAGGACAACTGTAATGGGAGGCAGACACAGTTAGTAGGCCCAAATAAGTTGACTAAATGCAGTTCAAAACTGGTAAAAGGACTAAACAGGCGGCATAGCTTTGTTCAGTGGAGGACAACTGTAATGGGAGGCAGACACAGTTAGTAGGCACAAATAAGTAGGCTAAATACAGTTCAAAACTGGTAAAAGGACTAAACAGGCAGCATAGCTTTGTTCAGTGGAGGACAACTGTAATGGGAGGCAGACACAGTTAGTAGGCCCAAATAAGTTGACTAAATGCAGTTCAAAACTGGTAAAAGGACTAAACAGGCGGCATAGCTTTCTTCAGTGGAGGACAATTGTAATGGGAGGCAGACACAGTTAGTAGGCCCAAATAAGTAGGCTAAATGCAGTTCAAAACTGTTAAAAGGACTAAACAGGCGGCATAGCTTTGTTCAGTGGAGGACAACTGTAATGGGAGGCAGACACAGTTAGTAGGCCCAAATAAGTAGGCTAAATGCAGTTCAAAACTGGTAAAAAGACTAAACAGGTGGCATAGCTTTGTTCAGTGGAGGACAACTGTAATGGGAGGCAGACACAGTTAGTAGGCACAAATAAGTAGGCTAAATACAGTTCAAAACTGGTAAAAGGACTAAACAGGCAGCATAGCTTTGTTCAGTGGAGGACAACTGTAATGGGAGGCAGACACAGTTAGTAGGCCCAAATAAGTTGACTAAATGCAGTTCAAAACTGGTAAAAGGACTAAACAGGCGGCATAGCTTTGTTCAGTGGAGGACAACTATAATAGGAGGCAGACACAGTTAGTAGGCACAAATAAGTAGGCTAAATGCAGTTCAAAACTGTTAAAAGGACTAAACAGGCGGCATAGCTTTGTTCAGTGGAGGACAACTGTAATGGGAGGCAGACACAGTTAGTAGGCCCAAATAAGTAGGCTAAATGCAGTTCAAAACTGGTAAAAAGACTAAACAGGCGGCATAGCTTTGTTCAGTGGAGGACAACTGTAATGGGAGGCAGACACAGTTAGTAGGCACAAATAAGTAGGCTAAATACAGTTCAAAACTGGTAAAAGGACTAAACAGGCAGCATAGCTTTGTTCAGTGGAGGACAACTGTAATGGGAGGCAGACACAGTTAGTAGGCCCAAATAAGTTGACTAAATGCAGTTCAAAACTGGTAAAAGGACTAAACAGGCGGCATAGCTTTGTTCAGTGGAGGACAACTATAATAGGAGGCAGACACAGTTAGTAGGCCCAAATAAGTAGGCTAAATGCAGTTCAAAACTGGTAAAAGGACTTAACAGGCGGCATAGCTTTGTTCAGTGGAGGACAACTGTAATGGGAGGCAGACCCAGTAGGCCCAAATAAGTAGGGTAAATGCAGTTCAAACCTGTAAAAGGACTAAACAGGCAGCATAGCTTTGTTCAGTGGAGGACAACTGTAATGGGAGGCAGACACAGTTAGTAGGCCCAAATAAGTAGGCTAAATGCAGTTCAAAACTGGTAAAAGGACTAAACAGGTGGCATAGCTTTGTTCAGTGGAGGACAACTGTAATGGGAGGCAGATGCAGTAGGCCCAAATAAGTAGGGTAAATGCAGTTCAAAACTGTAAAAGGACTAAACAGGTGGCATAGCTTTGTTCAGTGGAGGACAACTGTAATGGGAGGCAGACACAGTTAGTAGGCCCAAATGAGTAAGCTAAATGCAGTTCAAAACTGGTAAATGGACTAAACAGGCGGCATAGCTTTGTTCAGTGGAAGACAACTGTAATGGGAGGCAGATACAGTTAGTAGGCCCAAATAAGTAGGCTAAATGCAGTTCAAAACTGGTAAAAGGACTAAACAGGCATCATAGCTTTGTTCAGTGGAGGACAATTGTAATGGGAGGCAGACACAGTTAGTAGGCCCCAATAAGTAGGCTAAATGCAGTTCAACACTGTAAATGGATTTAACAGGCGGCATAGCTTTGTTCAGTGGAGGACAACTGTAATGGGAGGCAGACACAGTTAGTAGGCACAAATAAGTAGGCTAAATACAGTTCAAAACTGGTAAAAGGACTAAACAGGCGGCATAGCTTTGTTCAGTGGAGGACAACTATAATAGGAGGCAGACACAGTTAGTAGGCCCAAATAAGTAGGCTAAATGCAGTTCAAAACTGTTAAAAGGACTAAACAGGCGGCATAGCTTTGTTCAGTGGAGGACAACTGTAATGGGAGGCAGACACAGTTAGTAGGCCCAAATAAGTAGGCTAAATGCAGTTCAAAACTGGTAAAAAGACTAAACAGGCGGCATAGCTTTGTTCAGTGGAGGACAACTGTAATGGGAGGCAGACACAGTTAGTAGGCACAAATAAGTAGGCTAAATACAGTTCAAAACTGGTAAAAGGACTAAACAGGCAGCATAGCTTTGTTCAGTGGAGGACAACTGTAAAGGGAGGCAGACACAGTTAGTAGGCCCAAATAAGTTGACTAAATGCAGTTCAAAACTGGTAAAAGGACTAAACAGGCGGCATAGCTTTGTTCAGTGGAGGACAACTATAATAGGAGGCAGACACAGTTAGTAGGCCCAAATAAGTAGGCTAAATACAGTTCAAAACTGGTAAAAGGACTTAACAGGCGGCATAGCTTTGTTCAGTGGAGGACAACTGTAATGGGAGACAGACCCAGTAGGCCCAAATAAGTAGGGTAAATGCAGTTCAAACCTGTAAAAGGACTAAACAGGCAGCATAGCTTTGTTCAGTGGAGGACAACTGTAATGGGAGGCAGACACAGTAGGCCCAAATAAGTAGGCTAAATACAGTTCAAAACTGGTAAAAGGACTAAACAGGCAGCATAGCTTTGTTCAGTGGAGGACAACTGTAATGGGAGGCAGACACAGTTAGTAGGCCCAAATAAGTTGACTAAATGCAGTTCAAAACTGGTAAAAGGACTAAACAGGCGGCATAGCTTTGTTCAGTGGAGGACAACTGTAATGGGAGGCAGACACAGTTAGTAGGCCCAAATAAGTAGGCTAAATGCAGTTCAAAACTGGTAAAAAGACTAAACAGGCGGCATAGCTTTGTTCAGTGGAGGACAACTGTAATGGGAGGCAGACACAGTTAGTAGGCACAAATAAGTAGGCTAAATACAGTTCAAAACTGGTAAAAGGACTAAACAGGCAGCATAGCTTTGTTCAGTGGAGGACAACTGTAAAGGGAGGCAGACACAGTTAGTAGGCCCAAATAAGTTGACTAAATGCAGTTCAAAACTGGTAAAAGGACTAAACAGGCGGCATAGCTTTGTTCAGTGGAGGACAACTATAATAGGAGGCAGACACAGTTAGTAGGCCCAAATAAGTAGGCTAAATGCAGTTCAAAACTGGTAAAAGGACTTAACAGGCGGCATAGCTTTGTTCAGTGGAGGACAACTGTAATGGGAGGCAGACCCAGTAGGCCCAAATAAGTAGGGTAAATGCAGTTCAAACCTGTAAAAGGACTAAACAGGCAGCATAGCTTTGTTCAGTGGAGGACAACTGTAATGGGAGGCAGACACAGTTAGTAGGCCCAAATAAGTAGGCTAAATGCAGTTCAAAACTGGTAAAAGGACTAAACAGGTGGCATAGCTTTGTTCAGTGGAGGACAACTGTAATGGGAGGCAGATGCAGTAGGCCCAAATAAGTAGGGTAAATGCAGTTCAAAACTGTAAAAGGACTAAACAGGTGGCATAGCTTTGTTCAGTGGAGGACAACTGTAATGGGAGGCAGACACAGTTAGTAGGCCCAAATGAGTAAGCTAAATGCAGTTCAAAACTGGTAAAAGGACTAAACAGGCGGCATAGCTTTGTTCAGTGGAAGACAACTGTAATGGGAGGCAGATACAGTTAGTAGGCCCAAATAAGTAGGCTAAATGCAGTTCAAAACTGGTAAAAGGACTAAACAGGCATCATAGCTTTGTTCAGTGGAGGACAATTGTAATGGGAGGCAGACACAGTTAGTAGGCCCAAATAAGTAGGCTAAATGCAGTTCAACACTGTAAATGGATTTAACAGGCGGCATAGCTTTGTTCAGTGGAGGACAACTGTAATGGGAGGCAGACACAGTTAGTAGGCACAAATAAGTAGGCTAAATACAGTTCAAAACTGGTAAAAGGACTAAACAGGCAGCATAGCTTTGTTCAGTGGAGGACAACTGTAATGGGAGGCAGACACAGTTAGTAGGCCCAAATAAGTAGGCTAAATGCAGTTCAAAACTGGTAAAAGGACTAAACAGGCGGCATAGCTTTCTTCAGTGGAGGACAATTGTAATGGGAGGCAGACACAGTTAGTAGGCCCAAATAAGTAGGCTAAATGCAGTTCAAAACTGTTAAAAGGACTAAACAGGCGGCATAGCTTTGTTCAGTGGAGGACAACTGTAATGGGAGGCAGACACAGTTAGTAGGCCCAATTAAGTAGGCTAAATGCAGTTCAAAACTGGTAAAAAGACTAAACAGGCGGCATAGCTTTGTTCAGTGGAGGACAACTGTAATGGGAGGCAGACACAGTAGGCCCAAATAAGTAGGCTAAATACAGTTCAAAACTGGTAAAAGGACTAAACAGGCATCATAGCTTTGTTCAGTGCAGGACAACTGTAATGGGAGGCAGACACAGTTAGTAGGCACAAATAAGTAGGCTAAATACAGTTCAAAACTGGTAAAAGGACTAAACAGGCAGCATAGCTTTGTTCAGTGGAGGACAACTGTAATGGGAGGCAGACACAGTTAGTAGGCCCAAATAAGTTGACTAAATGCAGTTCAAAACTGGTAAAAGGACTAAACAGGCGGCATAGCTTTGTTCAGTGGAGGACAACTGTAATGGGAGGCAGACACAGTTAGTAGGCACAAATAAGTAGGCTAAATACAGTTCAAAACTGGTAAAAGGACTAAACAGGCAGCATAGCTTTGTTCAGTGGAGGACAACTGTAATGGGAGGCAGACACAGTTAGTAGGCCCAAATAAGTTGACTAAATGCAGTTCAAAACTGGTAAAAGGACTAAACAGGCGGCATAGCTTTCTTCAGTGGAGGACAATTGTAATGGGAGGCAGACACAGTTAGTAGGCCCAAATAAGTAGGCTAAATGCAGTTCAAAACTGTTAAAAGGACTAAACAGGCGGCATAGCTTTGTTCAGTGGAGGACAACTGTAATGGGAGGCAGACACAGTTAGTAGGCCCAAATAAGTAGGCTAAATGCAGTTCAAAACTGGTAAAAAGACTAAACAGGCGGCATAGCTTTGTTCAGTGGAGGACAACTGTAATGGGAGGCAGACACAGTTAGTAGGCACAAATAAGTAGGCTAAATACAGTTCAAAACTGGTAAAAGGACTAAACAGGCAGCATAGCTTTGTTCAGTGGAGGACAACTGTAATGGGAGGCAGACACAGTTAGTAGGCCCAAATAAGTTGACTAAATGCAGTTCAAAACTGGTAAAAGGACTAAACAGGCGGCATAGCTTTGTTCAGTGGAGGACAACTATAATAGGAGGCAGACACAGTTAGTAGGCCCAAATAAGTAGGCTAAATGCAGTTCAAAACTGTTAAAAGGACTAAACAGGCGGCATAGCTTTGTTCAGTGGAGGACAACTGTAATGGGAGGCAGACACAGTTAGTAGGCCCAAATAAGTAGGCTAAATGCAGTTCAAAACTGGTAAAAGGACTAAACAGGCGGCAAAGCTCTCTTCAGTGGAGGACAACTGTAATGGGAGGCAGACACAGTTAGTAGGCCCAAATAAGTAGGCTAAATGCAGTTCAAAGCTGGTAAAAGGACTAAACAGGCGGCATAGCTTTGTTCAGTGGAGGACAACTGTAATGGGAGGCAGACACAGTTAGTAGGCCCAAATAAGTAGGCTAAATGCAGTTCAAAACTGGTAAAAGGACTAAACAGGCGGCAAAGCTCTCTTCAGTGGAGGACAACTGTAATGGGAAGCAGACACAGTTAGTAGGCCCAAATAAGTAGGCAAAATACAGTTCAAAACTGATAAAAGGACTAAACAGGTGGCATAGCTTTGTTCAGTGGAGGGCAACTGTAATGGGAGGCAGACACAGTTAGTAGGCCCAAATAAGTAGGCTAAATGCAGTTCAAAACTGGTAAAAAGACTAAACAGGCGGCATAGCTTTGTTCAGTGGAGGACAACTGTAAAGGGAGGTAGACACAGTAGGCCCAAATAAGTAGGCTAAATGCAGTTCAAAACTGGTAAAAGGAATAAACAGGCGGCATAGCTTTGTTCAGTGGAGGTCAACTGTAATGGGAGGCAGACACAGTTAGTAGGCCCAAATAAGTTGACTAAATGCAGTTCAAAACAGGTAAAAGGACTAAACAGGCGGCATAGCTTTGTTCAGTGGAGGACAAATATAATAGGAGGCAGACACAGTTAGTAGGCCCAAATAAGTAGGCTAAATGCAGTTCAAAACTGGTAAAAGGACTTAACAGGCGGCATAGCTTTGTTCAGTGGAGGACAACTGTAATGGGAGGCAGACCCAGTAGGCCCAAATAAGTAGGGTAAATGCAGTTCAAACCTGTAAAAGGACTAAACAGGCAGCATAGCTTTGTTCAGTGGAGGACAACTGTAATGGGAGGCAGATACAGTTAGTAGGCCCAAATAAGTAGGCTAAATGCAGTTCAAAACTGGTAAAAGGACTAAACAGGTGGCATAGCTTTGTTCAGTGGAGGACAACTGTAATGGGAGGCAGACGCAGTAGGCCCAAATAAGTAGGGTAAATGCAGTTCAAAACTGTAAAAGGACTAAACAGGTGGCATAGCTTTGTTCAGTGGAGGACAACTGTAATGGGAGGCAGACACAGTTAGTAGGCCCAAATGAGTAAGCTAAATGCAGTTCAAAACTGGTAAAAGGACTAAACAGGCGGCATAGCTTTGTTCAGTGGAAGACAACTGTAATGGGAGGCAGATACAGTTAGTAGGCCCAAATAAGTAGGCTAAATGCAGTTCAAAACTGGTAAAAGGACTAAACAGGCATCATAGCTTTGTTCAGTGGAGGACAATTGTAATGGGAGGCAGACACAGTTAGTAGGCCCAAATAAGTAGGCTAAATGCAGTTCAACACTGTAAATGGATTTAACAGGCGGCATAGCTTTGTTCAGTGGAGGACAACTGTAATGGGAGGCAGGCACAGTTAGTAGGCACAAATAAGTAGGCTAAATACAGTTCAAAACTGGTAAAAGGACTAAACAGGCAGCATAGCTTTGTTCAGTGGAGGACAACTGTAATGGGAGGCAGACACAGTTAGTAGGCCCAAATAAGTAGGCTAAATGCAGTTCAAAACTGGTAAAAGGACTAAACAGGCGGCATAGCTTTCTTCAGTGGAGGACAATTGTAATGGGAGGCAGACACATTTAGTAGGCCCAAATAAGTAGGCTAAATGCAGTTCAAAACTGTTAAAAGGACTAAACAGGCGGCATAGCTTTGTTCAGTGGAGGACAACTGTAATGGGAGGCAGACACAGTTAGTAGGCCCAAATAAGTAGGCTAAATGCAGTTCAAAACTGGTAAAAAGACTAAACAGGCGACATAGCTTTGTTCAGTGGAGGACAACTGTAATGGGAGGCAGACACAGTAGGCCCAAATAAGTAGGCTAAATACAGTTCAAAACTGGTAAAAGGACTAAACAGGCAGCATAGCTTTGTTCAGTGGAGGACAACTGTAATGGGAGGTAGACACAGTTAGTAGGCCCAAATAAGTAGGCTAAATGCAGTTCAAAACTGGTAAAAGGACTAAACAGGCGGCATAGCTTTCTTCAGTGGAGGACAATTGTAATGGGAGGCAGACACAGTTAGTAGGCCCAAATAAGTAGGCTAAATGCAGTTCAAAACTGTTAAAAGGACTAAACAGGCGGCATAGCTTTGTTCAGTGGAGGACAACTGTAATGGGAGGCAGACACAGTTAGTAGGCCCAAATAAGTAGGCTAAATGCAGTTCAAAACTGGTAAAAAGACTAAACAGGCGGCATAGCTTTGTTCAGTGGAGGACAACTGTAATGGGAGGCAGACACAGTTAGTAGGCACAAATAAGTAGGCTAAATACAGTTCAAAACTGGTAAAAGGACTAAACAGGCAGCATAGCTTTGTTCAGTGGAGGACAACTGTAATGGGAGGCAGACACAGTTAGTAGGCCCAAATAAGTTGACTAAATGCAGTTCAAAACTGGTAAAAGGACTAAACAGGCGGCATAGCTTTGTTCAGTGGAGGACAACTGTAATGGGAGGCAGACACAGTTAGTAGGCACAAATAAGTAGGCTAAATACAGTTCAAAACTGGTAAAAGGACTAAACAGGCAGCATAGCTTTGTTCAGTGGAGGAAAACTGTAATGGGAGGCAGACACAGTTAGTAGGCCCAAATAAGTTGACTAAATGCAGTTCAAAACTGGTAAAAGGACTAAACAGGCGGCATAGCTTTCTTCAGTGGAGGACAATTGTAATGGGAGGCAGACACAGTTAGTAGGCCCAAATAAGTAGGCTAAATGCAGTTCAAAACTGTTAAAAGGACTAAACAGGCGGCATAGCTTTGTTCAGTGGAGGACAACTGTAATGGGAGGCAGACACAGTTAGTAGGCCCAAATAAGTAGGCTAAATGCAGTTCAAAACTGGTAAAAAGACTAAACAGGCGGCATAGCTTTGTTCAGTGGAGGACAACTGTAATGGGAGGCAGACACAGTTAGTAGGCACAAATAAGTAGGCTAAATACAGTTCAAAACTGGTAAAAGGACTAAACAGGCAGCATAGCTTTGTTCAGTGGAGGACAACTGTAATGGGAGGCAGACACAGTTAGTAGGCCCAAATAAGTTGACTAAATGCAGTTCAAAACTGGTAAAAGGACTAAACAGGCGGCATAGCTTTGTTCAGTGGAGGACAACTATAATAGGAGGCAGACACAGTTAGTAGGCCCAAATAAGTAGGCTAAATGCAGTTCAAAACTGTTAAAAGGACTAAACAGGCGGCATAGCTTTGTTCAGTGGAGGACAACTGTAATGGGAGGCAGACACAGTTAGTAGGCCCAAATAAGTAGGCTAAATGCAGTTCAAAACTGGTAAAAAGACTAAACAGGCGGCATAGCTTTGTTCAGTGGAGGACAACTGTAATGGGAGGCAGACACAGTTAGTAGGCACAAATAAGTAGGCTAAATACAATTCAAAACTGGTAAAAGGACTAAACAGGCAGCATAGCTTTGTTCAGTGGAGGACAACTGTAAAGGGAGGCAGACACAGTTAGTAGGCCCAAATAAGTTGACTAAATGCAGTTCAAAACTGGTAAAAGGACTAAACAGGCGGCATAGCTTTGTTCAGTGGAGGACAACTATAATAGGAGGCAGACACAGTTAGTAGGCCCAAATAAGTAGGCTAAATGCAGTTCAAAACTGGTAAAAGGACTTAACAGGCGGCATAGCTTTGTTCAGTGGAGGACAACTGTAATGGGAGGCAGACCCAGTAGGCCCAAATAAGTAGGGTAAATGCAGTTCAAACCTGTAAAAGGACTAAACAGGCAGCATAGCTTTGTTCAGTGGAGGACAACTGTAATGGGAGGCAGACACAGTTAGTAGGCCCAAATAAGTAGGCTAAATGCAGTTCAAAACTGGTAAAAGGACTAAACAGGTGGCATAGCTTTGTTCAGTGGAGGACAACTGTAATGGGAGGCAGATGCAGTAGGCCCAAATAAGTAGGGTAAATGCAGTTCAAAACTGTAAAAGGACTAAACAGGTGGCATAGCTTTGTTCAGTGGAGGACAACTGTAATGGGAGGCAGACACAGTTAGTAGGCCCAAATGAGTAAGCTAAATGCAGTTCAAAACTGGTAAAAGGACTAAACAGGCGGCATAGCTTTGTTCAGTGGAAGACAACTGTAATGGGAGGCAGATACAGTTAGTAGGCCCAAATAAGTAGGCTAAATGCAGTTCAAAACTGGTAAAAGGACTAAACAGGCATCATAGCTTTGTTCAGTGGAGGACAATTGTAATGGGAGGCAGACACAGTTAGTAGGCCCAAATAAGTAGGCTAAATGCAGTTCAACACTGTAAATGGATTTAACAGGCGGCATAGCTTTGTTCAGTGGAGGACAACTGTAATGGGAGGCAGACACAGTTAGTAGGCACAAATAAGTAGGCTAAATACAGTTCAAAACTGGTAAAAGGACTAAACAGGCAGCATAGCTTTGTTCAGTGGAGGACAACTGTAATGGGAGGCAGACACAGTTAGTAGGCCCAAATAAGTAGGCTAAATGCAGTTCAAAACTGGTAAAAGGACTAAACAGGCGGCATAGCTTTCTTCAGTGGAGGACAATTGTAATGGGAGGCAGACACAGTTAGTAGGCCCAAATAAGTAGGCTAAATGCAGTTCAAAACTGGTAAAAGGACTAAACAGGCGGCATAGCTTTGTTCAGTGGAGGACAACTGTAATGGGAGGCAGACACAGTTAGTAGGCCCAAATAAGTAGGCTAAATGCAGTTCAAAACTGGTAAAAAGACTAAACAGGCGGCATAGCTTTGTTCAGTGGAGGACAACTGTAATGGGAGGCAGACACAGTAGGCCCAAATAAGTAGGCTAAATACAGTTCAAAACTGGTAAAAGGACTAAACAGGCAGCATAGCTTTGTTCAGTGGAGGACAACTGTAATGGGAGGCAGACACAGTTAGTAGGCCCAAATAAGTAGGCTAAATGCAGTTCAAAACTGGTAAAAGGACTAAACAGGCATCATAGCTTTGTTCAGTGGAGGACAATTGTAATGGGAGGCAGACACAGTTAGTAGGCCCAAATAAGTAGGCTAAATGCAGTTCAACACTGTAAATGGATTTAACAGGCGGCATAGCTTTGTTCAGTGGAGGACAACTGTAATGGGAGGCAGACACAGTTAGTAGGCACAAATAAGTAGGCTAAATACAGTTCAAAACTGGTAAAAGGACTAAACAGGCGGCATAGCTTTCTTCAGTGGAGGACAATTGTAATGGGAGGCAGACACAGTTAGTAGGCCCAAATAAGTAGGCTAAATGCAGTTCAAAACTGTTAAAAGGACTAAACAGGCGGCATAGCTTTGTTCAGTGGAGGACAACTGTAATGGGAGGCAGACACAGTTAGTAGGCCCAAATAAGTAGGCTAAATGCAGTTCAAAACTGGTAAAAAGACTAAACAGGCGGCATAGCTGTGTTCAGTGGAGGACAACTGTAATGGGAGGCAGACACAGTTAGTAGGCACAAATAAGTAGGCTAAATACAGTTCAAAACTGGTAAAAGGACAAAACAGGCAGCATAGCTTTGTTCAGTGGAGGACAACTGTAATGGGAGGCAGACACAGTTAGTAGGCCCAAATAAGTTGACTAAATGCAGTTCAAAACTGGTAAAAGGACTAAACAGGCGGCATAGCTTTGTTCAGTGGAGGACAACTGTAATGGGAGGCAGACACAGTTAGTAGGCCCAAATAAGTAGGCTAAATGCAGTTCAAAACTGGTAAAAGGACTAAACAGGTGGCATAGCTTTGTTCAGTGGAGGACAACTGTAATGGGAGGCAGACACAGTTAGTAGGCCCAAATAAGTAGGCTAAATGCAGTTCAAAACTGGTAAAAGGACTAAACAGGTGGCATAGCTTTGTTCAGTGGAGGACAACTGTAATGGGAGGCAGATGCAGTAGGCCCAAATAAGTAGGGTAAATGCAGTTCAAAACTGTAAAAGGACTAAACAGGTGGCATAGCTTTGTTCAGTGGAGGACAACTGTAATGGGAGGCAGACACAGTTAGTAGGCCCAAATGAGTAAGCTAAATGCAGTTCAAAACTGGTAAAAGGACTAAACAGGCGGCATAGCTTTGTTCAGTGGAAGACAACTGTAATGGGAGGCAGATACAGTTAGTAGGCCCAAATAAGTAGGCTAAATGCAGTTCAAAACTGGTAAAAGGACTAAACAGGCATCATAGCTTTGTTCAGTGGAGGACAATTGTAATGGGAGGCAGACACAGTTAGTAGGCCCAAATAAGTAGGCTAAATGCAGTTCAACACTGTAAATGGATTTAACAGGCGGCATAGCTTTGTTCAGTGGAGGACAACTGTAATGGGAGGCAGGCACAGTTAGTAGGCACAAATAGGTAGGCTAAATACAGTTCAAAACTGGTAAAAGGACTAAACGGGCAGCATAGCTTTGTTCAGTGGAGGACAACTGTAATGGGAGGCAGACACAGTTAGTAGGCCCAAATAAGTAGGCTAAATGCAGTTCAAAACTGGTAAAAGGACTAAACAGGCGGCATAGCTTTCTTCAGTGGAGGACAATTGTAATGGGAGGCAGACACATTTAGTAGGCCCAAATAAGTAGGCTAAATGCAGTTCAAAACTGTTAAAAGGACTAAACAGGCGGCATAGCTTTGTTCAGTGGAGGACAACTGTAATGGGAGGCAGACACAGTTAGTAGGCCCAAATAAGTAGGCTAAATGCAGTTCAAAACTGGTAAAAAGACTAAACAGGCGGCATAGCTTTGTTCAGTGGAGGACAACTGTAATGGGAGGCAGACACAGTAGGCCCAAATAAGTAGGCTAAATACAGTTCAAAACTGGTAAAAGGACTAAACAGGCAGCATAGCTTTGTTCAGTGGAGGACAACTGTAATGGGAGGTAGACACAGTTAGTAGGCCCAAATAAGTAGGCTAAATGCAGTTCAAAACTGGTAAAAGGACTAAACAGGCGGCATAGCTTTCTTCAGTGGAGGACAATTGTAATGGGAGGCAGACACAGTTAGTAGGCCCAAATAAGTAGGCTAAATGCAGTTCAAAACTGTTAAAAGGACTAAACAGGCGGCATAGCTTTGTTCAGTGGAGGACAACTGTAATGGGAGGCAGACACAGTTAGTAGGCCCAAATAAGTAGGCTAAATGCAGTTCAAAACTGGTAAAAAGACTAAACAGGCGGCATAGCTTTGTTCAGTGGAGGACAACTGTAATGGGAGGCAGACACAGTTAGTAGGCACAAATAAGTAGGCTAAATACAGTTCAAAACTGGTAAAAGGACTAAACAGGCAGCATAGCTTTGTTCAGTGGAGGACAACTGTAATGGGAGGCAGACACAGTTAGTAGGCCCAAATAAGTTGACTAAATGCAGTTCAAAACTGGTAAAAGGACTAAACAGGCGGCATAGCTTTGTTCAGTGGAGGACAACTGTAATGGGAGGCAGACACAGTTAGTAGGCACAAATAAGTAGGCTAAATACAGTTCAAAACTGGTAAAAGGACTAAACAGGCAGCATAGCTTTGTTCAGTGGAGGAAAACTGTAATGGGAGGCAGACACAGTTAGTAGGCCCAAATAAGTTGACTAAATGCAGTTCAAAACTGGTAAAAGGACTAAACAGGCGGCATAGCTTTCTTCAGTGGAGGACAATTGTAATGGGAGGCAGACACAGTTAGTAGGCCCAAATAAGTAGGCTAAATGCAGTTCAAAACTGTTAAAAGGACTAAACAGGCGGCATAGCTTTGTTCAGTGGAGGACAACTGTAATGGGAGGCAGACACAGTTAGTAGGCCCAAATAAGTAGGCTAAATGCAGTTCAAAACTGGTAAAAAGACTAAACAGGCGGCATAGCTTTGTTCAGTGGAGGACAACTGTAATGGGAGGCAGACACAGTTAGTAGGCACAAATAAGTAGGCTAAATACAGTTCAAAACTGGTAAAAGGACTAAACAGGCAGCATAGCTTTGTTCAGTGGAGGACAACTGTAATGGGAGGCAGACACAGTTAGTAGGCCCAAATAAGTTGACTAAATGCAGTTCAAAACTGGTAAAAGGACTAAACAGGCGGCATAGCTTTGTTCAGTGGAGGACAACTATAAGAGGAGGCAGACACAGTTAGTAGGCCCAAATAAGTAGGCTAAATGCAGTTCAAAACTGTTAAAAGGACTAAACAGGCGGCATAGCTTTGTTCAGTGGAGGACAACTGTAATGGGAGGCAGACACAGTTAGTAGGCCCAAATAAGTAGGCTAAATGCAGTTCAAAACTGGTAAAAGGACTAAACAGGCGGCAAAGCTCTCTTCAGTGGAGGACAACTGTAATGGGAGGCAGACACAGTTAGTAGGCCCAAATAAGTAGGCTAAATGCAGTTCAAAGCTGGTAAAAGGACTAAACAGGCGGCATAGCTTTGTTCAGTGGAGGACAACTGTAATGGGAGGCAGACACAGTTAGTAGGCCCAAATAAGTAGGCTAAATGCAGTTCAAAACTGGTAAAAGGACTAAACAGGCGGCAAAGCTCTCTTCAGTGGAGGACAACTGTAATGGGAAGCAGACACAGTTAGTAGGCCCAAATAAGTAGGCAAAATACAGTTCAAAACTGATAAAAGGACTAAACAGGTGGCATAGCTTTGTTCAGTGGAGGGCAACTGTAATGGGAGGCAGACACAGTTAGTAGGCCCAAATAAGTAGGCTAAATGCAGTTCAAAACTGGTAAAAAGACTAAACAGGCGGCATAGCTTTGTTCAGTGGAGGACAACTGTAAAGGGAGGTAGACACAGTAGGCCCAAATAAGTAGGCTAAATGCAGTTCAAAACTGGTAAAAGGAATAAACAGGCGGCATAGCTTTGTTCAGTGGAGGTCAACTGTAATGGGAGGCAGACACAGTTAGTAGGCCCAAATAAGTTGACTAAATGCAGTTCAAAACAGGTAAAAGGACTAAACAGGCGGCATAGCTTTGTTCAGTGGAGGACAAATATAATAGGAGGCAGACACAGTTAGTAGGCCCAAATAAGTAGGCTAAATGCAGTTCAAAACTGGTAAAAGGACTTAACAGGCGGCATAGCTTTGTTCAGTGGAGGACAACTGTAATGGGAGGCAGACCCAGTAGGCCCAAATAAGTAGGGTAAATGCAGTTCAAACCTGTAAAAGGACTAAACAGGCAGCATAGCTTTGTTCAGTGGAGGACAACTGTAATGGGAGGCAGACACAGTTAGTAGGCCCAAATAAGTAGGCTAAATGCAGTTCAAAACTGGTAAAAGGACTAAACAGGTGGCATAGCTTTGTTCAGTGGAGGACAACTGTAATGGGAGGCAGATGCAGTAGGCCCAAATAAGTAGGGTAAATGCAGTTCAAAACTGTAAAAGGACTAAACAGGTGGCATAGCTTTGTTCAGTGGAGGACAACTGTAATGGGAGGCAGACACAGTTAGTAGGCCCAAATGAGTAAGCTAAATGCAGTTCAAAACTGGTAAAAGGACTAAACAGGCGGCATAGCTTTGTTCAGTGGAAGACAACTGTAATGGGAGGCAGATACAGTTAGTAGGCCCAAATAAGTAGGCTAAATGCAGTTCAAAACTGGTAAAAGGACTAAACAGGCATCATAGCTTTGTTCAGTGGAGGACAATTGTAATGGGAGGCAGACACAGTTAGTAGGCCCAAATAAGTAGGCTAAATGCAGTTCAACACTGTAAATGGATTTAACAGGCGGCATAGCTTTGTTCAGTGGAGGACAACTGTAATGGGAGGCAGGCACAGTTAGTAGGCACAAATAAGTAGGCTAAATACAGTTCAAAACTGGTAAAAGGACTAAACAGGCAGCATAGCTTTGTTCAGTGGAGGACAACTGTAATGGGAGGCAGACACAGTTAGTAGGCCCAAATAAGTAGGCTAAATGCAGTTCAAAACTGGTAAAAAGACTAAACAGGCGGCATAGCTTTGTTCAGTGGAGGACAACTGTAATGGGAGGCAGACACAGTAGGCCCAAATAAGTAGGCTAAATACAGTTCAAAACTGGTAAAAGGACTAAACAGGCAGCATAGCTTTGTTCAGTGGAGGACAACTGTAATGGGAGGTAGACACAGTTAGTAGGCCCAAATAAGTAGGCTAAATGCAGTTCAAAACTGGTAAAAGGACTAAACAGGCGGCATAGCTTTCTTCAGTGGAGGACAATTGTAATGGGAGGCAGACACAGTTAGTAGGCCCAAATAAGTAGGCTAAATGCAGTTCAAAACTGTTAAAAGGACTAAACAGGCGGCATAGCTTTGTTCAGTGGAGGACAACTGTAATGGGAGGCAGACACAGTTAGTAGGCCCAAATAAGTAGGCTAAATGCAGTTCAAAACTGGTAAAAAGACTAAACAGGCGGCATAGCTTTGTTCAGTGGAGGACAACTGTAATGGGAGGCAGACACAGTTAGTAGGCACAAATAAGTAGGCTAAATACAGTTCAAAACTGGTAAAAGGACTAAACAGGCAGCATAGCTTTGTTCAGTGGAGGACAACTGTAATGGGAGGCAGACACAGTTAGTAGGCCCAAATAAGTTGACTAAATGCAGTTCAAAACTGGTAAAAGGACTAAACAGGCGGCATAGCTTTGTTCAGTGGAGGACAACTGTAATGGGAGGCAGACACAGTTAGTAGGCACAAATAAGTAGGCTAAATACAGTTCAAAACTGGTAAAAGGACTAAACAGGCAGCATAGCTTTGTTCAGTGGAGGAAAACTGTAATGGGAGGCAGACACAGTTAGTAGGCCCAAATAAGTTGACTAAATGCAGTTCAAAACTGGTAAAAGGACTAAACAGGTGGCATAGCTTTGTTCAGTGGAGGACAACTGTAATGGGAGGCAGATGCAGTAGGCCCAAATAAGTAGGGTAAATGCAGTTCAAAACTGTAAAAGGACTAAACAGGTGGCATAGCTTTGTTCAGTGGAGGACAACTGTAATGGGAGGCAGACACAGTTAGTAGGCCCAAATGAGTAAGCTAAATGCAGTTCAAAACTGGTAAAAGGACTAAACAGGCGGCATAGCTTTGTTCAGTGGAAGACAACTGTAATGGGAGGCAGATACAGTTAGTAGGCCCAAATAAGTAGGCTAAATGCAGTTCAAAACTGGTAAAAGGACTAAACAGGCATCATAGCTTTGTTCAGTGGAGGACAATTGTAATGGGAGGCAGACACAGTTAGTAGGCCCAAATAAGTAGGCTAAATGCAGTTCAACACTGTAAATGGATTTAACAGGCGGCATAGCTTTGTTCAGTGGAGGACAACTGTAATGGGAGGCAGACACAGTTAGTAGGCACAAATAAGTAGGCTAAATACAGTTCAAAACTGGTAAAAGGACTAAACAGGCAGCATAGCTTTGTTCAGTGGAGGACAACTGTAATGGGAGGCAGACACAGTTAGTAGGCCCAAATAAGTAGGCTAAATGCAGTTCAAAACTGGTAAAAGGACTAAACAGGCGGCATAGCTTTCTTCAGTGGAGGACAATTGTAATGGGAGGCAGACACAGTTAGTAGGCCCAAATAAGTAGGCTAAATGCAGTTCAAAACTGTTAAAAGGACTAAACAGGCGGCATAGCTTTGTTCAGTGGAGGACAACTGTAATGGGAGGCAGACACAGTAGGCCCAAATAAGTAGGCTAAATACAGTTCAAAACTGGTAAAAGGACTAAACAGGCAGCATAGCTTTGTTCAGTGGAGGACAACTGTAATGGGAGGCAGACACAGTTAGTAGGCCCAAATAAGTAGGCTAAATGCAGTTCAAAACTGGTAAAAGGACTAAACAGGCGGCATAGCTTTCTTCAGTGGAGGACAATTGTAATGGGAGGCAGACACAGTTAGTAGGCCCAAATAAGTAGGCTAAATGCAGTTCAAAACTGGTAAAAAGACTAAACAGGCGGCATAGCTTTGTTCAGTGGAGGACAACTGTAATGGGAGGCAGACACAGTAGGCCCAAATAAGTAGGCTAAATACAGTTCAAAACTGGTAAAAGGACTAAACAGGCAGCATAGCTTTGTTCAGTGGAGGACAACTGTAATGGGAGGCAGACACAGTTAGTAGGCCCAAATAAGTAGGCTAAATGCAGTTCAAAACTGGTAAAAGGACTAAACAGGCATCATAGCTTTGTTCAGTGGAGGACAATTGTAATGGGAGGCAGACACAGTTAGTAGGCCCAAATAAGTAGGCTAAATGCAGTTCAACACTGTAAATGGATTTAACAGGCGGCATAGCTTTGTTCAGTGGAGGACAACTGTAATGGGAGGCAGACACAGTTAGTAGGCACAAATAAGTAGGCTAAATACAGTTCAAAACTGGTAAAAGGACTAAACAGGCGGCATAGCTTTCTTCAGTGGAGGACAATTGTAATGGGAGGCAGACACAGTTAGTAGGCCCAAATAAGTAGGCTAAATGCAGTTCAAAACTGTTAAAAGGACTAAACAGGCGGCATAGCTTTGTTCAGTGGAGGACAACTGTAATGGGAGGCAGACACAGTTAGTAGGCACAAATAAGTAGGCTAAATACAGTTCAAAACTGGTAAAAGGACTAAACAGGCAGCATAGCTTTGTTCAGTGGAGGACAACTGTAAAGGGAGGCAGACACAGTTAGTAGGCCCAAATAAGTTGACTAAATGCAGTTCAAAACTGGTAAAAGGACTAAACAGGCGGCATAGCTTTGTTCAGTGGAGGACAACTATAATAGGAGGCAGACACAGTTAGTAGGCCCAAATAAGTAGGCTAAATGCAGTTCAAAACTGGTAAAAGGACTTAACAGGCGGCATAGCTTTGTTCAGTGGAGGACAACTGTAATGGGAGGCAGACCCAGTAGGCCCAAATAAGTAGGGTAAATGCAGTTCAAACCTGTAAAAGGACTAAACAGGCAGCATAGCTTTGTTCAGTGGAGGACAACTGTAATGGGAGGCAGACACAGTTAGTAGGCCCAAATAAGTAGGCTAAATGCAGTTCAAAACTGGTAAAAGGACTAAACAGGTGGCATAGCTTTGTTCAGTGGAGGACAACTGTAATGGGAGGCAGATGCAGTAGGCCCAAATAAGTAGGGTAAATGCAGTTCAAAACTGTAAAAGGACTAAACAGGTGGCATAGCTTTGTTCAGTGGAGGACAACTGTAATGGGAGGCAGACACAGTTAGTAGGCCCAAATGAGTAAGCTAAATGCAGTTCAAAACTGGTAAAAGGACTAAACAGGCGGCATAGCTTTGTTCAGTGGAAGACAACTGTAATGGGAGGCAGATACAGTTAGTAGGCCCAAATAAGTAGGCTAAATGCAGTTCAAAACTGGTAAAAGGACTAAACAGGCATCATAGCTTTGTTCAGTGGAGGACAATTGTAATGGGAGGCAGACACAGTTAGTAGGCCCAAATAAGTAGGCTAAATGCAGTTCAACACTGTAAATGGATTTAACAGGCAGCATAGCTTTGTTCAGTGGAGGACAACTGTAATGGGAGGCAGACACAGTTAGTAGGCACAAATAAGTAGGCTAAATACAGTTCAAAACTGGTAAAAGGACTAAACAGGCAGCATAGCTTTGTTCAGTGGAGGACAACTGTAATGGGAGGCAGACACAGTTAGTAGGCCCAAATAAGTAGGCTAAATGCAGTTCAAAACTGGTAAAAGGACTAAACAGGCGGCATAGCTTTCTTCAGTGGAGGACAATTGTAATGGGAGGCAGACACAGTTAGTAGGCCCAAATAAGTAGGCTAAATGCAGTTCAAAACTGTTAAAAGGACTAAACAGGCGGCATAGCTTTGTTCAGTGGAGGACAACTGTAATGGGAGGCAGACACAGTTAGTAGGCCCAAATAAGTAGGCTAAATGCAGTTCAAAACTGGTAAAAAGACTAAACAGGCGGCATAGCTTTGTTCAGTGGAGGACAACTGTAATGGGAGGCAGACACAGTAGGCCCAAATAAGTAGGCTAAATACAGTTCAAAACTGGTAAAAGGACTAAACAGGCAGCATAGCTTTGTTCAGTGGAGGACAACTGTAATGGGAGGCAGACACAGTTAGTAGGCCCAAATAAGTAGGCTAAATGCAGTTCAAAACTGGTAAAAGGACTAAACAGGCATCATAGCTTTGTTCAGTGGAGGACAATTGTAATGGGAGGCAGACACAGTTAGTAGGCCCAAATAAGTAGGCTAAATGCAGTTCAACACTGTAAATGGATTTAACAGGCGGCATAGCTTTGTTCAGTGGAGGACAACTGTAATGGGAGGCAGACACAGTTAGTAGGCACAAATAAGTAGGCTAAATACAGTTCAAAACTGGTAAAAGGACTAAACAGGCGGCATAGCTTTCTTCAGTGGAGGACAATTGTAATGGGAGGCAGACACAGTTAGTAGGCCCAAATAAGTAGGCTAAATGCAGTTCAAAACTGTTAAAAGGACTAAACAGGCGGCATAGCTTTGTTCAGTGGAGGACAACTGTAATGGGAGGCAGACACAGTTAGTAGGCCCAAATAAGTAGGCTAAATGCAGTTCAAAACTGGTAAAAAGACTAAACAGGCGGCATAGCTGTGTTCAGTGGAGGACAACTGTAATGGGAGGCAGACACAGTTAGTAGGCACAAATAAGTAGGCTAAATACAGTTCAAAACTGGTAAAAGGACAAAACAGGCAGCATAGCTTTGTTCAGTGGAGGACAACTGTAATGGGAGGCAGACACAGTTAGTAGGCCCAAATAAGTTGACTAAATGCAGTTCAAAACTGGTAAAAGGACTAAACAGGCGGCATAGCTTTGTTCAGTGGAGGACAACTGTAATGGGAGGCAGACACAGTTAGTAGGCCCAAATAAGTAGGCTAAATGCAGTTCAAAACTGGTAAAAGGACTAAACAGGTGGCATAGCTTTGTTCAGTGGAGGACAACTGTAATGGGAGGCAGACACAGTTAGTAGGCCCAAATAAGTAGGCTAAATGCAGTTCAAAACTGGTAAAAGGACTAAACAGGTGGCATAGCTTTGTTCAGTGGAGGACAACTGTAATGGGAGGCAGATGCAGTAGGCCCAAATAAGTAGGGTAAATGCAGTTCAAAACTGTAAAAGGACTAAACAGGTGGCATAGCTTTGTTCAGTGGAGGACAACTGTAATGGGAGGCAGACACAGTTAGTAGGCCCAAATGAGTAAGCTAAATGCAGTTCAAAACTGGTAAAAGGACTAAACAGGCGGCATAGCTTTGTTCAGTGGAAGACAACTGTAATGGGAGGCAGATACAGTTAGTAGGCCCAAATAAGTAGGCTAAATGCAGTTCAAAACTGGTAAAAGGACTAAAAAGGCATCATAGCTTTGTTCAGTGGAGGACAATTGTAATGGGAGGCAGACACAGTTAGTAGGCCCAAATAAGTAGGCTAAATGCAGTTCAACACTGTAAATGGATTTAACAGGCGGCATAGCTTTGTTCAGTGGAGGACAACTGTAATGGGAGGCAGGCACAGTTAGTAGGCACAAATAGGTAGGCTAAATACAGTTCAAAACTGGTAAAAGGACTAAACAGGCAGCATAGCTTTGTTCAGTGGAGGACAACTGTAATGGGAGGCAGACACAGTTAGTAGGCCCAAATAAGTAGGCTAAATGCAGTTCAAAACTGGTAAAAGGACTAAACAGGCGGCATAGCTTTCTTCAGTGGAGGACAATTGTAATGGGAGGCAGACACATTTAGTAGGCCCAAATAAGTAGGCTAAATGCAGTTCAAAACTGTTAAAAGGACTAAACAGGCGGCATAGCTTTGTTCAGTGGAGGACAACTGTAATGGGAGGCAGACACAGTTAGTAGGCCCAAATAAGTAGGCTAAATGCAGTTCAAAACTGGTAAAAAGACTAAACAGGCGGCATAGCTTTGTTCAGTGGAGGACAACTGTAATGGGAGGCAGACACAGTAGGCCCAAATAAGTAGGCTAAATACAGTTCAAAACTGGTAAAAGGACTAAACAGGCAGCATAGCTTTGTTCAGTGGAGGACAACTGTAATGGGAGGTAGACACAGTTAGTAGGCCCAAATAAGTAGGCTAAATGCAGTTCAAAACTGGTAAAAGGACTAAACAGGCGGCATAGCTTTCTTCAGTGGAGGACAATTGTAATGGGAGGCAGACACAGTTAGTAGGCCCAAATAAGTAGGCTAAATGCAGTTCAAAACTGTTAAAAGGACTAAACAGGCGGCATAGCTTTGTTCAGTGGAGGACAACTGTAATGGGAGGCAGACACAGTTAGTAGGCCCAAATAAGTAGGCTAAATGCAGTTCAAAACTGGTAAAAAGACTAAACAGGCGGCATAGCTTTGTTCAGTGGAGGACAACTGTAATGGGAGGCAGACACAGTTAGTAGGCACAAATAAGTAGGCTAAATACAGTTCAAAACTGGTAAAAGGACTAAACAGGCAGCATAGCTTTGTTCAGTGGAGGACAACTGTAATGGGAGGCAGACACAGTTAGTAGGCCCAAATAAGTTGACTAAATGCAGTTCAAAACTGGTAAAAGGACTAAACAGGCGGCATAGCTTTGTTCAGTGGAGGACAACTGTAATGGGAGGCAGACACAGTTAGTAGGCACAAATAAGTAGGCTAAATACAGTTCAAAACTGGTAAAAGGACTAAACAGGCAGCATAGCTTTGTTCAGTGGAGGAAAACTGTAATGGGAGGCAGACACAGTTAGTAGGCCCAAATAAGTTGACTAAATGCAGTTCAAAACTGGTAAAAGGACTAAACAGGCGGCATAGCTTTCTTCAGTGGAGGACAATTGTAATGGGAGGCAGACACAGTTAGTAGGCCCAAATAAGTAGGCTAAATGCAGTTCAAAACTGTTAAAAGGACTAAACAGGCGGCATAGCTTTGTTCAGTGGAGGACAACTGTAATGGGAGGCAGACACAGTTAGTAGGCCCAAATAAGTAGGCTAAATGCAGTTCAAAACTGGTAAAAAGACTAAACAGGCGGCATAGCTTTGTTCAGTGGAGGACAACTGTAATGGGAGGCAGACACAGTTAGTAGGCACAAATAAGTAGGCTAAATACAGTTCAAAACTGGTAAAAGGACTAAACAGGCAGCATAGCTTTGTTCAGTGGAGGACAACTGTAATGGGAGGCAGACACAGTTAGTAGGCCCAAATAAGTTGACTAAATGCAGTTCAAAACTGGTAAAAGGACTAAACAGGCGGCATAGCTTTGTTCAGTGGAGGACAACTATAAGAGGAGGCAGACACAGTTAGTAGGCCCAAATAAGTAGGCTAAATGCAGTTCAAAACTGTTAAAAGGACTAAACAGGCGGCATAGCTTTGTTCAGTGGAGGACAACTGTAATGGGAGGCAGACACAGTTAGTAGGCCCAAATAAGTAGGCTAAATGCAGTTCAAAACTGGTAAAAGGACTAAACAGGCGGCAAAGCTCTCTTCAGTGGAGGACAACTGTAATGGGAGGCAGACACAGTTAGTAGGCCCAAATAAGTAGGCTAAATGCAGTTCAAAGCTGGTAAAAGGACTAAACAGGCGGCATAGCTTTGTTCAGTGGAGGACAACTGTAATGGGAGGCAGACACAGTTAGTAGGCCCAAATAAGTAGGCTAAATGCAGTTCAAAACTGGTAAAAGGACTAAACAGGCGGCAAAGCTCTCTTCAGTGGAGGACAACTGTAATGGGAAGCAGACACAGTTAGTAGGCCCAAATAAGTAGGCAAAATACAGTTCAAAACTGATAAAAGGACTAAACAGGTGGCATAGCTTTGTTCAGTGGAGGGCAACTGTAATGGGAGGCAGACACAGTTAGTAGGCCCAAATAAGTAGGCTAAATGCAGTTCAAAACTGGTAAAAAGACTAAACAGGCGGCATAGCTTTGTTCAGTGGAGGACAACTGTAAAGGGAGGTAGACACAGTAGGCCCAAATAAGTAGGCTAAATGCAGTTCAAAACTGGTAAAAGGAATAAACAGGCGGCATAGCTTTGTTCAGTGGAGGTCAACTGTAATGGGAGGCAGACACAGTTAGTAGGCCCAAATAAGTTGACTAAATGCAGTTCAAAACAGGTAAAAGGACTAAACAGGCGGCATAGCTTTGTTCAGTGGAGGACAAATATAATAGGAGGCAGACACAGTTAGTAGGCCCAAATAAGTAGGCTAAATGCAGTTCAAAACTGGTAAAAGGACTTAACAGGCGGCATAGCTTTGTTCAGTGGAGGACAACTGTAATGGGAGGCAGACCCAGTAGGCCCAAATAAGTAGGGTAAATGCAGTTCAAACCTGTAAAAGGACTAAACAGGCAGCATAGCTTTGTTCAGTGGAGGACAACTGTAATGGGAGGCAGACACAGTTAGTAGGCCCAAATAAGTAGGCTAAATGCAGTTCAAAACTGGTAAAAGGACTAAACAGGTGGCATAGCTTTGTTCAGTGGAGGACAACTGTAATGGGAGGCAGATGCAGTAGGCCCAAATAAGTAGGGTAAATGCAGTTCAAAACTGTAAAAGGACTAAACAGGTGGCATAGCTTTGTTCAGTGGAGGACAACTGTAATGGGAGGCAGACACAGTTAGTAGGCCCAAATGAGTAAGCTAAATGCAGTTCAAAACTGGTAAAAGGACTAAACAGGCGGCATAGCTTTGTTCAGTGGAAGACAACTGTAATGGGAGGCAGATACAGTTAGTAGGCCCAAATAAGTAGGCTAAATGCAGTTCAAAACTGGTAAAAGGACTAAACAGGCATCATAGCTTTGTTCAGTGGAGGACAATTGTAATGGGAGGCAGACACAGTTAGTAGGCCCAAATAAGTAGGCTAAATGCAGTTCAACACTGTAAATGGATTTAACAGGCGGCATAGCTTTGTTCAGTGGAGGACAACTGTAATGGGAGGCAGGCACAGTTAGTAGGCACAAATAAGTAGGCTAAATACAGTTCAAAACTGGTAAAAGGACTAAACAGGCAGCATAGCTTTGTTCAGTGGAGGACAACTGTAATGGGAGGCAGACACAGTTAGTAGGCCCAAATAAGTAGGCTAAATGCAGTTCAAAACTGGTAAAAGGACTAAACAGGCGGCATAGCTTTCTTCAGTGGAGGACAATTGTAATGGGAGGCAGACACATTTAGTAGGCCCAAATAAGTAGGCTAAATGCAGTTCAAAACTGTTAAAAGGACTAAACAGGCGGCATAGCTTTGTTCAGTGGAGGACAACTGTAATGGGAGGCAGACACAGTTAGTAGGCCCAAATAAGTAGGCTAAATGCAGTTCAAAACTGGTAAAAAGACTAAACAGGCGGCATAGCTTTGTTCAGTGGAGGACAACTGTAATGGGAGGCAGACACAGTAGGCCCAAATAAGTAGGCTAAATACAGTTCAAAACTGGTAAAAGGACTAAACAGGCAGCATAGCTTTGTTCAGTGGAGGACAACTGTAATGGGAGGTAGACACAGTTAGTAGGCCCAAATAAGTAGGCTAAATGCAGTTCAAAACTGGTAAAAGGACTAAACAGGCGGCATAGCTTTGTTCAGTGGAGGACAACTGTAATGGGAGGCAGACACAGTTAGTAGGCCCAAATAAGTAGGCTAAATGCAGTTCAAAACTGGTAAAAAGACTAAACAGGCGGCATAGCTTTGTTCAGTGGAGGACAACTGTAATGGGAGGCAGACACAGTTAGTAGGCACAAATAAGTAGGCTAAATACAGTTCAAAACTGGTAAAAGGACTAAACAGGCAGCATAGCTTTGTTCAGTGGAGGACAACTGTAATGGGAGGCAGACACAGTTAGTAGGCCCAAATAAGTTGACTAAATGCAGTTCAAAACTGGTAAAAGGACTAAACAGGCGGCATAGCTTTGTTCAGTGGAGGACAACTGTAATGGGAGGCAGACACAGTTAGTAGGCACAAATAAGTAGGCTAAATACAGTTCAAAACTGGTAAAAGGACTAAACAGGCAGCATAGCTTTGTTCAGTGGAGGAAAACTGTAATGGGAGGCAGACACAGTTAGTAGGCCCAAATAAGTTGACTAAATGCAGTTCAAAACTGGTAAAAGGACTAAACAGGCGGCATAGCTTTCTTCAGTGGAGGACAATTGTAATGGGAGGCAGACACAGTTAGTAGGCCCAAATAAGTAGGCTAAATGCAGTTCAAAACTGTTAAAAGGACTAAACAGGCGGCATAGCTTTGTTCAGTGGAGGACAACTGTAATGGGAGGCAGACACAGTTAGTAGGCCCAAATAAGTAGGCTAAATGCAGTTCAAAACTGGTAAAAAGACTAAACAGGCGGCATAGCTTTGTTCAGTGGAGGACAACTGTAATGGGAGGCAGACACAGTTAGTAGGCACAAATAAGTAGGCTAAATACAGTTCAAAACTGGTAAAAGGACTAAACAGGCAGCATAGCTTTGTTCAGTGGAGGACAACTGTAATGGGAGGCAGACACTGTTAGTAGGCCCAAATAAGTTGACTAAATGCAGTTCAAAACTGGTAAAAGGACTAAACAGGCGGCATAGCTTTGTTCAGTGGAGGACAACTATAATAGGAGGCAGACACAGTTAGTAGGCCCAAATAAGTAGGCTAAATGCAGTTCAAAACTGTTAAAAGGACTAAACAGGCGGCATAGCTTTGTTCAGTGGAGGACAACTGTAATGGGAGGCAGACACAGTTAGTAGGCCCAAATAAGTAGGCTAAATGCAGTTCAAAACTGGTAAAAAGACTAAACAGGCGGCATAGCTTTGTTCAGTGGAGGACAACTGTAATGGGAGGCAGACACAGTTAGTAGGCACAAATAAGTAGGCTAAATACAATTCAAAACTGGTAAAAGGACTAAACAGGCAGCATAGCTTTGTTCAGTGGAGGACAACTGTAAAGGGAGGCAGACACAGTTAGTAGGCCCAAATAAGTTGACTAAATGCAGTTCAAAACTGGTAAAAGGACTAAACAGGCGGCATAGCTTTGTTCAGTGGAGGACAACTATAATAGGAGGCAGACACAGTTAGTAGGCCCAAATAAGTAGGCTAAATGCAGTTCAAAACTGGTAAAAGGACTTAACAGGCGGCATAGCTTTGTTCAGTGGAGGACAACTGTAATGGGAGGCAGACCCAGTAGGCCCAAATAAGTAGGGTAAATGCAGTTCAAACCTGTAAAAGGACTAAACAGGCAGCATAGCTTTGTTCAGTGGAGGACAACTGTAATGGGAGGCAGACACAGTTAGTAGGCCCAAATAAGTAGGCTAAATGCAGTTCAAAACTGGTAAAAGGACTAAACAGGTGGCATAGCTTTGTTCAGTGGAGGACAACTGTAATGGGAGGCAGATGCAGTAGGCCCAAATAAGTAGGGTAAATGCAGTTCAAAACTGTAAAAGGACTAAACAGGTGGCATAGCTTTGTTCAGTGGAGGACAACGGTAATGGGAGGCAGACACAGTTAGTAGGCCCAAATGAGTAAGCTAAATGCAGTTCAAAACTGGTAAAAGGACTAAACAGGCGGCATAGCTTTGTTCAGTGGAAGACAACTGTAATGGGAGGCAGATACAGTTAGTAGGCCCAAATAAGTAGGCTAAATGCAGTTCAAAACTGGTAAAAGGACTAAACAGGCATCATAGCTTTGTTCAGTGGAGGACAATTGTAATGGGAGGCAGACACAGTTAGTAGGCCCAAATAAGTAGGCTAAATGCAGTTCAACACTGTAAATGGATTTAACAGGCGGCATAGCTTTGTTCAGTGGAGGACAACTGTAATGGGAGGCAGGCACAGTTAGTAGGCACAAATAAGTAGGCTAAATACAGTTCAAAACTGGTAAAAGGACTAAACAGGCAGCATAGCTTTGTTCAGTGGAGGACAACTGTAATGGGAGGCAGACACAGTTAGTAGGCCCAAATAAGTAGGCTAAATGCAGTTCAAAACTGGTAAAAGGACTAAACAGGCGGCATAGCTTTCTTCAGTGGAGGACAATTGTAATGGGAGGCAGACACATTTAGTAGGCCCAAATAAGTAGGCTAAATGCAGTTCAAAACTGTTAAAAGGACTAAACAGGCGGCATAGCTTTGTTCAGTGGAGGACAACTGTAATGGGAGGCAGACACAGTTAGTAGGCCCAAATAAGTAGGCTAAATGCAGTTCAAAACTGGTAAAAAGACTAAACAGGCGGCATAGCTTTGTTCAGTGGAGGACAACTGTAATGGGAGGCAGACACAGTAGGCCCAAATAAGTAGGCTAAATACAGTTCAAAACTGGTAAAAGGACTAAACAGGCAGCATAGCTTTGTTCAGTGGAGGACAACTGTAATGGGAGGTAGACACAGTTAGTAGGCCCAAATAAGTAGGCTAAATGCAGTTCAAAACTGGTAAAAGGACTAAACAGGCGGCATAGCTTTGTTCAGTGGAGGACAACTGTAATGGGAGGCAGACACAGTTAGTAGGCCCAAATAAGTAGGCTAAATGCAGTTCAAAACTGGTAAAAAGACTAAACAGGCGGCATAGCTTTGTTCAGTGGAGGACAACTGTAATGGGAGGCAGACACAGTTAGTAGGCACAAATAAGTAGGCTAAATACAGTTCAAAACTGGTAAAAGGACTAAACAGGCAGCATAGCTTTGTTCAGTGGAGGACAACTGTAATGGGAGGCAGACACAGTTAGTAGGCCCAAATAAGTTGACTAAATGCAGTTCAAAACTGGTAAAAGGACTAAACAGGCGGCATAGCTTTGTTCAGTGGAGGACAACTGTAATGGGAGGCAGACACAGTTAGTAGGCACAAATAAGTAGGCTAAATACAGTTCAAAACTGGTAAAAGGACTAAACAGGCAGCATAGCTTTGTTCAGTGGAGGAAAACTGTAATGGGAGGCAGACACAGTTAGTAGGCCCAAATAAGTTGACTAAATGCAGTTCAAAACTGGTAAAAGGACTAAACAGGCGGCATAGCTTTCTTCAGTGGAGGACAATTGTAATGGGAGGCAGACACAGTTAGTAGGCCCAAATAAGTAGGCTAAATGCAGTTCAAAACTGTTAAAAGGACTAAACAGGCGGCATAGCTTTGTTCAGTGGAGGACAACTGTAATGGGAGGCAGACACAGTTAGTAGGCCCAAATAAGTAGGCTAAATGCAGTTCAAAACTGGTAAAAAGACTAAACAGGCGGCATAGCTTTGTTCAGTGGAGGACAACTGTAATGGGAGGCAGACACAGTTAGTAGGCACAAATAAGTAGGCTAAATACAGTTCAAAACTGGTAAAAGGACTAAACAGGCAGCATAGCTTTGTTCAGTGGAGGACAACTGTAATGGGAGGCAGACACTGTTAGTAGGCCCAAATAAGTTGACTAAATGCAGTTCAAAACTGGTAAAAGGACTAAACAGGCGGCATAGCTTTGTTCAGTGGAGGACAACTATAATAGGAGGCAGACACAGTTAGTAGGCCCAAATAAGTAGGCTAAATGCAGTTCAAAACTGTTAAAAGGACTAAACAGGCGGCATAGCTTTGTTCAGTGGAGGACAACTGTAATGGGAGGCAGACACAGTTAGTAGGCCCAAATAAGTAGGCTAAATGCAGTTCAAAACTGGTAAAAAGACTAAACAGGCGGCATAGCTTTGTTCAGTGGAGGACAACTGTAATGGGAGGCAGACACAGTTAGTAGGCACAAATAAGTAGGCTAAATACAATTCAAAACTGGTAAAAGGACTAAACAGGCAGCATAGCTTTGTTCAGTGGAGGACAACTGTAAAGGGAGGCAGACACAGTTAGTAGGCCCAAATAAGTTGACTAAATGCAGTTCAAAACTGGTAAAAGGACTAAACAGGCGGCATAGCTTTGTTCAGTGGAGGACAACTATAATAGGAGGCAGACACAGTTAGTAGGCCCAAATAAGTAGGCTAAATGCAGTTCAAAACTGGTAAAAGGACTTAACAGGCGGCATAGCTTTGTTCAGTGGAGGACAACTGTAATGGGAGGCAGACCCAGTAGGCCCAAATAAGTAATAAGTAGGGTAAATGCAGTTCAAACCTGTAAAAGGACTAAACAGGCAGCATAGCTTTGTTCAGTGGAGGACAACTGTAATGGGAGGCAGACACAGTTAGTAGGCCCAAATAAGTAGGCTAAATGCAGTTCAAAACTGGTAAAAGGACTAAACAGGTGGCATAGCTTTGTTCAGTGGAGGACAACTGTAATGGGAGGCAGATGCAGTAGGCCCAAATAAGTAGGGTAAATGCAGTTCAAAACTGTAAAAGGACTAAACAGGTGGCATAGCTTTGTTCAGTGGAGGACAACGGTAATGGGAGGCAGACACAGTTAGTAGGCCCAAATGAGTAAGCTAAATGCAGTTCAAAACTGGTAAAAGGACTAAACAGGCGGCATAGCTTTGTTCAGTGGAAGACAACTGTAATGGGAGGCAGATACAGTTAGTAGGCCCAAATAAGTAGGCTAAATGCAGTTCAAAACTGGTAAAAGGACTAAACAGGCATCATAGCTTTGTTCAGTGGAGGACAATTGTAATGGGAGGCAGACACAGTTAGTAGGCCCAAATAAGTAGGCTAAATGCAGTTCAACACTGTAAATGGATTTAACAGGCGGCATAGCTTTGTTCAGTGGAGGACAACTGTAATGGGAGGCAGACACAGTTAGTAGGCACAAATAAGTAGGCTAAATACAGTTCAAAACTGGTAAAAGGACTAAACAGGCAGCATAGCTTTGTTCAGTGGAGGACAACTGTAATGGGAGGCAGACACAGTTAGTAGGCCCAAATAAGTAGGCTAAATGCAGTTCAAAACTGGTAAAAGGACTAAACAGGCGGCATAGCTTTCTTCAGTGGAGGACAATTGTAATGGGAGGCAGACACAGTTAGTAGGCCCAAATAAGTAGGCTAAATGCAGTTCAAAACTGTTAAAAGGACTAAACAGGCGGCATAGCTTTGTTCAGTGGAGGACAACTGTAATGGGAGGCAGACACAGTTAGTAGGCCCAAATAAGTAGGCTAAATGCAGTTCAAAACTGGTAAAAAGACTAAACAGGCGGCATAGCTTTGTTCAGTGGAGGACAACTGTAATGGGAGGCAGACACAGTAGGCCCAAATAAGTAGGCTAAATACAGTTCAAAACTGGTAAAAGGACTAAACAGGCAGCATAGCTTTGTTCAGTGGAGGACAACTGTAATGGGAGGCAGACACAGTTAGTAGGCCCAAATAAGTAGGCTAAATGCAGTTCAAAACTGGTAAAAGGACTAAACAGGCATCATAGCTTTGTTCAGTGGAGGACAATTGTAATGGGAGGCAGACACAGTTAGTAGGCCCAAATAAGTAGGCTAAATGCAGTTCAACACTGTAAATGGATTTAACAGGCGGCATAGCTTTGTTCAGTGGAGGACAACTGTAATGGGAGGCAGACACAGTTAGTAGGCACAAATAAGTAGGCTAAATACAGTTCAAAACTGGTAAAAGGACTAAACAGGCGGCATAGCTTTCTTCAGTGGAGGACAATTGTAATGGGAGGCAGACACAGTTAGTAGGCCCAAATAAGTAGGCTAAATGCAGTTCAAAACTGTTAAAAGGACTAAACAGGCGGCATAGCTTTGTTCAGTGGAGGACAACTGTAATGGGAGGCAGACACAGTTAGTAGGCCCAAATAAGTAGGCTAAATGCAGTTCAAAACTGGTAAAAAGACTAAACAGGCGGCATAGCTGTGTTCAGTGGAGGACAACTGTAATGGGAGGCAGACACAGTTAGTAGGCACAAATAAGTAGGCTAAATACAGTTCAAAACTGGTAAAAGGACTAAACAGGCAGCATAGCTTTGTTCAGTGGAGGACAACTGTAATGGGAGGCAGACACAGTTAGTAGGCCCAAATAAGTTGACTAAATGCAGTTCAAAACTGGTAAAAGGACTAAACAGGCGGCATAGCTTTGTTCAGTGGAGGACAACTGTAATGGGAGGCAGACACAGTTAGTAGGCACAAATAAGTAGGCTAAATACAGTTCAAAACTGGTAAAAGGACTAAACAGGCAGCATAGCTTTGTTCAGTGGAGGACAACTGTAATGGGAGGCAGACACAGTTAGTAGGCCCAAATAAGTTGACTAAATGCAGTTCAAAACTGGTAAAAGGACTAAACAGGCGGCATAGCTTTCTTCAGTGGAGGACAATTGTAATGGGAGGCAGACACAGTTAGTAGGCCCAAATAAGTAGGCTAAATGCAGTTCAAAACTGTTAAAAGGACTAAACAGGCGGCATAGCTTTGTTCAGTGGAGGACAACTGTAATGGGAGGCAGACACAGTTAGTAGGCCCAAATAAGTAGGCTAAATGCAGTTCAAAACTGGTAAAAAGACTAAACAGGCGGCATAGCTTTGTTCAGTGGAGGACAACTGTAATGGGAGGCAGACACAGTTAGTAGGCACAAATAAGTAGGCTAAATACAGTTCAAAACTGGTAAAAGGACTAAACAGGCAGCATAGCTTTGTTCAGTGGAGGACAACTGTAATGGGAGGCAGACACAGTTAGTAGGCCCAAATAAGTTGACTAAATGCAGTTCAAAACTGGTAAAAGGACTAAACAGGCGGCATAGCTTTGTTCAGTGGAGGACAACTATAATAGGAGGCAGACACAGTTAGTAGGCACAAATAAGTAGGCTAAATGCAGTTCAAAACTGTTAAAAGGACTAAACAGGCGGCATAGCTTTGTTCAGTGGAGGACAACTGTAATGGGAGGCAGACACAGTTAGTAGGCCCAAATAAGTAGGCTAAATGCAGTTCAAAACTGGTAAAAAGACTAAACAGGCGGCATAGCTTTGTTCAGTGGAGGACAACTGTAATGGGAGGCAGACACAGTTAGTAGGCACAAATAAGTAGGCTAAATACAGTTCAAAACTGGTAAAAGGACTAAACAGGCAGCATAGCTTTGTTCAGTGGAGGACAACTGTAATGGGAGGCAGACACAGTTAGTAGGCCCAAATAAGTTGACTAAATGCAGTTCAAAACTGGTAAAAGGACTAAACAGGCGGCATAGCTTTGTTCAGTGGAGGACAACTATAATAGGAGGCAGACACAGTTAGTAGGCCCAAATAAGTAGGCTAAATGCAGTTCAAAACTGGTAAAAGGACTTAACAGGCGGCATAGCTTTGTTCAGTGGAGGACAACTGTAATGGGAGGCAGACCCAGTAGGCCCAAATAAGTAGGGTAAATGCAGTTCAAACCTGTAAAAGGACTAAACAGGCAGCATAGCTTTGTTCAGTGGAGGACAACTGTAATGGGAGGCAGACACAGTTAGTAGGCCCAAATAAGTAGGCTAAATGCAGTTCAAAACTGGTAAAAGGACTAAACAGGTGGCATAGCTTTGTTCAGTGGAGGACAACTGTAATGGGAGGCAGATGCAGTAGGCCCAAATAAGTAGGGTAAATGCAGTTCAAAACTGTAAAAGGACTAAACAGGCGGCATAGCTTTGTTCAGTGGAAGACAACTGTAATGGGAGGCAGATACAGTTAGTAGGCCCAAATAAGTAGGCTAAATGCAGTTCAAAACTGGTAAAAGGACTAAACAGGCATCATAGCTTTGTTCAGTGGAGGACAATTGTAATGGGAGGCAGACACAGTTAGTAGGCCCCAATAAGTAGGCTAAATGCAGTTCAACACTGTAAATGGATTTAACAGGCGGCATAGCTTTGTTCAGTGGAGGACAACTGTAATGGGAGGCAGACACAGTTAGTAGGCACAAATAAGTAGGCTAAATACAGTTCAAAACTGGTAAAAGGACTAAACAGGCGGCATAGCTTTGTTCAGTGGAGGACAACTATAATAGGAGGCAGACCCAGTTAGTAGGCCCAAATAAGTAGGCTAAATGCAGTTCAAAACTGTTAAAAGGACTAAACAGGCGGCATAGCTTTGTTCAGTGGAGGACAACTGTAATGGGAGGCAGACACAGTTAGTAGGCCCAAATAAGTAGGCTAAATGCAGTTCAAAACTGGTAAAAAGACTAAACAGGCGGCATAGCTTTGTTCAGTGGAGGACAACTGTAATGGGAGGCAGACACAGTTAGTAGGCACAAATAAGTAGGCTAAATACAGTTCAAAACTGGTAAAAGGACTAAACAGGCAGCATAGCTTTGTTCAGTGGAGGACAACTGTAAAGGGAGGCAGACACAGTTAGTAGGCCCAAATAAGTTGACTAAATGCAGTTCAAAACTGGTAAAAGGACTAAACAGGCGGCATAGCTTTGTTCAGTGGAGGACAACTATAATAGGAGGCAGACACAGTTAGTAGGCCCAAATAAGTAGGCTAAATGCAGTTCAAAACTGGTAAAAGGACTTAACAGGCGGCATAGCTTTGTTCAGTGGAGGACAACTGTAATGGGAGGCAGACCCAGTAGGCCCAAATAAGTAGGGTAAATGCAGTTCAAACCTGTAAAAGGACTAAACAGGCAGCATAGCTTTGTTCAGTGGAGGACAACTGTAATGGGAGGCAGACACAGTAGGCCCAAATAAGTAGGCTAAATACAGTTCAAAACTGGTAAAAGGACTAAACAGGCAGCATAGCTTTGTTCAGTGGAGGACAACTGTAATGGGAGGCAGACACAGTTAGTAGGCCCAAATAAGTTGACTAAATGCAGTTCAAAACTGGTAAAAGGACTAAACAGGCGGCATAGCTTTGTTCAGTGGAGGACAACTGTAATGGGAGGCAGACACAGTTAGTAGGCCCAAATAAGTAGGCTAAATGCAGTTCAAAACTGGTAAAAAGACTAAACAGGCGGCATAGCTTTGTTCAGTGGAGGACAACTGTAATGGGAGGCAGACACAGTTAGTAGGCACAAATAAGTAGGCTAAATACAGTTCAAAACTGGTAAAAGGACTAAACAGGCAGCATAGCTTTGTTCAGTGGAGGACAACTGTAAAGGGAGGCAGACAC
Organism: Ranitomeya variabilis; assembly: GCF_051348905.1. Classification (NCBI taxonomy): domain Eukaryota; kingdom Metazoa; phylum Chordata; class Amphibia; order Anura; family Dendrobatidae; genus Ranitomeya; species Ranitomeya variabilis. The sequence continues at coordinate 304,224,331 of NC_135234.1, read as the reverse complement.
AGTTAGTAGGCCCAAATAAGTTGACTAAATGCAGTTCAAAACTGGTAAAAGGACTAAACAGGCGGCATAGCTTTGTTCAGTGGAGGACAACTATAATAGGAGGCAGACACAGTTAGTAGGCCCAAATAAGTAGGCTAAATGCAGTTCAAAACTGGTAAAAGGACTTAACAGGCGGCATAGCTTTGTTCAGTGGAGGACAACTGTAATGGGAGGCAGACCCAGTAGGCCCAAATAAGTAGGGTAAATGCAGTTCAAACCTGTAAAAGGACTAAACAGGCAGCATAGCTTTGTTCAGTGGAGGACAACTGTAATGGGAGGCAGACACAGTTAGTAGGCCCAAATAAGTAGGCTAAATGCAGTTCAAAACTGGTAAAAGGACTAAACAGGTGGCATAGCTTTGTTCAGTGGAGGACAACTGTAATGGGAGGCAGATGCAGTAGGCCCAAATAAGTAGGGTAAATGCAGTTCAAAACTGTAAAAGGACTAAACAGGTGGCATAGCTTTGTTCAGTGGAGGACAACTGTAATGGGAGGCAGACACAGTTAGTAGGCCCAAATGAGTAAGCTAAATGCAGTTCAAAACTGGTAAAAGGACTAAACAGGCGGCATAGCTTTGTTCAGTGGAAGACAACTGTAATGGGAGGCAGATACAGTTAGTAGGCCCAAATAAGTAGGCTAAATGCAGTTCAAAACTGGTAAAAGGACTAAACAGGCATCATAGCTTTGTTCAGTGGAGGACAATTGTAATGGGAGGCAGACACAGTTAGTAGGCCCAAATAAGTAGGCTAAATGCAGTTCAACACTGTAAATGGATTTAACAGGCGGCATAGCTTTGTTCAGTGGAGGACAACTGTAATGGGAGGCAGACACAGTTAGTAGGCACAAATAAGTAGGCTAAATACAGTTCAAAACTGGTAAAAGGACTAAACAGGCAGCATAGCTTTGTTCAGTGGAGGACAACTGTAATGGGAGGCAGACACAGTTAGTAGGCCCAAATAAGTAGGCTAAATGCAGTTCAAAACTGGTAAAAGGACTAAACAGGCGGCATAGCTTTCTTTAGTGGAGGACAATTGTAATGGGAGGCAGACACAGTTAGTAGGCCCAAATAAGTAGGCTAAATGCAGTTCAAAACTGTTAAAAGGACTAAACAGGCAGCATAGCTTTGTTCAGTGGAGGACAACTGTAATGGGAGGCAGACACAGTTAGTAGGCCCAATTAAGTAGGCTAAATGCAGTTCAAAACTGGTAAAAAGACTAAACAGGCGGCATAGCTTTGTTCAGTGGAGGACAACTGTAATGGGAGGCAGACACAGTAGGCCCAAATAAGTAGGCTAAATACAGTTCAAAACTGGTAAAAGGACTAAACAGGCATCATAGCTTTGTTCAGTGCAGGACAACTGTAATGGGAGGCAGACACAGTTAGTAGGCACAAATAAGTAGGCTAAATACAGTTCAAAACTGGTAAAAGGACTAAACAGGCAGCATAGCTTTGTTCAGTGGAGGACAACTGTAATGGGAGGCAGACACAGTTAGTAGGCCCAAATAAGTTGACTAAATGCAGTTCAAAACTGGTAAAAGGACTAAACAGGCGGCATAGCTTTGTTCAGTGGAGGACAACTGTAATGGGAGGCAGACACAGTTAGTAGGCACAAATAAGTAGGCTAAATACAGTTCAAAACTGGTAAAAGGACTAAACAGGCAGCATAGCTTTGTTCAGTGGAGGACAACTGTAATGGGAGGCAGACACAGTTAGTAGGCCCAAATAAGTTGACTAAATGCAGTTCAAAACTGGTAAAAGGACTAAACAGGCGGCATAGCTTTCTTCAGTGGAGGACAATTGTAATGGGAGGCAGACACAGTTAGTAGGCCCAAATAAATAGGCTAAATGCAGTTCAAAACTGTTAAAAGGACTAAACAGGCGGCATAGCTTTGTTCAGTGGAGGACAACTGTAATGGGAGGCAGACACAGTTAGTAGGCCCAAATAAGTAGGCTAAATGCAGTTCAAAACTGGTAAAAAGACTAAACAGGCGGCATAGCTTTGTTCAGTGGAGGACAACTGTAATGGGAGGCAGACACAGTTAGTAGGCACAAATAAGTAGGCTAAATACAGTTCAAAACTGGTAAAAGGACTAAACAGGCAGCATAGCTTTGTTCAGTGGAGGACAACTGTAATGGGAGGCAGACACAGTTAGTAGGCCCAAATAAGTTGACTAAATGCAGTTCAAAACTGGTAAAAGGACTAAACAGGCGGCATAGCTTTGTTCAGTGGAGGACAACTATAATAGGAGGCAGACACAGTTAGTAGGCCCAAATAAGTAGGCTAAATGCAGTTCAAAACTGTTAAAAGGACTAAACAGGCGGCATAGCTTTGTTCAGTGGAGGACAACTGTAATGGGAGGCAGACACAGTTAGTAGGCCCAAATAAGTAGGCTAAATGCAGTTCAAAACTGGTAAAAGGACTAAACAGGCGGCAAAGCTCTCTTCAGTGGAGGACAACTGTAATGGGAGGCAGACACAGTTAGTAGGCCCAAATAAGTAGGCTAAATGCAGTTCAAAGCTGGTAAAAGGACTAAACAGGCGGCATAGCTTTGTTCAGTGGAGGACAACTGTAATGGGAGGCAGACACAGTTAGTAGGCCCAAATAAGTAGGCTAAATGCAGTTCAAAACTGGTAAAAGGACTAAACAGGCGGCAAAGCTCTCTTCAGTGGAGGACAACTGTAATGGGAAGCAGACACAGTTAGTAGGCCCAAATAAGTAGGCAAAATACAGTTCAAAACTGATAAAAGGACTAAACAGGTGGCATAGCTTTGTTCAGTGGAGGGCAACTGTAATGGGAGGCAGACACAGTTAGTAGGCCCAAATAAGTAGGCTAAATGCAGTTCAAAACTGGTAAAAAGACTAAACAGGCGGCATAGCTTTGTTCAGTGGAGGACAACTGTAAAGGGAGGTAGACACAGTAGGCCCAAATAAGTAGGCTAAATGCAGTTCAAAACTGGTAAAAGGAATAAACAGGCGGCATAGCTTTGTTCAGTGGAGGTCAACTGTAATGGGAGGCAGACACAGTTAGTAGGCCCAAATAAGTTGACTAAATGCAGTTCAAAACAGGTAAAAGGACTAAACAGGCGGCATAGCTTTGTTCAGTGGAGGACAAATATAATAGGAGGCAGACACAGTTAGTAGGCCCAAATAAGTAGGCTAAATGCAGTTCAAAACTGGTAAAAGGACTTAACAGGCGGCATAGCTTTGTTCAGTGGAGGACAACTGTAATGGGAGGCAGACCCAGTAGGCCCAAATAAGTAGGGTAAATGCAGTTCAAACCTGTAAAAGGACTAAACAGGCAGCATAGCTTTGTTCAGTGGAGGACAACTGTAATGGGAGGCAGACACAGTTAGTAGGCCCAAATAAGTAGGCTAAATGCAGTTCAAAACTGGTAAAAGGACTAAACAGGTGGCATAGCTTTGTTCAGTGGAGGACAACTGTAATGGGAGGCAGACGCAGTAGGCCCAAATAAGTAGGGTAAATGCAGTTCAAAACTGTAAAAGGACTAAACAGGTGGCATAGCTTTGTTCAGTGGAGGACAACTGTAATGGGAGGCAGACACAGTTAGTAGGCCCAAATGAGTAAGCTAAATGCAGTTCAAAACTGGTAAAAGGACTAAACAGGCGGCATAGCTTTGTTCAGTGGAAGACAACTGTAATGGGAGGCAGATACAGTTAGTAGGCCCAAATAAGTAGGCTAAATGCAGTTCAAAACTGGTAAAAGGACTAAACAGGCATCATAGCTTTGTTCAGTGGAGGACAATTGTAATGGGAGGCAGACACAGTTAGTAGGCCCAAATAAGTAGGCTAAATGCAGTTCAACACTGTAAATGGATTTAACAGGCGGCATAGCTTTGTTCAGTGGAGGACAACTGTAATGGGAGGCAGGCACAGTTAGTAGGCACAAATAAGTAGGCTAAATACAGTTCAAAACTGGTAAAAGGACTAAACAGGCAGCATAGCTTTGTTCAGTGGAGGACAACTGTAATGGGAGGCAGACACAGTTAGTAGGCCCAAATAAGTTGACTAAATGCAGTTCAAAACTGGTAAAAGGACTAAACAGGCGGCATAGCTTTGTTCAGTGGAAGACAACTGTAATGGGAGGCAGATACAGTTAGTAGGCCCAAATAAGTAGGCTAAATGCAGTTCAAAACTGGTAAAAGGACTAAACAGGCATCATAGCTTTGTTCAGTGGAGGACAATTGTAATGGGAGGCAGACACAGTTAGTAGGCCCAAATAAGTAGGCTAAATGCAGTTCAAAACTGGTAAAAGGACTAAACAGGCGGCATAGCTTTCTTCAGTGGAGGACAATTGTAATGGGAGGCAGACACAGTTAGTAGGCCCAAATAAGTAGGCTAAATGCAGTTCAAAACTGTTAAAAGGACTAAACAGGCGGCATAGCTTTGTTCAGTGGAGGACAACTGTAATGGGAGGCAGACACAGTTAGTAGGCCCAATTAAGTAGGCTAAATGCAGTTCAAAACTGGTAAAAAGACTAAACAGGCGGCATAGCTTTGTTCAGTGGAGGACAACTGTAATGGGAGGCAGACACAGTAGGCCCAAATAAGTAGGCTAAATACAGTTCAAAACTGGTAAAAGGACTAAACAGGCATCATAGCTTTGTTCAGTGCAGGACAACTGTAATGGGAGGCAGACACAGTTAGTAGGCACAAATAAGTAGGCTAAATACAGTTCAAAACTGGTAAAAGGACTAAACAGGCAGCATAGCTTTGTTCAGTGGAGGACAACTGTAATGGGAGGCAGACACAGTTAGTAGGCCCAAATAAGTTGACTAAATGCAGTTCAAAACTGGTAAAAGGACTAAACAGGCGGCATAGCTTTGTTCAGTGGAGGACAACTGTAATGGGAGGCAGACACAGTTAGTAGGCACAAATAAGTAGGCTAAATACAGTTCAAAACTGGTAAAAGGACTAAACAGGCAGCATAGCTTTGTTCAGTGGAGGACAACTGTAATGGGAGGCAGACACAGTTAGTAGGCCCAAATAAGTTGACTAAATGCAGTTCAAAACTGGTAAAAGGACTAAACAGGCGGCATAGCTTTCTTCAGTGGAGGACAATTGTAATGGGAGGCAGACACAGTTAGTAGGCCCAAATAAGTAGGCTAAATGCAGTTCAAAACTGTTAAAAGGACTAAACAGGCGGCATAGCTTTGTTCAGTGGAGGACAACTGTAATGGGAGGCAGACACAGTTAGTAGGCCCAAATAAGTAGGCTAAATGCAGTTCAAAACTGGTAAAAAGACTAAACAGGCGGCATAGCTTTGTTCAGTGGAGGACAACTGTAATGGGAGGCAGACACAGTTAGTAGGCACAAATAAGTAGGCTAAATACAGTTCAAAACTGGTAAAAGGACTAAACAGGCAGCATAGCTTTGTTCAGTGGAGGACAACTGTAATGGGAGGCAGACACAGTTAGTAGGCCCAAATAAGTTGACTAAATGCAGTTCAAAACTGGTAAAAGGACTAAACAGGCGGCATAGCTTTGTTCAGTGGAGGACAACTATAATAGGAGGCAGACACAGTTAGTAGGCCCAAATAAGTAGGCTAAATGCAGTTCAAAACTGTTAAAAGGACTAAACAGGCGGCATAGCTTTGTTCAGTGGAGGACAACTGTAATGGGAGGCAGACACAGTTAGTAGGCCCAAATAAGTAGGCTAAATGCAGTTCAAAACTGGTAAAAGGACTAAACAGGCGGCAAAGCTCTCTTCAGTGGAGGACAACTGTAATGGGAGGCAGACACAGTTAGTAGGCCCAAATAAGTAGGCTAAATGCAGTTCAAAGCTGGTAAAAGGACTAAACAGGCGGCATAGCTTTGTTCAGTGGAGGACAACTGTAATGGGAGGCAGACACAGTTAGTAGGCCCAAATAAGTAGGCTAAATGCAGTTCAAAACTGGTAAAAGGACTAAACAGGCGGCAAAGCTCTCTTCAGTGGAGGACAACTGTAATGGGAAGCAGACACAGTTAGTAGGCCCAAATAAGTAGGCAAAATACAGTTCAAAACTGATAAAAGGACTAAACAGGTGGCATAGCTTTGTTCAGTGGAGGGCAACTGTAATGGGAGGCAGACACAGTTAGTAGGCCCAAATAAGTAGGCTAAATGCAGTTCAAAACTGGTAAAAAGACTAAACAGGCGGCATAGCTTTGTTCAGTGGAGGACAACTGTAAAGGGAGGTAGACACAGTAGGCCCAAATAAGTAGGCTAAATGCAGTTCAAAACTGGTAAAAGGAATAAACAGGCGGCATAGCTTTGTTCAGTGGAGGTCAACTGTAATGGGAGGCAGACACAGTTAGTAGGCCCAAATAAGTTGACTAAATGCAGTTCAAAACAGGTAAAAGGACTAAACAGGCGGCATAGCTTTGTTCAGTGGAGGACAAATATAATAGGAGGCAGACACAGTTAGTAGGCCCAAATAAGTAGGCTAAATGCAGTTCAAAACTGGTAAAAGGACTTAACAGGCGGCATAGCTTTGTTCAGTGGAGGACAACTGTAATGGGAGGCAGACCCAGTAGGCCCAAATAAGTAGGGTAAATGCAGTTCAAACCTGTAAAAGGACTAAACAGGCAGCATAGCTTTGTTCAGTGGAGGACAACTGTAATGGGAGGCAGACACAGTTAGTAGGCCCAAATAAGTAGGCTAAATGCAGTTCAAAACTGGTAAAAGGACTAAACAGGTGGCATAGCTTTGTTCAGTGGAGGACAACTGTAATGGGAGGCAGACGCAGTAGGCCCAAATAAGTAGGGTAAATGCAGTTCAAAACTGTAAAAGGACTAAACAGGTGGCATAGCTTTGTTCAGTGGAGGACAACTGTAATGGGAGGCAGACACAGTTAGTAGGCCCAAATGAGTAAGCTAAATGCAGTTCAAAACTGGTAAAAGGACTAAACAGGCGGCATAGCTTTGTTCAGTGGAAGACAACTGTAATGGGAGGCAGATACAGTTAGTAGGCCCAAATAAGTAGGCTAAATGCAGTTCAAAACTGGTAAAAGGACTAAACAGGCATCATAGCTTTGTTCAGTGGAGGACAATTGTAATGGGAGGCAGACACAGTTAGTAGGCCCAAATAAGTAGGCTAAATGCAGTTCAACACTGTAAATGGATTTAACAGGCGGCATAGCTTTGTTCAGTGGAGGACAACTGTAATGGGAGGCAGGCACAGTTAGTAGGCACAAATAAGTAGGCTAAATACAGTTCAAAACTGGTAAAAGGACTAAACAGGCAGCATAGCTTTGTTCAGTGGAGGACAACTGTAATGGGAGGCAGACACAGTTAGTAGGCCCAAATAAGTAGGCTAAATGCAGTTCAAAACTGGTAAAAGGACTAAACAGGCGGCATAGCTTTCTTCAGTGGAGGACAATTGTAATGGGAGGCAGACACATTTAGTAGGCCCAAATAAGTAGGCTAAATGCAGTTCAAAACTGTTAAAAGGACTAAACAGGCGGCATAGCTTTGTTCAGTGGAGGACAACTGTAATGGGAGGCAGACACAGTTAGTAGGCCCAAATAAGTAGGCTAAATGCAGTTCAAAACTGGTAAAAAGACTAAACAGGCGGCATAGCTTTGTTCAGTGGAGGACAACTGTAATGGGAGGCAGACACAGTAGGCCCAAATAAGTAGGCTAAATACAGTTCAAAACTGGTAAAAGGACTAAACAGGCAGCATAGCTTTGTTCAGTGGAGGACAACTGTAATGGGAGGTAGACACAGTTAGTAGGCCCAAATAAGTAGGCTAAATGCAGTTCAAAACTGGTAAAAGGACTAAACAGGCGGCATAGCTTTCTTCAGTGGAGGACAATTGTAATGGGAGGCAGACACAGTTAGTAGGCCCAAATAAGTAGGCTAAATGCAGTTCAAAACTGTTAAAAGGACTAAACAGGCGGCATAGCTTTGTTCAGTGGAGGACAACTGTAATGGGAGGCAGACACAGTTAGTAGGCCCAAATAAGTAGGCTAAATGCAGTTCAAAACTGGTAAAAAGACTAAACAGGCGGCATAGCTTTGTTCAGTGGAGGACAACTGTAATGGGAGGCAGACACAGTTAGTAGGCACAAATAAGTAGGCTAAATACAGTTCAAAACTGGTAAAAGGACTAAACAGGCAGCATAGCTTTGTTCAGTGGAGGACAACTGTAATGGGAGGCAGACACAGTTAGTAGGCCCAAATAAGTTGACTAAATGCAGTTCAAAACTGGTAAAAGGACTAAACAGGCGGCATAGCTTTGTTCAGTGGAGGACAACTGTAATGGGAGGCAGACACAGTTAGTAGGCACAAATAAGTAGGCTAAATACAGTTCAAAACTGGTAAAAGGACTAAACAGGCAGCATAGCTTTGTTCAGTGGAGGAAAACTGTAATGGGAGGCAGACACAGTTAGTAGGCCCAAATAAGTTGACTAAATGCAGTTCAAAACTGGTAAAAGGACTAAACAGGCGGCATAGCTTTCTTCAGTGGAGGACAATTGTAATGGGAGGCAGACACAGTTAGTAGGCCCAAATAAGTAGGCTAAATGCAGTTCAAAACTGTTAAAAGGACTAAACAGGCGGCATAGCTTTGTTCAGTGGAGGACAACTGTAATGGGAGGCAGACACAGTTAGTAGGCCCAAATAAGTAGGCTAAATGCAGTTCAAAACTGGTAAAAAGACTAAACAGGCGGCATAGCTTTGTTCAGTGGAGGACAACTGTAATGGGAGGCAGACACAGTTAGTAGGCACAAATAAGTAGGCTAAATACAGTTCAAAACTGGTAAAAGGACTAAACAGGCAGCATAGCTTTGTTCAGTGGAGGACAACTGTAATGGGAGGCAGACACAGTTAGTAGGCCCAAATAAGTTGACTAAATGCAGTTCAAAACTGGTAAAAGGACTAAACAGGCGGCATAGCTTTGTTCAGTGGAGGACAACTATAATAGGAGGCAGACACAGTTAGTAGGCCCAAATAAGTAGGCTAAATGCAGTTCAAAACTGTTAAAAGGACTAAACAGGCGGCATAGCTTTGTTCAGTGGAGGACAACTGTAATGGGAGGCAGACACAGTTAGTAGGCCCAAATAAGTAGGCTAAATGCAGTTCAAAACTGGTAAAAAGACTAAACAGGCGGCATAGCTTTGTTCAGTGGAGGACAACTGTAATGGGAGGCAGACACAGTTAGTAGGCACAAATAAGTAGGCTAAATACAATTCAAAACTGGTAAAAGGACTAAACAGGCAGCATAGCTTTGTTCAGTGGAGGACAACTGTAAAGGGAGGCAGACACAGTTAGTAGGCCCAAATAAGTTGACTAAATGCAGTTCAAAACTGGTAAAAGGACTAAACAGGCGGCATAGCTTTGTTCAGTGGAGGACAACTATAATAGGAGGCAGACACAGTTAGTAGGCCCAAATAAGTAGGCTAAATGCAGTTCAAAACTGGTAAAAGGACTTAACAGGCGGCATAGCTTTGTTCAGTGGAGGACAACTGTAATGGGAGGCAGACCCAGTAGGCCCAAATAAGTAGGGTAAATGCAGTTCAAACCTGTAAAAGGACTAAACAGGCAGCATAGCTTTGTTCAGTGGAGGACAACTGTAATGGGAGGCAGACACAGTTAGTAGGCCCAAATAAGTAGGCTAAATGCAGTTCAAAACTGGTAAAAGGACTAAACAGGTGGCATAGCTTTGTTCAGTGGAGGACAACTGTAATGGGAGGCAGATGCAGTAGGCCCAAATAAGTAGGGTAAATGCAGTTCAAAACTGTAAAAGGACTAAACAGGTGGCATAGCTTTGTTCAGTGGAGGACAACTGTAATGGGAGGCAGACACAGTTAGTAGGCCCAAATGAGTAAGCTAAATGCAGTTCAAAACTGGTAAAAGGACTAAACAGGCGGCATAGCTTTGTTCAGTGGAAGACAACTGTAATGGGAGGCAGATACAGTTAGTAGGCCCAAATAAGTAGGCTAAATGCAGTTCAAAACTGGTAAAAGGACTAAACAGGCATCATAGCTTTGTTCAGTGGAGGACAATTGTAATGGGAGGCAGACACAGTTAGTAGGCCCAAATAAGTAGGCTAAATGCAGTTCAACACTGTAAATGGATTTAACAGGCGGCATAGCTTTGTTCAGTGGAGGACAACTGTAATGGGAGGCAGACACAGTTAGTAGGCACAAATAAGTAGGCTAAATACAGTTCAAAACTGGTAAAAGGACTAAACAGGCAGCATAGCTTTGTTCAGTGGAGGACAACTGTAATGGGAGGCAGACACAGTTAGTAGGCCCAAATAAGTAGGCTAAATGCAGTTCAAAACTGGTAAAAGGACTAAACAGGCGGCATAGCTTTCTTCAGTGGAGGACAATTGTAATGGGAGGCAGACACAGTTAGTAGGCCCAAATAAGTAGGCTAAATGCAGTTCAAAACTGGTAAAAGGACTAAACAGGCGGCATAGCTTTGTTCAGTGGAGGACAACTGTAATGGGAGGCAGACACAGTTAGTAGGCCCAAATAAGTAGGCTAAATGCAGTTCAAAACTGGTAAAAAGACTAAACAGGCGGCATAGCTTTGTTCAGTGGAGGACAACTGTAATGGGAGGCAGACACAGTAGGCCCAAATAAGTAGGCTAAATACAGTTCAAAACTGGTAAAAGGACTAAACAGGCAGCATAGCTTTGTTCAGTGGAGGACAACTGTAATGGGAGGCAGACACAGTTAGTAGGCCCAAATAAGTAGGCTAAATGCAGTTCAAAACTGGTAAAAGGACTAAACAGGCATCATAGCTTTGTTCAGTGGAGGACAATTGTAATGGGAGGCAGACACAGTTAGTAGGCCCAAATAAGTAGGCTAAATGCAGTTCAACACTGTAAATGGATTTAACAGGCGGCATAGCTTTGTTCAGTGGAGGACAACTGTAATGGGAGGCAGACACAGTTAGTAGGCACAAATAAGTAGGCTAAATACAGTTCAAAACTGGTAAAAGGACTAAACAGGCGGCATAGCTTTCTTCAGTGGAGGACAATTGTAATGGGAGGCAGACACAGTTAGTAGGCCCAAATAAGTAGGCTAAATGCAGTTCAAAACTGTTAAAAGGACTAAACAGGCGGCATAGCTTTGTTCAGTGGAGGACAACTGTAATGGGAGGCAGACACAGTTAGTAGGCCCAAATAAGTAGGCTAAATGCAGTTCAAAACTGGTAAAAAGACTAAACAGGCGGCATAGCTGTGTTCAGTGGAGGACAACTGTAATGGGAGGCAGACACAGTTAGTAGGCACAAATAAGTAGGCTAAATACAGTTCAAAACTGGTAAAAGGACAAAACAGGCAGCATAGCTTTGTTCAGTGGAGGACAACTGTAATGGGAGGCAGACACAGTTAGTAGGCCCAAATAAGTTGACTAAATGCAGTTCAAAACTGGTAAAAGGACTAAACAGGCGGCATAGCTTTGTTCAGTGGAGGACAACTGTAATGGGAGGCAGACACAGTTAGTAGGCCCAAATAAGTAGGCTAAATGCAGTTCAAAACTGGTAAAAGGACTAAACAGGTGGCATAGCTTTGTTCAGTGGAGGACAACTGTAATGGGAGGCAGACACAGTTAGTAGGCCCAAATAAGTAGGCTAAATGCAGTTCAAAACTGGTAAAAGGACTAAACAGGTGGCATAGCTTTGTTCAGTGGAGGACAACTGTAATGGGAGGCAGATGCAGTAGGCCCAAATAAGTAGGGTAAATGCAGTTCAAAACTGTAAAAGGACTAAACAGGTGGCATAGCTTTGTTCAGTGGAGGACAACTGTAATGGGAGGCAGACACAGTTAGTAGGCCCAAATGAGTAAGCTAAATGCAGTTCAAAACTGGTAAAAGGACTAAACAGGCGGCATAGCTTTGTTCAGTGGAAGACAACTGTAATGGGAGGCAGATACAGTTAGTAGGCCCAAATAAGTAGGCTAAATGCAGTTCAAAACTGGTAAAAGGACTAAACAGGCATCATAGCTTTGTTCAGTGGAGGACAATTGTAATGGGAGGCAGACACAGTTAGTAGGCCCAAATAAGTAGGCTAAATGCAGTTCAACACTGTAAATGGATTTAACAGGCGGCATAGCTTTGTTCAGTGGAGGACAACTGTAATGGGAGGCAGGCACAGTTAGTAGGCACAAATAGGTAGGCTAAATACAGTTCAAAACTGGTAAAAGGACTAAACGGGCAGCATAGCTTTGTTCAGTGGAGGACAACTGTAATGGGAGGCAGACACAGTTAGTAGGCCCAAATAAGTAGGCTAAATGCAGTTCAAAACTGGTAAAAGGACTAAACAGGCGGCATAGCTTTCTTCAGTGGAGGACAATTGTAATGGGAGGCAGACACATTTAGTAGGCCCAAATAAGTAGGCTAAATGCAGTTCAAAACTGTTAAAAGGACTAAACAGGCGGCATAGCTTTGTTCAGTGGAGGACAACTGTAATGGGAGGCAGACACAGTTAGTAGGCCCAAATAAGTAGGCTAAATGCAGTTCAAAACTGGTAAAAAGACTAAACAGGCGGCATAGCTTTGTTCAGTGGAGGACAACTGTAATGGGAGGCAGACACAGTAGGCCCAAATAAGTAGGCTAAATACAGTTCAAAACTGGTAAAAGGACTAAACAGGCAGCATAGCTTTGTTCAGTGGAGGACAACTGTAATGGGAGGTAGACACAGTTAGTAGGCCCAAATAAGTAGGCTAAATGCAGTTCAAAACTGGTAAAAGGACTAAACAGGCGGCATAGCTTTCTTCAGTGGAGGACAATTGTAATGGGAGGCAGACACAGTTAGTAGGCCCAAATAAGTAGGCTAAATGCAGTTCAAAACTGTTAAAAGGACTAAACAGGCGGCATAGCTTTGTTCAGTGGAGGACAACTGTAATGGGAGGCAGACACAGTTAGTAGTCCCAAATAAGTAGGCTAAATGCAGTTCAAAACTGGTAAAAAGACTAAACAGGCGGCATAGCTTTGTTCAGTGGAGGACAACTGTAATGGGAGGCAGACACAGTTAGTAGGCACAAATAAGTAGGCTAAATACAGTTCAAAACTGGTAAAAGGACTAAACAGGCAGCATAGCTTTGTTCAGTGGAGGACAACTGTAATGGGAGGCAGACACAGTTAGTAGGCCCAAATAAGTTGACTAAATGCAGTTCAAAACTGGTAAAAGGACTAAACAGGCGGCATAGCTTTGTTCAGTGGAGGACAACTGTAATGGGAGGCAGACACAGTTAGTAGGCACAAATAAGTAGGCTAAATACAGTTCAAAACTGGTAAAAGGACTAAACAGGCAGCATAGCTTTGTTCAGTGGAGGACAACTGTAATGGGAGGCAGACACAGTTAGTAGGCCCAAATAAGTTGACTAAATGCAGTTCAAAACTGGTAAAAGGACTAAACAGGCGGCATAGCTTTCTTCAGTGGAGGACAATTGTAATGGGAGGCAGACACAGTTAGTAGGCCCAAATAAGTAGGCTAAATGCAGTTCAAAACTGTTAAAAGGACTAAACAGGCGGCATAGCTTTGTTCAGTGGAGGACAACTGTAATGGGAGGCAGACACAGTTAGTAGGCCCAAATAAGTAGGCTAAATGCAGTTCAAAACTGGTAAAAAGACTAAACAGGCGGCATAGCTTTGTTCAGTGGAGGACAACTGTAATGGGAGGCAGACACAGTTAGTAGGCACAAATAAGTAGGCTAAATACAGTTCAAAACTGGTAAAAGGACTAAACAGGCAGCATAGCTTTGTTCAGTGGAGGACAACTGTAATGGGAGGCAGACACAGTTAGTAGGCCCAAATAAGTTGACTAAATGCAGTTCAAAACTGGTAAAAGGACTAAACAGGCGGCATAGCTTTGTTCAGTGGAGGACAACTATAAGAGGAGGCAGACACAGTTAGTAGGCCCAAATAAGTAGGCTAAATGCAGTTCAAAACTGTTAAAAGGACTAAACAGGCGGCATAGCTTTGTTCAGTGGAGGACAACTGTAATGGGAGGCAGACACAGTTAGTAGGCCCAAATAAGTAGGCTAAATGCAGTTCAAAACTGGTAAAAGGACTAAACAGGCGGCAAAGCTCTCTTCAGTGGAGGACAACTGTAATGGGAGGCAGACACAGTTAGTAGGCCCAAATAAGTAGGCTAAATGCAGTTCAAAGCTGGTAAAAGGACTAAACAGGCGGCATAGCTTTGTTCAGTGGAGGACAACTGTAATGGGAGGCAGACACAGTTAGTAGGCCCAAATAAGTAGGCTAAATGCAGTTCAAAACTGGTAAAAGGACTAAACAGGCGGCAAAGCTCTCTTCAGTGGAGGACAACTATAATGGGAAGCAGACACAGTTAGTAGGCCCAAATAAGTAGGCAAAATACAGTTCAAAACTGATAAAAGGACTAAACAGGTGGCATAGCTTTGTTCAGTGGAGGGCAACTGTAATGGGAGGCAGACACAGTTAGTAGGCCCAAATAAGTAGGCTAAATGCAGTTCAAAACTGGTAAAAAGACTAAACAGGCGGCATAGCTTTGTTCAGTGGAGGACAACTGTAAAGGGAGGTAGACACAGTAGGCCCAAATAAGTAGGCTAAATGCAGTTCAAAACTGGTAAAAGGAATAAACAGGCGGCATAGCTTTGTTCAGTGGAGGTCAACTGTAATGGGAGGCAGACACAGTTAGTAGGCCCAAATAAGTTGACTAAATGCAGTTCAAAACAGGTAAAAGGACTAAACAGGCGGCATAGCTTTGTTCAGTGGAGGACAAATATAATAGGAGGCAGACACAGTTAGTAGGCCCAAATAAGTAGGCTAAATGCAGTTCAAAACTGGTAAAAGGACTTAACAGGCGGCATAGCTTTGTTCAGTGGAGGACAACTGTAATGGGAGGCAGACCCAGTAGGCCCAAATAAGTAGGGTAAATGCAGTTCAAACCTGTAAAAGACTAAACAGGCAGCATAGCTTTGTTCAGTGGAGGACAACTGTAATGGGAGGCAGACACAGTTAGTAGGCCCAAATAAGTAGGCTAAATGCAGTTCAAAACTGGTAAAAGGACTAAACAGGTGGCATAGCTTTGTTCAGTGGAGGACAACTGTAATGGGAGGCAGATGCAGTAGGCCCAAATAAGTAGGGTAAATGCAGTTCAAAACTGTAAAAGGACTAAACAGGTGGCATAGCTTTGTTCAGTGGAGGACAACTGTAATGGGAGGCAGACACAGTTAGTAGGCCCAAATGAGTAAGCTAAATGCAGTTCAAAACTGGTAAAAGGACTAAACAGGCGGCATAGCTTTGTTCAGTGGAAGACAACTGTAATGGGAGGCAGATACAGTTAGTAGGCCCAAATAAGTAGGCTAAATGCAGTTCAAAACTGGTAAAAGGACTAAACAGGCATCATAGCTTTGTTCAGTGGAGGACAATTGTAATGGGAGGCAGACACAGTTAGTAGGCCCAAATAAGTAGGCTAAATGCAGTTCAACACTGTAAATGGATTTAACAGGCGGCATAGCTTTGTTCAGTGGAGGACAACTGTAATGGGAGGCAGGCACAGTTAGTAGGCACAAATAAGTAGGCTAAATACAGTTCAAAACTGGTAAAAGGACTAAACAGGCAGCATAGCTTTGTTCAGTGGAGGACAACTGTAATGGGAGGCAGACACAGTTAGTAGGCCCAAATAAGTAGGCTAAATGCAGTTCAAAACTGGTAAAAAGACTAAACAGGCGGCATAGCTTTGTTCAGTGGAGGACAACTGTAATGGGAGGCAGACACAGTAGGCCCAAATAAGTAGGCTAAATACAGTTCAAAACTGGTAAAAGGACTAAACAGGCAGCATAGCTTTGTTCAGTGGAGGACAACTGTAATGGGAGGTAGACACAGTTAGTAGGCCCAAATAAGTAGGCTAAATGCAGTTCAAAACTGGTAAAAGGACTAAACAGGCGGCATAGCTTTCTTCAGTGGAGGACAATTGTAATGGGAGGCAGACACAGTTAGTAGGCCCAAATAAGTAGGCTAAATGCAGTTCAAAACTGTTAAAAGGACTAAACAGGCGGCATAGCTTTGTTCAGTGGAGGACAACTGTAATGGGAGGCAGACACAGTTAGTAGGCCCAAATAAGTAGGCTAAATGCAGTTCAAAACTGGTAAAAAGACTAAACAGGCGGCATAGCTTTGTTCAGTGGAGGACAACTGTAATGGGAGGCAGACACAGTTAGTAGGCACAAATAAGTAGGCTAAATACAGTTCAAAACTGGTAAAAGGACTAAACAGGCAGCATAGCTTTGTTCAGTGGAGGACAACTGTAATGGGAGGCAGACACAGTTAGTAGGCCCAAATAAGTTGACTAAATGCAGTTCAAAACTGGTAAAAGGACTAAACAGGCGGCATAGCTTTGTTCAGTGGAGGACAACTGTAATGGGAGGCAGACACAGTTAGTAGGCACAAATAAGTAGGCTAAATACAGTTCAAAACTGGTAAAAGGACTAAACAGGCAGCATAGCTTTGTTCAGTGGAGGAAAACTGTAATGGGAGGCAGACACAGTTAGTAGGCCCAAATAAGTTGACTAAATGCAGTTCAAAACTGGTAAAAGGACTAAACAGGCGGCATAGCTTTCTTCAGTGGAGGACAATTGTAATGGGAGGCAGACACAGTTAGTAGGCCCAAATAAGTAGGCTAAATGCAGTTCAAAACTGTTAAAAGGACTAAACAGGCGGCATAGCTTTGTTCAGTGGAGGACAACTGTAATGGGAGGCAGACACAGTTAGTAGGCCCAAATAAGTAGGCTAAATGCAGTTCAAAACTGGTAAAAAGACTAAACAGGCGGCATAGCTTTGTTCAGTGGAGGACAACTGTAATGGGAGGCAGACACAGTTAGTAGGCACAAATAAGTAGGCTAAATACAGTTCAAAACTGGTAAAAGGACTAAACAGGCAGCATAGCTTTGTTCAGTGGAGGACAACTGTAATGGGAGGCAGACACAGTTAGTAGGCCCAAATAAGTTGACTAAATGCAGTTCAAAACTGGTAAAAGGACTAACCAGGCGGCATAGCTTTGTTCAGTGGAGGACAACTATAATAGGAGGCAGACACAGTTAGTAGGCCCAAATAAGTAGGCTAAATGCAGTTCAAAACTGTTAAAAGGACTAAACAGGCGGCATAGCTTTGTTCAGTGGAGGACAACTGTAATGGGAGGCAGACACAGTTAGTAGGCCCAAATAAGTAGGCTAAATGCAGTTCAAAACTGGTAAAAAGACTAAACAGGCGGCATAGCTTTGTTCAGTGGAGGACAACTGTAATGGGAGGCAGACACAGTTAGTAGGCACAAATAAGTAGGCTAAATACAATTCAAAACTGGTAAAAGGACTAAACAGGCAGCATAGCTTTGTTCAGTGGAGGACAACTGTAAAGGGAGGCAGACACAGTTAGTAGGCCCAAATAAGTTGACTAAATGCAGTTCAAAACTGGTAAAAGGACTAAACAGGCGGCATAGCTTTGTTCAGTGGAGGACAACTATAATAGGAGGCAGACACAGTTAGTAGGCCCAAATAAGTAGGCTAAATGCAGTTCAAAACTGGTAAAA
The DNA here is from genome assembly GCF_051348905.1 of Ranitomeya variabilis. NCBI lineage: Eukaryota > Metazoa > Chordata > Amphibia > Anura > Dendrobatidae > Ranitomeya > Ranitomeya variabilis. Next base: position 304,206,780 of record NC_135234.1, on the reverse strand, counting down.
GGACTTAACAGGCGGCATAGCTTTGTTCAGTGGAGGACAACTGTAATGGGAGGCAGACCCAGTAGGCCCAAATAAGTAGGGTAAATGCAGTTCAAACCTGTAAAAGGACTAAACAGGCAGCATAGCTTTGTTCAGTGGAGGACAACTGTAATGGGAGGCAGACACAGTTAGTAGGCCCAAATAAGTAGGCTAAATGCAGTTCAAAACTGGTAAAAGGACTAAACAGGTGGCATAGCTTTGTTCAGTGGAGGACAACTGTAATGGGAGGCAGATGCAGTAGGCCCAAATAAGTAGGGTAAATGCAGTTCAAAACTGTAAAAGGACTAAACAGGTGGCATAGCTTTGTTCAGTGGAGGACAACTGTAATGGGAGGCAGACACAGTTAGTAGGCCCAAATGAGTAAGCTAAATGCAGTTCAAAACTGGTAAAAGGACTAAACAGGCGGCATAGCTTTGTTCAGTGGAAGACAACTGTAATGGGAGGCAGATACAGTTAGTAGGCCCAAATAAGTAGGCTAAATGCAGTTCAAAACTGGTAAAAGGACTAAACAGGCATCATAGCTTTGTTCAGTGGAGGACAATTGTAATGGGAGGCAGACACAGTTAGTAGGCCCAAATAAGTAGGCTAAATGCAGTTCAACACTGTAAATGGATTTAACAGGCGGCATAGCTTTGTTCAGTGGAGGACAACTGTAATGGGAGGCAGACACAGTTAGTATGCACAAATAAGTAGGCTAAATACAGTTCAAAACTGGTAAAAGGACTAAACAGGCAGCATAGCTTTGTTCAGTGGAGGACAACTGTAATGGGAGGCAGACACAGTTAGTAGGCCCAAATAAGTAGGCTAAATGCAGTTCAAAACTGGTAAAAGGACTAAACAGGCGGCATAGCTTTCTTCAGTGGAGGACAATTGTAATGGGAGGCAGACACAGTTAGTAGGCCCAAATAAGTAGGCTAAATGCAGTTCAAAACTGTTAAAAGGACTAAACAGGCGGCATAGCTTTGTTCAGTGGAGGACAACTGTAATGGGAGGCAGACACAGTTAGTAGGCCCAAATAAGTAGGCTAAATGCAGTTCAAAACTGGTAAAAAGACTAAACAGGCGGCATAGCTTTGTTCAGTGGAGGACAACTGTAATGGGAGGCAGACACAGTAGGCCCAAATAAGTAGGCTAAATACAGTTCAAAACTGGTAAAAGGACTAAACAGGCAGCATAGCTTTGTTCAGTGGAGGACAACTGTAATGGGAGGCAGACACAGTTAGTAGGCCCAAATAAGTAGGCTAAATGCAGTTCAAAACTGGTAAAAGGACTAAACAGGCATCATAGCTTTGTTCAGTGGAGGACAATTGTAATGGGAGGCAGACACAGTTAGTAGGCCCAAATAAGTAGGCTAAATGCAGTTCAACACTGTAAATGGATTTAACAGGCGGCATAGCTTTGTTCAGTGGAGGACAACTGTAATGGGAGGCAGACACAGTTAGTAGGCACAAATAAGTAGGCTAAATACAGTTCAAAACTGGTAAAAGGACTAAACAGGCGGCATAGCTTTCTTCAGTGGAGGACAATTGTAATGGGAGGCAGACACAGTTAGTAGGCCCAAATAAGTAGGCTAAATGCAGTTCAAAACTGTTAAAAGGACTAAACAGGCGGCATAGCTTTGTTCAGTGGAGGACAACTGTAATGGGAGGCAGACACAGTTAGTAGGCCCAAATAAGTAGGCTAAATGCAGTTCAAAACTGGTAAAAAGACTAAACAGGCGGCATAGCTGTGTTCAGTGGAGGACAACTGTAATGGGAGGCAGACACAGTTAGTAGGCACAAATAAGTAGGCTAAATACAGTTCAAAACTGGTAAAAGGACTAAACAGGCAGCATAGCTTTGTTCAGTGGAGGACAACTGTAATGGGAGGCAGACACAGTTAGTAGGCCCAAATAAGTTGACTAAATGCAGTTCAAAACTGGTAAAAGGACTAAACAGGCGGCATAGCTTTGTTCAGTGGAGGACAACTGTAATGGGAGGCAGACACAGTTAGTAGGCACAAATAAGTAGGCTAAATACAGTTCAAAACTGGTAAAAGGACTAAACAGGCAGCATAGCTTTGTTCAGTGGAGGACAACTGTAATGGGAGGCAGACACAGTTAGTAGGCCCAAATAAGTTGACTAAATGCAGTTCAAAACTGGTAAAAGGACTAAACAGGCGGCATAGCTTTCTTCAGTGGAGGACAATTGTAATGGGAGGCAGACACAGTTAGTAGGCCCAAATAAGTAGGCTAAATGCAGTTCAAAACTGTTAAAAGGACTAAACAGGCGGCATAGCTTTGTTCAGTGGAGGACAACTGTAATGGGAGGCAGACACAGTTAGTAGGCCCAAATAAGTAGGCTAAATGCAGTTCAAAACTGGTAAAAAGACTAAACAGGCGGCATAGCTTTGTTCAGTGGAGGACAACTGTAATGGGAGGCAGACACAGTTAGTAGGCACAAATAAGTAGGCTAAATACAGTTCAAAACTGGTAAAAGGACTAAACAGGCAGCATAGCTTTGTTCAGTGGAGGACAACTGTAATGGGAGGCAGACACAGTTAGTAGGCCCAAATAAGTTGACTAAATGCAGTTCAAAACTGGTAAAAGGACTAAACAGGCGGCATAGCTTTGTTCAGTGGAGGACAACTATAATAGGAGGCAGACACAGTTAGTAGGCACAAATAAGTAGGCTAAATGCAGTTCAAAACTGTTAAAAGGACTAAACAGGCGGCATAGCTTTGTTCAGTGGAGGACAACTGTAATGGGAGGCAGACACAGTTAGTAGGCCCAAATAAGTAGGCTAAATGCAGTTCAAAACTGGTAAAAAGACTAAACAGGCGGCATAGCTTTGTTCAGTGGAGGACAACTGTAATGGGAGGCAGACACAGTTAGTAGGCACAAATAAGTAGGCTAAATACAGTTCAAAACTGGTAAAAGGACTAAACAGGCAGCATAGCTTTGTTCAGTGGAGGACAACTGTAATGGGAGGCAGACACAGTTAGTAGGCCCAAATAAGTTGACTAAATGCAGTTCAAAACTGGTAAAAGGACTAAACAGGCGGCATAGCTTTGTTCAGTGGAGGACAACTATAATAGGAGGCAGACACAGTTAGTAGGCCCAAATAAGTAGGCTAAATGCAGTTCAAAACTGGTAAAAGGACTTAACAGGCGGCATAGCTTTGTTCAGTGGAGGACAACTGTAATGGGAGGCAGACCCAGTAGGCCCAAATAAGTAGGGTAAATGCAGTTCAAACCTGTAAAAGGACTAAACAGGCAGCATAGCTTTGTTCAGTGGAGGACAACTGTAATGGGAGGCAGACACAGTTAGTAGGCCCAAATAAGTAGGCTAAATGCAGTTCAAAACTGGTAAAAGGACTAAACAGGTGGCATAGCTTTGTTCAGTGGAGGACAACTGTAATGGGAGGCAGATGCAGTAGGCCCAAATAAGTAGGGTAAATGCAGTTCAAAACTGTAAAAGGACTAAACAGGTGGCATAGCTTTGTTCAGTGGAGGACAACTGTAATGGGAGGCAGACACAGTTAGTAGGCCCAAATGAGTAAGCTAAATGCAGTTCAAAACTGGTAAATGGACTAAACAGGCGGCATAGCTTTGTTCAGTGGAAGACAACTGTAATGGGAGGCAGATACAGTTAGTAGGCCCAAATAAGTAGGCTAAATGCAGTTCAAAACTGGTAAAAGGACTAAACAGGCATCATAGCTTTGTTCAGTGGAGGACAATTGTAATGGGAGGCAGACACAGTTAGTAGGCCCAAATAAGTAGGCTAAATGCAGTTCAACACTGTAAATGGATTTAACAGGCGGCATAGCTTTGTTCAGTGGAGGACAACTGTAATGGGAGGCAGACACAGTTAGTAGGCACAAATAAGTAGGCTAAATACAGTTCAAAACTGGTAAAAGGACTAAACAGGCGGCATAGCTTTGTTCAGTGGAGGACAACTATAATAGGAGGCAGACACAGTTAGTAGGCCCAAATAAGTAGGCTAAATGCAGTTCAAAACTGTTAAAAGGACTAAACAGGCGGCATAGCTTTGTTCAGTGGAGGACAACTGTAATGGGAGGCAGACACAGTTAGTAGGCCCAAATAAGTAGGCTAAATGCAGTTCAAAACTGGTAAAAAGACTAAACAGGCGGCATAGCTTTGTTCAGTGGAGGACAACTGTAATGGGAGGCAGACACAGTTAGTAGGCACAAATAAGTAGGCTAAATACAGTTCAAAACTGGTAAAAGGACTAAACAGGCAGCATAGCTTTGTTCAGTGGAGGACAACTGTAAAGGGAGGCAGACACAGTTAGTAGGCCCAAATAAGTTGACTAAATGCAGTTCAAAACTGGTAAAAGGACTAAACAGGCGGCATAGCTTTGTTCAGTGGAGGACAACTATAATAGGAGGCAGACACAGTTAGTAGGCCCAAATAAGTAGGCTAAATGCAGTTCAAAACTGGTAAAAGGACTTAACAGGCGGCATAGCTTTGTTCAGTGGAGGACAACTGTAATGGGAGGCAGACCCAGTAGGCCCAAATAAGTAGGGTAAATGCAGTTCAAACCTGTAAAAGGACTAAACAGGCAGCATAGCTTTGTTCAGTGGAGGACAACTGTAATGGGAGGCAGACACAGTTAGTAGGCCCAAATAAGTAGGCTAAATGCAGTTCAAAACTGAAAAAAGGACTAAACAGGTGGCATAGCTTTGTTCAGTGGAGGACAACTGTAATGGGAGGCAGATGCAGTAGGCCCAAATAAGTAGGGTAAATGCAGTTCAAAACTGTAAAAGGACTAAACAGGTGGCATAGCTTTGTTCAGTGGAGGACAACTGTAATGGGAGGCAGACACAGTTAGTAGGCCCAAATGAGTAAGCTAAATGCAGTTCAAAACTGGTAAATGGACTAAACAGGCGGCATAGCTTTGTTCAGTGGAAGACAACTGTAATGGGAGGCAGATACAGTTAGTAGGCCCAAATAAGTAGGCTAAATGCAGTTCAAAACTGGTAAAAGGACTAAACAGGCATCATAGCTTTGTTCAGTGGAGGACAATTGTAATGGGAGGCAGACACAGTTAGTAGGCCCAAATAAGTAGGCTAAATGCAGTTCAACACTGTAAATGGATTTAACAGGCGGCATAGCTTTGTTCAGTGGAGGACAACTGTAATGGGAGGCAGACACAGTTAGTAGGCACAAATAAGTAGGCTAAATACAGTTCAAAACTGGTAAAAGGACTAAACAGGCGGCATAGCTTTGTTCAGTGGAGGACAACTATAATAGGAGGCAGACACAGTTAGTAGGCCCAAATAAGTAGGCTAAATGCAGTTCAAAACTGTTAAAAGGACTAAACAGGCGGCATAGCTTTGTTCAGTGGAGGACAACTGTAATGGGAGGCAGACACAGTTAATAGGCCCAAATAAGTAGGCTAAATGCAGTTCAAAACTGGTAAAAAGACTAAACAGGCGGCATAGCTTTGTTCAGTGGAGGACAACTGTAATGGGAGGCAGACACAGTTAGTAGGCACAAATAAGTAGGCTAAATACAGTTCAAAACTGGTAAAAGGACTAAACAGGCAGCATAGCTTTGTTCAGTGGAGGACAACTGTAAAGGGAGGCAGACACAGTTAGTAGGCCCAAATAAGTTGACTAAATGCAGTTCAAAACTGGTAAAAGGACTAAACAGGCGGCATAGCTTTGTTCAGTGGAGGACAACTATAATAGGAGGCAGACACAGTTAGTAGGCCCAAATAAGTAGGCTAAATGCAGTTCAAAACTGGTAAAAGGACTTAACAGGCGGCATAGCTTTGTTCAGTGGAGGACAACTGTAATGGGAGGCAGACCCAGTAGGCCCAAATAAGTAGGGTAAATGCAGTTCAAACCTGTAAAAGGACTAAACAGGCAGCATAGCTTTGTTCAGTGGAGGACAACTGTAATGGGAGGCAGACACAGTTAGTAGGCCCAAATAAGTAGGCTAAATGCAGTTCAAAACTGGTAAAAGGACTAAACAGGTGGCATAGCTTTGTTCAGTGGAGGACAACTGTAATGGGAGGCAGATGCAGTAGGCCCAAATAAGTAGGGTAAATGCAGTTCAAAACTGTAAAAGGACTAAACAGGTGGCATAGCTTTGTTCAGTGGAGGACAACTGTAATGGGAGGCAGACACAGTTAGTAGGCCCAAATGAGTAAGCTAAATGCAGTTCAAAACTGGTAAAAGGACTAAACAGGCGGCATAGCTTTGTTCAGTGGAAGACAACTGTAATGGGAGGCAGATACAGTTAGTAGGCCCAAATAAGTAGGCTAAATGCAGTTCAAAACTGGTAAAAGGACTAAACAGGCATCATAGCTTTGTTCAGTGGAGGACAATTGTAATGGGAGGCAGACACAGTTAGTAGGCCCAAATAAGTAGGCTAAATGCAGTTCAACACTGTAAATGGATTTAACAGGCGGCATAGCTTTGTTCAGTGGAGGACAACTGTAATGGGAGGCAGACACAGTTAGTAGGCACAAATAAGTAGGCTAAATACAGTTCAAAACTGGTAAAAGGACTAAACAGGCAGCATAGCTTTGTTCAGTGGAGGACAACTGTAATGGGAGGCAGACACAGTTAGTAGGCCCAAATAAGTAGGCTAAATGCAGTTCAAAACTGGTAAAAGGACTAAACAGGCGGCATAGCTTTCTTCAGTGGAGGACAATTGTAATGGGAGGCAGACACAGTTAGTAGGCCCAAATAAGTAGGCTAAAAGCAGTTCAAAACTGTTAAAAGGACTAAACAGGCGGCATAGCTTTGTTCAGTGGAGGACAACTGTAATGGGAGGCAGACACAGTTAGTAGGCCCAAATAAGTAGGCTAAATGCAGTTCAAAACTGGTAAAAAGACTAAACAGGCGGCATAGCTTTGTTCAGTGGAGGACAACTGTAATGGGAGGCAGACACAGTAGGCCCAAATAAGTAGGCTAAATACAGTTCAAAACTGGTAAAAGGACTAAACAGGCATCATAGCTTTGTTCAGTGGAGGACAACTGTAATGGGAGGCAGACACAGTTAGTAGGCACAAATAAGTAGGCTAAATACAGTTCAAAACTGGTAAAAGGACTAAACAGGCAGCATAGCTTTGTTCAGTGGAGGACAACTGTAATGGGAGGCAGACACAGTTAGTAGGCTCAAATAAGTAGGCTAAATGCAGTTCAAAACTGGTAAAAGGACTAAACAGGCGGCATAGCTTTCTTCAGTGGAGGACAATTGTAATGGGAGGCAGACACAGTTAGTAGGCCCAAATAAGTAGGCTAAATGCAGTTCAAAACTGTTAAAAGGACTAAACAGGCGGCATAGCTTTGTTCAGTGGAGGACAACTGTAATGGGAGGCAGACACAGTTAGTAGGCCCAAATAAGTAGGCTAAATGCAGTTCAAAACTGTTAAAAGGACTAAACAGGCGGCATAGCTTTGTTCAGTGGAGGACAACTGTAATGGGAGGCAGACACAGTTAGTAGGCCCAAATAAGTAGGCTAAATGCAGTTCAAAACTGGTAAAAAGACTAAACAGGCGGCATAGCTTTGTTCAGTGGAGGACAACTGTAATGGGAGGCAGACACAGTAGGCCCAAATAAGTAGGCTAAATGCAGTTCAAAACTGGTAAAAGGAATAAACAGGCGGCATAGCTTTGTTCAGTGGAGGTCAACTGTAATGGGAGGCAGACACAGTTAGTAGGCCCAAATAAGTTGACTAAATGCAGTTCAAAACAGGTAAAAGGACTAAACAGGCGGCATAGCTTTGTTCAGTGGAGGACAAATATAATAGGAGGCAGACACAGTTAGTAGGCCCAAATAAGTAGGCTAAATGCAGTTCAAAACTGGTAAAAGGACTTAACAGGCGGCATAGCTTTGTTCAGTGGAGGACAACTGTAATGGGAGGCAGACCCAGTAGGCCCAAATAAGTAGGGTAAATGCAGTTCAAACCTGTAAAAGGACTAAACAGGCAGCATAGCTTTGTTCAGTGGAGGACAACTGTAATGGGAGGCAGACACAGTTAGTAGGCCCAAATAAGTAGGCTAAATGCAGTTCAAAACTGGTAAAAGGACTAAACAGGTGGCATAGCTTTGTTCAGTGGAGGACAACTGTAATGGGAGGCAGATGCAGTAGGCCCAAATAAGTAGGGTAAATGCAGTTCAAAACTGTAAAAGGACTAAACAGGTGGCATAGCTTTGTTCAGTGGAGGACAACTGTAATGGGAGGCAGACACAGTTAGTAGGCCCAAATGAGTAAGCTAAATGCAGTTCAAAACTGGTAAAAGGACTAAACAGGCGGCATAGCTTTGTTCAGTGGAAGACAACTGTAATGGGAGGCAGATACAGTTAGTAGGCCCAAATAAGTAGGCTAAATGCAGTTCAAAACTGGTAAAAGGACTAAACAGGCATCATAGCTTTGTTCAGTGGAGGACAATTGTAATGGGAGGCAGACACAGTTAGTAGGCCCAAATAAGTAGGCTAAATGCAGTTCAACACTGTAAATGGATTTAACAGGCGGCATAGCTTTGTTCAGTGGAGGACAACTGTAATGGGAGGCAGGCACAGTTAGTAGGCACAAATAAGTAGGCTAAATACAGTTCAAAACTGGTAAAAGGACTAAACAGGCAGCATAGCTTTGTTCAGTGGAGGACAACTGTAATGGGAGGCAGACACAGTAGGCCCAAATAAGTAGGCTAAATACAGTTCAAAACTGGTAAAAGGACTAAACAGGCAGCATAGCTTTGTTCAGTGGAGGACAACTGTAATGGGAGGTAGACACAGTTAGTAGGCCCAAATAAGTAGGCTAAATGCAGTTCAAAACTGGTAAAAGGACTAAACAGGCGGCATAGCTTTCTTCAGTGCAGGACAATTGTAATGGGAGGCAGACACAGTTAGTAGGCCCAAATAAGTAGGCTAAATGCAGTTCAAAACTGTTAAAAGGACTAAACAGGCGGCATAGCTTTGTTCAGTGGAGGACAACTGTAATGGGAGGCAGACACAGTTAGTAGGCCCAAATAAGTAGGCTAAATGCAGTTCAAAACTGGTAAAAAGACTAAACAGGCGGCATAGCTTTGTTCAGTGGAGGACAACTGTAATGGGAGGCAGACACAGTTAGTAGGCACAAATAAGTAGGCTAAATACAGTTCAAAACTGGTAAAAGGACTAAACAGGCAGCATAGCTTTGTTCAGTGGAGGACAACTGTAATGGGAGGCAGACACAGTTAGTAGGCCCAAATAAGTTGACTAAATGCAGTTCAAAACTGGTAAAAGGACTAAACAGGCGGCATAGCTTTGTTCAGTGGAGGACAACTGTAATGGGAGGCAGACACAGTTAGTAGGCACAAATAAGTAGGCTAAATACAGTTCAAAACTGGTAAAAGGACTAAACAGGCAGCATAGCTTTGTTCAGTGGAGGAAAACTGTAATGGGAGGCAGACACAGTTAGTAGGCCCAAATAAGTTGACTAAATGCAGTTCAAAACTGGTAAAAGGACTAAACAGGCGGCATAGCTTTCTTCAGTGGAGGACAATTGTAATGGGAGGCAGACACAGTTAGTAGGCCCAAATAAGTAGGCTAAATGCAGTTCAAAACTGTTAAAAGGACTAAACAGGCGGCATAGCTTTGTTCAGTGGAGGACAACTGTAATGGGAGGCAGACACAGTTAGTAGGCCCAAATAAGTAGGCTAAATGCAGTTCAAAACTGGTAAAAAGACTAAACAGGCGGCATAGCTTTGTTCAGTGGAGGACAACTGTAATGGGAGGCAGACACAGTTAGTAGGCACAAATAAGTAGGCTAAATACAGTTCAAAACTGGTAAAAGGACTAAACAGGCAGCATAGCTTTGTTCAGTGGAGGACAACTGTAATGGGAGGCAGACACAGTTAGTAGGCCCAAATAAGTTGACTAAATGCAGTTCAAAACTGGTAAAAGGACTAAACAGGCGGCATAGCTTTGTTCAGTGGAGGACAACTGTAATGGGAGGCAGACACAGTTAGTAGGCCCAAATAAGTAGGCTAAATGCAGTTCAAAACTGGTAAAAAGACTAAACAGGCGGCATAGCTTTGTTCAGTGGAGGACAACTGTAATGGGAGGCAGACACAGTTAGTAGGCACAAATAAGTAGGCTAAATACAATTCAAAACTGGTAAAAGGACTAAACAGGCAGCATAGCTTTGTTCAGTGGAGGACAACTGTAAAGGGAGGCAGACACAGTTAGTAGGCCCAAATAAGTTGACTAAATGCAGTTCAAAACTGGTAAAAGGACTAAACAGGCGGCATAGCTTTGTTCAGTGGAGGACAACTATAATAGGAGGCAGACACAGTTAGTAGGCCCAAATAAGTAGGCTAAATGCAGTTCAAAACTGGTAAAAGGACTTAACAGGCGGCATAGCTTTGTTCAGTGGAGGACAACTGTAATGGGAGGCAGACCCAGTAGGCCCAAATAAGTAGGGTAAATGCAGTTCAAACCTGTAAAAGGACTAAACAGGCAGCATAGCTTTGTTCAGTGGAGGACAACTGTAATGGGAGGCAGACACAGTTAGTAGGCCCAAATAAGTAGGCTAAATGCAGTTCAAAACTGGTAAAAGGACTAAACAGGTGGCATAGCTTTGTTCAGTGGAGGACAACTGTAATGGGAGGCAGATGCAGTAGGCCCAAATAAGTAGGGTAAATGCAGTTCAAAACTGTAAAAGGACTAAACAGGTGGCATAGCTTTGTTCAGTGGAGGACAACTGTAATGGGAGGCAGACACAGTTAGTAGGCCCAAATGAGTAAGCTAAATGCAGTTCAAAACTGGTAAAAGGACTAAACAGGCGGCATAGCTTTGTTCAGTGGAAGACAACTGTAATGGGAGGCAGATACAGTTAGTAGGCCCAAATAAGTAGGCTAAATGCAGTTCAAAACTGGTAAAAGGACTAAACAGGCATCATAGCTTTGTTCAGTGGAGGACAATTGTAATGGGAGGCAGACACAGTTAGTAGGCCCAAATAAGTAGGCTAAATGCAGTTCAACACTGTAAATGGATTTAACAGGCGGCATAGCTTTGTTCAGTGGAGGACAACTGTAATGGGAGGCAGACACAGTTAGTAGGCACAAATAAGTAGGCTAAATACAGTTCAAAACTGGTAAAAGGACTAAACAGGCAGCATAGCTTTGTTCAGTGGAGGACAACTGTAATGGGAGGCAGACACAGTTAGTAGGCCCAAATAAGTAGGCTAAATGCAGTTCAAAACTGGTAAAAGGACTAAACAGGCGGCATAGCTTTCTTCAGTGGAGGACAATTGTAATGGGAGGCAGACACAGTTAGTAGGCCCAAATAAGTAGGCTAAATGCAGTTCAAAACTGGTAAAAGGACTAAACAGGCGGCATAGCTTTGTTCAGTGGAGGACAACTGTAATGGGAGGCAGACACAGTTAGTAGGCCCAAATAAGTAGGCTAAATGCAGTTCAAAACTGGTAAAAAGACTAAACAGGCGGCATAGCTTTGTTCAGTGGAGGACAACTGTAATGGGAGGCAGACACAGTAGGCCCAAATAAGTAGGCTAAATACAGTTCAAAACTGGTAAAAGGACTAAACAGGCAGCATAGCTTTGTTCAGTGGAGGACAACTGTAATGGGAGGCAGACACAGTTAGTAGGCCCAAATAAGTAGGCTAAATGCAGTTCAAAACTGGTAAAAGGACTAAACAGGCATCATAGCTTTGTTCAGTGGAGGACAATTGTAATGGGAGGCAGACACAGTTAGTAGGCCCAAATAAGTAGGCTAAATGCAGTTCAACACTGTAAATGGATTTAACAGGCGGCATAGCTTTGTTCAGTGGAGGACAACTGTAATGGGAGGCAGACACAGTTAGTAGGCACAAATAAGTAGGCTAAATACAGTTCAAAACTGGTAAAAGGACTAAACAGGCGGCATAGCTTTCTTCAGTGGAGGACAATTGTAATGGGAGGCAGACACAGTTAGTAGGCCCAAATAAGTAGGCTAAATGCAGTTCAAAACTGTTAAAAGGACTAAACAGGCGGCATAGCTTTGTTCAGTGGAGGACAACTGTAATGGGAGGCAGACACAGTTAGTAGGCCCAAATAAGTAGGCTAAATGCAGTTCAAAACTGGTAAAAAGACTAAACAGGCGGCATAGCTTTGTTCAGTGGAGGACAACTGTAATGGGAGGCAGACACAGTTAGTAGGCACAAATAAGTAGGCTAAATACAGTTCAAAACTGGTAAAAGGACTAAACAGGCAGCATAGCTTTGTTCAGTGGAGGACAACTGTAATGGGAGGCAGACACAGTTAGTAGGCCCAAATAAGTTGACTAAATGCAGTTCAAAACTGGTAAAAGGACTAAACAGGCGGCATAGCTTTGTTCAGTGGAGGACAACTATAATAGGAGGCAGACACAGTTAGTAGGCCCAAATAAGTAGGCTAAATGCAGTTCAAAACTGTTAAAAGGACTAAACAGGCGGCATAGCTTTGTTCAGTGGAGGACAACTGTAATGGGAGGCAGACACAGTTAGTAGGCCCAAATAAGTAGGCTAAATGCAGTTCAAAACTGGTAAAAAGACTAAACAGGCGGCATAGCTTTGTTCAGTGGAGGACAACTGTAATGGGAGGCAGACACAGTTAGTAGGCACAAATAAGTAGGCTAAATACAATTCAAAACTGGTAAAAGGACTAAACAGGCAGCATAGCTTTGTTCAGTGGAGGACAACTGTAAAGGGAGGCAGACACAGTTAGTAGGCCCAAATAAGTTGACTAAATGCAGTTCAAAACTGGTAAAAGGACTAAACAGGCGGCATAGCTTTGTTCAGTGGAGGACAACTATAATAGGAGGCAGACACAGTTAGTAGGCCCAAATAAGTAGGCTAAATGCAGTTCAAAACTGGTAAAAGGACTTAACAGGCGGCATAGCTTTGTTCAGTGGAGGACAACTGTAATGGGAGGCAGACCCAGTAGGCCCAAATAAGTAGGGTAAATGCAGTTCAAACCTGTAAAAGGACTAAACAGGCAGCATAGCTTTGTTCAGTGGAGGACAACTGTAATGGGAGGCAGACACAGTTAGTAGGCCCAAATAAGTAGGCTAAATGCAGTTCAAAACTGGTAAAAGGACTAAACAGGTGGCATAGCTTTGTTCAGTGGAGGACAACTGTAATGGGAGGCAGATGCAGTAGGCCCAAATAAGTAGGGTAAATGCAGTTCAAAACTGTAAAAGGACTAAACAGGTGGCATAGCTTTGTTCAGTGGAGGACAACTGTAATGGGAGGCAGACACAGTTAGTAGGCCCAAATGAGTAAGCTAAATGCAGTTCAAAACTGGTAAAAGGACTAAACAGGCGGCATAGCTTTGTTCAGTGGAAGACAACTGTAATGGGAGGCAGATACAGTTAGTAGGCCCAAATAAGTAGGCTAAATGCAGTTCAAAACTGGTAAAAGGACTAAACAGGCATCATAGCTTTGTTCAGTGGAGGACAATTGTAATGGGAGGCAGACACAGTTAGTAGGCCCAAATAAGTAGGCTAAATGCAGTTCAACACTGTAAATGGATTTAACAGGCGGCATAGCTTTGTTCAGTGGAGGACAACTGTAATGGGAGGCAGACACAGTTAGTAGGCACAAATAAGTAGGCTAAATACAGTTCAAAACTGGTAAAAGGACTAAACAGGCAGCATAGCTTTGTTCAGTGGAGGACAACTGTAATGGGAGGCAGACACAGTTAGTAGGCCCAAATAAGTAGGCTAAATGCAGTTCAAAACTGGTAAAAGGACTAAACAGGCGGCATAGCTTTCTTCAGTGGAGGACAATTGTAATGGGAGGCAGACACAGTTAGTAGGCCCAAATAAGTAGGCTAAATGCAGTTCAAAACTGGTAAAAGGACTAAACAGGCGGCATAGCTTTGTTCAGTGGAGGACAACTGTAATGGGAGGCAGACACAGTTAGTAGGCCCAAATAAGTAGGCTAAATGCAGTTCAAAACTGGTAAAAAGACTAAACAGGCGGCATAGCTTTGTTCAGTGGAGGACAACTGTAATGGGAGGCAGACACAGTAGGCCCAAATAAGTAGGCTAAATACAGTTCAAAACTGGTAAAAGGACTAAACAGGCAGCATAGCTTTGTTCAGTGGAGGACAACTGTAATGGGAGGCAGACACAGTTAGTAGGCCCAAATAAGTAGGCTAAATGCAGTTCAAAACTGGTAAAAGGACTAAACAGGCATCATAGCTTTGTTCAGTGGAGGACAATTGTAATGGGAGGCAGACACAGTTAGTAGGCCCAAATAAGTAGGCTAAATGCAGTTCAACACTGTAAATGGATTTAACAGGCGGCATAGCTTTGTTCAGTGGAGGACAACTGTAATGGGAGGCAGACACAGTTAGTAGGCACAAATAAGTAGGCTAAATACAGTTCAAAACTGGTAAAAGGACTAAACAGGCGGCATAGCTTTCTTCAGTGGAGGACAATTGTAATGGGAGGCAGACACAGTTAGTAGGCCCAAATAAGTAGGCTAAATGCAGTTCAAAACTGTTAAAAGGACTAAACAGGCGGCATAGCTTTGTTCAGTGGAGGACAACTGTAATGGGAGGCAGACACAGTTAGTAGGCCCAAATAAGTAGGCTAAATGCAGTTCAAAACTGGTAAAAAGACTAAACAGGCGGCATAGCTGTGTTCAGTGGAGGACAACTGTAATGGGAGGCAGACACAGTTAGTAGGCACAAATAAGTAGGCTAAATACAGTTCAAAACTGGTAAAAGGACAAAACAGGCAGCATAGCTTTGTTCAGTGGAGGACAACTGTAATGGGAGGCAGACACAGTTAGTAGGCCCAAATAAGTTGACTAAATGCAGTTCAAAACTGGTAAAAGGACTAAACAGGCGGCATAGCTTTGTTCAGTGGAGGACAACTGTAATGGGAGGCAGACACAGTTAGTAGGCCCAAATAAGTAGGCTAAATGCAGTTCAAAACTGGTAAAAGGACTAAACAGGTGGCATAGCTTTGTTCAGTGGAGGACAACTGTAATGGGAGGCAGACACAGTTAGTAGGCCCAAATAAGTAGGCTAAATGCAGTTCAAAACTGGTAAAAGGACTAAACAGGTGGCATAGCTTTGTTCAGTGGAGGACAACTGTAATGGGAGGCAGATGCAGTAGGCCCAAATAAGTAGGGTAAATGCAGTTCAAAACTGTAAAAGGACTAAACAGGTGGCATAGCTTTGTTCAGTGGAGGACAACTGTAATGGGAGGCAGACACAGTTAGTAGGCCCAAATGAGTAAGCTAAATGCAGTTCAAAACTGGTAAAAGGACTAAACAGGCGGCATAGCTTTGTTCAGTGGAAGACAACTGTAATGGGAGGCAGATACAGTTAGTAGGCCCAAATAAGTAGGCTAAATGCAGTTCAAAACTGGTAAAAGGACTAAACAGGCATCATAGCTTTGTTCAGTGGAGGACAATTGTAATGGGAGGCAGACACAGTTAGTAGGCCCAAATAAGTAGGCTAAATGCAGTTCAACACTGTAAATGGATTTAACAGGCGGCATAGCTTTGTTCAGTGGAGGACAACTGTAATGGGAGGCAGGCACAGTTAGTAGGCACAAATAGGTAGGCTAAATACAGTTCAAAACTGGTAAAAGGACTAAACGGGCAGCATAGCTTTGTTCAGTGGAGGACAACTGTAATGGGAGGCAGACACAGTTAGTAGGCCCAAATAAGTAGGCTAAATGCAGTTCAAAACTGGTAAAAGGACTAAACAGGCGGCATAGCTTTCTTCAGTGGAGGACAATTGTAATGGGAGGCAGACACATTTAGTAGGCCCAAATAAGTAGGCTAAATGCAGTTCAAAACTGTTAAAAGGACTAAACAGGCGGCATAGCTTTGTTCAGTGGAGGACAACTGTAATGGGAGGCAGACACAGTTAGTAGGCCCAAATAAGTAGGCTAAATGCAGTTCAAAACTGGTAAAAAGACTAAACAGGCGGCATAGCTTTGTTCAGTGGAGGACAACTGTAATGGGAGGCAGACACAGTAGGCCCAAATAAGTAGGCTAAATACAGTTCAAAACTGGTAAAAGGACTAAACAGGCAGCATAGCTTTGTTCAGTGGAGGACAACTGTAATGGGAGGTAGACACAGTTAGTAGGCCCAAATAAGTAGGCTAAATGCAGTTCAAAACTGGTAAAAGGACTAAACAGGCGGCATAGCTTTCTTCAGTGGAGGACAATTGTAATGGGAGGCAGACACAGTTAGTAGGCCCAAATAAGTAGGCTAAATGCAGTTCAAAACTGTTAAAAGGACTAAACAGGCGGCATAGCTTTGTTCAGTGGAGGACAACTGTAATGGGAGGCAGACACAGTTAGTAGGCCCAAATAAGTAGGCTAAATGCAGTTCAAAACTGGTAAAAAGACTAAACAGGCGGCATAGCTTTGTTCAGTGGAGGACAACTGTAATGGGAGGCAGACACAGTTAGTAGGCACAAATAAGTAGGCTAAATACAGTTCAAAACTGGTAAAAGGACTAAACAGGCAGCATAGCTTTGTTCAGTGGAGGACAACTGTAATGGGAGGCAGACACAGTTAGTAGGCCCAAATAAGTTGACTAAATGCAGTTCAAAACTGGTAAAAGGACTAAACAGGCGGCATAGCTTTGTTCAGTGGAGGACAACTGTAATGGGAGGCAGACACAGTTAGTAGGCACAAATAAGTAGGCTAAATACAGTTCAAAACTGGTAAAAGGACTAAACAGGCAGCATAGCTTTGTTCAGTGGAGGAAAACTGTAATGGGAGGCAGACACAGTTAGTAGGCCCAAATAAGTTGACTAAATGCAGTTCAAAACTGGTAAAAGGACTAAACAGGCGGCATAGCTTTCTTCAGTGGAGGACAATTGTAATGGGAGGCAGACACAGTTAGTAGGCCCAAATAAGTAGGCTAAATGCAGTTCAAAACTGTTAAAAGGACTAAACAGGCGGCATAGCTTTGTTCAGTGGAGGACAACTGTAATGGGAGGCAGACACAGTTAGTAGGCCCAAATAAGTAGGCTAAATGCAGTTCAAAACTGGTAAAAAGACTAAACAGGCGGCATAGCTTTGTTCAGTGGAGGACAACTGTAATGGGAGGCAGACACAGTTAGTAGGCACAAATAAGTAGGCTAAATACAGTTCAAAACTGGTAAAAGGACTAAACAGGCAGCATAGCTTTGTTCAGTGGAGGACAACTGTAATGGGAGGCAGACACAGTTAGTAGGCCCAAATAAGTTGACTAAATGCAGTTCAAAACTGGTAAAAGGACTAAACAGGCGGCATAGCTTTGTTCAGTGGAGGACAACTATAAGAGGAGGCAGACACAGTTAGTAGGCCCAAATAAGTAGGCTAAATGCAGTTCAAAACTGTTAAAAGGACTAAACAGGCGGCATAGCTTTGTTCAGTGGAGGACAACTGTAATGGGAGGCAGACACAGTTAGTAGGCCCAAATAAGTAGGCTAAATGCAGTTCAAAACTGGTAAAAGGACTAAACAGGCGGCAAAGCTCTCTTCAGTGGAGGACAACTGTAATGGGAGGCAGACACAGTTAGTAGGCCCAAATAAGTAGGCTAAATGCAGTTCAAAGCTGGTAAAAGGACTAAACAGGCGGCATAGCTTTGTTCAGTGGAGGACAACTGTAATGGGAGGCAGACACAGTTAGTAGGCCCAAATAAGTAGGCTAAATGCAGTTCAAAACTGGTAAAAGGACTAAACAGGCGGCAAAGCTCTCTTCAGTGGAGGACAACTGTAATGGGAAGCAGACACAGTTAGTAGGCCCAAATAAGTAGGCAAAATACAGTTCAAAACTGATAAAAGGACTAAACAGGTGGCATAGCTTTGTTCAGTGGAGGGCAACTGTAATGGGAGGCAGACACAGTTAGTAGGCCCAAATAAGTAGGCTAAATGCAGTTCAAAACTGGTAAAAAGACTAAACAGGCGGCATAGCTTTGTTCAGTGGAGGACAACTGTAAAGGGAGGTAGACACAGTAGGCCCAAATAAGTAGGCTAAATGCAGTTCAAAACTGGTAAAAGGAATAAACAGGCGGCATAGCTTTGTTCAGTGGAGGTCAACTGTAATGGGAGGCAGACACAGTTAGTAGGCCCAAATAAGTTGACTAAATGCAGTTCAAAACAGGTAAAAGGACTAAACAGGCGGCATAGCTTTGTTCAGTGGAGGACAAATATAATAGGAGGCAGACACAGTTAGTAGGCCCAAATAAGTAGGCTAAATGCAGTTCAAAACTGGTAAAAGGACTTAACAGGCGGCATAGCTTTGTTCAGTGGAGGACAACTGTAATGGGAGGCAGACCCAGTAGGCCCAAATAAGTAGGGTAAATGCAGTTCAAACCTGTAAAAGGACTAAACAGGCAGCATAGCTTTGTTCAGTGGAGGACAACTGTAATGGGAAGCAGACACAGTTAGTAGGCCCAAATAAGTAGGCTAAATGCAGTTCAAAACTGGTAAAAGGACTAAACAGGTGGCATAGCTTTGTTCAGTGGAGGACAACTGTAATGGGAGGCAGATGCAGTAGGCCCAAATAAGTAGGGTAAATGCAGTTCAAAACTGTAAAAGGACTAAACAGGTGGCATAGCTTTGTTCAGTGGAGGACAACTGTAATGGGAGGCAGACACAGTTAGTAGGCCCAAATGAGTAAGCTAAATGCAGTTCAAAACTGGTAAAAGGACTAAACAGGCGGCATAGCTTTGTTCAGTGGAAGACAACTGTAATGGGAGGCAGATACAGTTAGTAGGCCCAAATAAGTAGGCTAAATGCAGTTCAAAACTGGTAAAAGGACTAAACAGGCATCATAGCTTTGTTCAGTGGAGGACAATTGTAATGGGAGGCAGACACAGTTAGTAGGCCCAAATAAGTAGGCTAAATGCAGTTCAACACTGTAAATGGATTTAACAGGCGGCATAGCTTTGTTCAGTGGAGGACAACTGTAATGGGAGGCAGGCACAGTTAGTAGGCACAAATAAGTAGGCTAAATACAGTTCAAAACTGGTAAAAGGACTAAACAGGCAGCATAGCTTTGTTCAGTGGAGGACAACTGTAATGGGAGGCAGACACAGTTAGTAGGCCCAAATAAGTAGGCTAAATGCAGTTCAAAACTGGTAAAAAGACTAAACAGGCGGCATAGCTTTGTTCAGTGGAGGACAACTGTAATGGGAGGCAGACACAGTAGGCCCAAATAAGTAGGCTAAATACAGTTCAAAACTGGTAAAAGGACTAAACAGGCAGCATAGCTTTGTTCAGTGGAGGACAACTGTAATGGGAGGTAGACACAGTTAGTAGGCCCAAATAAGTAGGCTAAATGCAGTTCAAAACTGGTAAAAGGACTAAACAGGCGGCATAGCTTTCTTCAGTGGAGGACAATTGTAATGGGAGGCAGACACAGTTAGTAGGCCCAAATAAGTAGGCTAAATGCAGTTCAAAACTGTTAAAAGGACTAAACAGGCGGCATAGCTTTGTTCAGTGGAGGACAACTGTAATGGGAGGCAGACACAGTTAGTAGGCCCAAATAAGTAGGCTAAATGCAGTTCAAAACTGGTAAAAAGACTAAACAGGCGGCATAGCTTTGTTCAGTGGAGGACAACTGTAATGGGAGGCAGACACAGTTAGTAGGCACAAATAAGTAGGCTAAATACAGTTCAAAACTGGTAAAAGGACTAAACAGGCAGCATAGCTTTGTTCAGTGGAGGACAACTGTAATGGGAGGCAGACACAGTTAGTAGGCCCAAATAAGTTGACTAAATGCAGTTCAAAACTGGTAAAAGGACTAAACAGGCGGCATAGCTTTGTTCAGTGGAGGACAACTGTAATGGGAGGCAGACACAGTTAGTAGGCACAAATAAGTAGGCTAAATACAGTTCAAAACTGGTAAAAGGACTAAACAGGCAGCATAGCTTTGTTCAGTGGAGGAAAACTGTAATGGGAGGCAGACACAGTTAGTAGGCCCAAATAAGTTGACTAAATGCAGTTCAAAACTGGTAAAAGGACTAAACAGGCGGCATAGCTTTCTTCAGTGGAGGACAATTGTAATGGGAGGCAGACACAGTTAGTAGGCCCAAATAAGTAGGCTAAATGCAGTTCAAAACTGTTAAAAGGACTAAACAGGCGGCATAGCTTTGTTCAGTGGAGGACAACTGTAATGGGAGGCAGACACAGTTAGTAGGCCCAAATAAGTAGGCTAAATGCAGTTCAAAACTGGTAAAAAGACTAAACAGGCGGCATAGCTTTGTTCAGTGGAGGACAACTGTAATGGGAGGCAGACACAGTTAGTAGGCACAAATAAGTAGGCTAAATACAGTTCAAAACTGGTAAAAGGACTAAACAGGCAGCATAGCTTTGTTCAGTGGAGGACAACTGTAATGGGAGGCAGACACAGTTAGTAGGCCCAAATAAGTTGACTAAATGCAGTTCAAAACTGGTAAAAGGACTAAACAGGCGGCATAGCTTTGTTCAGTGGAGGACAACTATAATAGGAGGCAGACACAGTTAGTAGGCCCAAATAAGTAGGCTAAATGCAGTTCAAAACTGTTAAAAGGACTAAACAGGCGGCATAGCTTTGTTCAGTGGAGGACAACTGTAATGGGAGGCAGACACAGTTAGTAGGCCCAAATAAGTAGGCTAAATGCAGTTCAAAACTGGTAAAAAGACTAAACAGGCGGCATAGCTTTGTTCAGTGGAGGACAACTGTAATGGGAGGCAGACACAGTTAGTAGGCACAAATAAGTAGGCTAAATACAATTCAAAACTGGTAAAAGGACTAAACAGGCAGCATAGCTTTGTTCAGTGGAGGACAACTGTAAAGGGAGGCAGACACAGTTAGTAGGCCCAAATAAGTTGACTAAATGCAGTTCAAAACTGGTAAAAGGACTAAACAGGCGGCATAGCTTTGTTCAGTGGAGGACAACTATAATAGGAGGCAGACACAGTTAGTAGGCCCAAATAAGTAGGCTAAATGCAGTTCAAAACTGGTAAAAGGACTTAACAGGCGGCATAGCTTTGTTCAGTGGAGGACAACTGTAATGGGAGGCAGACCCAGTAGGCCCAAATAAGTAGGGTAAATGCAGTTCAAACCTGTAAAAGGACTAAACAGGCAGCATAGCTTTGTTCAGTGGAGGACAACTGTAATGGGAGGCAGACACAGTTAGTAGGCCCAAATAAGTAGGCTAAATGCAGTTCAAAACTGGTAAAAGGACTAAACAGGTGGCATAGCTTTGTTCAGTGGAGGACAACTGTAATGGGAGGCAGATGCAGTAGGCCCAAATAAGTAGGGTAAATGCAGTTCAAAACTGTAAAAGGACTAAACAGGTGGCATAGCTTTGTTCAGTGGAGGACAACTGTAATGGGAGGCAGACACAGTTAGTAGGCCCAAATGAGTAAGCTAAATGCAGTTCAAAACTGGTAAATGGACTAAACAGGCGGCATAGCTTTGTTCAGTGGAAGACAACTGTAATGGGAGGCAGATACAGTTAGTAGGCCCAAATAAGTAGGCTAAATGCAGTTCAAAACTGGTAAAAGGACTAAACAGGCATCATAGCTTTGTTCAGTGGAGGACAATTGTAATGGGAGGCAGACACAGTTAGTAGGCCCCAATAAGTAGGCTAAATGCAGTTCAACACTGTAAATGGATTTAACAGGCGGCATAGCTTTGTTCAGTGGAGGACAACTGTAATGGGAGGCAGACACAGTTAGTAGGCACAAATAAGTAGGCTAAATACAGTTCAAAACTGGTAAAAGGACTAAACAGGCGGCATAGCTTTGTTCAGTGGAGGACAACTATAATAGGAGGCAGACACAGTTAGTAGGCCCAAATAAGTAGGCTAAATGCAGTTCAAAACTGTTAAAAGGACTAAACAGGCGGCATAGCTTTGTTCAGTGGAGGACAACTGTAATGGGAGGCAGACACAGTTAGTAGGCCCAAATAAGTAGGCTAAATGCAGTTCAAAACTGGTAAAAAGACTAAACAGGCGGCATAGCTTTGTTCAGTGGAGGACAACTGTAATGGGAGGCAGACACAGTTAGTAGGCACAAATAAGTAGGCTAAATACAGTTCAAAACTGGTAAAAGGACTAAACAGGCAGCATAGCTTTGTTCAGTGGAGGACAACTGTAAAGGGAGGCAGACACAGTTAGTAGGCCCAAATAAGTTGACTAAATGCAGTTCAAAACTGGTAAAAGGACTAAACAGGCGGCATAGCTTTGTTCAGTGGAGGACAACTATAATAGGAGGCAGACACAGTTAGTAGGCCCAAATAAGTAGGCTAAATGCAGTTCAAAACTGGTAAAAGGACTTAACAGGCGGCATAGCTTTGTTCAGTGGAGGACAACTGTAATGGGAGGCAGACCCAGTAGGCCCAAATAAGTAGGGTAAATGCAGTTCAAACCTGTAAAAGGACTAAACAGGCAGCATAGCTTTGTTCAGTGGAGGACAACTGTAATGGGAGGCAGACACAGTTAGTAGGCCCAAATAAGTAGGCTAAATGCAGTTCAAAACTGGTAAAAGGACTAAACAGGTGGCATAGCTTTGTTCAGTGGAGGACAACTGTAATGGGAGGCAGATGCAGTAGGCCCAAATAAGTAGGGTAAATGCAGTTCAAAACTGTAAAAGGACTAAACAGGTGGCATAGCTTTGTTCAGTGGAGGACAACTGTAATGGGAGGCAGACACAGTTAGTAGGCCCAAATGAGTAAGCTAAATGCAGTTCAAAACTGGTAAATGGACTAAACAGGCGGCATAGCTTTGTTCAGTGGAAGACAACTGTAATGGGAGGCAGATACAGTTAGTAGGCCCAAATAAGTAGGCTAAATGCAGTTCAAAACTGGTAAAAGGACTAAACAGGCATCATAGCTTTGTTCAGTGGAGGACAATTGTAATGGGAGGCAGACACAGTTAGTAGGCCCAAATAAGTAGGCTAAATGCAGTTCAACACTGTAAATGGATTTAACAGGCGGCATAGCTTTGTTCAGTGGAGGACAACTGTAATGGGAGGCAGACACAGTTAGTAGGCACAAATAAGTAGGCTAAATACAGTTCAAAACTGGTAAAAGGACTAAACAGGCGGCATAGCTTTGTTCAGTGGAGGACAACTATAATAGGAGGCAGACACAGTTAGTAGGCCCAAATAAGTAGGCTAAATGCAGTTCAAAACTGTTAAAAGGACTAAACAGGCGGCATAGCTTTGTTCAGTGGAGGACAACTGTAATGGGAGGCAGACACAGTTAATAGGCCCAAATAAGTAGGCTAAATGCAGTTCAAAACTGGTAAAAAGACTAAACAGGCGGCATAGCTTTGTTCAGTGGAGGACAACTGTAATGGGAGGCAGACACAGTTAGTAGGCACAAATAAGTAGGCTAAATACAGTTCAAAACTGGTAAAAGGACTAAACAGGCAGCATAGCTTTGTTCAGTGGAGGACAACTGTAAAGGGAGGCAGACACAGTTAGTAGGCCCAAATAAGTTGACTAAATGCAGTTCAAAACTGGTAAAAGGACTAAACAGGCAGCATAGCTTTGTTCAGTGGAGGACAACTATAATAGGAGGCAGACACAGTTAGTAGGCCCAAATAAGTAGGCTAAATGCAGTTCAAAACTGGTAAAAGGACTTAACAGGCGGCATAGCTTTGTTCAGTGGAGGACAACTGTAATGGGAGGCAGACCCAGTAGGCCCAAATAAGTAGGGTAAATGCAGTTCAAACCTGTAAAAGGACTAAACAGGCAGCATAGCTTTGTTCAGTGGAGGACAACTGTAATGGGAGGCAGACACAGTTAGTAGGCCCAAATAAGTAGGCTAAATGCAGTTCAAAACTGGTAAAAGGACTAAACAGGTGGCATAGCTTTCTTCAGTGGAGGACAATTGTAATGGGAGGCAGACACAGTTAGTAGGCCCAAATAAGTAGGCTAAATGCAGTTCAAAACTGTTAAAAGGACTAAACAGGCGGCATAGCTTTGTTCAGTGGAGGACAACTGTAATGGGAGGCAGACACAGTTAGTAGGCCCAAATAAGTAGGCTAAATGCAGTTCAAAACTGGTAAAAAGACTAAACAGGCGGCATAGCTTTGTTCAGTGGAGGACAACTGTAATGGGAGGCAGACACAGTTAGTAGGCACAAATAAGTAGGCTAAATACAGTTCAAAACTGGTAAAAGGACTAAACAGGCAGCATAGCTTTGTTCAGTGGAGGACAACTGTAATGGGAGGCAGACACAGTTAGTAGGCCCAAATAAGTTGACTAAATGCAGTTCAAAACTGGTAAAAGGACTAAACAGGCGGCATAGCTTTGTTCAGTGGAGGACAACTATAATAGGAGGCAGACACAGTTAGTAGGCCCAAATAAGTAGGCTAAATGCAGTTCAAAACTGTTAAAAGGACTAAACAGGCGGCATAGCTTTGTTCAGTGGAGGACAACTGTAATGGGAGGCAGACACAGTTAGTAGGCCCAAATAAGTAGGCTAAATGCAGTTCAAAACTGGTAAAAAGACTAAACAGGCGGCATAGCTTTGTTCAGTGGAGGACAACTGTAATGGGAGGCAGACACAGTTAGTAGGCACAAATAAGTAGGCTAAATACAATTCAAAACTGGTAAAAGGACTAAACAGGCAGCATAGCTTTGTTCAGTGGAGGACAACTGTAAAGGGAGGCAGACACAGTTAGTAGGCCCAAATAAGTTGACTAAATGCAGTTCAAAACTGGTAAAAGGACTAAACAGGCGGCATAGCTTTGTTCAGTGGAGGACAACTATAATAGGAGGCAGACACAGTTAGTAGGCCCAAATAAGTAGGCTAAATGCAGTTCAAAACTGGTAAAAGGACTTAACAGGCGGCATAGCTTTGTTCAGTGGAGGACAACTGTAATGGGAGGCAGACCCAGTAGGCCCAAATAAGTAGGGTAAATGCAGTTCAAACCTGTAAAAGGACTAAACAGGCAGCATAGCTTTGTTCAGTGGAGGACAACTGTAATGGGAGGCAGACACAGTTAGTAGGCCCAAATAAGTAGGCTAAATGCAGTTCAAAACTGGTAAAAGGACTAAACAGGTGGCATAGCTTTGTTCAGTGGAGGACAACTGTAATGGGAGGCAGATGCAGTAGGCCCAAATAAGTAGGGTAAATGCAGTTCAAAACTGTAAAAGGACTAAACAGGTGGCATAGCTTTGTTCAGTGGAGGACAACTGTAATGGGAGGCAGACACAGTTAGTAGGCCCAAATGAGTAAGCTAAATGCAGTTCAAAACTGGTAAATGGACTAAACAGGCGGCATAGCTTTGTTCAGTGGAAGACAACTGTAATGGGAGGCAGATACAGTTAGTAGGCCCAAATAAGTAGGCTAAATGCAGTTCAAAACTGGTAAAAGGACTAAACAGGCATCATAGCTTTGTTCAGTGGAGGACAATTGTAATGGGAGGCAGACACAGTTAGTAGGCCCCAATAAGTAGGCTAAATGCAGTTCAACACTGTAAATGGATTTAACAGGCGGCATAGCTTTGTTCAGTGGAGGACAACTGTAATGGGAGGCAGACACAGTTAGTAGGCACAAATAAGTAGGCTAAATACAGTTCAAAACTGGTAAAAGGACTAAACAGGCGGCATAGCTTTGTTCAGTGGAGGACAACTATAATAGGAGGCAGACACAGTTAGTAGGCCCAAATAAGTAGGCTAAATGCAGTTCAAAACTGTTAAAAGGACTAAACAGGCGGCATAGCTTTGTTCAGTGGAGGACAACTGTAATGGGAGGCAGACACAGTTAGTAGGCCCAAATAAGTAGGCTAAATGCAGTTCAAAACTGGTAAAAAGACTAAACAGGCGGCATAGCTTTGTTCAGTGGAGGACAACTGTAATGGGAGGCAGACACAGTTAGTAGGCACAAATAAGTAGGCTAAATACAGTTCAAAACTGGTAAAAGGACTAAACAGGCAGCATAGCTTTGTTCAGTGGAGGACAACTGTAAAGGGAGGCAGACACAGTTAGTAGGCCCAAATAAGTTGACTAAATGCAGTTCAAAACTGGTAAAAGGACTAAACAGGCGGCATAGCTTTGTTCAGTGGAGGACAACTATAATAGGAGGCAGACACAGTTAGTAGGCCCAAATAAGTAGGCTAAATGCAGTTCAAAACTGGTAAAAGGACTTAACAGGCGGCATAGCTTTGTTCAGTGGAGGACAACTGTAATGGGAGGCAGACCCAGTAGGCCCAAATAAGTAGGGTAAATGCAGTTCAAACCTGTAAAAGGACTAAACAGGCAGCATAGCTTTGTTCAGTGGAGGACAACTGTAATGGGAGGCAGACACAGTTAGTAGGCCCAAATAAGTAGGCTAAATGCAGTTCAAAACTGGTAAAAGGACTAAACAGGTGGCATAGCTTTGTTCAGTGGAGGACAACTGTAATGGGAGGCAGATGCAGTAGGCCCAAATAAGTAGGGTAAATGCAGTTCAAAACTGTAAAAGGACTAAACAGGTGGCATAGCTTTGTTCAGTGGAGGACAACTGTAATGGGAGGCAGACACAGTTAGTAGGCCCAAATGAGTAAGCTAAATGCAGTTCAAAACTGGTAAATGGACTAAACAGGCGGCATAGCTTTGTTCAGTGGAAGACAACTGTAATGGGAGGCAGATACAGTTAGTAGGCCCAAATAAGTAGGCTAAATGCAGTTCAAAACTGGTAAAAGGACTAAACAGGCATCATAGCTTTGTTCAGTGGAGGACAATTGTAATGGGAGGCAGACACAGTTAGTAGGCCCAAATAAGTAGGCTAAATGCAGTTCAACACTGTAAATGGATTTAACAGGCGGCATAGCTTTGTTCAGTGGAGGACAACTGTAATGGGAGGCAGACACAGTTAGTAGGCACAAATAAGTAGGCTAAATACAGTTCAAAACTGGTAAAAGGACTAAACAGGCGGCATAGCTTTGTTCAGTGGAGGACAACTATAATAGGAGGCAGACACAGTTAGTAGGCCCAAATAAGTAGGCTAAATGCAGTTCAAAACTGTTAAAAGGACTAAACAGGCGGCATAGCTTTGTTCAGTGGAGGACAACTGTAATGGGAGGCAGACACAGTTAATAGGCCCAAATAAGTAGGCTAAATGCAGTTCAAAACTGGTAAAAAGACTAAACAGGCGGCATAGCTTTGTTCAGTGGAGGACAACTGTAATGGGAGGCAGACACAGTTAGTAGGCACAAATAAGTAGGCTAAATACAGTTCAAAACTGGTAAAAGGACTAAACAGGCAGCATAGCTTTGTTCAGTGGAGGACAACTGTAAAGGGAGGCAGACACAGTTAGTAGGCCCAAATAAGTTGACTAAATGCAGTTCAAAACTGGTAAAAGGACTAAACAGGCAGCATAGCTTTGTTCAGTGGAGGACAACTATAATAGGAGGCAGACACAGTTAGTAGGCCCAAATAAGTAGGCTAAATGCAGTTCAAAACTGGTAAAAGGACTTAACAGGCGGCATAGCTTTGTTCAGTGGAGGACAACTGTAATGGGAGGCAGACCCAGTAGGCCCAAATAAGTAGGGTAAATGCAGTTCAAACCTGTAAAAGGACTAAACAGGCAGCATAGCTTTGTTCAGTGGAGGACAACTGTAATGGGAGGCAGACACAGTTAGTAGGCCCAAATAAGTAGGCTAAATGCAGTTCAAAACTGGTAAAAGGACTAAACAGGTGGCATAGCTTTGTTCAGTGGAGGACAACTGTAATGGGAGGCAGATGCAGTAGGCCCAAATAAGTAGGGTAAATGCAGTTCAAAACTGTAAAAGGACTAAACAGGTGGCATAGCTTTGTTCAGTGGAGGACAACTGTAATGGGAGGCAGACACAGTTAGTAGGCCCAAATGAGTAAGCTAAATGCAGTTCAAAACTGGTAAAAGGACTAAACAGGCGGCATAGCTTTGTTCAGTGGAAGACAACTGTAATGGGAGGCAGATACAGTTAGTAGGCCCAAATAAGTAGGCTAAATGCAGTTCAAAACTGGTAAAAGGACTAAACAGGCATCATAGCTTTGTTCAGTGGAGGACAATTGTAATGGGAGGCAGACACAGTTAGTAGGCCCAAATAAGTAGGCTAAATGCAGTTCAACACTATAAATGGATTTAACAGGCGGCATAGCTTTGTTCAGTGGAGGACAACTGTAATGGGAGGCAGACACAGTTAGTAGGCACAAATAAGTAGGCTAAATACAGTTCAAAACTGGTAAAAGGACTAAACAGGCAGCATAGCTTTGTTCAGTGGAGGACAACTGTAATGGGAGGCAGACACAGTTAGTAGGCCCAAATAAGTAGGCTAAATGCAGTTCAAAACTGGTAAAAGGACTAAACAGGCGGCATAGCTTTCTTCAGTGGAGGACAATTGTAATGGGAGGCAGACACAGTTAGTAGGCCCAAATAAGTAGGCTAAAAGCAGTTCAAAACTGTTAAAAGGACTAAACAGGCGGCATAGCTTTGTTCAGTGGAGGACAACTGTAATGGGAGGCAGACACAGTTAGTAGGCCCAAATAAGTAGGCTAAATGCAGTTCAAAACTGGTAAAAAGACTAAACAGGCGGCATAGCTTTGTTCAGTGGAGGACAACTGTAATGGGAGGCAGACACAGTAGGCCCAAATAAGTAGGCTAAATACAGTTCAAAACTGGTAAAAGGACTAAACAGGCATCATAGCTTTGTTCAGTGGAGGACAACTGTAATGGGAGGCAGACACAGTTAGTAGGCACAAATAAGTAGGCTAAATACAGTTCAAAACTGGTAAAAGGACTAAACAGGCAGCATAGCTTTGTTCAGTGGAGGACAACTGTAATGGGAGGCAGACACAGTTAGTAGGCCCAAATAAGTAGGCTAAATGCAGTTCAAAACTGGTAAAAGGACTAAACAGGCGGCATAGCTTTCTTCAGTGGAGGACAATTGTAATGGGAGGCAGACACAGTTAGTAGGCCCAAATAAGTAGGCTAAATGCAGTTCAAAACTGTTAAAAGGACTAAACAGGCGGCATAGCTTTGTTCAGTGGAGGACAACTGTAATGGGAGGCAGACACAGTTAGTAGGCCCAAATAAGTAGGCTAAATGCAGTTCAAAACTGTTAAAAGGACTAAACAGGCGGCATAGCTTTGTTCAGTGGAGGACAACTGTAATGGGAGGCAGACACAGTTAGTAGGCCCAAATAAGTAGGCTAAATGCAGTTCAAAACTGGTAAAAAGACTAAACAGGCGGCATAGCTTTGTTCAGTGGAGGACAACTGTAATGGGAGGCAGACACAGTAGGCCCAAATAAGTAGGCTAAATGCAGTTCAAAACTGGTAAAAGGAATAAACAGGCGGCATAGCTTTGTTCAGTGGAGGTCAACTGTAATGGGAGGCAGACACAGTTAGTAGGCCCAAATAAGTTGACTAAATGCAGTTCAAAACAGGTAAAAGGACTAAACAGGCGGCATAGCTTTGTTCAGTGGAGGACAAATATAATAGGAGGCAGGCACAGTTAGTAGGCCCAAATAAGTAGGCTAAATGCAGTTCAAAACTGGTAAAAGGACTTAACAGGCGGCATAGCTTTGTTCAGTGGAGGACAACTGTAATGGGAGGCAGACCCAGTAGGCCCAAATAAGTAGGGTAAATGCAGTTCAAACCTGTAAAAGGACTAAACAGGCAGCATAGCTTTGTTCAGTGGAGGACAACTGTAATGGGAGGCAGACACAGTTAGTAGGCCCAAATAAGTAGGCTAAATGCAGTTCAAAACTGGTAAAAGGACTAAACAGGTGGCATAGCTTTGTTCAGTGGAGGACAACTGTAATGGGAGGCAGATGCAGTAGGCCCAAATAAGTAGGGTAAATGCAGTTCAAAACTGTAAAAGGACTAAACAGGTGGCATAGCTTTGTTCAGTGGAGGACAACTGTAATGGGAGGCAGACACAGTTAGTAGGCCCAAATGAGTAAGCTAAATGCAGTTCAAAACTGGTAAAAGGACTAAACAGGCGGCATAGCTTTGTTCAGTGGAAGACAACTGTAATGGGAGGCAGATACAGTTAGTAGGCCCAAATAAGTAGGCTAAATGCAGTTCAAAACTGGTAAAAGGACTAAACAGGCATCATAGCTTTGTTCAGTGGAGGACAATTGTAATGGGAGGCAGACACAGTTAGTAGGCCCAAATAAGTAGGCTAAATGCAGTTCAACACTGTAAATGGATTTAACAGGCGGCATAGCTTTGTTCAGTGGAGGACAACTGTAATGGGAGGCAGGCACAGTTAGTAGGCACAAATAAGTAGGCTAAATACAGTTCAAAACTGGTAAAAGGACTAAACAGGCAGCATAGCTTTGTTCAGTGGAGGACAACTGTAATGGGAGGCAGACACAGTTAGTAGGCCCAAATAAGTAGGCTAAATGCAGTTCAAAACTGGTAAAAAGACTAAACAGGCGGCATAGCTTTGTTCAGTGGAGGACAACTGTAATGGGAGGCAGACACAGTAGGCCCAAATAAGTAGGCTAAATACAGTTCAAAACTGGTAAAAGGACTAAACAGGCAGCATAGCTTTGTTCAGTGGAGGACAACTGTAATGGGAGGTAGACACAGTTAGTAGGCCCAAATAAGTAGGCTAAATGCAGTTCAAAACTGGTAAAAGGACTAAACAGGCGGCATAGCTTTCTTCAGTGGAGGACAATTGTAATGGGAGGCAGACACAGTTAGTAGGCCCAAATAAGTAGGCTAAATGCAGTTCAAAACTGTTAAAAGGACTAAACAGGCGGCATAGCTTTGTTCAGTGGAGGACAACTGTAATGGGAGGCAGACACAGTTAGTAGGCCCAAATAAGTAGGCTAAATGCAGTTCAAAACTGGTAAAAAGACTAAACAGGCGGCATAGCTTTGTTCAGTGGAGGACAACTGTAATGGGAGGCAGACACAGTTAGTAGGCACAAATAAGTAGGCTAAATACAGTTCAAAACTGGTAAAAGGACTAAACAGGCAGCATAGCTTTGTTCAGTGGAGGACAACTGTAATGGGAGGCAGACACAGTTAGTAGGCCCAAATAAGTTGACTAAATGCAGTTCAAAACTGGTAAAAGGACTAAACAGGCGGCATAGCTTTGTTCAGTGGAGGACAACTGTAATGGGAGGCAGACACAGTTAGTAGGCACAAATAAGTAGGCTAAATACAGTTCAAAACTGGTAAAAGGACTAAACAGGCAGCATAGCTTTGTTCAGTGGAGGAAAACTGTAATGGGAGGCAGACACAGTTAGTAGGCCCAAATAAGTTGACTAAATGCAGTTCAAAACTGGTAAAAGGACTAAACAGGCGGCATAGCTTTCTTCAGTGGAGGACAATTGTAATGGGAGGCAGACACAGTTAGTAGGCCCAAATAAGTAGGCTAAATGCAGTTCAAAACTGTTAAAAGGACTAAACAGGCGGCATAGCTTTGTTCAGTGGAGGACAACTGTAATGGGAGGCAGACACAGTTAGTAGGCCCAAATAAGTAGGCTAAATGCAGTTCAAAACTGGTAAAAAGACTAAACAGGCGGCATAGCTTTGTTCAGTGGAGGACAACTGTAATGGGAGGCAGACACAGTTAGTAGGCACAAATAAGTAGGCTAAATACAGTTCAAAACTGGTAAAAGGACTAAACAGGCAGCATAGCTTTGTTCAGTGGAGGACAACTGTAATGGGAGGCAGACACAGTTAGTAGGCCCAAATAAGTTGACTAAATGCAGTTCAAAACTGGTAAAAGGACTAAACAGGCGGCATAGCTTTGTTCAGTGGAGGACAACTATAATAGGAGGCAGACACAGTTAGTAGGCCCAAATAAGTAGGCTAAATGCAGTTCAAAACTGTTAAAAGGACTAAACAGGCGGCATAGCTTTGTTCAGTGGAGGACAACTGTAATGGGAGGCAGACACAGTTAGTAGGCCCAAATAAGTAGGCTAAATGCAGTTCAAAACTGGTAAAAAGACTAAACAGGCGGCATAGCTGTGTTCAGTGGAGGACAACTGTAATGGGAGGCAGACACAGTTAGTAGGCACAAATAAGTAGGCTAAATACAATTCAAAACTGGTAAAAGGACTAAACAGGCAGCATAGCTTTGTTCAGTGGAGGACAACTGTAAAGGGAGGCAGACACAGTTAGTAGGCCCAAATAAGTTGACTAAATGCAGTTCAAAACTGGTAAAAGGACTAAACAGGCGGCATAGCTTTGTTCAGTGGAGGACAACTATAATAGGAGGCAGACACAGTTAGTAGGCCCAAATAAGTAGGCTAAATGCAGTTCAAAACTGGTAAAAGGACTTAACAGGCGGCATAGCTTTGTTCAGTGGAGGACAACTGTAATGGGAGGCAGACCCAGTAGGCCCAAATAAGTAGGGTAAATGCAGTTCAAACCTGTAAAAGGACTAAACAGGCAGCATAGCTTTGTTCAGTGGAGGACAACTGTAATGGGAGGCAGACACAGTTAGTAGGCCCAAATAAGTAGGCTAAATGCAGTTCAAACCTGGTAAAAGGACTAAACAGGTGGCATAGCTTTGTTCAGTGGAGGACAACTGTAATGGGAGGCAGATGCAGTAGGCCCAAATAAGTAGGGTAAATGCAGTTCAAAACTGTAAAAGGACTAAACAGGTGGCATAGCTTTGTTCAGTGGAGGACAACTGTAATGGGAGGCAGACACAGTTAGTAGGCCCAAATGAGTAAGCTAAATGCAGTTCAAAACTGGTAAAAGGACTAAACAGGCGGCATAGCTTTGTTCAGTGGAAGACAACTGTAATGGGAGGCAGATACAGTTAGTAGGCCCAAATAAGTAGGCTAAATGCAGTTCAAAACTGGTAAAAGGACTAAACAGGCATCATAGCTTTGTTCAGTGGAGGACAATTGTAATGGGAGGCAGACACAGTTAGTAGGCCCAAATAAGTAGGCTAAATGCAGTTCAACACTGTAAATGGATTTAACAGGCGGCATAGCTTTGTTCAGTGGAGGACAACTGTAATGGGAGGCAGACACAGTTAGTAGGCACAAATAAGTAGGCTAAATACAGTTCAAAACTGGTAAAAGGACTAAACAGGCAGCATAGCTTTGTTCAGTGGAGGACAACTGTAATGGGAGGCAGACACAGTTAGTAGGCCCAAATAAGTAGGCTAAATGCAGTTCAAAACTGGTAAAAGGACTAAACAGGCGGCATAGCTTTCTTCAGTGGAGGACAATTGTAATGGGAGGCAGACACAGTTAGTAGGCCCAAATAAGTAGGCTAAATGCAGTTCAAAACTGTTAAAAGGACTAAACAGGCGGCATAGCTTTGTTCAGTGGAGGACAACTGTAATGGGAGGCAGACACAGTTAGTAGGCCCAAATAAGTAGGCTAAATGCAGTTCAAAACTGGTAAAAAGACTAAACAGGCGGCATAGCTTTGTTCAGTGGAGGACAACTGTAATGGGAGGCAGACACAGTAGGCCCAAATAAGTAGGCTAAATACAGTTCAAAACTGGTAAAAGGACTAAACAGGCAGCATAGCTTTGTTCAGTGGAGGACAACTGTAATGGGAGGCAGACACAGTTAGTAGGCCCAAATAAGTAGGCTAAATGCAGTTCAAAACTGGTAAAAGGACTAAACAGGCATCATAGCTTTGTTCAGTGGAGGACAATTGTAATGGGAGGCAGACACAGTTAGTAGGCCCAAATAAGTAGGCTAAATGCAGTTCAACACTGTAAATGGATTTAACAGGCGGCATAGCTTTGTTCAGTGGAGGACAACTGTAATGGGAGGCAGACACAGTTAGTAGGCACAAATAAGTAGGCTAAATACAGTTCAAAACTGGTAAAAGGACTAAACAGGCGGCATAGCTTTCTTCAGTGGAGGACAATTGTAATGGGAGGCAGACACAGTTAGTAGGCCCAAATAAGTAGGCTAAATGCAGTTCAAAACTGTTAAAAGGACTAAACAGGCGGCATAGCTTTGTTCAGTGGAGGACAACTGTAATGGGAGGCAGACACAGTTAGTAGGCCCAAATAAGTAGGCTAAATGCAGTTCAAAACTGGTAAAAAGACTAAACAGGCGGCATAGCTGTGTTCAGTGGAGGACAACTGTAATGGGAGGCAGACACAGTTAGTAGGCACAAATAAGTAGGCTAAATACAGTTCAAAACTGGTAAAAGGACTAAACAGGCAGCATAGCTTTGTTCAGTGGAGGACAACTGTAATGGGAGGCAGACACAGCTAATAGGCCCAAATAAGTTGACTAAATGCAGTTCAAAACTGGTAAAAGGACTAAACAGGCGGCATAGCTTTGTTCAGTGGAGGACAACTGTAATGGGAGGCAGACACAGTTAGTAGGCACAAATAAGTAGGCTAAATACAGTTCAAAACTGGTAAAAGGACTAAACAGGCAGCATAGCTTTGTTCAGTGGAGGACAACTGTAATGGGAGGCAGACACAGTTAGTAGGCCCAAATAAGTTGCCTAAATGCAGTTCAAAACTGGTAAAAGGACTAAACAGGCGGCATAGCTTTCTTCAGTGGAGGACAATTGTAATGGGAGGCAGACACAGTTAGTAGGCCCAAATAAGTAGGCTAAATGCAGTTCAAAACTGTTAAAAGGACTAAACAGGCGGCATAGCTTTGTTCAGTGGAGGACAACTGTAATGGGAGGCAGACACAGTTAGTAGGCCCAAATAAGTAGGCTAAATGCAGTTCAAAACTGGTAAAAAGACTAAACAGGCGGCATAGCTTTGTTCAGTGGAGGACAACTGTAATGGGAGGCAGACACAGTTAGTAGGCACAAATAAGTAGGCTAAATACAGTTCAAAACTGGTAAAAGGACTAAACAGGCAGCATAGCTTTGTTCAGTGGAGGACAACTGTAATGGGAGGCAGACACAGTTAGTAGGCCCAAATAAGTTGACTAAATGCAGTTCAAAACTGGTAAAAGGACTAAACAGGCGGCATAGCTTTGTTCAGTGGAGGACAACTATAATAGGAGGCAGACACAGTTAGTAGGCACAAATAAGTAGGCTAAATGCAGTTCAAAACTGTTAAAAGGACTAAACAGGCGGCATAGCTTTGTTCAGTGGAGGACAACTGTAATGGGAGGCAGACACAGTTAGTAGGCCCAAATAAGTAGGCTAAATGCAGTTCAAAACTGGTAAAAAGACTAAACAGGCGGCATAGCTTTGTTCAGTGGAGGACAACTGTAATGGGAGGCAGACACAGTTAGTAGGCACAAATAAGTAGGCTAAATACAGTTCAAAACTGGTAAAAGGACTAAACAGGCAGCATAGCTTTGTTCAGTGGAGGACAACTGTAATGGGAGGCAGACACAGTTAGTAGGCCCAAATAAGTTGACTAAATGCAGTTCAAAACTGGTAAAAGGACTAAACAGGCGGCATAGCTTTGTTCAGTGGAGGACAACTATAATAGGAGGCAGACACAGTTAGTAGGCCCAAATAAGTAGGCTAAATGCAGTTCAAAACTGGTAAAAGGACTTAACAGGCGGCATAGCTTTGTTCAGTGGAGGACAACTGTAATGGGAGGCAGACCCAGTAGGCCCAAATAAGTAGGGTAAATGCAGTTCAAACCTGTAAAAGGACTAAACAGGCAGCATAGCTTTGTTCAGTGGAGGACAACTGTAATGGGAGGCAGACACAGTTAGTAGGCCCAAATAAGTAGGCTAAATGCAGTTCAAAACTGGTAAAAGGACTAAACAGGTGGCATAGCTTTGTTCAGTGGAGGACAACTGTAATGGGAGGCAGATGCAGTAGGCCCAAATAAGTAGGGTAAATGCAGTTCAAAACTGTAAAAGGACTAAACAGGTGGCATAGCTTTGTTCAGTGGAGGACAACTGTAATGGGAGGCAGACACAGTTAGTAGGCCCAAATGAGTAAGCTAAATGCAGTTCAAAACTGGTAAATGGACTAAACAGGCGGCATAGCTTTGTTCAGTGGAAGACAACTGTAATGGGAGGCAGATACAGTTAGTAGGCCCAAATAAGTAGGCTAAATGCAGTTCAAAACTGGTAAAAGGACTAAACAGGCATCATAGCTTTGTTCAGTGGAGGACAATTGTAATGGGAGGCAGACACAGTTAGTAGGCCCAAATAAGTAGGCTAAATGCAGTTCAACACTGTAAATGGATTTAACAGGCGGCATAGCTTTGTTCAGTGGAGGACAACTGTAATGGGAGGCAGACACAGTTAGTAGGCACAAATAAGTAGGCTAAATACAGTTCAAAACTGGTAAAAGGACTAAACAGGCGGCATAGCTTTGTTCAGTGGAGGACAACTATAATAGGAGGCAGACACAGTTAGTAGGCCCAAATAAGTAGGCTAAATGCAGTTCAAAACTGTTAAAAGGACTAAACAGGCGGCATAGCTTTGTTCAGTGGAGGACAACTGTAATGGGAGGCAGACACAGTTAGTAGGCCCAAATAAGTAGGCTAAATGCAGTTCAAAACTGGTAAAAAGACTAAACAGGCGGCATAGCTTTGTTCAGTGGAGGACAACTGTAATGGGAGGCAGACACAGTTAGTAGGCACAAATAAGTAGGCTAAATACAGTTCAAAACTGGTAAAAGGACTAAACAGGCAGCATAGCTTTGTTCAGTGGAGGACAACTGTAAAGGGAGGCAGACACAGTTAGTAGGCCCAAATAAGTTGACTAAATGCAGTTCAAAACTGGTAAAAGGACTAAACAGGCGGCATAGCTTTGTTCAGTGGAGGACAACTATAATAGGAGGCAGACACAGTTAGTAGGCCCAAATAAGTAGGCTAAATGCAGTTCAAAACTGGTAAAAGGACTTAACAGGCGGCATAGCTTTGTTCAGTGGAGGACAACTGTAATGGGAGGCAGACCCAGTAGGCCCAAATAAGTAGGGTAAATGCAGTTCAAACCTGTAAAAGGACTAAACAGGCAGCATAGCTTTGTTCAGTGGAGGACAACTGTAATGGGAGGCAGACACAGTTAGTAGGCCCAAATAAGTAGGCTAAATGC
The DNA here is from genome assembly GCF_051348905.1 of Ranitomeya variabilis. Lineage (NCBI taxonomy): Eukaryota > Metazoa > Chordata > Amphibia > Anura > Dendrobatidae > Ranitomeya > Ranitomeya variabilis. The sequence continues at coordinate 304,169,866 of NC_135234.1, read as the reverse complement.
AGTTCAAAACTGGTAAAAGGACTAAACAGGTGGCATAGCTTTGTTCAGTGGAGGACAACTGTAATGGGAGGCAGATGCAGTAGGCCCAAATAAGTAGGGTAAATGCAGTTCAAAACTGTAAAAGGACTAAACAGGTGGCATAGCTTTGTTCAGTGGAGGACAACTGTAATGGGAGGCAGACACAGTTAGTAGGCCCAAATGAGTAAGCTAAATGCAGTTCAAAACTGGTAAAAGGACTAAACAGGCGGCATAGCTTTGTTCAGTGGAAGACAACTGTAATGGGAGGCAGATACAGTTAGTAGGCCCAAATAAGTAGGCTAAATGCAGTTCAAAACTGGTAAAAGGACTAAACAGGCATCATAGCTTTGTTCAGTGGAGGACAATTGTAATGGGAGGCAGACACAGTTAGTAGGCCCAAATAAGTAGGCTAAATGCAGTTCAACACTGTAAATGGATTTAACAGGCGGCATAGCTTTGTTCAGTGGAGGACAACTGTAATGGGAGGCAGACACAGTTAGTAGGCACAAATAAGTAGGCTAAATACAGTTCAAAACTGGTAAAAGGACTAAACAGGCAGCATAGCTTTGTTCAGTGGAGGACAACTGTAATGGGAGGCAGACACAGTTAGTAGGCCCAAATAAGTAGGCTAAATGCAGTTCAAAACTGGTAAAAGGACTAAACAGGCGGCATAGCTTTCTTCAGTGGAGGACAATTGTAATGGGAGGCAGACACAGTTAGTAGGCCCAAATAAGTAGGCTAAATGCAGTTCAAAACTGTTAAAAGGACTAAACAGGCGGCATAGCTTTGTTCAGTGGAGGACAACTGTAATGGGAGGCAGACACAGTTAGTAGGCCCAAATAAGTAGGCTAAATGCAGTTCAAAACTGGTAAAAAGACTAAACAGGCGGCATAGCTTTGTTCAGTGGAGGACAACTGTAATGGGAGGCAGACACAGTAGGCCCAAATAAGTAGGCTAAATACAGTTCAAAACTGGTAAAAGGACTAAACAGGCATCATAGCTTTGTTCAGTGGAGGACAACTGTAATGGGAGGCAGACACAGTTAGTAGGCACAAATAAGTAGGCTAAATACAGTTCAAAACTGGTAAAAGGACTAAACAGGCAGCATAGCTTTGTTCAGTGGAGGACAACTGTAATGGGAGGCAGACACAGTTAGTAGGCCCAAATAAGTTGACTAAATGCAGTTCAAAACTGGTAAAAGGACTAAACAGGCGGCATAGCTTTGTTCAGTGGAGGACAACTGTAATGGGAGGCAGACACAGTTAGTAGGCCCAAATAAGTAGGCTAAATGCAGTTCAAAACTGGTAAAAAGACTAAACAGGCGGCATAGCTTTGTTCAGTGGAGGACAACTGTAATGGGAGGCAGACACAGTTAGTAGGCACAAATAAGTAGGCTAAATACAGTTCAAAACTGGTAAAAGGACTAAACAGGCAGCATAGCTTTGTTCAGTGGAGGACAACTGTAAAGGGAGGCAGACACAGTTAGTAGGCCCAAATAAGTTGACTAAATGCAGTTCAAAACTGGTAAAAGGACTAAACAGGCGGCATAGCTTTGTTCAGTGGAGGACAACTATAATAGGAGGCAGACACAGTTAGTAGGCCCAAATAAGTAGGCTAAATGCAGTTCAAAACTGGTAAAAGGACTTAACAGGCGGCATAGCTTTGTTCAGTGGAGGACAACTGTAATGGGAGGCAGACCCAGTAGGCCCAAATAAGTAGGGTAAATGCAGTTCAAACCTGTAAAAGGACTAAACAGGCAGCATAGCTTTGTTCAGTGGAGGACAACTGTAATGGGAGGCAGACACAGTTAGTAGGCCCAAATAAGTAGGCTAAATGCAGTTCAAAACTGGTAAAAGGACTAAACAGGTGGCATAGCTTTGTTCAGTGGAGGACAACTGTAATGGGAGGCAGATGCAGTAGGCCCAAATAAGTAGGGTAAATGCAGTTCAAAACTGTAAAAGGACTAAACAGGTGGCATAGCTTTGTTCAGTGGAGGACAACTGTAATGGGAGGCAGACACAGTTAGTAGGCCCAAATGAGTAAGCTAAATGCAGTTCAAAACTGGTAAAAGGACTAAACAGGCGGCATAGCTTTGTTCAGTGGAAGACAACTGTAATGGGAGGCAGATACAGTTAGTAGGCCCAAATAAGTAGGCTAAATGCAGTTCAAAACTGGTAAAAGGACTAAACAGGCATCATAGCTTTGTTCAGTGGAGGACAATTGTAATGGGAGGCAGACACAGTTAGTAGGCCCAAATAAGTAGGCTAAATGCAGTTCAACACTGTAAATGGATTTAACAGGCGGCATAGCTTTGTTCAGTGGAGGACAACTGTAATGGGAGGCAGACACAGTTAGTAGGCACAAATAAGTAGGCTAAATACAGTTCAAAACTGGTAAAAGGACTAAACAGGCAGCATAGCTTTGTTCAGTGGAGGACAACTGTAATGGGAGGCAGACACAGTTAGTAGGCCCAAATAAGTAGGCTAAATGCAGTTCAAAACTGGTAAAAGGACTAAACAGGCGGCATAGCTTTCTTCAGTGGAGGACAATTGTAATGGGAGGCAGACACAGTTAGTAGGCCCAAATAAGTAGGCTAAATGCAGTTCAAAACTGTTAAAAGGACTAAACAGGCGGCATAGCTTTGTTCAGTGGAGGACAACTGTAATGGGAGGCAGACACAGTTAGTAGGCCCAAATAAGTAGGCTAAATGCAGTTCAAAACTGGTAAAAAGACTAAACAGGCGGCATAGCTTTGTTCAGTGGAGGACAACTGTAATGGGAGGCAGACACAGTAGGCCCAAATAAGTAGGCTAAATACAGTTCAAAACTGGTAAAAGGACTAAACAGGCATCATAGCTTTGTTCAGTGGAGGACAACTGTAATGGGAGGCAGACACAGTTAGTAGGCACAAATAAGTAGGCTAAATACAGTTCAAAACTGGTAAAAGGACTAAACAGGCAGCATAGCTTTGTTCAGTGGAGGACAACTGTAATGGGAGGCAGACACAGTTAGTAGGCCCAAATAAGTTGACTAAATGCAGTTCAAAACTGGTAAAAGGACTAAACAGGCGGCATAGCTTTGTTCAGTGGAGGACAACTGTAATGGGAGGCAGACACAGTTAGTAGGCACAAATAAGTAGGCTAAATACAGTTCAAAACTGGTAAAAGGACTAAACAGGCAGCATAGCTTTGTTCAGTGGAGGACAACTGTAATGGGAGGCAGACACAGTTAGTAGGCCCAAATAAGTTGACTAAATGCAGTTCAAAACTGGTAAAAGGACTAAACAGGCGGCATAGCTTTCTTCAGTGGAGGACAATTGTAATGGGAGGCAGACACAGTTAGTAGGCCCAAATAAGTAGGCTAAATGCAGTTCAAAACTGTTAAAAGGACTAAACAGGCGGCATAGCTTTGTTCAGTGGAGGACAACTGTAATGGGAGGCAGACACAGTTAGTAGGCCCAAATAAGTAGGCTAAATGCAGTTCAAAACTGGTAAAAAGACTAAACAGGCGGCATAGCTTTGTTCAGTGGAGGACAACTGTAATGGGAGGCAGACACAGTTAGTAGGCACAAATAAGTAGGCTAAATACAGTTCAAAACTGGTAAAAGGACTAAACAGGCAGCATAGCTTTGTTCAGTGGAGGACAACTGTAATGGGAGGCAGACACAGTTAGTAGGCCCAAATAAGTTGACTAAATGCAGTTCAAAACTGGTAAAAGGACTAAACAGGCGGCATAGCTTTGTTCAGTGGAGGACAACTATAATAGGAGGCAGACACAGTTAGTAGGCCCAAATAAGTAGGCTAAATGCAGTTCAAAACTGTTAAAAGGACTAAACAGGCGGCATAGCTTTGTTTAGTGGAGGACAACTGTAATGGGAGGCAGACACAGTTAGTAGGCCCAAATAAGTAGGCTAAATGCAGTTCAAAACTGGTAAAAAAGACTAAACAGGCGGCATAGCTTTGTTCAGTGGAGGACAACTGTAATGGGAGGCAGACACAGTTAGTAGGCCCAAATAAGTAGGCTAAATGCAGTTCAACACTGTAAATGGATTTAACAGGCGGCATAGCTTTGTTCAGTGGAGGACAACTGTAATGGGAGGCAGACACAGTTAGTAGGCACAAATAAGTAGGCTAAATACAGTTCAAAACTGGTAAAAGGACTAAACAGGTAGCATAGCTTTGTTCAGTGGAGGACAACTGTAATGGGAGGCAGACACAGTTAGTAGGCCCAAATAAGTAGGCTAAATGCAGTTCAAAACTGGTAAAAGGACTAAACAGGCGGCATAGCTTTCTTCAGTGGAGGACAATTGTAATGGGAGGCAGACACAGTTAGTAGGCCCAAATAAGTAGGCTAAATGCAGTTCAAAACTGTTAAAAGGACTAAACAGGCGGCATAGCTTTGTTCAGTGGAGGACAACTGTAATGGGAGGCAGACACAGTTAGTAGGCCCAAATAAGTAGGCTAAATGCAGTTCAAAACTGGTAAAAAGACTAAACAGGCGGCATAGCTTTGTTCAGTGGAGGACAACTGTAATGGGAGGCAGACACAGTAGGCCCAAATAAGTAGGCTAAATACAGTTCAAAACTGGTAAAAGGACTAAACAGGCAGCATAGCTTTGTTCAGTGGAGGACAACTGTAATGGGAGGCAGACACAGTTAGTAGGCCCAAATAAGTAGGCTAAATGCAGTTCAAAACTGGTAAAAGGACTAAACAGGCATCATAGCTTTGTTCAGTGGAGGACAATTGTAATGGGAGGCAGACACAGTTAGTAGGCCCAAATAAGTAGGCTAAATGCAGTTCAACACTGTAAATGGATTTAACAGGCGGCATAGCTTTGTTCAGTGGAGGACAACTGTAATGGGAGGCAGACACAGTTAGTAGGCACAAATAAGTAGGCTAAATACAGTTCAAAACTGGTAAAAGGACTAAACAGGCGGCATAGCTTTCTTCAGTGGAGGACAATTGTAATGGGAGGCAGACACAGTTAGTAGGCCCAAATAAGTAGGCTAAATGCAGTTCAAAACTGTTAAAAGGACTAAACAGGCGGCATAGCTTTGTTCAGTGGAGGACAACTGTAATGGGAGGCAGACACAGTTAGTAGGCCCAAATAAGTAGGCTAAATGCAGTTCAAAACTGGTAAAAAGACTAAACAGGCGGCATAGCTGTGTTCAGTGGAGGACAACTGTAATGGGAGGCAGACACAGTTAGTAGGCACAAATAAGTAGGCTAAATACAGTTCAAAACTGGTAAAAGGACTAAACAGGCAGCATAGCTTTGTTCAGTGGAGGACAACTGTAATGGGAGGCAGACACAGTTAGTAGGCCCAAATAAGTTGACTAAATGCAGTTCAAAACTGGTAAAAGGACTAAACAGGCGGCATAGCTTTGTTCAGTGGAGGACAACTGTAATGGGAGGCAGACACAGTTAGTAGGCACAAATAAGTAGGCTAAATACAGTTCAAAACTGGTAAAAGGACTAAACAGGCAGCATAGCTTTGTTCAGTGGAGGACAACTGTAATGGGAGGCAGACACAGTTAGTAGGCCCAAATAAGTTGACTAAATGCAGTTCAAAACTGGTAAAAGGACTAAACAGGCGGCATAGCTTTCTTCAGTGGAGGACAATTGTAATGGGAGGCAGACACAGTTAGTAGGCCCAAATAAGTAGGCTAAATGCAGTTCAAAACTGTTAAAAGGACTAAACAGGCGGCATAGCTTTGTTCAGTGGAGGACAACTGTAATGGGAGGCAGACACAGTTAGTAGGCCCAAATAAGTAGGCTAAATGCAGTTCAAAACTGGTAAAAAGACTAAACAGGCGGCATAGCTTTGTTCAGTGGAGGACAACTGTAATGGGAGGCAGACACAGTTAGTAGGCACAAATAAGTAGGCTAAATACAGTTCAAAACTGGTAAAAGGACTAAACAGGCAGCATAGCTTTGTTCAGTGGAGGACAACTGTAATGGGAGGCAGACACAGTTAGTAGGCACAAATAAGTAGGCTAAATACAGTTCAAAACTGGTAAAAGGACTAAACAGGCAGCATAGCTTTGTTCAGTGGAGGACAACTGTAATGGGAGGCAGACACAGTTAGTAGGCCCAAATAAGTTGACTAAATGCAGTTCAAAACTGGTAAAAGGACTAAACAGGCGGCATAGCTTTGTTCAGTGGAGGACAACTATAATAGGAGGCAGACACAGTTAGTAGGCCCAAATAAGTAGGCTAAATGCAGTTCAAAACTGGTAAAAGGACTTAACAGGCGGCATAGCTTTGTTCAGTGGAGGACAACTGTAATGGGAGGCAGACCCAGTAGGCCCAAATAAGTAGGGTAAATGCAGTTCAAACCTGTAAAAGGACTAAACAGGCAGCATAGCTTTGTTCAGTGGAGGACAACTGTAATGGGAGGCAGACACAGTTAGTAGGCCCAAATAAGTAGGCTAAATGCAGTTCAAAACTGGTAAAAGGACTAAACAGGTGGCATAGCTTTGTTCAGTGGAGGACAACTGTAATGGGAGGCAGATGCAGTAGGCCCAAATAAGTAGGGTAAATGCAGTTCAAAACTGTAAAAGGACTAAACAGGTGGCATAGCTTTGTTCAGTGGAGGACAACTGTAATGGGAGGCAGACACAGTTAGTAGGCCCAAATGAGTAAGCTAAATGCAGTTCAAAACTGGTAAATGGACTAAACAGGCGGCATAGCTTTGTTCAGTGGAAGACAACTGTAATGGGAGGCAGATACAGTTAGTAGGCCCAAATAAGTAGGCTAAATGCAGTTCAAAACTGGTAAAAGGACTAAACAGGCATCATAGCTTTGTTCAGTGGAGGACAATTGTAATGGGAGGCAGACACAGTTAGTAGGCCCAAATAAGTAGGCTAAATGCAGTTCAACACTGTAAATGGATTTAACAGGCGGCATAGCTTTGTTCAGTGGAGGACAACTGTAATGGGAGGCAGACACAGTTAGTAGGCACAAATAAGTAGGCTAAATACAGTTCAAAACTGGTAAAAGGACTAAACAGGCGGCATAGCTTTGTTCAGTGGAGGACAACTATAATAGGAGGCAGACACAGTTAGTAGGCCCAAATAAGTAGGCTAAATGCAGTTCAAAACTGTTAAAAGGACTAAACAGGCGGCATAGCTTTGTTCAGTGGAGGACAACTGTAATGGGAGGCAGACACAGTTAGTAGGCCCAAATAAGTAGGCTAAATGCAGTTCAAAACTGGTAAAAAGACTAAACAGGCGGCATAGCTTTGTTCAGTGGAGGACAACTGTAATGGGAGGCAGACACAGTTAGTAGGCACAAATAAGTAGGCTAAATACAGTTCAAAACTGGTAAAAGGACTAAACAGGCAGCATAGCTTTGTTCAGTGGAGGACAACTGTAAAGGGAGGCAGACACAGTTAGTAGGCCCAAATAAGTTGACTAAATGCAGTTCAAAACTGGTAAAAGGACTAAACAGGCGGCATAGCTTTGTTCAGTGGAGGACAACTATAATAGGAGGCAGACACAGTTAGTAGGCCCAAATAAGTAGGCTAAATGCAGTTCAAAACTGGTAAAAGGACTTAACAGGCGGCATAGCTTTGTTCAGTGGAGGACAACTGTAATGGGAGGCAGACCCAGTAGGCCCAAATAAGTAGGGTAAATGCAGTTCAAACCTGTAAAAGGACTAAACAGGCAGCATAGCTTTGTTCAGTGGAGGACAACTGTAATGGGAGGCAGACACAGTTAGTAGGCCCAAATAAGTAGGCTAAATGCAGTTCAAAACTGGTAAAAGGACTAAACAGGTGGCATAGCTTTGTTCAGTGGAGGACAACTGTAATGGGAGGCAGATGCAGTAGGCCCAAATAAGTAGGGTAAATGCAGTTCAAAACTGTAAAAGGACTAAACAGGTGGCATAGCTTTGTTCAGTGGAGGACAACTGTAATGGGAGGCAGACACAGTTAGTAGGCCCAAATGAGTAAGCTAAATGCAGTTCAAAACTGGTAAAAGGACTAAACAGGCGGCATAGCTTTGTTCAGTGGAAGACAACTGTAATGGGAGGCAGATACAGTTAGTAGGCCCAAATAAGTAGGCTAAATGCAGTTCAAAACTGGTAAAAGGACTAAACAGGCATCATAGCTTTGTTCAGTGGAGGACAATTGTAATGGGAGGCAGACACAGTTAGTAGGCCCAAATAAGTAGGCTAAATGCAGTTCAACACTGTAAATGGATTTAACAGGCGGCATAGCTTTGTTCAGTGGAGGACAACTGTAATGGGAGGCAGACACAGTTAGTAGGCACAAATAAGTAGGCTAAATACAGTTCAAAACTGGTAAAAGGACTAAACAGGCAGCATAGCTTTGTTCAGTGGAGGACAACTGTAATGGGAGGCAGACACAGTTAGTAGGCCCAAATAAGTAGGCTAAATGCAGTTCAAAACTGGTAAAAGGACTAAACAGGCGGCATAGCTTTCTTCAGTGGAGGACAATTGTAATGGGAGGCAGACACAGTTAGTAGGCCCAAATAAGTAGGCTAAATGCAGTTCAAAACTGTTAAAAGGACTAAACAGGCGGCATAGCTTTGTTCAGTGGAGGACAACTGTAATGGGAGGCAGACACAGTTAGTAGGCCCAAATAAGTAGGCTAAATGCAGTTCAAAACTGGTAAAAAGACTAAACAGGCGGCATAGCTTTGTTCAGTGGAGGACAACTGTAATGGGAGGCAGACACAGTAGGCCCAAATAAGTAGGCTAAATACAGTTCAAAACTGGTAAAAGGACTAAACAGGCATCATAGCTTTGTTCAGTGGAGGACAACTGTAATGGGAGGCAGACACAGTTAGTAGGCACAAATAAGTAGGCTAAATACAGTTCAAAACTGGTAAAAGGACTAAACAGGCAGCATAGCTTTGTTCAGTGGAGGACAACTGTAATGGGAGGCAGACACAGTTAGTAGGCCCAAATAAGTAGGCTAAATGCAGTTCAAAACTGGTAAAAGGACTAAACAGGCGGCATAGCTTTCTTCAGTGGAGGACAATTGTAATGGGAGGCAGACACAGTTAGTAGGCCCAAATAAGTAGGCTAAATGCAGTTCAAAACTGTTAAAAGGACTAAACAGGCGGCATAGCTTTGTTCAAAGGAGGACAACTGTAATGGGAGGCAGACACAGTTAGTAGGCCCAAATAAGTAGGCTAAATGCAGTTCAAAACTGTTAAAAGGACTAAACAGGCGGCATAGCTTTGTTCAGTGGAGGACAACTGTAATGGGAGGCAGACACAGTTAGTAGGCCCAAATAAGTAGGCTAAATGCAGTTCAAAACTGGTAAAAAGACTAAACAGGCGGCATAGCTTTGTTCAGTGGAGGACAACTGTAATGGGAGGCAGACACAGTAGGCCCAAATAAGTAGGCTAAATGCAGTTCAAAACTGGTAAAAGGAATAAACAGGCGGCATAGCTTTGTTCAGTGGAGGTCAACTGTAATGGGAGGCAGACACAGTTAGTAGGCCCAAATAAGTTGACTAAATGCAGTTCAAAACAGGTAAAAGGACTAAACAGGCGGCATAGCTTTGTTCAGTGGAGGACAAATATAATAGGAGGCAGACACAGTTAGTAGGCCCAAATAAGTAGGCTAAATGCAGTTCAAAACTGGTAAAAGGACTTAACAGGCGGCATAGCTTTGTTCAGTGGAGGACAACTGTAATGGGAGGCAGACCCAGTAGGCCCAAATAAGTAGGGTAAATGCAGTTCAAACCTGTAAAAGGACTAAACAGGCAGCATAGCTTTGTTCAGTGGAGGACAACTGTAATGGGAGGCAGACACAGTTAGTAGGCCCAAATAAGTAGGCTAAATGCAGTTCAAAACTGGTAAAAGGACTAAACAGGTGGCATAGCTTTGTTCAGTGGAGGACAACTGTAATGGGAGGCAGATGCAGTAGGCCCAAATAAGTAGGGTAAATGCAGTTCAAAACTGTAAAAGGACTAAACAGGTGGCATAGCTTTGTTCAGTGGAGGACAACTGTAATGGGAGGCAGACACAGTTAGTAGGCCCAAATGAGTAAGCTAAATGCAGTTCAAAACTGGTAAAAGGACTAAACAGGCGGCATAGCTTTGTTCAGTGGAAGACAACTGTAATGGGAGGCAGATACAGTTAGTAGGCCCAAATAAGTAGGCTAAATGCAGTTCAAAACTGGTAAAAGGACTAAACAGGCATCATAGCTTTGTTCAGTGGAGGACAATTGTAATGGGAGGCAGACACAGTTAGTAGGCCCAAATAAGTAGGCTAAATGCAGTTCAACACTGTAAATGGATTTAACAGGCGGCATAGCTTTGTTCAGTGGAGGACAACTGTAATGGGAGGCAGGCACAGTTAGTAGGCACAAATAAGTAGGCTAAATACAGTTCAAAACTGGTAAAAGGACTAAACAGGCAGCATAGCTTTGTTCAGTGGAGGACAACTGTAATGGGAGGCAGACACAGTTAGTAGGCCCAAATAAGTAGGCTAAATGCAGTTCAAAACTGGTAAAAAGACTAAACAGGCGGCATAGCTTTGTTCAGTGGAGGACAACTGTAATGGGAGGCAGACACAGTAGGCCCAAATAAGTAGGCTAAATACAGTTCAAAACTGGTAAAAGGACTAAACAGGCAGCATAGCTTTGTTCAGTGGAGGACAACTGTAATGGGAGGTAGACACAGTTAGTAGGCCCAAATAAGTAGGCTAAATGCAGTTCAAAACTGGTAAAAGGACTAAACAGGCGGCATAGCTTTCTTCAGTGGAGGACAATTGTAATGGGAGGCAGACACAGTTAGTAGGCCCAAATAAGTAGGCTAAATGCAGTTCAAAACTGTTAAAAGGACTAAACAGACGGCATAGCTTTGTTCAGTGGAGGACAACTGTAATGGGAGGCAGACACAGTTAGTAGGCCCAAATAAGTAGGCTAAATGCAGTTCAAAACTGGTAAAAAGACTAAACAGGCGGCATAGCTTTGTTCAGTGGAGGACAACTGTAATGGGAGGCAGACACAGTAGGCACAAATAAGTAGGCTAAATACAGTTCAAAACTGGTAAAAGGACTAAACAGGCAGCATAGCTTTGTTCAGTGGAGGACAACTGTAATGGGAGGCAGACACAGTTAGTAGGCCCAAATAAGTTGACTAAATGCAGTTCAAAACTGGTAAAAGGACTAAACAGGCGGCATAGCTTTGTTCAGTGGAGGACAACTGTAATGGGAGGCAGACACAGTTAGTAGGCACAAATAAGTAGGCTAAATACAGTTCAAAACTGGTAAAAGGACTAAACAGGCAGCATAGCTTTGTTCAGTGGAGGAAAACTGTAATGGGAGGCAGACACAGTTAGTAGGCCCAAATAAGTTGACTAAATGCAGTTCAAAACTGGTAAAAGGACTAAACAGGCGGCATAGCTTTCTTCAGTGGAGGACAATTGTAATGGGAGGCAGACACAGTTAGTAGGCCCAAATAAGTAGGCTAAATGCAGTTCAAAACTGTTAAAAGGACTAAACAGGCGGCATAGCTTTGTTCAGTGGAGGACAACTGTAATGGGAGGCAGACACAGTTAGTAGGCCCAAATAAGTAGGCTAAATGCAGTTCAAAACTGGTAAAAAGACTAAACAGGCGGCATAGCTTTGTTCAGTGGAGGACAACTGTAATGGGAGGCAGACACAGTTAGTAGGCACAAATAAGTAGGCTAAATACAGTTCAAAACTGGTAAAAGGACTAAACAGGCAGCATAGCTTTGTTCAGTGGAGGACAACTGTAATGGGAGGCAGACACAGTTAGTAGGCCCAAATAAGTTGACTAAATGCAGTTCAAAACTGGTAAAAGGACTAAACAGGCGGCATAGCTTTGTTCAGTGGAGGACAACTATAATAGGAGGCAGACACAGTTAGTAGGCCCAAATAAGTAGGCTAAATGCAGTTCAAAACTGTTAAAAGGACTAAACAGGCGGCATAGCTTTGTTCAGTGGAGGACAACTGTAATGGGAGGCAGACACAGTTAGTAGGCCCAAATAAGTAGGCTAAATGCAGTTCAAAACTGGTAAAAAGACTAAACAGGCGGCATAGCTTTGTTCAGTGGAGGACAACTGTAATGGGAGGCAGACACAGTTAGTAGGCACAAATAAGTAGGCTAAATACAATTCAAAACTGGTAAAAGGACTAAACAGGCAGCATAGCTTTGTTCAGTGGAGGACAACTGTAAAGGGAGGCAGACACAGTTAGTAGGCCCAAATAAGTTGACTAAATGCAGTTCAAAACTGGTAAAAGGACTAAACAGGCGGCATAGCTTTGTTCAGTGGAGGACAACTATAATAGGAGGCAGACACAGTTAGTAGGCCCAAATAAGTAGGCTAAATGCAGTTCAAAACTGGTAAAAGGACTTAACAGGCGGCATAGCTTTGTTCAGTGGAGGACAACTGTAATGGGAGGCAGACCCAGTAGGCCCAAATAAGTAGGGTAAATGCAGTTCAAACCTGTAAAAGGACTAAACAGGCAGCATAGCTTTGTTCAGTGGAGGACAACTGTAATGGGAGGCAGACACAGTTAGTAGGCCCAAATAAGTAGGCTAAATGCAGTTCAAAACTGGTAAAAGGACTAAACAGGTGGCATAGCTTTGTTCAGTGGAGGACAACTGTAATGGGAGGCAGATGCAGTAGGCCCAAATAAGTAGGGTAAATGCAGTTCAAAACTGTAAAAGGACTAAACAGGTGGCATAGCTTTGTTCAGTGGAGGACAACTGTAATGGGAGGCAGACACAGTTAGTAGGCCCAAATGAGTAAGCTAAATGCAGTTCAAAACTGGTAAAAGGACTAAACAGGCGGCATAGCTTTGTTCAGTGGAAGACAACTGTAATGGGAGGCAGATACAGTTAGTAGGCCCAAATAAGTAGGCTAAATGCAGTTCAAAACTGGTAAAAGGACTAAACAGGCATCATAGCTTTGTTCAGTGGAGGACAATTGTAATGGGAGGCAGACACAGTTAGTAGGCCCAAATAAGTAGGCTAAATGCAGTTCAACACTGTAAATGGATTTAACAGGCGGCATAGCTTTGTTCAGTGGAGGACAACTGTAATGGGAGGCAGACACAGTTAGTAGGCACAAATAAGTAGGCTAAATACAGTTCAAAACTGGTAAAAGGACTAAACAGGCAGCATAGCTTTGTTCAGTGGAGGACAACTGTAATGGGAGGCAGACACAGTTAGTAGGCCCAAATAAGTAGGCTAAATGCAGTTCAAAACTGGTAAAAGGACTAAACAGGCGGCATAGCTTTCTTCAGTGGAGGACAATTGTAATGGGAGGCAGACACAGTTAGTAGGCCCAAATAAGTAGGCTAAATGCAGTTCAAAACTGTTAAAAGGACTAAACAGGCGGCATAGCTTTGTTCAGTGGAGGACAACTGTAATGGGAGGCAGACACAGTTAGTAGGCCCAAATAAGTAGGCTAAATGCAGTTCAAAACTGGTAAAAAGACTAAACAGGCGGCATAGCTTTGTTCAGTGGAGGACAACTGTAATGGGAGGCAGACACAGTAGGCCCAAATAAGTAGGCTAAATACAGTTCAAAACTGGTAAAAGGACTAAACAGGCAGCATAGCTTTGTTCAGTGGAGGACAACTGTAATGGGAGGCAGACACACTTAGTAGGCCCAAATAAGTAGGCTAAATGCAGTTCAAAACTGGTAAAAGGACTAAACAGGCATCATAGCTTTGTTCAGTGGAGGACAATTGTAATGGGAGGCAGACACAGTTAGTAGGCCCAAATAAGTAGGCTAAATGCAGTTCAACACTGTAAATGGATTTAACAGGCGGCATAGCTTTGTTCAGTGGAGGACAACTGTAATGGGAGGCAGACACAGTTAGTAGGCACAAATAAGTAGGCTAAATACAGTTCAAAACTGGTAAAAGGACTAAACAGGCAGCATAGCTTTGTTCAGTGGAGGACAACTGTAATGGGAGGCAGACACAGTTAGTAGGCCCAAATAAGTTGACTAAATGCAGTTCAAAACTGGTAAAAGGACTAAACAGGCGGCATAGCTTTGTTCAGTGGAGGACAACTGTAATGGGAGGCAGACACAGTTAGTAGGCACAAATAAGTAGGCTAAATACAGTTCAAAACTGGTAAAAGGACTAAACAGGCAGCATAGCTTTGTTCAGTGGAGGACAACTGTAATGGGAGGCAGACACAGTTAGTAGGCCCAAATAAGTTGACTAAATGCAGTTCAAAACTGGTAAAAGGACTAAACAGGCGGCATAGCTTTCTTCAGTGGAGGACAATTGTAATGGGAGGCAGACACAGTTAGTAGGCCCAAATAAGTAGGCTAAATGCAGTTCAAAACTGTTAAAAGGACTAAACAGGCGGCATAGCTTTGTTCAGTGGAGGACAACTGTAATGGGAGGCAGACACAGTTAGTAGGCCCAAATAAGTAGGCTAAATGCAGTTCAAAACTGGTAAAAAGACTAAACAGGCGGCATAGCTTTGTTCAGTGGAGGACAACTGTAATGGGAGGCAGACACAGTTAGTAGGCACAAATAAGTAGGCTAAATACAGTTCAAAACTGGTAAAAGGACTAAACAGGCAGCATAGCTTTGTTCAGTGGAGGACAACTGTAATGGGAGGCAGACACAGTTAGTAGGCCCAAATAAGTTGACTAAATGCAGTTCAAAACTGGTAAAAGGACTAAACAGGCGGCATAGCTTTGTTCAGTGGAGGACAACTATAATAGGAGGCAGACACAGTTAGTAGGCACAAATAAGTAGGCTAAATGCAGTTCAAAACTGTTAAAAGGACTAAACAGGCGGCATAGCTTTGTTCAGTGGAGGACAACTGTAATGGGAGGCAGACACAGTTAGTAGGCCCAAATAAGTAGGCTAAATGCAGTTCAAAACTGGTAAAAAGACTAAACAGGCGGCATAGCTTTGTTCAGTGGAGGACAACTGTAATGGGAGGCAGACACAGTTAGTAGGCACAAATAAGTAGGCTAAATACAGTTCAAAACTGGTAAAAGGACTAAACAGGCAGCATAGCTTTGTTCAGTGGAGGACAACTGTAATGGGAGGCAGACACAGTTAGTAGGCCCAAATAAGTTGACTAAATGCAGTTCAAAACTGGTAAAAGGACTAAACAGGCGGCATAGCTTTGTTCAGTGGAGGACAACTATAATAGGAGGCAGACACAGTTAGTAGGCCCAAATAAGTAGGCTAAATGCAGTTCAAAACTGGTAAAAGGACTTAACAGGCGGCATAGCTTTGTTCAGTGGAGGACAACTGTAATGGGAGGCAGACCCAGTAGGCCCAAATAAGTAGGGTAAATGCAGTTCAAACCTGTAAAAGGACTAAACAGGCAGCATAGCTTTGTTCAGTGGAGGACAACTGTAATGGGAGGCAGACACAGTTAGTAGGCCCAAATAAGTAGGCTAAATGCAGTTCAAAACTGGTAAAAGGACTAAACAGGTGGCATAGCTTTGTTCAGTGGAGGACAACTGTAATGGGAGGCAGATGCAGTAGGCCCAAATAAGTAGGGTAAATGCAGTTCAAAACTGTAAAAGGACTAAACAGGTGGCATAGCTTTGTTCAGTGGAGGACAACTGTAATGGGAGGCAGACACAGTTAGTAGGCCCAAATGAGTAAGCTAAATGCAGTTCAAAACTGGTAAATGGACTAAACAGGCGGCATAGCTTTGTTCAGTGGAAGACAACTGTAATGGGAGGCAGATACAGTTAGTAGGCCCAAATAAGTAGGCTAAATGCAGTTCAAAACTGGTAAAAGGACTAAACAGGCATCATAGCTTTGTTCAGTGGAGGACAATTGTAATGGGAGGCAGACACAGTTAGTAGGCCCAAATAAGTAGGCTAAATGCAGTTCAACACTGTAAATGGATTTAACAGGCGGCATAGCTTTGTTCAGTGGAGGACAACTGTAATGGGAGGCAGACACAGTTAGTAGGCACAAATAAGTAGGCTAAATACAGTTCAAAACTGGTAAAAGGACTAAACAGGCGGCATAGCTTTGTTCAGTGGAGGACAACTATAATAGGAGGCAGACACAGTTAGTAGGCCCAAATAAGTAGGCTAAATGCAGTTCAAAACTGTTAAAAGGACTAAACAGGCGGCATAGCTTTGTTCAGTGGAGGACAACTGTAATGGGAGGCAGACACAGTTAGTAGGCCCAAATAAGTAGGCTAAATGCAGTTCAAAACTGGTAAAAAGACTAAACAGGCGGCATAGCTTTGTTCAGTGGAGGACAACTGTAATGGGAGGCAGACACAGTTAGTAGGCACAAATAAGTAGGCTAAATACAGTTCAAAACTGGTAAAAGGACTAAACAGGCAGCATAGCTTTGTTCAGTGGAGGACAACTGTAAAGGGAGGCAGACACAGTTAGTAGGCCCAAATAAGTTGACTAAATGCAGTTCAAAACTGGTAAAAGGACTAAACAGGCGGCATAGCTTTGTTCAGTGGAGGACAACTATAATAGGAGGCAGACACAGTTAGTAGGCCCAAATAAGTAGGCTAAATGCAGTTCAAAACTGGTAAAAGGACTTAACAGGCGGCATAGCTTTGTTCAGTGGAGGACAACTGTAATGGGAGGCAGACCCAGTAGGCCCAAATAAGTAGGGTAAATGCAGTTCAAACCTGTAAAAGGACTAAACAGGCAGCATAGCTTTGTTCAGTGGAGGACAACTGTAATGGGAGGCAGACACAGTTAGTAGGCCCAAATAAGTAGGCTAAATGCAGTTCAAAACTGGTAAAAGGACTAAACAGGTGGCATAGCTTTGTTCAGTGGAGGACAACTGTAATGGGAGGCAGATGCAGTAGGCCCAAATAAGTAGGGTAAATGCAGTTCAAAACTGTAAAAGGACTAAACAGGTGGCATAGCTTTGTTCAGTGGAGGACAACTGTAATGGGAGGCAGACACAGTTAGTAGGCCCAAATGAGTAAGCTAAATGCAGTTCAAAACTGGTAAAAGGACTAAACAGGCGGCATAGCTTTGTTCAGTGGAAGACAACTGTAATGGGAGGCAGATACAGTTAGTAGGCCCAAATAAGTAGGCTAAATGCAGTTCAAAACTGGTAAAAGGACTAAACAGGCATCATAGCTTTGTTCAGTGGAGGACAATTGTAATGGGAGGCAGACACAGTTAGTAGGCCCAAATAAGTAGGCTAAATGCAGTTCAACACTGTAAATGGATTTAACAGGCGGCATAGCTTTGTTCAGTGGAGGACAACTGTAATGGGAGGCAGACACAGTTAGTAGGCACAAATAAGTAGGCTAAATACAGTTCAAAACTGGTAAAAGGACTAAACAGGCAGCATAGCTTTGTTCAGTGGAGGACAACTGTAATGGGAGGCAGACACAGTTAGTAGGCCCAAATAAGTAGGCTAAATGCAGTTCAAAACTGGTAAAAGGACTAAACAGGCGGCATAGCTTTCTTCAGTGGAGGACAATTGTAATGGGAGGCAGACACAGTTAGTAGGCCCAAATAAGTAGGCTAAATGCAGTTCAAAACTGTTAAAAGGACTAAACAGGCGGCATAGCTTTGTTCAGTGGAGGACAACTGTAATGGGAGGCAGACACAGTTAGTAGGCCCAAATAAGTAGGCTAAATGCAGTTCAAAACTGGTAAAAAGACTAAACAGGCGGCATAGCTTTGTTCAGTGGAGGACAACTGTAATGGGAGGCAGACACAGTAGGCCCAAATAAGTAGGCTAAATACAGTTCAAAACTGGTAAAAGGACTAAACAGGCATCATAGCTTTGTTCAGTGGAGGACAACTGTAATGGGAGGCAGACACAGTTAGTAGGCACAAATAAGTAGGCTAAATACAGTTCAAAACTGGTAAAAGGACTAAACAGGCAGCATAGCTTTGTTCAGTGGAGGACAACTGTAATGGGAGGCAGACACAGTTAGTAGGCCCAAATAAGTTGACTAAATGCAGTTCAAAACTGGTAAAAGGACTAAACAGGCGGCATAGCTTTGTTCAGTGGAGGACAACTGTAATGGGAGGCAGACACAGTTAGTAGGCCCAAATAAGTAGGCTAAATGCAGTTCAAAACTGGTAAAAAGACTAAACAGGCGGCATAGCTTTGTTCAGTGGAGGACAACTGTAATGGGAGGCAGACACAGTTAGTAGGCACAAATAAGTAGGCTAAATACAGTTCAAAACTGGTAAAAGGACTAAACAGGCAGCATAGCTTTGTTCAGTGGAGGACAACTGTAAAGGGAGGCAGACACAGTTAGTAGGCCCAAATAAGTTGACTAAATGCAGTTCAAAACTGGTAAAAGGACTAAACAGGCGGCATAGCTTTGTTCAGTGGAGGACAACTATAATAGGAGGCAGACACAGTTAGTAGGCCCAAATAAGTAGGCTAAATGCAGTTCAAAACTGGTAAAAGGACTTAACAGGCGGCATAGCTTTGTTCAGTGGAGGACAACTGTAATGGGAGGCAGACCCAGTAGGCCCAAATAAGTAGGGTAAATGCAGTTCAAACCTGTAAAAGGACTAAACAGGCAGCATAGCTTTGTTCAGTGGAGGACAACTGTAATGGGAGGCAGACACAGTTAGTAGGCCCAAATAAGTAGGCTAAATGCAGTTCAAAACTGGTAAAAGGACTAAACAGGTGGCATAGCTTTGTTCAGTGGAGGACAACTGTAATGGGAGGCAGATGCAGTAGGCCCAAATAAGTAGGGTAAATGCAGTTCAAAACTGTAAAAGGACTAAACAGGTGGCATAGCTTTGTTCAGTGGAGGACAACTGTAATGGGAGGCAGACACAGTTAGTAGGCCCAAATGAGTAAGCTAAATGCAGTTCAAAACTGGTAAAAGGACTAAACAGGCGGCATAGCTTTGTTCAGTGGAAGACAACTGTAATGGGAGGCAGATACAGTTAGTAGGCCCAAATAAGTAGGCTAAATGCAGTTCAAAACTGGTAAAAGGACTAAACAGGCATCATAGCTTTGTTCAGTGGAGGACAATTGTAATGGGAGGCAGACACAGTTAGTAGGCCCAAATAAGTAGGCTAAATGCAGTTCAACACTGTAAATGGATTTAACAGGCGGCATAGCTTTGTTCAGTGGAGGACAACTGTAATGGGAGGCAGACACAGTTAGTAGGCACAAATAAGTAGGCTAAATACAGTTCAAAACTGGTAAAAGGACTAAACAGGCAGCATAGCTTTGTTCAGTGGAGGACAACTGTAATGGGAGGCAGACACAGTTAGTAGGCCCAAATAAGTAGGCTAAATGCAGTTCAAAACTGGTAAAAGGACTAAACAGGCGGCATAGCTTTCTTCAGTGGAGGACAATTGTAATGGGAGGCAGACACAGTTAGTAGGCCCAAATAAGTAGGCTAAATGCAGTTCAAAACTGTTAAAAGGACTAAACAGGCGGCATAGCTTTGTTCAGTGGAGGACAACTGTAATGGGAGGCAGACACAGTTAGTAGGCCCAAATAAGTAGGCTAAATGCAGTTCAAAACTGGTAAAAAGACTAAACAGGCGGCATAGCTTTGTTCAGTGGAGGACAACTGTAATGGGAGGCAGACACAGTAGGCCCAAATAAGTAGGCTAAATACAGTTCAAAACTGGTAAAAGGACTAAACAGGCATCATAGCTTTGTTCAGTGGAGGACAACTGTAATGGGAGGCAGACACAGTTAGTAGGCACAAATAAGTAGGCTAAATACAGTTCAAAACTGGTAAAAGGACTAAACAGGCAGCATAGCTTTGTTCAGTGGAGGACAACTGTAATGGGAGGCAGACACAGTTAGTAGGCCCAAATAAGTTGACTAAATGCAGTTCAAAACTGGTAAAAGGACTAAACAGGCGGCATAGCTTTGTTCAGTGGAGGACAACTGTAATGGGAGGCAGACACAGTTAGTAGGCACAAATAAGTAGGCTAAATACAGTTCAAAACTGGTAAAAGGACTAAACAGGCAGCATAGCTTTGTTCAGTGGAGGACAACTGTAATGGGAGGCAGACACAGTTAGTAGGCCCAAATAAGTTGACTAAATGCAGCAAAACTGGTAAAAGGACTAAACAGGCGGCATAGCTTTCTTCAGTGGAGGACAATTGTAATGGGAGGCAGACACAGTTAGTAGGCCCAAATAAGTAGGCTAAATGCAGTTCAAAACTGTTAAAAGGACTAAACAGGCGGCATAGCTTTGTTCAGTGGAGGACAACTGTAATGGGAGGCAGACACAGTTAGTAGGCCCAAATAAGTAGGCTAAATGCAGTTCAAAACTGGTAAAAAGACTAAACAGGCGGCATAGCTGTGTTCAGTGGAGGACAACTGTAATGGGAGGCAGACACAGTTAGTAGGCACAAATAAGTAGGCTAAATACAGTTCAAAACTGGTAAAAGGACTAAACAGGCAGCATAGCTTTGTTCAGTGGAGGACAACTGTAATGGGAGGCAGACACAGTTAGTAGGCCCAAATAAGTTGACTAAATGCAGTTCAAAACTGGTAAAAGGACTAAACAGGCGGCATAGCTTTGTTCAGTGGAGGACAACTGTAATGGGAGGCAGACACAGTTAGTAGGCACAAATAAGTAGGCTAAATACAGTTCAAAACTGGTAAAAGGACTAAACAGGCAGCATAGCTTTGTTCAGTGGAGGACAACTGTAATGGGAGGCAGACACAGTTAGTAGGCCCAAATAAGTTGACTAAATGCAGTTCAAAACTGGTAAAAGGACTAAACAGGCGGCATAGCTTTCTTCAGTGGAGGACAATTGTAATGGGAGGCAGACACAGTTAGTAGGCCCAAATAAGTAGGCTAAATGCAGTTCAAAACTGTTAAAAGGACTAAACAGGCGGCATAGCTTTGTTCAGTGGAGGACAACTGTAATGGGAGGCAGACACAGTTAGTAGGCCCAAATAAGTAGGCTAAATGCAGTTCAAAACTGGTAAAAAGACTAAACAGGCGGCATAGCTTTGTTCAGTGGAGGACAACTGTAATGGGAGGCAGACACAGTTAGTAGGCACAAATAAGTAGGCTAAATACAGTTCAAAACTGGTAAAAGGACTAAACAGGCAGCATAGCTTTGTTCAGTGGAGGACAACTGTAATGGGAGGCAGACACAGTTAGTAGGCCCAAATAAGTTGACTAAATGCAGTTCAAAACTGGTAAAAGGACTAAACAGGCGGCATAGCTTTGTTCAGTGGAGGACAACTATAATAGGAGGCAGACACAGTTAGTAGGCACAAATAAGTAGGCTAAATGCAGTTCAAAACTGTTAAAAGGACTAAACAGGCGGCATAGCTTTGTTCAGTGGAGGACAACTGTAATGGGAGGCAGACACAGTTAGTAGGCCCAAATAAGTAGGCTAAATGCAGTTCAAAACTGGTAAAAAGACTAAACAGGCGGCATAGCTTTGTTCAGTGGAGGACAACTGTAATGGGAGGCAGACACAGTTAGTAGGCACAAATAAGTAGGCTAAATACAGTTCAAAACTGGTAAAAGGACTAAACAGGCAGCATAGCTTTGTTCAGTGGAGGACAACTGTAATGGGAGGCAGACACAGTTAGTAGGCCCAAATAAGTTGACTAAATGCAGTTCAAAACTGGTAAAAGGACTAAACAGGCGGCATAGCTTTGTTCAGTGGAGGACAACTATAATAGGAGGCAGACACAGTTAGTAGGCCCAAATAAGTAGGCTAAATGCAGTTCAAAACTGGTAAAACGACTTAACAGGCGGCATAGCTTTGTTCAGTGGAGGACAACTGTAATGGGAGGCAGACCCAGTAGGCCCAAATAAGTAGGGTAAATGCAGTTCAAACCTGTAAAAGGACTAAACAGGCAGCATAGCTTTGTTCAGTGGAGGACAACTGTAATGGGAGGCAGACACAGTTAGTAGGCCCAAATAAGTAGGCTAAATGCAGTTCAAAACTGGTAAAAGGACTAAACAGGTGGCATAGCTTTGTTCAGTGGAGGACAACTGTAATGGGAGGCAGATGCAGTAGGCCCAAATAAGTAGGGTAAATGCAGTTCAAAACTGTAAAAGGACTAAACAGGTGGCATAGCTTTGTTCAGTGGAGGACAACTGTAATGGGAGGCAGACACAGTTAGTAGGCCCAAATGAGTAAGCTAAATGCAGTTCAAAACTGGTAAATGGACTAAACAGGCGGCATAGCTTTGTTCAGTGGAAGACAACTGTAATGGGAGGCAGATACAGTTAGTAGGCCCAAATAAGTAGGCTAAATGCAGTTCAAAACTGGTAAAAGGACTAAACAGGCATCATAGCTTTGTTCAGTGGAGGACAATTGTAATGGGAGGCAGACACAGTTAGTAGGCCCAAATAAGTAGGCTAAATGCAGTTCAACACTGTAAATGGATTTAACAGGCGGCATAGCTTTGTTCAGTGGAGGACAACTGTAATGGGAGGCAGACACAGTTAGTAGGCACAAATAAGTAGGCTAAATACAGTTCAAAACTGGTAAAAGGACTAAACAGGCGGCATAGCTTTGTTCAGTGGAGGACAACTATAATAGGAGGCAGACACAGTTAGTAGGCCCAAATAAGTAGGCTAAATGCAGTTCAAAACTGTTAAAAGGACTAAACAGGCGGCATAGCTTTGTTCAGTGGAGGACAACTGTAATGGGAGGCAGACACAGTTAGTAGGCCCAAATAAGTAGGCTAAATGCAGTTCAAAACTGGTAAAAAGACTAAACAGGCGGCATAGCTTTGTTCAGTGGAGGACAACTGTAATGGGAGGCAGACACAGTTAGTAGGCACAAATAAGTAGGCTAAATACAGTTCAAAACTGGTAAAAGGACTAAACAGGCAGCATAGCTTTGTTCAGTGGAGGACAACTGTAAAGGGAGGCAGACACAGTTAGTAGGCCCAAATAAGTTGACTAAATGCAGTTCAAAACTGGTAAAAGGACTAAACAGGCGGCATAGCTTTGTTCAGTGGAGGACAACTATAATAGGAGGCAGACACAGTTAGTAGGCCCAAATAAGTAGGCTAAATGCAGTTCAAAACTGGTAAAAGGACTTAACAGGCGGCATAGCTTTGTTCAGTGGAGGACAACTGTAATGGGAGGCAGACCCAGTAGGCCCAAATAAGTAGGGTAAATGCAGTTCAAACCTGTAAAAGGACTAAACAGGCAGCATAGCTTTGTTCAGTGGAGGACAACTGTAATGGGAGGCAGACACAGTTAGTAGGCCCAAATAAGTAGGCTAAATGCAGTTCAAAACTGGTAAAAGGACTAAACAGGTGGCATAGCTTTGTTCAGTGGAGGACAACTGTAATGGGAGGCAGATGCAGTAGGCCCAAATAAGTAGGGTAAATGCAGTTCAAAACTGTAAAAGGACTAAACAGGTGGCATAGCTTTGTTCAGTGGAGGACAACTGTAATGGGAGGCAGACACAGTTAGTAGGCCCAAATGAGTAAGCTAAATGCAGTTCAAAACTGGTAAAAGGACTAAACAGGCGGCATAGCTTTGTTCAGTGGAAGACAACTGTAATGGGAGGCAGATACAGTTAGTAGGCCCAAATAAGTAGGCTAAATGCAGTTCAAAACTGGTAAAAGGACTAAACAGGCATCATAGCTTTGTTCAGTGGAGGACAATTGTAATGGGAGGCAGACACAGTTAGTAGGCCCAAATAAGTAGGCTAAATGCAGTTCAACACTGTAAATGGATTTAACAGGCGGCATAGCTTTGTTCAGTGGAGGACAACTGTAATGGGAGGCAGACACAGTTAGTAGGCACAAATAAGTAGGCTAAATACAGTTCAAAACTGGTAAAAGGACTAAACAGGCAGCATAGCTTTGTTCAGTGGAGGACAACTGTAATGGGAGGCAGACACAGTTAGTAGGCCCAAATAAGTAGGCTAAATGCAGTTCAAAACTGGTAAAAGGACTAAACAGGCGGCATAGCTTTCTTCAGTGGAGGACAATTGTAATGGGAGGCAGACACAGTTAGTAGGCCCAAATAAGTAGGCTAAATGCAGTTCAAAACTGTTAAAAGGACTAAACAGGCGGCATAGCTTTGTTCAGTGGAGGACAACTGTAATGGGAGGCAGACACAGTTAGTAGGCCCAAATAAGTAGGCTAAATGCAGTTCAAAACTGGTAAAAAGACTAAACAGGCGGCATAGCTTTGTTCAGTGGAGGACAACTGTAATGGGAGGCAGACACAGTAGGCCCAAATAAGTAGGCTAAATACAGTTCAAAACTGGTAAAAGGACTAAACAGGCATCATAGCTTTGTTCAGTGGAGGACAACTGTAATGGGAGGCAGACACAGTTAGTAGGCACAAATAAGTAGGCTAAATACAGTTCAAAACTGGTAAAAGGACTAAACAGGCAGCATAGCTTTGTTCAGTGGAGGACAACTGTAATGGGAGGCAGACACAGTTAGTAGGCCCAAATAAGTAGGCTAAATGCAGTTCAAAACTGGTAAAAGGACTAAACAGGCGGCATAGCTTTCTTCAGTGGAGGACAATTGTAATGGGAGGCAGACACAGTTAGTAGGCCCAAATAAGTAGGCTAAATGCAGTTCAAAACTGTTAAAAGGACTAAACAGGCGGCATAGCTTTGTTCAGTGGAGGACAACTGTAATGGGAGGCAGACACAGTTAGTAGGCCCAAATAAGTAGGCTAAATGCAGTTCAAAACTGTTAAAAGGACTAAACAGGCGGCATAGCTTTGTTCAGTGGAGGACAACTGTAATGGGAGGCAGACACAGTTAGTAGGCCCAAATAAGTAGGCTAAATGCAGTTCAAAACTGGTAAAAAGACTAAACAGGCGGCATAGCTTTGTTCAGTGGAGGACAACTGTAATGGGAGGCAGACACAGTAGGCCCAAATAAGTAGGCTAAATGCAGTTCAAAACTGGTAAAAGGAATAAACAGGCGGCATAGCTTTGTTCAGTGGAGGTCAACTGTAATGGGAGGCAGACACAGTTAGTAGGCCCAAATAAGTTGACTAAATGCAGTTCAAAACAGGTAAAAGGACTAAACAGGCGGCATAGCTTTGTTCAGTGGAGGACAAATATAATAGGAGGCAGACACAGTTAGTAGGCCCAAATAAGTAGGCTAAATGCAGTTCAAAACTGGTAAAAGGACTTAACAGGCGGCATAGCTTTGTTCAGTGGAGGACAACTGTAATGGGAGGCAGACCCAGTAGGCCCAAATAAGTAGGGTAAATGCAGTTCAAACCTGTAAAAGGACTAAACAGGCAGCATAGCTTTGTTCAGTGGAGGACAACTGTAATGGGAGGCAGACACAGTTAGTAGGCCCAAATAAGTAGGCTAAATGCAGTTCAAAACTGGTAAAAGGACTAAACAGGTGGCATAGCTTTGTTCAGTGGAGGACAACTGTAATGGGAGGCAGATGCAGTAGGCCCAAATAAGTAGGGTAAATGCAGTTCAAAACTGTAAAAGGACTAAACAGGTGGCATAGCTTTGTTCAGTGGAGGACAACTGTAATGGGAGGCAGACACAGTTAGTAGGCCCAAATGAGTAAGCTAAATGCAGTTCAAAACTGGTAAAAGGACTAAACAGGCGGCATAGCTTTGTTCAGTGGAAGACAACTGTAATGGGAGGCAGATACAGTTAGTAGGCCCAAATAAGTAGGCTAAATGCAGTTCAAAACTGGTAAAAGGACTAAACAGGCATCATAGCTTTGTTCAGTGGAGGACAATTGTAATGGGAGGCAGACACAGTTAGTAGGCCCAAATAAGTAGGCTAAATGCAGTTCAACACTGTAAATGGATTTAACAGGCGGCATAGCTTTGTTCAGTGGAGGACAACTGTAATGGGAGGCAGGCACAGTTAGTAGGCACAAATAAGTAGGCTAAATACAGTTCAAAACTGGTAAAAGGACTAAACAGGCAGCATAGCTTTGTTCAGTGGAGGACAACTGTAATGGGAGGCAGACACAGTTAGTAGGCCCAAATAAGTAGGCTAAATGCAGTTCAAAACTGGTAAAAAGACTAAACAGGCGGCATAGCTTTGTTCAGTGGAGGACAACTGTAATGGGAGGCAGACACAGTAGGCCCAAATAAGTAGGCTAAATACAGTTCAAAACTGGTAAAAGGACTAAACAGGCAGCATAGCTTTGTTCAGTGGAGGACAACTGTAATGGGAGGTAGACACAGTTAGTAGGCCCAAATAAGTAGGCTAAATGCAGTTCAAAACTGGTAAAAGGACTAAACAGGCGGCATAGCTTTCTTCAGTGGAGGACAATTGTAATGGGAGGCAGACACAGTTAGTAGGCCCAAATAAGTAGGCTAAATGCAGTTCAAAACTGTTAAAAGGACTAAACAGGCGGCATAGCTTTGTTCAGTGGAGGACAACTGTAATGGGAGGCAGACACAGTTAGTAGGCCCAAATAAGTAGGCTAAATGCAGTTCAAAACTGGTAAAAAGACTAAACAGGCGGCATAGCTTTGTTCAGTGGAGGACAACTGTAATGGGAGGCAGACACAGTTAGTAGGCACAAATAAGTAGGCTAAATACAGTTCAAAACTGGTAAAAGGACTAAACAGGCAGCATAGCTTTGTTCAGTGGAGGACAACTGTAATGGGAGGCAGACACAGTTAGTAGGCCCAAATAAGTTGACTAAATGCAGTTCAAAACTGGTAAAAGGACTAAACAGGCGGCATAGCTTTGTTCAGTGGAGGACAACTGTAATGGGAGGCAGACACAGTTAGTAGGCACAAATAAGTAGGCTAAATACAGTTCAAAACTGGTAAAAGGACTAAACAGGCAGCATAGCTTTGTTCAGTGGAGGAAAACTGTAATGGGAGGCAGACACAGTTAGTAGGCCCAAATAAGTTGACTAAATGCAGTTCAAAACTGGTAAAAGGACTAAACAGGCGGCATAGCTTTCTTCAGTGGAGGACAATTGTAATGGGAGGCAGACACAGTTAGTAGGCCCAAATAAGTAGGCTAAATGCAGTTCAAAACTGTTAAAAGGACTAAACAGGCGGCATAGCTTTGTTCAGTGGAGGACAACTGTAATGGGAGGCAGACACAGTTAGTAGGCCCAAATAAGTAGGCTAAATGCAGTTCAAAACTGGTAAAAAGACTAAACAGGCGGCATAGCTTTGTTCAGTGGAGGACAACTGTAATGGGAGGCAGACACAGTTAGTAGGCACAAATAAGTAGGCTAAATACAGTTCAAAACTGGTAAAAGGACTAAACAGGCAGCATAGCTTTGTTCAGTGGAGGACAACTGTAATGGGAGGCAGACACAGTTAGTAGGCCCAAATAAGTTGACTAAATGCAGTTCAAAACTGGTAAAAGGACTAAACAGGCGGCATAGCTTTGTTCAGTGGAGGACAACTATAATAGGAGGCAGACACAGTTAGTAGGCCCAAATAAGTAGGCTAAATGCAGTTCAAAACTGTTAAAAGGACTAAACAGGCGGCATAGCTTTGTTCAGTGGAGGACAACTGTAATGGGAGGCAGACACAGTTAGTAGGCCCAAATAAGTAGGCTAAATGCAGTTCAAAACTGGTAAAAAGACTAAACAGGCGGCATAGCTTTGTTCAGTGGAGGACAACTGTAATGGGAGGCAGACACAGTTAGTAGGCACAAATAAGTAGGCTAAATACAATTCAAAACTGGTAAAAGGACTAAACAGGCAGCATAGCTTTGTTCAGTGGAGGACAACTGTAAAGGGAGGCAGACACAGTTAGTAGGCCCAAATAAGTTGACTAAATGCAGTTCAAAACTGGTAAAAGGACTAAACAGGCGGCATAGCTTTGTTCAGTGGAGGACAACTATAATAGGAGGCAGACACAGTTAGTAGGCCCAAATAAGTAGGCTAAATGCAGTTCAAAACTGGTAAAAGGACTTAACAGGCGGCATAGCTTTGTTCAGTGGAGGACAACTGTAATGGGAGGCAGACCCAGTAGGCCCAAATAAGTAGGGTAAATGCAGTTCAAACCTGTAAAAGGACTAAACAGGCAGCATAGCTTTGTTCAGTGGAGGACAACTGTAATGGGAGGCAGACACAGTTAGTAGGCCCAAATAAGTAGGCTAAATGCAGTTCAAAACTGGTAAAAGGACTAAACAGGTGGCATAGCTTTGTTCAGTGGAGGACAACTGTAATGGGAGGCAGATGCAGTAGGCCCAAATAAGTAGGGTAAATGCAGTTCAAAACTGTAAAAGGACTAAACAGGTGGCATAGCTTTGTTCAGTGGAGGACAACTGTAATGGGAGGCAGACACAGTTAGTAGGCCCAAATGAGTAAGCTAAATGCAGTTCAAAACTGGTAAAAGGACTAAACAGGCGGCATAGCTTTGTTCAGTGGAAGACAACTGTAATGGGAGGCAGATACAGTTAGTAGGCCCAAATAAGTAGGCTAAATGCAGTTCAAAACTGGTAAAAGGACTAAACAGGCATCATAGCTTTGTTCAGTGGAGGACAATTGTAATGGGAGGCAGACACAGTTAGTAGGCCCAAATAAGTAGGCTAAATGCAGTTCAACACTGTAAATGGATTTAACAGGCGGCATAGCTTTGTTCAGTGGAGGACAACTGTAATGGGAGGCAGACACAGTTAGTAGGCACAAATAAGTAGGCTAAATACAGTTCAAAACTGGTAAAAGGACTAAACAGGCAGCATAGCTTTGTTCAGTGGAGGACAACTGTAATGGGAGGCAGACACAGTTAGTAGGCCCAAATAAGTAGGCTAAATGCAGTTCAAAACTGGTAAAAGGACTAAACAGGCGGCATAGCTTTCTTCAGTGGAGGACAATTGTAATGGGAGGCAGACACAGTTAGTAGGCCCAAATAAGTAGGCTAAATGCAGTTCAAAACTGTTAAAAGGACTAAACAGGCGGCATAGCTTTGTTCAGTGGAGGACAACTGTAATGGGAGGCAGACACAGTTAGTAGGCCCAAATAAGTAGGCTAAATGCAGTTCAAAACTGGTAAAAAGACTAAACAGGCGGCATAGCTTTGTTCAGTGGAGGACAACTGTAATGGGAGGCAGACACAGTAGGCCCAAATAAGTAGGCTAAATACAGTTCAAAACTGGTAAAAGGACTAAACAGGCAGCATAGCTTTGTTCAGTGGAGGACAACTGTAATGGGAGGCAGACACAGTTAGTAGGCCCAAATAAGTAGGCTAAATGCAGTTCAAAACTGGTAAAAGGACTAAACAGGCATCATAGCTTTGTTCAGTGGAGGACAATTGTAATGGGAGGCAGACACAGTTAGTAGGCCCAAATAAGTAGGCTAAATGCAGTTCAACACTGTAAATGGATTTAACAGGCGGCATAGCTTTGTTCAGTGGAGGACAACTGTAATGGGAGGCAGACACAGTTAGTAGGCACAAATAAGTAGGCTAAATACAGTTCAAAACTGGTAAAAGGACTAAACAGGCGGCATAGCTTTCTTCAGTGGAGGACAATTGTAATGGGAGGCAGACACAGTTAGTAGGCCCAAATAAGTAGGCTAAATGCAGTTCAAAACTGTTAAAAGGACTAAACAGGCGGCATAGCTTTGTTCAGTGGAGGACAACTGTAATGGGAGGCAGACACAGTTAGTAGGCCCAAATAAGTAGGCTAAATGCAGTTCAAAACTGGTAAAAAGACTAAACAGGCGGCATAGCTGTGTTCAGTGGAGGACAACTGTAATGGGAGGCAGACACAGTTAGTAGGCACAAATAAGTAGGCTAAATACAGTTCAAAACTGGTAAAAGGACTAAACAGGCAGCATAGCTTTGTTCAGTGGAGGACAACTGTAATGGGAGGCAGACACAGTTAGTAGGCCCAAATAAGTTGACTAAATGCAGTTCAAAACTGGTAAAAGGACTAAACAGGTGGCATAGCTTTGTTCAGTGGAGGACAACTGTAATGGGAGGCAGATGCAGTAGGCCCAAATAAGTAGGGTAAATGCAGTTCAAAACTGTAAAAGGACTAAACAGGTGGCATAGCTTTGTTCAGTGGAGGACAACTGTAATGGGAGGCAGACACAGTTAGTAGGCCCAAATGAGTAAGCTAAATGCAGTTCAAAACTGGTAAAAGGACTAAACAGGCGGCATAGCTTTGTTCAGTGGAAGACAACTGTAATGGGAGGCAGATACAGTTAGTAGGCCCAAATAAGTAGGCTAAATGCAGTTCAAAACTGGTAAAAGGACTAAACAGGCATCATAGCTTTGTTCAGTGGAGGACAATTGTAATGGGAGGCAGACACAGTTAGTAGGCCCAAATAAGTAGGCTAAATGCAGTTCAACACTGTAAATGGATTTAACAGGCGGCATAGCTTTGTTCAGTGGAGGACAACTGTAATGGGAGGCAGGCACAGTTAGTAGGCACAAATAAGTAGGCTAAATACAGTTCAAAACTGGTAAAAGGACTAAACAGGCAGCATAGCTTTGTTCAGTGGAGGACAACTGTAATGGGAGGCAGACACAGTTAGTAGGCCCAAATAAGTAGGCTAAATGCAGTTCAAAACTGGTAAAAAGACTAAACAGGCGGCATAGCTTTGTTCAGTGGAGGACAACTGTAATGGGAGGCAGACACAGTAGGCCCAAATAAGTAGGCTAAATACAGTTCAAAACTGGTAAAAGGACTAAACAGGCAGCATAGCTTTGTTCAGTGGAGGACAACTGTAATGGGAGGTAGACACAGTTAGTAGGCCCAAATAAGTAGGCTAAATGCAGTTCAAAACTGGTAAAAGGACTAAACAGGCGGCATAGCTTTCTTCAGTGGAGGACAATTGTAATGGGAGGCAGACACAGTTAGTAGGCCCAAATAAGTAGGCTAAATGCAGTTCAAAACTGTTAAAAGGACTAAACAGGCGGCATAGCTTTGTTCAGTGGAGGACAACTGTAATGGGAGGCAGACACAGTTAGTAGGCCCAAATAAGTAGGCTAAATGCAGTTCAAAACTGGTAAAAAGACTAAACAGGCGGCATAGCTTTGTTCAGTGGAGGACAACTGTAATGGGAGGCAGACACAGTTAGTAGGCACAAATAAGTAGGCTAAATACAGTTCAAAACTGGTAAAAGGACTAAACAGGCAGCATAGCTTTGTTCAGTGGAGGACAACTGTAATGGGAGGCAGACACAGTTAGTAGGCCCAAATAAGTTGACTAAATGCAGTTCAAAACTGGTAAAAGGACTAAACAGGCGGCATAGCTTTGTTCAGTGGAGGACAACTGTAATGGGAGGCAGACACAGTTAGTAGGCACAAATAAGTAGGCTAAATACAGTTCAAAACTGGTAAAAGGACTAAACAGGCAGCATAGCTTTGTTCAGTGGAGGAAAACTGTAATGGGAGGCAGACACAGTTAGTAGGCCCAAATAAGTTGACTAAATGCAGTTCAAAACTGGTAAAAGGACTAAACAGGCGGCATAGCTTTCTTCAGTGGAGGACAATTGTAATGGGAGGCAGACACAGTTAGTAGGCCCAAATAAGTAGGCTAAATGCAGTTCAAAACTGTTAAAAGGACTAAACAGGCGGCATAGCTTTGTTCAGTGGAGGACAACTGTAATGGGAGGCAGACACAGTTAGTAGGCCCAAATAAGTAGGCTAAATGCAGTTCAAAACTGGTAAAAAGACTAAACAGGCGGCATAGCTTTGTTCAGTGGAGGACAACTGTAATGGGAGGCAGACACAGTTAGTAGGCACAAATAAGTAGGCTAAATACAGTTCAAAACTGGTAAAAGGACTAAACAGGCAGCATAGCTTTGTTCAGTGGAGGACAACTGTAATGGGAGGCAGACACAGTTAGTAGGCCCAAATAAGTTGACTAAATGCAGTTCAAAACTGGTAAAAGGACTAAACAGGCGGCATAGCTTTGTTCAGTGGAGGACAACTATAATAGGAGGCAGACACAGTTAGTAGGCCCAAATAAGTAGGCTAAATGCAGTTCAAAACTGTTAAAAGGACTAAACAGGCGGCATAGCTTTGTTCAGTGGAGGACAACTGTAATGGGAGGCAGACACAGTTAGTAGGCCCAAATAAGTAGGCTAAATGCAGTTCAAAACTGGTAAAAAGACTAAACAGGCGGCATAGCTTTGTTCAGTGGAGGACAACTGTAATGGGAGGCAGACACAGTTAGTAGGCACAAATAAGTAGGCTAAATACAATTCAAAACTGGTAAAAGGACTAAACAGGCAGCATAGCTTTGTTCAGTGGAGGACAACTGTAAAGGGAGGCAGACACAGTTAGTAGGCCCAAATAAGTTGACTAAATGCAGTTCAAAACTGGTAAAAGGACTAAACAGGCGGCATAGCTTTGTTCAGTGGAGGACAACTATAATAGGAGGCAGACACAGTTAGTAGGCCCAAATAAGTAGGCTAAATGCAGTTCAAAACTGGTAAAAGGACTTAACAGGCGGCATAGCTTTGTTCAGTGGAGGACAACTGTAATGGGAGGCAGACCCAGTAGGCCCAAATAAGTAGGGTAAATGCAGTTCAAACCTGTAAAAGGACTAAACAGGCAGCATAGCTTTGTTCAGTGGAGGACAACTGTAATGGGAGGCAGACACAGTTAGTAGGCCCAAATAAGTAGGCTAAATGCAGTTCAAAACTGGTAAAAGGACTAAACAGGTGGCATAGCTTTGTTCAGTGGAGGACAACTGTAATGGGAGGCAGATGCAGTAGGCCCAAATAAGTAGGGTAAATGCAGTTCAAAACTGTAAAAGGACTAAACAGGTGGCATAGCTTTGTTCAGTGGAGGACAACTGTAATGGGAGGCAGACACAGTTAGTAGGCCCAAATGAGTAAGCTAAATGCAGTTCAAAACTGGTAAAAGGACTAAACAGGCGGCATAGCTTTGTTCAGTGGAAGACAACTGTAATGGGAGGCAGATACAGTTAGTAGGCCCAAATAAGTAGGCTAAATGCAGTTCAAAACTGGTAAAAGGACTAAACAGGCATCATAGCTTTGTTCAGTGGAGGACAATTGTAATGGGAGGCAGACACAGTTAGTAGGCCCAAATAAGTAGGCTAAATGCAGTTCAACACTGTAAATGGATTTAACAGGCGGCATAGCTTTGTTCAGTGGAGGACAACTGTAATGGGAGGCAGACACAGTTAGTAGGCACAAATAAGTAGGCTAAATACAGTTCAAAACTGGTAAAAGGACTAAACAGGCAGCATAGCTTTGTTCAGTGGAGGACAACTGTAATGGGAGGCAGACACAGTTAGTAGGCCCAAATAAGTAGGCTAAATGCAGTTCAAAACTGGTAAAAGGACTAAACAGGCGGCATAGCTTTCTTCAGTGGAGGACAATTGTAATGGGAGGCAGACACAGTTAGTAGGCCCAAATAAGTAGGCTAAATGCAGTTCAAAACTGTTAAAAGGACTAAACAGGCGGCATAGCTTTGTTCAGTGGAGGACAACTGTAATGGGAGGCAGACACAGTTAGTAGGCCCAAATAAGTAGGCTAAATGCAGTTCAAAACTGGTAAAAAGACTAAACAGGCGGCATAGCTTTGTTCAGTGGAGGACAACTGTAATGGGAGGCAGACACAGTAGGCCCAAATAAGTAGGCTAAATACAGTTCAAAACTGGTAAAAGGACTAAACAGGCAGCATAGCTTTGTTCAGTGGAGGACAACTGTAATGGGAGGCAGACACAGTTAGTAGGCCCAAATAAGTAGGCTAAATGCAGTTCAAAACTGGTAAAAGGACTAAACAGGCATCATAGCTTTGTTCAGTGGAGGACAATTGTAATGGGAGGCAGACACAGTTAGTAGGCCCAAATAAGTAGGCTAAATGCAGTTCAACACTGTAAATGGATTTAACAGGCGGCATAGCTTTGTTCAGTGGAGGACAACTGTAATGGGAGGCAGACACAGTTAGTAGGCACAAATAAGTAGGCTAAATACAGTTCAAAACTGGTAAAAGGACTAAACAGGCGGCATAGCTTTCTTCAGTGGAGGACAATTGTAATGGGAGGCAGACACAGTTAGTAGGCCCAAATAAGTAGGCTAAATGCAGTTCAAAACTGTTAAAAGGACTAAACAGGCGGCATAGCTTTGTTCAGTGGAGGACAACTGTAATGGGAGGCAGACACAGTTAGTAGGCCCAAATAAGTAGGCTAAATGCAGTTCAAAACTGGTAAAAAGACTAAACAGGCGGCATAGCTGTGTTCAGTGGAGGACAACTGTAATGGGAGGCAGACACAGTTAGTAGGCACAAATAAGTAGGCTAAATACAGTTCAAAACTGGTAAAAGGACTAAACAGGCAGCATAGCTTTGTTCAGTGGAGGACAACTGTAATGGGAGGCAGACACAGTTAGTAGGCCCAAATAAGTTGACTAAATGCAGTTCAAAACTGGTAAAAGGACTAAACAGGCGGCATAGCTTTCTTCAGTGGAGGACAATTGTAATGGGAGGCAGACACAGTTAGTAGGCCCAAATAAGTAGGCTAAATGCAGTTCAAAACTGTTAAAAGGACTAAACAGGCGGCATAGCTTTGTTCAGTGGAGGACAACTGTAATGGGAGGCAGACACAGTTAGTAGGCCCAAATAAGTAGGCTAAATGCAGTTCAAAACTGGTAAAAAGACTAAACAGGCGGCATAGCTTTGTTCAGTGGAGGACAACTGTAATGGGAGGCAGACACAGTTAGTAGGCACAAATAAGTAGGCTAAATACAGTTCAAAACTGGTAAAAGGACTAAACAGGCAGCATAGCTTTGTTCAGTGGAGGACAACTGTAATGGGAGGCAGACACAGTTAGTAGGCCCAAATAAGTTGACTAAATGCAGTTCAAAACTGGTAAAAGGACTAAACAGGCGGCATAGCTTTGTTCAGTGGAGGACAACTATAATAGGAGGCAGACACAGTTAGTAGGCACAAATAAGTAGGCTAAATGCAGTTCAAAACTGTTAAAAGGACTAAACAGGCGGCATAGCTTTGTTCAGTGGAGGACAACTGTAATGGGAGGCAGACACAGTTAGTAGGCCCAAATAAGTAGGCTAAATGCAGTTCAAAACTGGTAAAAAGACTAAACAGGCGGCATAGCTTTGTTCAGTGGAGGACAACTGTAATGGGAGGCAGACACAGTTAGTAGGCCCAAATAAGTTGACTAAATGCAGTTCAAAACTGGTAAAAGGACTAAACAGGCGGCATAGCTTTCTTCAGTGGAGGACAATTGTAATGGGAGGCAGACACAGTTAGTAGGCCCAAATAAGTAGGCTAAATGCAGTTCAAAACTGTTAAAAGGACTAAACAGGCGGCATAGCTTTGTTCAGTGGAGGACAACTGTAATGGGAGGCAGACACAGTTAGTAGGCCCAAATAAGTAGGCTAAATGCAGTTCAAAACTGGTAAAAAGACTAAACAGGCGGCATAGCTTTGTTCAGTGGAGGACAACTGTAATGGGAGGCAGACACAGTTAGTAGGCACAAATAAGTAGGCTAAATACAGTTCAAAACTGGTAAAAGGACTAAACAGGCAGCATAGCTTTGTTCAGTGGAGGACAACTGTAATGGGAGGCAGACACAGTTAGTAGGCCCAAATAAGTTGACTAAATGCAGTTCAAAACTGGTAAAAGGACTAAACAGGCGGCATAGCTTTGTTCAGTGGAGGACAACTATAATAGGAGGCAGACACAGTTAGTAGGCACAAATAAGTAGGCTAAATGCAGTTCAAAACTGTTAAAAGGACTAAACAGGCGGCATAGCTTTGTTCAGTGGAGGACAACTGTAATGGGAGGCAGACACAGTTAGTAGGCCCAAATAAGTAGGCTAAATGCAGTTCAAAACTGGTAAAAAGACTAAACAGGCGGCATAGCTTTGTTCAGTGGAGGACAACTGTAATGGGAGGCAGACACAGTTAGTAGGCACAAATAAGTAGGCTAAATACAGTTCAAAACTGGTAAAAGGACTAAACAGGCAGCATAGCTTTGTTCAGTGGAGGACAACTGTAATGGGAGGCAGACACAGTTAGTAGGCCCAAATAAGTAGGCTAAATGCAGTTCAAAACTGGTAAAAGGACTTAACAGGCGGCATAGCTTTGTTCAGTGGAGGACAACTGTAATGGGAGGCAGACCCAGTAGGCCCAAATAAGTAGGGTAAATGCAGTTCAAACCTGTAAAAGGACTAAACAGGCAGCATAGCTTTGTTCAGTGGAGGACAACTGTAATGGGAGGCAGACACAGTTAGTAGGCCCAAATAAGTAGGCTAAATGCAGTTCAAAACTGGTAAAAGGACTAAACAGGTGGCATAGCTTTGTTCAGTGGAGGACAACTGTAATGGGAGGCAGATGCAGTAGGCCCAAATAAGTAGGGTAAATGCAGTTCAAAACTGTAAAAGGACTAAACAGGTGGCATAGCTTTGTTCAGTGGAGGACAACTGTAATGGGAGGCAGACACAGTTAGTAGGCCCAAATGAGTAAGCTAAATGCAGTTCAAAACTGGTAAATGGACTAAACAGGCGGCATAGCTTTGTTCAGTGGAAGACAACTGTAATGGGAGGCAGATACAGTTAGTAGGCCCAAATAAGTAGGCTAAATGCAGTTCAAAACTGGTAAAAGGACTAAACAGGCATCATAGCTTTGTTCAGTGGAGGACAATTGTAATGGGAGGCAGACACAGTTAGTAGGCCCAAATAAGTAGGCTAAATGCAGTTCAACACTGTAAATGGATTTAACAGGCGGCATAGCTTTGTTCAGTGGAGGACAACTGTAATGGGAGGCAGACACAGTTAGTAGGCACAAATAAGTAGGCTAAATACAGTTCAAAACTGGTAAAAGGACTAAACAGGCGGCATAGCTTTGTTCAGTGGAGGACAACTATAATAGGAGGCAGACACAGTTAGTAGGCCCAAATAAGTAGGCTAAATGCAGTTCAAAACTGTTAAAAGGACTAAACAGGCGGCATAGCTTTGTTCAGTGGAGGACAACTGTAATGGGAGGCAGACACAGTTAGTAGGCCCAAATAAGTAGGCTAAATGCAGTTCAAAACTGGTAAAAAGACTAAACAGGCGGCATAGCTTTGTTCAGTGGAGGACAACTGTAATGGGAGGCAGACACAGTTAGTAGGCACAAATAAGTAGGCTAAATACAGTTCAAAACTGGTAAAAGGACTAAACAGGCAGCATAGCTTTGTTCAGTGGAGGACAACTGTAAAGGGAGGCAGACACAGTTAGTAGGCCCAAATAAGTTGACTAAATGCAGTTCAAAACTGGTAAAAGGACTAAACAGGCGGCATAGCTTTGTTCAGTGGAGGACAACTATAATAGGAGGCAGACACAGTTAGTAGGCCCAAATAAGTAGGCTAAATGCAGTTCAAAACTGGTAAAAGGACTTAACAGGCGGCATAGCTTTGTTCAGTGGAGGACAACTGTAATGGGAGGCAGACCCAGTAGGCCCAAATAAGTAGGGTAAATGCAGTTCAAACCTGTAAAAGGACTAAACAGGCAGCATAGCTTTGTTCAGTGGAGGACAACTGTAATGGGAGGCAGACACAGTTAGTAGGCCCAAATAAGTAGGCTAAATGCAGTTCAAAACTGGTAAAAGGACTAAACAGGTGGCATAGCTTTGTTCAGTGGAGGACAACTGTAATGGGAGGCAGATGCAGTAGGCCCAAATAAGTAGGGTAAATGCAGTTCAAAACTGTAAAAGGACTAAACAGGTGGCATAGCTTTGTTCAGTGGAGGACAACTGTAATGGGAGGCAGACACAGTTAGTAGGCCCAAATGAGTAAGCTAAATGCAGTTCAAAACTGGTAAAAGGACTAAACAGGCGGCATAGCTTTGTTCAGTGGAAGACAACTGTAATGGGAGGCAGATACAGTTAGTAGGCCCAAATAAGTAGGCTAAATGCAGTTCAAAACTGGTAAAAGGACTAAACAGGCATCATAGCTTTGTTCAGTGGAGGACAATTGTAATGGGAGGCAGACACAGTTAGTAGGCCCAAATAAGTAGGCTAAATGCAGTTCAACACTGTAAATGGATTTAACAGGCGGCATAGCTTTGTTCAGTGGAGGACAACTGTAATGGGAGGCAGACACAGTTAGTAGGCACAAATAAGTAGGCTAAATACAGTTCAAAACTGGTAAAAGGACTAAACAGGCAGCATAGCTTTGTTCAGTGGAGGACAACTGTAATGGGAGGCAGACACAGTTAGTAGGCCCAAATAAGTAGGCTAAATGCAGTTCAAAACTGGTAAAAGGACTAAACAGGCGGCATAGCTTTCTTCAGTGGAGGACAATTGTAATGGGAGGCAGACACAGTTAGTAGGCCCAAATAAGTAGGCTAAATGCAGTTCAAAACTGTTAAAAGGACTAAACAGGCGGCATAGCTTTGTTCAGTGGAGGACAACTGTAATGGGAGGCAGACACAGTTAGTAGGCCCAAATAAGTAGGCTAAATGCAGTTCAAAACTGGTAAAAAGACTAAACAGGCGGCATAGCTTTGTTCAGTGGAGGACAACTGTAATGGGAGGCAGACACAGTAGGCCCAAATAAGTAGGCTAAATACAGTTCAAAACTGGTAAAAGGACTAAACAGGCATCATAGCTTTGTTCAGTGGAGGACAACTGTAATGGGAGGCAGACACAGTTAGTAGGCACAAATAAGTAGGCTAAATACAGTTCAAAACTGGTAAAAGGACTAAACAGGCAGCATAGCTTTGTTCAGTGGAGGACAACTGTAATGGGAGGCAGACACAGTTAGTAGGCCCAAATAAGTTGACTAAATGCAGTTCAAAACTGGTAAAAGGACTAAACAGGCGGCATAGCTTTGTTCAGTGGAGGACAACTGTAATGGGAGGCAGACACAGTTAGTAGGCCCAAATAAGTAGGCTAAATGCAGTTCAAAACTGGTAAAAAGACTAAACAGGCGGCATAGCTTTGTTCAGTGGAGGACAACTGTAATGGGAGGCAGACACAGTTAGTAGGCACAAATAAGTAGGCTAAATACAGTTCAAAACTGGTAAAAGGACTAAACAGGCAGCATAGCTTTGTTCAGTGGAGGACAACTGTAAAGGGAGGCAGACACAGTTAGTAGGCCCAAATAAGTTGACTAAATGCAGTTCAAAACTGGTAAAAGGACTAAACAGG
The DNA here is from genome assembly GCF_051348905.1 of Ranitomeya variabilis. Lineage (NCBI taxonomy): Eukaryota > Metazoa > Chordata > Amphibia > Anura > Dendrobatidae > Ranitomeya > Ranitomeya variabilis. Next base: position 304,130,927 of record NC_135234.1, on the reverse strand, counting down.
CGGCATAGCTTTGTTCAGTGGAGGACAACTATAATAGGAGGCAGACACAGTTAGTAGGCCCAAATAAGTAGGCTAAATGCAGTTCAAAACTGGTAAAAGGACTTAACAGGCGGCATAGCTTTGTTCAGTGGAGGACAACTGTAATGGGAGGCAGACCCAGTAGGCCCAAATAAGTAGGGTAAATGCAGTTCAAACCTGTAAAAGGACTAAACAGGCAGCATAGCTTTGTTCAGTGGAGGACAACTGTAATGGGAGGCAGACACAGTTAGTAGGCCCAAATAAGTAGGCTAAATGCAGTTCAAAACTGGTAAAAGGACTAAACAGGTGGCATAGCTTTGTTCAGTGGAGGACAACTGTAATGGGAGGCAGATGCAGTAGGCCCAAATAAGTAGGGTAAATGCAGTTCAAAACTGTAAAAGGACTAAACAGGTGGCATAGCTTTGTTCAGTGGAGGACAACTGTAATGGGAGGCAGACACAGTTAGTAGGCCCAAATAAGTAAGCTAAATGCAGTTCAAAACTGGTAAAAGGACTAAACAGGCGGCATAGCTTTGTTCAGTGGAAGACAACTGTAATGGGAGGCAGATACAGTTAGTAGGCCCAAATAAGTAGGCTAAATGCAGTTCAAAACTGGTAAAAGGACTAAACAGGCATCATAGCTTTGTTCAGTGGAGGACAATTGTAATGGGAGGCAGACACAGTTAGTAGGCCCAAATAAGTAGGCTAAATGCAGTTCAACACTGTAAATGGATTTAACAGGCGGCATAGCTTTGTTCAGTGGAGGACAACTGTAATGGGAGGCAGACACAGTTAGTAGGCACAAATAAGTAGGCTAAATACAGTTCAAAACTGGTAAAAGGACTAAACAGGCAGCATAGCTTTGTTCAGTGGAGGACAACTGTAATGGGAGGCAGACACAGTTAGTAGGCCCAAATAAGTAGGCTAAATGCAGTTCAAAACTGGTAAAAGGACTAAACAGGCGGCATAGCTTTCTTCAGTGGAGGACAATTGTAATGGGAGGCAGACACAGTTAGTAGGCCCAAATAAGTAGGCTAAATGCAGTTCAAAACTGTTAAAAGGACTAAACAGGCGGCATAGCTTTGTTCAGTGGAGGACAACTGTAATGGGAGGCAGACACAGTTAGTAGGCCCAAATAAGTAGGCTAAATGCAGTTCAAAACTGGTAAAAAGACTAAACAGGCGGCATAGCTTTGTTCAGTGGAGGACAACTGTAATGGGAGGCAGACACAGTAGGCCCAAATAAGTAGGCTAAATACAGTTCAAAACTGGTAAAAGGACTAAACAGGCATCATAGCTTTGTTCAGTGGAGGACAACTGTAATGGGAGGCAGACACAGTTAGTAGGCACAAATAAGTAGGCTAAATACAGTTCAAAACTGGTAAAAGGACTAAACAGGCAGCATAGCTTTGTTCAGTGGAGGACAACTGTAATGGGAGGCAGACACAGTTAGTAGGCCCAAATAAGTTGACTAAATGCAGTTCAAAACTGGTAAAAGGACTAAACAGGCGGCATAGCTTTGTTCAGTGGAGGACAACTGTAATGGGAGGCAGACACAGTTAGTAGGCACAAATAAGTAGGCTAAATACAGTTCAAAACTGGTAAAAGGACTAAACAGGCAGCATAGCTTTGTTCAGTGGAGGACAACTGTAATGGGAGGCAGACACAGTTAGTAGGCCCAAATAAGTTGACTAAATGCAGTTCAAAACTGGTAAAAGGACTAAACAGGCGGCATAGCTTTCTTCAGTGGAGGACAATTGTAATGGGAGGCAGACACAGTTAGTAGGCCCAAATAAGTAGGCTAAATGCAGTTCAAAACTGTTAAAAGGACTAAACAGGCGGCATAGCTTTGTTCAGTGGAGGACAACTGTAATGGGAGGCAGACACAGTTAGTAGGCCCAAATAAGTAGGCTAAATGCAGTTCAAAACTGGAAAAAAGACTAAACAGGCGGCATAGCTTTGTTCAGTGGAGGACAACTGTAATGGGAGGCAGACACAGTTAGTAGGCACAAATAAGTAGGCTAAATACAGTTCAAAACTGGTAAAAGGACTAAACAGGCAGCATAGCTTTGTTCAGTGGAGGACAACTGTAATGGGAGGCAGACACAGTTAGTAGGCCCAAATAAGTTGACTAAATGCAGTTCAAAACTGGTAAAAGGACTAAACAGGCGGCATAGCTTTGTTCAGTGGAGGACAACTATAATAGGAGGCAGACACAGTTAGTAGGCCCAAATAAGTAGGCTAAATGCAGTTCAAAACTGTTAAAAGGACTAAACAGGCGGCATAGCTTTGTTCAGTGGAGGACAACTGTAATGGGAGGCAGACACAGTTAGTAGGCCCAAATAAGTAGGCTAAATGCAGTTCAAAACTGGTAAAAAAGACTAAACAGGCGGCATAGCTTTGTTCAGTGGAGGACAACTGTAATGGGAGGCAGACACAGTTAGTAGGCACAAATAAGTAGGCTAAATACAGTTCAAAACTGGTAAAAGGACTAAACAGGCAGCATAGCTTTGTTCAGTGGAGGACAACTGTAATGGGAGGCAGACACAGTTAGTAGGCCCAAATAAGTTGACTAAATGCAGTTCAAAACTGGTAAAAGGACTAAACAGGCGGCATAGCTTTGTTCAGTGGAGGACAACTATAATAGGAGGCAGACACAGTAAGTAGGCCCAAATAAGTAGGCTAAATGCAGTTCAAAACTGGTAAAAGGACTTAACAGGCGGCATAGCTTTGTTCAGTGGAGGACAACTGTAATGGGAGGCAGACCCAGTAGGCCCAAATAAGTAGGGTAAATGCAGTTCAAACCTGTAAAAGGACTAAACAGGCAGCATAGCTTTGTTCAGTGGAGGACAACTGTAATGGGAGGCAGACACAGTTAGTAGGCCCAAATAAGTAGGCTAAATGCAGTTCAAAACTGGTAAAAGGACTAAACAGGTGGCATAGCTTTGTTCAGTGGAGGACAACTGTAATGGGAGGCAGATGCAGTAGGCCCAAATAAGTAGGGTAAATGCAGTTCAAAACTGTAAAAGGACTAAACAGGTGGCATAGCTTTGTTCAGTGGAGGACAACTGTAATGGGAGGCAGACACAGTTAGTAGGCCCAAATGAGTAAGCTAAATGCAGTTCAAAACTGGTAAATGGACTAAACAGGCGGCATAGCTTTGTTCAGTGGAAGACAACTGTAATGGGAGGCAGATACAGTTAGTAGGCCCAAATAAGTAGGCTAAATGCAGTTCAAAACTGGTAAAAGGACTAAGCAGGCATCATAGCTTTGTTCAGTGGAGGACAATTGTAATGGGAGGCAGACACAGTTAGTAGGCCCAAATAAGTAGGCTAAATGCAGTTCAACACTGTAAATGGATTTAACAGGCGGCATAGCTTTGTTCAGTGGAGGACAACTGTAATGGGAGGCAGACACAGTTAGTAGGCACAAATAAGTAGGCTAAATACAGTTCAAAACTGGTAAAAGGACTAAACAGGCAGCATAGCTTTGTTCAGTGGAGGACAACTGTAATGGGAGGCAGACACAGTTAGTAGGCCCAAATAAGTAGGCTAAATGCAGTTCAAAACTGGTAAAAGGACTAAACAGGCGGCATAGCTTTCTTCAGTGGAGGACAATTGTAATGGGAGGCAGACACAGTTAGTAGGCCCAAATAAGTAGGCTAAATGCAGTTCAAAACTGTTAAAAGGACTAAACAGGCGGCATAGCTTTGTTCAGTGGAGGACAACTGTAATGGGAGGCAGACAGTTAGTAGGCCCAAATAAGTAGGCTACATGCAGTTCAAAACTGGTAAAAAGACTAAACAGGCGGCATAGCTTTGTTCAGTGGAGGACAACTGTAATGGGAGGCAGACACAGTAGGCCCAAATAAGTAGGCTAAATACAGTTCAAAAGTGGTAAAAGGACTAAACAGGCAGCATAGCTTTGTTCAGTGGAGGACAACTGTAATGGGAGGCAGACACAGTTAGTAGGCCCAAATAAGTAGGCTAAATGCAGTTCAAAACTGGTAAAAGGACTAAACAGGCATCATAGCTTTGTTCAGTGGAGGACAATTGTAATGGGAGGCAGACACAGTTAGTAGGCCCAAATAAGTAGGCTAAATGCAGTTCAACACTGTAAATGGATTTAACAGGCGGCATAGCTTTGTTCAGTGGAGGACAACTGTAATGGGAGGCAGACACAGTTAGTAGGCACAAATAAGTAGGCTAAATACAGTTCAAAACTGGTAAAAGGACTAAACAGGCGGCATAGCTTTCTTCAGTGGAGGACAATTGTAATGGGAGGCAGACACAGTTAGTAGGCCCAAATAAGTAGGCTAAATGCAGTTCAAAACTGTTAAAAGGACTAAACAGGCGGCATAGCTTTGTTCAGTGGAGGACAACTGTAATGGGAGGCAGACACAGTTAGTAGGCCCAAATAAGTAGGCTAAATGCAGTTCAAAACTGGTAAAAAGACTAAACAGGCGGCATAGCTGTGTTCAGTGGAGGACAACTGTAATGGGAGGCAGACACAGTTAGTAGGCACAAATAAGTAGGCTAAATACAGTTCAAAACTGGTAAAAGGACTAAACAGGCAGCATAGCTTTGTTCAGTGGAGGACAACTGTAATGGGAGGCAGACACAGTTAGTAGGCCCAAATAAGTAGGCTAAATGCAGTTCAAAACTGGTAAAAGGACTAAACAGGCGGCAAAGCTCTCTTCAGTGGAGGACAACTGTAATGGGAGGCAGACACAGTTAGTAGGCCCAAATAAGTAGGCTAAATGCAGTTCAAAGCTGGTAAAAGGACTAAACAGGCGGCATAGCTTTGTTCAGTGGAGAACAATTGTAATGGGAGGCAGACACAGTTAGTAGGCCCAAATAAGTAGGCTAAATGCAGTTCAACACTGTAAATGGATTTAACAGGCGGCATAGCTTTGTTCAGTGGAGGACAACTGTAATGGGAGGCAGACACAGTTAGTAGGCACAAATAAGTAGGCTAAATACAGTTCAAAACTGGTAAAAGGACTAAACAGGCGGCATAGCTTTCTTCAGTGGAGGACAATTGTAATGGGAGGCAGACACAGTTAGTAGGCCCAAATAAGTAGGCTAAATGCAGTTCAAAACTGTTAAAAGGACTAAACAGGCGGCATAGCTTTGTTCAGTGGAGGACAACTGTAATGGGAGGCAGACACAGTTAGTAGGCCCAAATAAGTAGGCTAAATGCAGTTCAAAACTGGTAAAAAGACTAAACAGGCGGCATAGCTGTGTTCAGTGGAGGACAACTGTAATGGGAGGCAGACACAGTTAGTAGGCACAAATAAGTAGGCTAAATACAGTTCAAAACTGGTAAAAGGACTAAACAGGCAGCATAGCTTTGTTCAGTGGAGGACAACTGTAATGGGAGGCAGACACAGTTAGTAGGCCCAAATAAGTAGGCTAAATGCAGTTCAAAACTGGTAAAAGGACTAAACAGGCGGCAAAGCTCTCTTCAGTGGAGGACAACTGTAATGGGAGGCAGACACAGTTAGTAGGCCCAAATAAGTAGGCTAAATGCAGTTCAAAGCTGGTAAAAGGACTAAACAGGCGGCATAGCTTTGTTCAGTGGAGAACAATTGTAATGGGAGGCAGACACAGTTAGTAGGCCCAAATAAGTAGGCTAAATGCAGTTCAACACTGTAATGGACTTAACAGGCGGCATAGCTTTGTTCAGAGGAGGACAACTGTAATGGGAGGCAGACACAGTTAGTAGGCCCAAATAAGTAGGCTAAATGCAGTTCAAAACTGGTAAAAGGACTAAACAGGCGGCATAGCTTTGTTCAGTGGAGGACAACTGTAATGGGAGGCAGACACAGTTAGTAGGCACAAATAAGTAGGCTAAATACAGTTCAAAACTGGTAAAAGGACTAAACAGGCGGCATAGCTTTCTTCAGTGGAGGACAATTGTAATGGGAGGCAGACACAGTTAGTAGGCCCAAATAAGTAGGCTAAATGCAGTTCAAAACTGTTAAAAGGACTAAACAGGCGGCATAGCTTTGTTCAGTGGAGGACAACTGTAATGGGAGGCAGACACAGTTAGTAGGCCCAAATAAGTAGGCTAAATGCAGTTCAAAACTGGTAAAAAGACTAAACAGGCGGCATAGCTGTGTTCAGTGGAGGACAACTGTAATGGGAGGCAGACACAGTTAGTAGGCACAAATAAGTAGGCTAAATACAGTTCAAAACTGGTAAAAGGACTAAACAGGCAGCATAGCTTTGTTCAGTGGAGGACAACTGTAATGGGAGGCAGACACAGTTAGTAGGCCCAAATAAGTAGGCTAAATGCAGTTGAAAACTGGTAAAAGGACTAAACAGGCGGCAAAGCTCTCTTCAGTGGAGGACAACTGTAATGGGAGGCAGACACAGTTAGTAGGCCCAAATAAGTAGGCTAAATGCAGTTCAAAGCTGGTAAAAGGACTAAACAGGCGGCATAGCTTTGTTCAGTGGAGAACAATTGTAATGGGAGGCAGACACAGTTAGTAGGCCCAAATAAGTAGGCTAAATGCAGTTCAACACTGTAATGGACTTAACAGGCGGCATAGCTTTGTTCAGAGGAGGACAACTGTAATGGGAGGCAGACACAGTTAGTAGGCCCAAATAAGTAGGCTAAATGCAGTTCAAAACTGGTAAAAGGACTAAACAGGCGGCATAGCTTTGTTCAGTGGAGGACAACTGTAATGGGAGGCAGACACAGTTAGTAGGCACAAATAAGTAGGCTAAATGCAGTTCAAAAGTGGTAAAAGGACTAAACAGGCATCATAGCTTTGTTCAGTGGAGGACAATTGTAATGGGAGGCAGACACAGTTAGTAGGCCCAAATAAGTAGGCTAAATGCAGTTCAACACTGTAAATGGACTTAACAGGCGGCATAGCTTTGTTCAGTGGAGGACAACTGTAATGGGAGGCAGACACAGTTAGTAGGCCCAAATAAGTAGGATAAATGCAGTTCAAAACTGGTAAAAGGACTAAACAGGCGGCATAGCTTTGTTCAGTGGAGGACAACTGTAATGGGAGGCAGACACAGTTAGTAGGCACAAATAAGTAGGCTAAATAGAGTTCAAAACTGGTAAAAGGACTAAACAGGCAGCATAGCTTTGTTCAGTGGCGGACAACTGTAATGGGAGGCAGACACAGTTAGTAGGCCCAAATAAGTTGACTAAATGCAGTTCAAAACTGGTAAAAGGACTAAACAGGCAGCATAGCTTTGTTCAGTGGAGGACAACTGTAATGGGAGGCAGACACAGTTAGTAGGCCCAAATAAGTAGGCTAAATGCAGTTCAAAACTTGTAAAAGGACTAAACAGGTGGCATAGCCTTGTTCAGGGGAGGACAACTGTAATGGGAGGCAGACACAGTTAGTAGGCCCAAATAAGTAGGCTAAATGCAGTTCAAAACTGGTAAAAGGACTAAACAGGCGGCATAGCTTTGTTCAGTGGAGGACAATTGTAATGGGAGGCAGACACAGTTAGTAGGCCCAAATAAGTAGGCTAAATGCAGTTCAAAACTGGTAAAAGGACTAAACAGGCGGCATAGCTTTGTTCAGTGGAGGTCAACTGTAATGGGAGGCAGACACAGTTAGTAGGCCCAAATAAGTTGACTAAATGCAGTTCAAAACTGGTAAAAGGAATAAACAGGCAGCATAGCTTTGTTCAGTGGAGGACAAATGTAATGGGAGGCAGACACAGTTAGTAGGCCCAAATAAGTAGGCTAAATGCAGTTCAAAACTGGTAAAAGGACTAAACAGGCGGCATAGCTTTGTTCAGTGGAGGACAACTGTAATGGGAGGCAGATACAGTTAGTAGGCCCAAATAAGTAGGCTAAATGCAGTTCAAAACTGTTAAAAGGACTAAACAGGGGGCTTAGCTTTGTTCAGGGGAGGACGACTGTAATGGGAGGCAGACACAGTTAGTAGGCCCAAATAAGTAGGCTAAATGCAGTTCAAAACTGGTAAAAGGACTAAACAGGTGGCATAGCTTTGTTCAGCGGAGGACAACTGTAATGGGAGGCAGACACAGTTAGTAGGCCCAAATAAGTAGGCTAAATGCAGTTCAAAACTGGTATAAGGACTAAACAGGCGGCATAGCTTTGTTCAGTGGAGGACAACTGTAATGGGAGGCAGACCCTGTAGGCCCAAATAAGTAGGGTAAATGCAGTTAAAAACTGTAAAAGGACTAAACAGGCGGCATAGCTTTGTTCAGTGGAGGACAACTGTAATGGGAGGCAGACACAGTTAGTAGGCCCAAATAAGTAGGCTAAATGCAGTTCAAAACTGGTAAAAAGACTAAACAGGCGGCATAGCTGTGTTCAGTGGAGGACAACTGTAATGGGAGGCAGACACAGTTAGTAGGCACAAATAAGTAGGCTAAATACAGTTCAAAACTGGTAAAAGGACTAAACAGGCAGCATAGCTTTGTTCAGTGGAGGACAACTGTAATGGGAGGCAGACACAGTTAGTAGGCCCAAATAAGTAGGCTAAATGCAGTTGAAAACTGGTAAAAGGACTAAACAGGCGGCAAAGCTCTCTTCAGTGGAGGACAACTGTAATGGGAGGCAGACACAGTTAGTAGGCCCAAATAAGTAGGCTAAATGCAGTTCAAAGCTGGTAAAAGGACTAAACAGGCGGCATAGCTTTGTTCAGTGGAGAACAATTGTAATGGGAGGCAGACACAGTTAGTAGGCCCAAATAAGTAGGCTAAATGCAGTTCAACACTGTAATGGACTTAACAGGCGGCATAGCTTTGTTCAGAGGAGGACAACTGTAATGGGAGGCAGACACAGTTAGTAGGCCCAAATAAGTAGGCTAAATGCAGTTCAAAACTGGTAAAAGGACTAAACAGGCGGCATAGCTTTGTTCAGTGGAGGACAACTGTAATGGGAGGCAGACACAGTTAGTAGGCACAAATAAGTAGGCTAAATGCAGTTCAAAAGTGGTAAAAGGACTAAACAGGCATCATAGCTTTGTTCAGTGGAGGACAATTGTAATGGGAGGCAGACACAGTTAGTAGGCCCAAATAAGTAGGCTAAATGCAGTTCAAAACTATTAAAAGGACTAAACAGGCGGCATAGCTTTGTTCAGTGGAGGACAACTGTAATGGGAGGCAGACACAGTTAGTAGGCCCAAATAAGTAGGCTAAATGCAGTTCAAAACTGGTAAAAAGACTAAACAGGCGGCATAGCTTTGTTCAGTGGAGGACAACTGTAATGGGAGGCAGACACAGTTAGTAGGCACATATAAGTAGGCTAAATACAGTTCAAAACTGGTAAAAGGACTAAACAGGCGGCATAGCTTTGTTCAGTGGAGGACAACTGTAAAGGGAGGCAGACACAGTAGGCCCAAATAAGTAGGCTAAATGAAGTTCAACACTGTAAATGGATTTAACAGGTGGCATAGCTTTGTTCAGTGGAGGACAACTGTAATGGGAGGCAGACACAGTTAGTAGGCACAAATAAGTAGGCTAAATACAGTTCAAAACTGGTAAAAGGACTAAACAGGCAGCATAGCTTTGTTCAGTGGAGGACAACTGTAATGGGAGGCAGACACAGTTAGTAGGCCCAAATAAGTAGGCTAAATGCAGTTCAAAACTGGTAAAAGGACTAAACAGGCGGTGTAGCTTTCTTCAGTGGAGGACAATTGTAATGGGAGGCAGACACAGTTAGTAGGCCCAAATAAGTAGGCTAAATGCAGTTCAAAACTGTTAAAAGGACTAAACAGGCGGCATAGCTTTGTTCAGTGGAGGACAACTGTAATGGGAGGCAGACACAGTTAGTAGGCCCAAATAAGTAGGCTAAATGCAGTTCAAAACTGGTAAAAAGACTAAACAGGCGGCATAGCTTTGTTCAGTGGAGGACAACTGTAATGGGAGGCAGACACAGTTAGTAGGCACATATAAGTAGGCTAAATACAGTTCAAAACTGGTAAAAGGACTAAACAGGCAGCATAGCTTTGTTCAGTGGAGGACAACTGTAATGGGAGGCAGACACAGTTAGTAGGCCCAAATAAGTAGGCTAAATGCAGTTCAAAACTGGTAAAAGGACTAAACAGGCGGCATAGCTTTCTTCAGTGGAGGACAACTGTAATGGGAGGCAGACACAGTTAGTAGGCCCAAATAAGTAGGCTAAATGCAGTTCAAAACTGGTAAAAAGACTAAACAGGCGGCATAGCTTTGTTCAGTGGAGGACAACTGTAATGGGAGGCAGACACAGTAGGCCCAAATAAGTAGGCTAAATACAGTTCAAAACTGGTAAAAGGACTAAACAGGCAGCATAGCTTTTTGTTCAGTGGAGGACAACTGTAATGGGAGGCAGACACAGTTAGTAGGCCCAAATAAGTAGGCTAAATGCAGTTCAAAACTGGTAAAAAGACTAAACAGGCGGCATAGCTGTGTTCAGTGGAGGACAACTGTAATGGGAGGCAGACACAGTTAGTAGGCACAAATAAGTAGGCTAAATACAGTTCAAAACTGGTAAAAGGACTAAACAGGCAGCATAGCTTTGTTCAGTGGAGGACAACTGTAATGGGAGGCAGACACAGTTAGTAGGCCCAAATAAGTAGGCTAAATGCAGTTCAAAACTGGTAAAAGGACTAAACAGGCGGCAAAGCTCTCTCCAGTGGAGGACAACTGTAATGGGAGGCAGACACAGTTAGTAGGCCCAAATAAGTAGGCTAAATGCAGTTCAAAGCTGGTAAAAGGACTAAACAGGCGGCATAGCTTTGTTCAGTGGAGAACAATTGTAATGGGAGGCAGACACAGTTAGTAGGCCCAAATAAGTAGGCTAAATGCAGTTCAACACTGTAATGGACTTAACAGGCGGCATAGCTTTGTTCAGAGGAGGACAACTGTAATGGGAGGCAGACACAGTTAGTAGGCCCAAATAAGTTGGCTAAATGCAGTTCAAAACTGGTAAAAGGACTAAACAGGCGGCATAGCTTTGTTCAGTGGAGGACAACTGTAATGGGAGGCAGACACAGTTAGTAGGCACAAATAAGTAGGCTAAATGCAGTTCAAAAGTGGTAAAAGGACTAAACAGGCATCATAGCTTTGTTCAGTGGAGGACAATTGTAATGGGAGGCAGACACAGTTAGTAGGCCCAAATAAGTAGGCTAAATGCAGTTCAACACTGTAAATGGACTTAACAGGCGGCATAGCTTTTTTCAGTGGAGGACAACTGTAATGGGAGGCAGACACAGTTAGTAGGCCCAAATAAGTAGGATAAATGCAGTTCAAAACTGGTAAAAGGACCAAACAGGCGGCATAGCTTTGTTCAGTGGAGGACAACTGTAATGGGAGGCAGACACAGTTAGTAGGCACAAATAAGTAGGCTAAATAGAGTTCAAAACTGGTAAAAGGACTAAACAGGCAGCATAGCTTTGTTCAGTGGCGGACAACTGTAATGGGAGGCAGACACAGTTAGTAGGCCCAAATAAGTAGGCTAAATGCAGTTCAAAACTGGTAAAAGGACTAAACAGGCGGCATAGCTTTGTTCAGTGGAGGTCAACTGTAATGGGAGGCAGACACAGTTAGTAGGCCCAAATAAGTTGACTAAATGCAGTTCAAAACTGGTAAAAGGACTAAACAGGCAGCATAGCTTTGTTCAGTGGAGGACAACTGTAATGGGAGGCAGACACAGTTAGTAGGCCCAAATAAGTAGGCTAAATGCAGTTCAACACTGGTAAAAAGACTAAACAGGCGGCATAGCTTTGTTCAGTGGAGGACAACTGTAATGGGAGGCAGACACAGTTAGTAGGCACATATAAGTAGGCTAAATACAGTTCAAAACTGGTAAAAGGACTAAACAGGCGGCATAGCTTTGTTCAGTGGAGGACAACTGTAAAGGGAGGCAGACACAGTAGGCCCAAATAAGTAGGCTAAATGAAGTTCAACACTGTAAATGGATTTAACAGGTGGCATAGCTTTGTTCAGTGGAGGACAACTGTAATGGGAGGCAGACACAGTTAGTAGGCACAAATAAGTAGGCTAAATACAGTTCAAAACTGGTAAAAGGACTAAACAGGCAGCATAGCTTTGTTCAGTGGAGGACAACTGTAATGGGAGGCAGACACAGTTAGTAGGCCCAAATAAGTAGGCTAAATGCAGTTCAAAACTGGTAAAAGGACTAAACAGGCGGCGTAGCTTTCTTCAGTGGAGGACAATTGTAATGGGAGGCAGACACAGTTAGTAGGCCCAAATAAGTAGGCTAAATGCAGTTCAAAACTGTTAAAAGGACTAAACAGGCGGCATAGCTTTGTTCAGTGGAGGACAACTGTAATGGGAGGCAGACACAGTTAGTAGGCCCAAATAAGTAGGCTAAATGCAGTTCAAAACTGGTAAAAAGACTAAACAGGCGGCATAGCTTTGTTCAGTGGAGGACAACTGTAATGGGAGGCAGACACAGTTAGTAGGCACATATAAGTAGGCTAAATACAGTTCAAAACTGGTAAAAGGACTAAACAGGCAGCATAGCTTTGTTCAGTGGAGGACAACTGTAATGGGAGGCAGACACAGTTAGTAGGCCCAAATAAGTAGGCTAAATGCAGTTCAAAACTGGTAAAAGGACTAAACAGGCGGCATAGCTTTCTTCAGTGGAGGACAACTGTAATGGGAGGCAGACACAGTTAGTAGGCCCAAATAAGTAGGCTAAATGCAGTTCAAAACTGGTAAAAAGACTAAACAGGCGGCATAGCTTTGTTCAGTGGAGGACAACTGTAATGGGAGGCAGACACAGTAGGCCCAAATAAGTAGGCTAAATACAGTTCAAAACTGGTAAAAGGACTAAACAGGCAGCATAGCTTTTTGTTCAGTGGAGGACAACTGTAATGGGAGGCAGACACAGTTAGTAGGCCCAAATAAGTAGGCTAAATGCAGTTCAAAACTGGTAAAAAGACTAAACAGGCGGCATAGCTGTGTTCAGTGGAGGACAACTGTAATGGGAGGCAGACACAGTTAGTAGGCCCAAATAAGTAGGCTAAATGCAGTTCAAAACTGGTAAAAGGACTAAACAGGCGGCAAAGCTCTCTTCAGTGGAGGACAACTGTAATGGGAGGCAGACACAGTTAGTAGGCCCAAATAAGTAGGCTAAATGCAGTTCAAAACTGGTAAAAGGACTAAACAGGCGGCATAGCTTTGTTCAGTGGAGAACAATTGTAATGGGAGGCAGACACAGTTAGTAGGCCCAAATAAGTAGGCTAAATGCAGTTCAACACTGTAATGGACTTAACAGGCGGCATAGCTTTGTTCAGAGGAGGACAACTGTAATGGGAGGCAGACACAGTTAGTAGGCCCAAATAAGTAGGCTAAATGCAGTTCAAAACTGGTAAAAGGACTAAACAGGCGGCATAGCTTTGTTCAGTGGAGGACAACTGTAATGGGAGGCAGACACAGTTAGTAGGCACAAATAAGTAGGCTAAATGCAGTTCAAAAGTGGTAAAAGGACTAAACAGGCATCATAGCTTTGTTCAGTGGAGGACAATTGTAATGGGAGGCAGACACAGTTAGTAGGCCCAAATAAGTAGGCTAAATGCAGTTCAACACTGTAAATGGACTTAACAGGCGGCATAGCTTTTTTCAGTGGAGGACAACTGAAATGGGAGGCAGACACAGTTAGTAGGCCCAAATAAGTAGGATAAATGCAGTTCAAAACTGGTAAAAGGACCAAACAGGCGGCATAGCTTTGTTCAGTGGAGGACAACTGTAATGGGAGGCAGACACAGTTAGTAGGCACAAATAAGTAGGCTAAATAGAGTTCAAAACTGGTAAAAGGACTAAACAGGCAGCATAGCTTTGTTCAGTGGCGGACAACTGTAATGGGAGGCAGACACAGTTAGTAGGCCCAAATAAGTAGGCTAAATGCAGTTCAAAACTGGTAAAAGGACTAAACAGGCGGCATAGCTTTGTTCAGTGGAGGTCAACTGTAATGGGAGGCAGACACAGTTAGTAGGCCCAAATAAGTTGACTAAATGCAGTTCAAAACTGGTAAAAGGACTAAACAGGCAGCATAGCTTTGTTCAGTGGAGGACAACTGTAATGGGAGGCAGACACAGTTAGTAGGCCCAAATAAGTAGGCTAAATGCAGTTCAACACTGTAAATGGACTTAACAGGCGGCATAGCTTTGTTCAGTGGAGGACAACTGTAATGGGAGGCAGACACAGTTAGTAGGCCCAAATAAGTAGGATAAATGCAGTTCAAAACTGGTAAAAGGACTAAACAGGCGGCATAGCTTTGTTCAGTGGAGGACAACTGTAATGGGAGGCAGACACAGTTAGTAGGCACAAATAAGTAGGCTAAATAGAGTTCAAAACTGGTAAAAGGACTAAACAGGCAGCATAGCTTTGTTCAGTGGCGGACAACTGTAATGGACGGCAGACACAGTTAGTAGGCCCAAATAAGTAGGCTAAATGCAGTTCAAAACTGGTAAAAGGACTAAACAGGCGGCATAGCTTTGTTCAGTGGAGGTCAACTGTAATGGGAGGCAGACACAGTTAGTAGGCCCAAATAAGTTGACTAAATGCAGTTCAAAACTGGTAAAAGGACTAAACAGGCAGCATAGCTTTGTTCAGTGGAGGACAACTGTAATGGGAGGCAGACACAGTTAGTAGGCCCAAATAAGTAGGCTAAATGCAGTTCAAAACTTGTAAAAGGACTAAACAGGTGGCATAGCTTTGTTCAGGGGAGGACAACTGTAATGGGAGGCAGACACAGTTAGTAGGCCCAAATAAGTTGACTAAATGCAGTTCAAAACTGGTAAAAGGACTAAACAGGCAGCATAGCTTTGTTCAGTGGAGGACAAATGTAATGGGAGGCAGACACAGTTAGTAGGCCCAAATAAGTAGGCTAAATGCAGTTCAAAACTGGTAAAAGGACTAAACAGGCGGCATAGCTTTGTTCAGTGGAGGACAACTGTAATGGGAGGCAGATACAGTTAGTAGGCCCAAATAAGTAGGCTAAATGCAGTTCAAAACTGTTAAAAGGACTAAACAGGGGGCATAGCTTTGTTCAGGGGAGGACGACTGTAATGGGAAGCAGACACAGTTAGTAGGCCCAAATAAGTAGGCTAAATGCAGTTCAAAACTGGTAAAAGGACTAAACAGGTGGCATAGCTTTGTTCAGCGGAGGACAACTGTAATGGGAGGCAGACACAGTTAGTAGGCCCAAATAAGTAGGCTAAATGCAGTTCAAAACTGGTATAAGGACTAAACAGGCGGCATAGCTTTGTTCAGTGGAGAACAACTGTAATGGGAGGCAGACCCTGTAGGCCCAAATAAGTAGGGTAAATGCAGTTAAAAACTGTAAAAGGACTAAACAGGCGGCATAGCTTTGTTCAGTGGAGGACAACTGTAATAGGAGGCAGACACAGTTAGTAGGCCCAAATAAGTAGGCTAAATGCAGTTGAAAACTGATAAAAGGACTAAACAGGCGGCATTGCTTTGTTCAGTGGAGGACAACTGTAATAGGAGGCAGACACAGTTAGTAGGCCCAAATAAGTAGGCAAAATGCAGATCAAAACTGTTAAAAGGACTAAATAGGCGGCATAGCTTTGTTCAGTGGAGGACAACTGTAATGGGAGGCAGATACAGTTAGTAGGCCCAAATAAGTAGGCTAAATGCAGTTCAAAACTGTTAAAAGGACTAAAAAGGCGGCATAGCTTTGTTCAGGGGAGGACGACTGTAATGGGAGGCAGACACAGTTAGTAGGCCCAAATAAGTAGGCTAAATGCAGTTCAAAACTGGTAAAAGGACTAAACAGGTGGCATAGCTTTGTTCAGCGGAGGACAACTGTAATGGGAGGCAGACACAGTTAGTAGGCCCAAATAAGTAGGCTAAATGCAGTTCAAAACTGGTATAAGGACTAAACTGGAGGCATAGGTTTGTTCAGAGGAGGACAACTGTAATGGGAGGCAGACACAGTTAGTAGGCCCAAATAAGTAGGTTAAATGCAGTTCAAAACTGATAAAAGGACTAAACAGGCAGCATAGCTTTGTTCAGCGGAGGACAACTGTAATGGGAGGCAGACACAGTTAGTAGGCCCAAATAAGTAGGCTAAATGCAGTTCAAAACTGATAAAAGGACTAAACAGTAGGCATAGCTTTGTTCAGTGGAGGACAACTATTATGGGAGGCAGACAGTTAGTAGGCCCAAATAAGTAGGCTAAATGCAGTTCAAAACTGGTAAAAGGACTAAACAGGCAGCATAGCTTTGTTCAGTGGAGGACAACTATAATGGGAAGCAGACACAGTTAGTAGGCCCAAATAAGTAGGCTAAATACAGTTCAAAACTGATAAAAGGGCTAAACAGGTGGCATAGCTTTGTTCAGTGGAGGACAACTGTAATGGGAGGCAGACACAGTTAGTAGGCCCAAATAAGTAGGCTAAATGCAGTTCAAAACTGGTAAAAGGACTAAACAGGCGGCATAGCTTTGTTCAGTGGAGGACAACTGTAAAGGGAGGCAGACACAGTAGGCCCAAATAAGTAGGCTAAGTGCAGTTCAAAACTGGTAAAAGGACTAAACAGGCGGCATAGCTTTGTTCAGTGGAGGACAACTGTAAAGGGAGGCAGACACAGTAGGCCCAAATAAGTAGGCTAAATGAAGTTCAACACTGTAAATGGATTTAACAGGTGGCATAGCTTTGTTCAGTGGAGGACAACTGTAATAGGAGGCAGACACAGTTAGTAGGCACAAATAAGTAGGCTAAATACAGTTCAAAACTGGTAAAAGGACTAAACAGGCAGCAGAGCTTTGTTCAGTGGAGGACAACTGTAATGGGAGGCAGACACAGTTAGTAGGCCCAAATAAGTAGGCTAAATGCAGTTCAAAACTGGTAAAAGGACTAAACAGGCGGCGTAGCTTTCTTCAGTGGAGGACAATTGTAATGGGAGGCAGACACAGTTAGTAGGCCCAAATAAGTAGGCTAAATGCAGTTCAAAACTGTTAAAAGGACTAAACAGGCGGCATAGCTTTGTTCAGTGGAGGACAACTGTAATGGGAGGCAGACACAGTTAGTAGGCCCAAATAAGTAGGCTAAATGCAGTTCAAAACTGGTAAAAAGACTAAACAGGCGGCATAGCTTTGTTCAGTGGAGGACAACTGTAATGGGAGGCAGACACAGTTAGTAGGCACATATAAGTAGGCTAAATACAGTTCAAAACTGGTAAAAGGACTAAACAGGCAGCATAGCTTTGTTCAGTGGAGGACAACTGTAATGGGAGGCAGACACAGTTAGTAGGCCCAAATAAGTAGGCTAAATGCAGTTCAAAACTGGTAAAAGGACTAAACAGGCGGCATAGCTTTCTTCAGTGGAGGACAACTGTAATGGGAGGCAGACACAGTTAGTAGGCTCAAATAAGTAGGCTAAATGCAGTTCAAAGCTGGTAAATGGACTAAACAGGCGGCATAGCTTTGTTCAGTGGAGGACAACTGTAATGGGAGGCAGACACAGTTAGTAGGCCCAAATAAGTAGGCTAAATGCAGTTCAAAAGTGGTAAAAGGACTAAACAGGCATCATAGCTTTGTTCAGTGGAGGACAATTGTAATGGGAGGCAGACACAGTTAGTAGGCTCAAATAAGTAGGCTAAATGCAGTTCAACACTGTAAATGGACTTAACAGGCGGCATAGCTTTGTTCAGTGGAGGACAACTGTAATGGGAGGCAGACACAGTTAGTAGGCCCAAATAAGTAGGCTAAATGCAGTTCAAAACTGGTAAAAGGACTAAACAGGCAGCATAGCTTTGTTCAGTGGCGGCCAACTGTAATGGGAGGCAGACACAGTTAGTAGGCCCAAATGAGTAGGCTAAATGCAGTTCAAAACTGGTAAAAGGACTAAACAGGCGGCATAGCTTTGTTCAGTGGAGGTCAACTGTAATGGGAGGCAGACACAGTTAGTAGGCCCAAATAAGTTGACTAAATGCAGTTCAAAACTGGTAAAAGGACTAAACAGGCAGCATAGCTTTGTTCAGTGGAGGACAACTGTAATGGGAGGCAGACACAGTTAGTAGGCCCAAATAAGTAGGCTAAATGCAGTTCAAAACTTGTAAAAGGACTAAAAAGGCGGCATAGCTTTGTTCAGTGGAGGACAACTGTAATGGGAGGCAGACACAGTTAGTAGGCACATATAAGTAGGCTAAATACAGTTCAAAACTGGTAAAAGGACTAAACAGGCAGCATAGCTTTGTTCAGTGGAGGACAACTGTAATGGGAGGCAGACACAGTTAGTAGGCCCAAATAAGTAGGCTAAATGCAGTTCAAAACTGGTAAAAGGACTAAACAGGCGGCATAGCTTTCTTCAGTGGAGGACAACTGTAATGGGAGGCAGACACAGTTAGTAGGCTCAAATAAGTAGGCTAAATGCAGTTCAAAGCTGGTAAATGGACTAAACAGGCGGCATAGCTTTGTTCAGTGGAGGACAACTGTAATGGGAGGCAGACACAGTTAGTAGGCCCAAATAAGCAGGCTAAATGCAGTTCAAAAGTGGTAAAAGGACTAAACAGGCATCATAGCTTTGTTCAGTGGAGGACAATTGTAATGGGAGGCAGACACAGTTAGTAGGCCCAAATAAGTAGGCTAAATGCAGTTCAACACTGTAAATGGACTTAACAGGCGGCATAGCTTTGTTCAGTGGAGGACAACTGTAATGGGAGGCAGACACAGTTAGTAGGCCCAAATAAGTAGGCTAAATGCAGTTCAAAACTGGTAAAAGGACTAAACAGGCAGCATAGCTTTGTTCAGTGGCGGACAACTGTAATGGGAGGCAGACACAGTTAGTAGGCCCAAATGAGTAGGCTAAATGCAGTTCAAAACTGGTAAAAGGACTAAACAGGCGGCATAGCTTTGTTCAGTGGAGGTCAACTGTAATGGGAGGCAGACACAGTTAGTAGGCCCAAATAAGTTGACTAAATGCAGTTCAAAACTGGTAAAAGGACTAAACAGGCAGCATAGCTTTGTTCAGTGGAGGACAACTGTAATGGGAGGCAGACACAGTTAGTAGGCCCAAATAAGTAGGCTAAATGCAGTTCAAAACTTGTAAAAGGACTAAAAAGGCGGCATAGCTTTGTTCAGGGGAGGACAACTGTAAGGGGAGGCAGACACAGTTAGTAGGCCCAAATAAGTAGGCTAAATGCAGTTCAAAACTGGTAAAAGGACTAAACAGGCGGCATAGCTTTGTTCAGTGGAGGACAATTGTAATGGGAGGCAGACACAGTTAGTAGGCCCAAATAAGTAGGCTAAATGCAGTTCAAAAGTGGTAAAAGGACTAAACAGGCAGCATAGCTTTGTTCAGTGGAGGACAACTGTAATGGGAGGCAGACACAGTTAGTAGGCCCAAATAAGTAGGCTAAATGCAGTTCAAAACTGGTAAAAGGACTAAACAGGCATCATAGCTTTGTTCAGTGGAGGACAATTGTAATGGGAGGCAGACACAGTTAGTAGGCCCAAATAAGTAGGCTAAATGCAGTTCAAAACTGGTAAAAGGACTAAACAGGCATCATAGCTTTGTTCAGTGGAGGACAATTGTAATGGGAGGCAGACACAGTTAGTAGGCCCAAATAAGTAGGCTAAATGCAGTTCAACACTGTAAATGGATTTAACAGGCGGCATAGCTTTGTTCAGTGGAGGACAACTGTAATGGGAGGCAGACACAGTTAGTAGGCACAAATAAGTAGGCTAAATACAGTTCAAAACTGGTAAAAGGACTAAACAGGCGGCATAGCTTTCTTCAGTGGAGGACAATTGTAATGGGAGGCAGACACAGTTAGTAGGCCCAAATAAGTAGGCTAAATGCAGTTCAAAACTGTTAAAAGGACTAAGCAGGCGGCATAGCTTTGTTCAGTGGAGGACAACTGTAATGGGAGGCAGACACAGTTAGTAGGCCCAAATAAGTAGGCTAAATGCAGTTCAAAACTGGTAAAAAGACTAAACAGGCGGCATAGCTGTGTTCAGTGGAGGACAACTGTAATGGGAGGCAGACACAGTTAGTAGGCACAAATAAGTAGGCTAAATACAGTTCAAAACTGGTAAAAGGACTAAACAGGCAGCATAGCTTTGTTCAGTGGAGGACAATTGTAATGGGAGGCAGACACAGTTAGTAGGCCCAAATAAGTAGGCTAAATGCAGTTCAACACTGTAAATGGATTTAACAGGCGGCATAGCTTTGTTCAGTGGAGGACAACTGTAATGGGAGGCAGACACAGTTAGTAGGCACAAATAAGTAGGCTAAATACAGTTCAAAACTGGTAAAAGGACTAAACAGGCGGCATAGCTTTCTTCAGTGGAGGACAATTGTAATGGGAGGCAGACACAGTTAGTAGGCCCAAATAAGTAGGCTAAATGCAGTTCAAAACTGTTAAAAGGACTAAACAGGCGGCATAGCTTTGTTCAGTGGAGGACAACTGTAATGGGAGGCAGACACAGTTAGTAGGCCCAAATAAGTAGGCTAAATGCAGTTCAAAACTGGTAAAAAGACTAAACAGGCGGCATAGCTGTGTTCAGTGGAGGACAACTGTAATGGGAGGCAGACACAGTTAGTAGGCACAAATAAGTAGGCTAAATACAGTTCAAAACTGGTAAAAGGACTAAACAGGCAGCATAGCTTTGTTCAGTGGAGGACAACTGTAATGGGAGGCAGACACAGTTAGTAGGCCCAAATAAGTAGGCTAAATGCAGTTAAAAACTGGTAAAAGGACTAAACAGGCGGCAAAGCTCTCTTCAGTGGAGGACAACTGTAATGGGAGGCAGACACAGTTAGTAGGCCCAAATAAGTAGGCTAAATGCAGTTCAAAGCTGGTAAAAGGACTAAACAGGCGGCATAGCTTTGTTCAGTGGAGAACAATTGTAATGGGAGGCAGACACAGTTAGTAGGCCCAAATAAGTAGGCTAAATGCAGTTCAACACTGTAAATGGATTTAACAGGCGGCATAGCTTTGTTCAGTGGAGGACAACTGTAATGGGAGGCAGACACAGTTAGTAGGCACAAATAAGTAGGCTAAATACAGTTCAAAACTGGTAAAAGGACTAAACAGGCGGCATAGCTTTCTTCAGTGGAGGACAATTGTAATGGGAGGCAGACACAGTTAGTAGGCCCAAATAAGTAGGCTAAATGCAGTTCAAAACTGTTAAAAGGACTAAACAGGCGGCATAGCTTTGTTCAGTGGAGGACAACTGTAATGGGAGGCAGACACAGTTAGTAGGCCCAAATAAGTAGGCTAAATGCAGTTCAAAACTGGTAAAAAGACTAAACAGGCGGCATAGCTGTGTTCAGTGGAGGGCAACTGTAATGGGAGGCAGACACAGTTAGTAGGCACAAATAAGTAGGCTAAATACAGTTCAAAACTGGTAAAAGGACTAAACAGGCAGCATAGCTTTGTTCAGTGGAGGACAACTGTAATGGGAGGCAGACACAGTTAGTAGGCCCAAATAAGTAGGCTAAATGCAGTTCAAAACTGGTAAAAGGACTAAACAGGCGGCAAAGCTCTCTTCAGTGGAGGACAACTGTAATGGGAGGCAGACACAGTTAGTAGGCCCAAATAAGTAGGCTAAATGCAGTTCAAAGCTGGTAAAAGGACTAAACAGGCGGCATAGCTTTGTTCAGTGGAGAACAATTGTAATGGGAGGCAGACACAGTTAGTAGGCACAAATAAGTAGGCTAAATACAGTTCAACACTGTAATGGACTTAACAGGCGGCATAGCTTTGTTCAGAGGAGGACAACTGTAATGGGAGGCAGACACAGTTAGTAGGCCCAAATAAGTAGGCTAAATGCAGTTCAAAACTGGTAAAAGGACTAAACAGGCGGCATAGCTTTGTTCAGTGGAGGACAACTGTAATGGGAGGCAGACACAGTTAGTAGGCACAAATAAGTAGGCTAAATACAGTTCAAAACTGGTAAAAGGACTAAACAGGCGGCATAGCTTTCTTCAGTGGAGGACAATTGTAATGGGAGGCAGACACAGTTAGTAGGCCCAAATAAGTAGGCTAAATGCAGTTCAAAACTGTTAAAAGGACTAAACAGGCGGCATAGCTTTGTTCAGTGGAGGACAACTGTAATGGGAGGCAGACACAGTTAGTAGGCCCAAATAAGTAGGCTAAATGCAGTTCAAAACTGGTAAAAAGACTAAACAGGCGGCATAGCTGTGTTCAGTGGAGGACAACTGTAATGGGAGGCAGACACAGTTAGTAGGCACAAATAAGTAGGCTAAATACAGTTCAAAACTGGTAAAAGGACTAAACAGGCAGCATAGCTTTGTTCAGTGGAGGACAACTGTAATGGGAGGCAGACACAGTTAGTAGGCCCAAATAAGTAGGCTAAATGCAGTTGAAAACTGGTAAAAGGACTAAACAGGCGGCAAAGCTCTCTTCAGTGGAGGACAACTGTAATGGGAGGCAGACACAGTTAGTAGGCCCAAATAAGTAGGCTAAATGCAGTTCAAAGCTGGTAAAAGGACTAAACAGGCGGCATAGCTTTGTTCAGTGGAGAACAATTGTAATGGGAGGCAGACACAGTTAGTAGGCCCAAATAAGTAGGCTAAATGCAGTTCAACACTGTAATGGACTTAACAGGCGGCATAGCTTTGTTCAGAGGAGGACAACTGTAATGGGAGGCAGACACAGTTAGTAGGCCCAAATAAGTAGGCTAAATGCAGTTCAAAACTGGTAAAAGGACTAAACAGGCGGCATAGCTTTGTTCAGTGGAGGACAACTGTAATGGGAGGCAGACACAGTTAGTAGGCACAAATAAGTAGGCTAAATGCAGTTCAAAAGTGGTAAAAGGACTAAACAGGCATCATAGCTTTGTTCAGTGGAGGACAATTGTAATGGGAGGCAGACACAGTTAGTAGGCCCAAATAAGTAGGCTAAATGCAGTTCAAAACTATTAAAAGGACTAAACAGGCGGCATAGCTTTGTTCAGTGGAGGACAACTGTAATGGGAGGCAGACACAGTTAGTAGGCCCAAATAAGTAGGCTAAATGCAGTTCAAAACTGGTAAAAAGACTAAACAGGCGGCATAGCTTTGTTCAGTGGAGGACAACTGTAATGGGAGGCAGACACAGTTAGTAGGCACATATAAGTAGGCTAAATACAGTTCAAAACTGGTAAAAGGACTAAACAGGCGGCATAGCTTTGTTCAGTGGAGGACAACTGTAAAGGGAGGCAGACACAGTAGGCCCAAATAAGTAGGCTAAATGAAGTTCAACACTGTAAATGGATTTAACAGGTGGCATAGCTTTGTTCAGTGGAGGACAACTGTAATGGGAGGCAGACACAGTTAGTAGGCACAAATAAGTAGGCTAAATACAGTTCAAAACTGGTAAAAGGACTAAACAGGCAGCATAGCTTTGTTCAGTGGAGGACAACTGTAATGGGAGGCAGACACAGTTAGTAGGCCCAAATAAGTAGGCTAAATGCAGTTCAAAACTGGTAAAAGGACTAAACAGGCGGCGTAGCTTTCTTCAGTGGAGGACAATTGTAATGGGAGGCAGACACAGTTAGTAGGCCCAAATAAGTAGGCTAAATGCAGTTCAAAACTGTTAAAAGGACTAAACAGGCGGCATAGCTTTGTTCAGTGGAGGACAACTGTAATGGGAGGCAGACACAGTTAGTAGGCCCAAATAAGTAGGCTAAATGCAGTTCAAAACTGGTAAAAAGACTAAACAGGCGGCATAGCTTTGTTCAGTGGAGGACAACTGTAATGGGAGGCAGACACAGTTAGTAGGCACATATAAGTAGGCTAAATACAGTTCAAAACTGGTAAAAGGACTAAACAGGCAGCATAGCTTTGTTCAGTGGAGGACAACTGTAATGGGAGGCAGACACAGTTAGTAGGCCCAAATAAGTAGGCTAAATGCAGTTCAAAACTGGTAAAAGGACTAAACAGGCGGCATAGCTTTCTTCAGTGGAGGACAACTGTAATGGGAGGCAGACACAGTTAGTAGGCCCAAATAAGTAGGCTAAATGCAGTTCAAAACTGGTAAAAAGACTAAACAGGCGGCATAGCTTTGTTCAGTGGAGGACAACTGTAATGGGAGGCAGACACAGTAGGCCCAAATAAGTAGGCTAAATACAGTTCAAAACTGGTAAAAGGACTAAACAGGCAGCATAGCTTTTTGTTCAGTGGAGGACAACTGTAATGGGAGGCAGACACAGTTAGTAGGCCCAAATAAGTAGGCTAAATGCAGTTCAAAACTGGTAAAAAGACTAAACAGGCGGCATAGCTGTGTTCAGTGGAGGACAACTGTAATGGGAGGCAGACACAGTTAGTAGGCACAAATAAGTAGGCTAAATACAGTTCAAAACTGGTAAAAGGACTAAACAGGCAGCATAGCTTTGTTCAGTGGAGGACAACTGTAATGGGAGGCAGACACAGTTAGTAGGCCCAAATAAGTAGGCTAAATGCAGTTCAAAACTGGTAAAAGGACTAAACAGGCGGCAAAGCTCTCTCCAGTGGAGGACAACTGTAATGGGAGGCAGACACAGTTAGTAGGCCCAAATAAGTAGGCTAAATGCAGTTCAAAGCTGGTAAAAGGACTAAACAGGCGGCATAGCTTTGTTCAGTGGAGAACAATTGTAATGGGAGGCAGACACAGTTAGTAGGCCCAAATAAGTAGGCTAAATGCAGTTCAACACTGTAATGGACTTAACAGGCGGCATAGCTTTGTTCAGAGGAGGACAACTGTAATGGGAGGCAGACACAGTTAGTAGGCCCAAATAAGTTGGCTAAATGCAGTTCAAAACTGGTAAAAGGACTAAACAGGCGGCATAGCTTTGTTCAGTGGAGGACAACTGTAATGGGAGGCAGACACAGTTAGTAGGCACAAATAAGTAGGCTAAATGCAGTTCAAAAGTGGTAAAAGGACTAAACAGGCATCATAGCTTTGTTCAGTGGAGGACAATTGTAATGGGAGGCAGACACAGTTAGTAGGCCCAAATAAGTAGGCTAAATGCAGTTCAACACTGTAAATGGACTTAACAGGCGGCATAGCTTTTTTCAGTGGAGGACAACTGTAATGGGAGGCAGACACAGTTAGTAGGCCCAAATAAGTAGGATAAATGCAGTTCAAAACTGGTAAAAGGACCAAACAGGCGGCATAGCTTTGTTCAGTGGAGGACAACTGTAATGGGAGGCAGACACAGTTAGTAGGCACAAATAAGTAGGCTAAATAGAGTTCAAAACTGGTAAAAGGACTAAACAGGCAGCATAGCTTTGTTCAGTGGCGGACAACTGTAATGGGAGGCAGACACAGTTAGTAGGCCCAAATAAGTAGGCTAAATGCAGTTCAAAACTGGTAAAAGGACTAAACAGGCGGCATAGCTTTGTTCAGTGGAGGTCAACTGTAATGGGAGGCAGACACAGTTAGTAGGCCCAAATAAGTTGACTAAATGCAGTTCAAAACTGGTAAAAGGACTAAACAGGCAGCATAGCTTTGTTCAGTGGAGGACAACTGTAATGGGAGGCAGACACAGTTAGTAGGCCCAAATAAGTAGGCTAAATGCAGTTCAACACTGGTAAAAAGACTAAACAGGCGGCATAGCTTTGTTCAGTGGAGGACAACTGTAATGGGAGGCAGACACAGTTAGTAGGCACATATAAGTAGGCTAAATACAGTTCAAAACTGGTAAAAGGACTAAACAGGCGGCATAGCTTTGTTCAGTGGAGGACAACTGTAAAGGGAGGCAGACACAGTAGGCCCAAATAAGTAGGCTAAATGAAGTTCAACACTGTAAATGGATTTAACAGGTGGCATAGCTTTGTTCAGTGGAGGACAACTGTAATGGGAGGCAGACACAGTTAGTAGGCACAAATAAGTAGGCTAAATACAGTTCAAAACTGGTAAAAGGACTAAACAGGCAGCATAGCTTTGTTCAGTGGAGGACAACTGTAATGGGAGGCAGACACAGTTAGTAGGCCCAAATAAGTAGGCTAAATGCAGTTCAAAACTGGTAAAAGGACTAAACAGGCGGCGTAGCTTTCTTCAGTGGAGGACAATTGTAATGGGAGGCAGACACAGTTAGTAGGCCCAAATAAGTAGGCTAAATGCAGTTCAAAACTGTTAAAAGGACTAAACAGGCGGCATAGCTTTGTTCAGTGGAGGACAACTGTAATGGGAGGCAGACACAGTTAGTAGGCCCAAATAAGTAGGCTAAATGCAGTTCAAAACTGGTAAAAAGACTAAACAGGCGGCATAGCTTTGTTCAGTGGAGGACAACTGTAATGGGAGGCAGACACAGTTAGTAGGCACATATAAGTAGGCTAAATACAGTTCAAAACTGGTAAAAGGACTAAACAGGCAGCATAGCTTTGTTCAGTGGAGGACAACTGTAATGGGAGGCAGACACAGTTAGTAGGCCCAAATAAGTAGGCTAAATGCAGTTCAAAACTGGTAAAAGGACTAAACAGGCGGCATAGCTTTCTTCAGTGGAGGACAACTGTAATGGGAGGCAGACACAGTTAGTAGGCCCAAATAAGTAGGCTAAATGCAGTTCAAAACTGGTAAAAAGACTAAACAGGCGGCATAGCTTTGTTCAGTGGAGGACAACTGTAATGGGAGGCAGACACAGTAGGCCCAAATAAGTAGGCTAAATACAGTTCAAAACTGGTAAAAGGACTAAACAGGCAGCATAGCTTTTTGTTCAGTGGAGGACAACTGTAATGGGAGGCAGACACAGTTAGTAGGCCCAAATAAGTAGGCTAAATGCAGTTCAAAACTGGTAAAAAGACTAAACAGGCGGCATAGCTGTGTTCAGTGGAGGACAACTGTAATGGGAGGCAGACACAGTTAGTAGGCCCAAATAAGTAGGCTAAATGCAGTTCAAAACTGGTAAAAGGACTAAACAGGCGGCAAAGCTCTCTTCAGTGGAGGACAACTGTAATGGGAGGCAGACACAGTTAGTAGGCCCAAATAAGTAGGCTAAATGCAGTTCAAAACTGGTAAAAGGACTAAACAGGCGGCATAGCTTTGTTCAGTGGAGAACAATTGTAATGGGAGGCAGACACAGTTAGTAGGCCCAAATAAGTAGGCTAAATGCAGTTCAACACTGTAATGGACTTAACAGGCGGCATAGCTTTGTTCAGAGGAGGACAACTGTAATGGGAGGCAGACACAGTTAGTAGGCCCAAATAAGTAGGCTAAATGCAGTTCAAAACTGGTAAAAGGACTAAACAGGCGGCATAGCTTTGTTCAGTGGAGGACAACTGTAATGGGAGGCAGACACAGTTAGTAGGCACAAATAAGTAGGCTAAATGCAGTTCAAAAGTGGTAAAAGGACTAAACAGGCATCATAGCTTTGTTCAGTGGAGGACAATTGTAATGGGAGGCAGACACAGTTAGTAGGCCCAAATAAGTAGGCTAAATGCAGTTCAACACTGTAAATGGACTTAACAGGCGGCATAGCTTTTTTCAGTGGAGGACAACTGTAATGGGAGGCAGACACAGTTAGTAGGCCCAAATAAGTAGGATAAATGCAGTTCAAAACTGGTAAAAGGACCAAACAGGCGGCATAGCTTTGTTCAGTGGAGGACAACTGTAATGGGAGGCAGACACAGTTAGTAGGCACAAATAAGTAGGCTAAATAGAGTTCAAAACTGGTAAAAGGACTAAACAGGCAGCATAGCTTTGTTCAGTGGCGGACAACTGTAATGGGAGGCAGACACAGTTAGTAGGCCCAAATAAGTAGGCTAAATGCAGTTCAAAACTGGTAAAAGGACTAAACAGGCGGCATAGCTTTGTTCAGTGGAGGTCAACTGTAATGGGAGGCAGACACAGTTAGTAGGCCCAAATAAGTTGACTAAATGCAGTTCAAAACTGGTAAAAGGACTAAACAGGCAGCATAGCTTTGTTCAGTGGAGGACAACTGTAATGGGAGGCAGACACAGTTAGTAGGCCCAAATAAGTAGGCTAAATGCAGTTCAACACTGTAAATGGACTTAACAGGCGGCATAGCTTTGTTCAGTGGAGGACAACTGTAATGGGAGGCAGACACAGTTAGTAGGCCCAAATAAGTAGGATAAATGCAGTTCAAAACTGGTAAAAGGACTAAACAGGCGGCATAGCTTTGTTCAGTGGAGGACAACTGTAATGGGAGGCAGACACAGTTAGTAGGCACAAATAAGTAGGCTAAATAGAGTTCAAAACTGGTAAAAGGACTAAACAGGCAGCATAGCTTTGTTCAGTGGCGGACAACTGTAATGGGAGGCAGACACAGTTAGTAGGCCCAAATAAGTAGGCTAAATGCAGTTCAAAACTGGTAAAAGGACTAAACAGGCGGCATAGCTTTGTTCAGTGGAGGTCAACTGTAATGGGAGGCAGACACAGTTAGTAGGCCCAAATAAGTTGACTAAATGCAGTTCAAAACTGGTAAAAGGACTAAACAGGCAGCATAGCTTTGTTCAGTGGAGGACAACTGTAATGGGAGGCAGACACAGTTAGTAGGCCCAAATAAGTAGGCTAAATGCAGTTCAAAACTTGTAAAAGGACTAAACAGGTGGCATAGCTTTGTTCAGGGGAGGACAACTGTAATGGGAGGCAGACACAGTTAGTAGGCCCAAATAAGTTGACTAAATGCAGTTCAAAACTGGTAAAAGGACTAAACAGGCAGCATAGCTTTGTTCAGTGGAGGACAAATGTAATGGGAGGCAGACACAGTTAGTAGGCCCAAATAAGTAGGCTAAATGCAGTTCAAAACTGGTAAAAGGACTAAACAGGCGGCATAGCTTTGTTCAGTGGAGGACAACTGTAATGGGAGGCAGATACAGTTAGTAGGCCCAAATAAGTAGGCTAAATGCAGTTCAAAACTGTTAAAAGGACTAAACAGGGGGCATAGCTTTGTTCAGGGGAGGACGACTGTAATGGGAAGCAGACACAGTTAGTAGGCCCAAATAAGTAGGCTAAATGCAGTTCAAAACTGGTAAAAGGACTAAACAGGTGGCATAGCTTTGTTCAGCGGAGGACAACTGTAATGGGAGGCAGACACAGTTAGTAGGCCCAAATAAGTAGGCTAAATGCAGTTCAAAACTGGTATAAGGACTAAACAGGCGGCATAGCTTTGTTCAGTGGAGAACAACTGTAATGGGAGGCAGACCCTGTAGGCCCAAATAAGTAGGGTAAATGCAGTTAAAAACTGTAAAAGGACTAAACAGGCGGCATAGCTTTGTTCAGTGGAGGACAACTGTAATAGGAGGCAGACACAGTTAGTAGGCCCAAATAAGTAGGCTAAATGCAGTTGAAAACTGATAAAAGGACTAAACAGGCGGCATTGCTTTGTTCAGTGGAGGACAACTGTAATAGGAGGCAGACACAGTTAGTAGGCCCAAATAAGTAGGCAAAATGCAGATCAAAACTGTTAAAAGGACTAAATAGGCGGCATAGCTTTGTTCAGTGGAGGACAACTGTAATGGGAGGCAGATACAGTTAGTAGGCCCAAATAAGTAGGCTAAATGCAGTTCAAAACTGTTAAAAGGACTAAAAAGGCGGCATAGCTTTGTTCAGGGGAGGACGACTGTAATGGGAGGCAGACACAGTTAGTAGGCCCAAATAAGTAGGCTAAATGCAGTTCAAAACTGGTAAAAGGACTAAACAGGTGGCATAGCTTTGTTCAGCGGAGGACAACTGTAATGGGAGGCAGACACAGTTAGTAGGCCCAAATAAGTAGGCTAAATGCAGTTCAAAACTGGTATAAGGACTAAACTGGAGGCATAGGTTTGTTCAGAGGAGGACAACTGTAATGGGAGGCAGACACAGTTAGTAGGCCCAAATAAGTAGGTTAAATGCAGTTCAAAACTGATAAAAGGACTAAACAGGCAGCATAGCTTTGTTCAGCGGAGGACAACTGTAATGGGAGGCAGACACAGTTAGTAGGCCCAAATAAGTAGGCTAAATGCAGTTCAAAACTGATAAAAGGACTAAACAGTAGGCATAGCTTTGTTCAGTGGAGGACAACTATTATGGGAGGCAGACAGTTAGTAGGCCCAAATAAGTAGGCTAAATGCAGTTCAAAACTGGTAAAAGGACTAAACAGGCAGCATAGCTTTGTTCAGTGGAGGACAACTATAATGGGAAGCAGACACAGTTAGTAGGCCCAAATAAGTAGGCTAAATACAGTTCAAAACTGATAAAAGGGCTAAACAGGTGGCATAGCTTTGTTCAGTGGAGGACAACTGTAATGGGAGGCAGACACAGTTAGTAGGCCCAAATAAGTAGGCTAAATGCAGTTCAAAACTGGTAAAAGGACTAAACAGGCGGCATAGCTTTGTTCAGTGGAGGACAACTGTAAAGGGAGGCAGACACAGTAGGCCCAAATAAGTAGGCTAAGTGCAGTTCAAAACTGGTAAAAGGACTAAACAGGCGGCATAGCTTTGTTCAGTGGAGGACAACTGTAAAGGGAGGCAGACACAGTAGGCCCAAATAAGTAGGCTAAATGAAGTTCAACACTGTAAATGGATTTAACAGGTGGCATAGCTTTGTTCAGTGGAGGACAACTGTAATAGGAGGCAGACACAGTTAGTAGGCACAAATAAGTAGGCTAAATACAGTTCAAAACTGGTAAAAGGACTAAACAGGCAGCAGAGCTTTGTTCAGTGGAGGACAACTGTAATGGGAGGCAGACACAGTTAGTAGGCCCAAATAAGTAGGCTAAATGCAGTTCAAAACTGGTAAAAGGACTAAACAGGCGGCGTAGCTTTCTTCAGTGGAGGACAATTGTAATGGGAGGCAGACACAGTTAGTAGGCCCAAATAAGTAGGCTAAATGCAGTTCAAAACTGTTAAAAGGACTAAACAGGCGGCATAGCTTTGTTCAGTGGAGGACAACTGTAATGGGAGGCAGACACAGTTAGTAGGCCCAAATAAGTAGGCTAAATGCAGTTCAAAACTGGTAAAAAGACTAAACAGGCGGCATAGCTTTGTTCAGTGGAGGACAACTGTAATGGGAGGCAGACACAGTTAGTAGGCACATATAAGTAGGCTAAATACAGTTCAAAACTGGTAAAAGGACTAAACAGGCAGCATAGCTTTGTTCAGTGGAGGACAACTGTAATGGGAGGCAGACACAGTTAGTAGGCCCAAATAAGTAGGCTAAATGCAGTTCAAAACTGGTAAAAGGACTAAACAGGCGGCATAGCTTTCTTCAGTGGAGGACAACTGTAATGGGAGGCAGACACAGTTAGTAGGCTCAAATAAGTAGGCTAAATGCAGTTCAAAGCTGGTAAATGGACTAAACAGGCGGCATAGCTTTGTTCAGTGGAGGACAACTGTAATGGGAGGCAGACACAGTTAGTAGGCCCAAATAAGTAGGCTAAATGCAGTTCAAAAGTGGTAAAAGGACTAAACAGGCATCATAGCTTTGTTCAGTGGAGGACAATTGTAATGGGAGGCAGACACAGTTAGTAGGCCCAAATAAGTAGGCTAAATGCAGTTCAACACTGTAAATGGACTTAACAGGCGGCATAGCTTTGTTCAGTGGAGGACAACTGTAATGGGAGGCAGACACAGTTAGTAGGCCCAAATAAGTAGGCTAAATGCAGTTCAAAACTGGTAAAAGGACTAAACAGGCAGCATAGCTTTGTTCAGTGGCGGCCAACTGTAATGGGAGGCAGACACAGTTAGTAGGCCCAAATGAGTAGGCTAAATGCAGTTCAAAACTGGTAAAAGGACTAAACAGGCGGCATAGCTTTGTTCAGTGGAGGTCAACTGTAATGGGAGGCAGACACAGTTAGTAGGCCCAAATAAGTTGACTAAATGCAGTTCAAAACTGGTAAAAGGACTAAACAGGCAGCATAGCTTTGTTCAGTGGAGGACAACTGTAATGGGAGGCAGACACAGTTAGTAGGCCCAAATAAGTAGGCTAAATGCAGTTCAAAACTTGTAAAAGGACTAAAAAGGCGGCATAGCTTTGTTCAGTGGAGGACAACTGTAATGGGAGGCAGACACAGTTAGTAGGCACATATAAGTAGGCTAAATACAGTTCAAAACTGGTAAAAGGACTAAACAGGCAGCATAGCTTTGTTCAGTGGAGGACAACTGTAATGGGAGGCAGACACAGTTAGTAGGCCCAAATAAGTAGGCTAAATGCAGTTCAAAACTGGTAAAAGGACTAAACAGGCGGCATAGCTTTCTTCAGTGGAGGACAACTGTAATGGGAGGCAGACACAGTTAGTAGGCTCAAATAAGTAGGCTAAATGCAGTTCAAAGCTGGTAAATGGACTAAACAGGCGGCATAGCTTTGTTCAGTGGAGGACAACTGTAATGGGAGGCAGACACAGTTAGTAGGCCCAAATAAGCAGGCTAAATGCAGTTCAAAAGTGGTAAAAGGACTAAACAGGCATCATAGCTTTGTTCAGTGGAGGACAATTGTAATGGGAGGCAGACACAGTTAGTAGGCCCAAATAAGTAGGCTAAATGCAGTTCAACACTGTAAATGGACTTAACAGGCGGCATAGCTTTGTTCAGTGGAGGACAACTGTAATGGGAGGCAGACACAGTTAGTAGGCCCAAATAAGTAGGCTAAATGCAGTTCAAAACTGGTAAAAGGACTAAACAGGCAGCATAGCTTTGTTCAGTGGCGGACAACTGTAATGGGAGGCAGACACAGTTAGTAGGCCCAAATGAGTAGGCTAAATGCAGTTCAAAACTGGTAAAAGGACTAAACAGGCGGCATAGCTTTGTTCAGTGGAGGTCAACTGTAATGGGAGGCAGACACAGTTAGTAGGCCCAAATAAGTTGACTAAATGCAGTTCAAAACTGGTAAAAGGACTAAACAGGCAGCATAGCTTTGTTCAGTGGAGGACAACTGTAATGGGAGGCAGACACAGTTAGTAGGCCCAAATAAGTAGGCTAAATGCAGTTCAAAACTTGTAAAAGGACTAAAAAGGCGGCATAGCTTTGTTCAGGGGAGGACAACTGTAAGGGGAGGCAGACACAGTTAGTAGGCCCAAATAAGTAGGCTAAATGCAGTTCAAAACTGGTAAAAGGACTAAACAGGCGGCATAGCTTTGTTCAGTGGAGGACAATTGTAATGGGAGGCAGACACAGTTAGTAGGCCCAAATAAGTAGGCTAAATGCAGTTCAAAACTGGTAAAAGGACTAAACAGGCGGCATAGCTTTGTTCAGTGGAGGTCAACTGTAATGGGAGGCAGACACAGTTAGTAGGCCCAATTAAGTTGACTAAATGCAGTTCAAAACTCGTAAAAGGACTAAACAGGCAGCATAGCTTTGTTCAGTGGAGGACAACTGTAATGGGAGGCAGACACAGTTAGTAGGCCCAAATAAGTAGGCTAAATGCAGTTCAAAACTGGTAAAAGGACTAAACAGGCGGCATAGCTTTGTTCATTGGAGGACAACTGTAATGGGAGGCAGATACAGTTAGTAGGCCCAAATAAGTAGGCTAAATGCAGTTCAAAACTGTTAAAAGGACTAAACAGGGGGCATAGCTTTGTTCAGGGGAGGACGACTGTAATGGGAGGCAGACACAGTTAGTAGGCCCAAATAAGTAGGCTAAATGCAGTTCAAAACTGGTAAAAGGACTAAACAGGTGGCATAGCTTTGTTCAGCGGAGGACAACTGTAATGGGAGGCAGACACAGTTAGTAGGCCCAAATAAGTAGGCTAAATGCAGTTCAAAACTGGTATAAGGACTAAACAGGCGGCATAGCTTTGTTCAGTGGAGGACAACTGTAATGGGAGGCAGACCCTGTAGGCCCAAATAAGTAGGGTAAATGCAGTTCAAAACTGTAAAAGGACTAAACAGGCGGCATAGCTTTGTTCAGTGGAGGACAACTGTAATGGGAGGCAGACACAGTTAGTAGGCCCAAATAAGTAGGCTAAATGCAGTTGAAAACTGGTAAAAGGACTAAACAGGCGGCATTGCTTTGTTCAGTGGAGGACAACTGTAATAGGAGGCAGACACAGTTAATAGGCCCAAATAAGTAGGCTAAATGCAGATCAAAACTGGTAAAAGGACTAAACAGGCGGCATAGCTTTCTTCAGTGGAGGACAACTGTAATGGGAGGCAGACACAGTTAGTAGGCTCAAATAAGTAGGCTAAATGCAGTTCAAAGCTGGTAAATGGACTAAACAGGCGGCATAGCTTTGTTCAGTGGAGGACAACTGTAATGGGAGGCAGACACAGTTAGTAGGCCCAAATAAGTAGGCTAAATGCAGTTCAAAAGTGGTAAAAGGACTAAACAGGCATCATAGCTTTGTTCAGTGGAGGACAATTGTAATGGGAGGCAGACACAGTTAGTAGGCCCAAATAAGTAGGCTAAATGCAGTTCAACACTGTAAATGGACTTAACAGGCGGCATAGCTTTGTTCAGTGGAGGACAACTGTAATGGGAGGCAGACACAGTTAGTAGGCCCAAATAAGTAGGCTAAATGCAGTTCAAAACTGGTAAAAGGACTAAACAGGCAGCATAGCTTTGTTCAGTGGCGGACAACTGTAATGGGAGGCAGACACAGTTAGTAGGCCCAAATGAGTAGGCTAAATGCAGTTCAAAACTGGTAAAAGGACTAAACAGGCGGCATAGCTTTGTTCAGTGGAGGTCAACTGTAATGGGAGGCAGACACAGTTAGCAGGCCCAAATAAGTAGGCTAAATGCAGTTCAACACTGTAAATGGACTTAACAGGCGGCATAGCTTTGTTCAGTGGAGGACAACTGTAATGGGAGGCAGACACAGTTAGTAGGCCCAAATGAGTAGGCTAAATGCAGTTCAAAACTGATAAAAGGACTAAACAGGCGGCATAGCTTTGTTCAGCGGAGGACAACTGAAATAGGAGGCAGACACAGTTAGTAGGCCCAAATAAGTAGGCTAAATGCAGTTCAAAACTGGTATAAGGACTAAACTGGCGGCATAGCTTTGTTCAGTGGAGGACAACTGTAATGGGAGGCAGACACAGTTAGTAGGCCCAAATAAGTAGGTTAAATGCAGTTCAAAACTGGTAAAAGGACTAAACAGGCAGTATAGCTTTGTTCAGCGGAGGACAACTGTAATGGGAGGCAGACACAGTTAGTAGGCCCAAATAAGTAGGCTAAATGCAGTTCAAAACTGATAAAAGGACTAAACAGTAGGCATAGCTTTGTTCAGTGGAGGACAACTATAATAGGAGGCAGACACAGTTAGTAGGCCCAAATAAGTAGGCTAAATGCAGTTCAAAACTGGTAAAAAGACTAAACAGGCGGCATAGCTTTGTTCAGTGGAGGACAACTGTAATGGGAGGCAGACACAGTTAGTAGGCACAAATAAGTAGGCTAAATACAGTTCAAAACTGGTAAAAGGACTAAACAGGCAGCATAGCTTTGTTCAGTGGAGGACAACTGTAATGGGAGGCAGACACAGTTAGTAGGCCCAAATAAGTTGACTAAATGCAGTTCAAAACTGGTAAAAGGACTAAACAGGCGGCATAGCTTTGTTCAGTGGAGGACAACTATAATAGGAGGCAGACACAGTTAGTAGGCCCAAATAAGTAGGCTAAATGCAGTTCAAAACTGGTAAAAGGACTTAACAGGCGGCATAGCTTTGTTCAGTGGAGGACAACTGTAATGGGAGGCAGACCCAGTAGGCCCAAATAAGTAGGGTAAATGCAGTTCAAACCTGTAAAAGGACTAAACAGGCAGCATAGCTTTGTTCAGTGGAGGACAACTGTAATGGGAGGCAGACACAGTTAGTAGGCCCAAATAAGTAGGCTAAATGTAGTTCAAAACTGGTAAAAGGACTAAACAGGTGGCATAGCTTTGTTCAGTGGAGGACAACTGTAATGGGAGGCAGATGCAGTAGGCCCAAATAAGTAGGGTAAATGCAGTTCAAAACTGTAAAAGGACTAAACAGGTGGCATAGCTTTGTTCAGTGGAGGACAACTGTAATGGGAGGCAGACACAGTTAGTAGGCCCAAATGAGTAAGCTAAATGCAGTTCAAAACTGGTAAAAGGACTAAACAGGCGGCATAGCTTTGTTCAGTGGAAGACAACTGTAATGGGAGGCAGATACAGTTAGTAGGCCCAAATAAGTAGGCTAAATGCAGTTCAAAACTGGTAAAAGGACTAAACAGGCATCATAGCTTTGTTCAGTGGAGGACAATTGTAATGGGAGGCAGACACAGTTAGTAGGCCCAAATAAGTAGGCTAAATGCAGTTCAACACTGTAAATGGATTTAACAGGTGGCATAGCTTTGTTCAGTGGAGGACAACTGTAATGGGAAGCAGACACAGTTAGTAGGCCCAAATAAGTAGGCTAAATGCAGTTCAAAACTGGTAAAAGGACTAAACAGGCGGCATAGCTTTCTTCAGTGGAGGACAATTGTAATGGGAGGCAGACACAGTTAGTAGGCCCAAATAAGTAGGCTAAATGCAGTTCAAAACTGTTAAAAGGACTAAACAGGCGGCATAGCTTTGTTCAGTGGAGGACAACTGTAATGGGAGGCAGACACAGTTAGTAGGCCCAAATAAGTAGGCTAAATGCAGTTCAAAACTGGTAAAAAGACTAAACAGGCGGCATAGCTTTGTTCAGTGGAGGACAACTGTAATGGAAGGCAGACACAGTAGGCCCAAATAAGTAGGCTAAATACAGTTCAAAACTGGTAAAAGGACTAAACAGGCAGCATAGCTTTGTTCAGTGGAGGACAACTGTAATGGGAGGCAGACACAGTTAGTAGGCCCAAATAAGTAGGCTAAATGCAGTTCAAAACTGGTAAAAGGACTAAACAGGCGGCATAGCTTTCTTCAGTGGAGGACAATTGTAATGGGAGGCAGACACAGTTAGTAGGCCCAAATAAGTAGGCTAAATGCACTTCAAAACTGTTAAAAGGACTAAACAGGCGGCATAGCTTTGTTCAGTGGAGGACAACTGTAATGGGAGGCAGACACAGTTAGTAGGCCCAAATAAGTAGGCTAAATGCAGTTCAAAACTGGTAAAAAGACTAAACAGGCGGCATAGCTGTGTTCAGTGGAGGACAACTGTAATGGGAGGCAGACACAGTTAGTAGGCACAAATAAGTAGGCTAAATACAGTTCAAAACTGGTAAAAGGACTAAACATGCAGCATAGCTTTGTTCAGTGGAGGACAACTGTAATGGGAGGCAGACACAGTTAGTAGGCCCAAATAAGTAGGCTAAATGCAGTTCAAAACTTGTAAAAGGACTAAAAAGGCGGCATAGCTTTGTTCAGTGGAGGACAACTGTAATGGGAGGCAGACACAGTTAGTAGGCACATATAAGTAGGCTAAATACAGTTCAAAACTGGTAAAAGGACTAAACAGGCAGCATAGCTTTGTTCAGTGGAGGACAACTGTAATGGGAGGCAGACACAGTTAGTAGGCCCAAATAAGTAGGCTAAATGCAGTTCAAAACTGGTAAAAGGACTAAACAGGCGGCATAGCTTTCTTCAGTGGAGGACAACTGTAATGGGAGGCAGACACAGTTAGTAGGCTCAAATAAGTAGGCTAAATGCAGTTCAAAGCTGGTAAATGGACTAAACAGGCGGCATAGCTTTGTTCAGTGGAGGACAACTGTAATGGGAGGCAGACACAGTTAGTAGGCCCAAATAAGCAGGCTAAATGCAGTTCAAAAGTGGTAAAAGGCCTAAACAGGCATCATAGCTTTGTTCAGTGGAGGACAATTGTAATGGGAGGCAGACACAGTTAGTAGGCCCAAATAAGTAGGCTAAATGCAGTTCAACACTGTAAATGGACTTAACAGGCGGCATAGCTTTGTTCAGTGGAGGACAACTGTAATGGGAGGCAGACACAGTTAGTAGGCCCAAATAAGTAGGCTAAATGCAGTTCAAAACTGGTAAAAGGACTAAACAGGCAGCATAGCTTTGTTCAGTGGCGGACAACTGTAATGGGAGGCAGACACAGTTAGTAGGCCCAAATGAGTAGGCTAAATGCAGTTCAAAACTGGTAAAAGGACTAAACAGGCGGCATAGCTTTGTTCAGTGGAGGTCAACTGTAATGGGAGGCAGACACAGTTAGTAGGCCCAAATAAGTTGACTAAATGCAGTTCAAAACTGGTAAAAGGACTAAACAGGCAGCATAGCTTTGTTCAGTGGAGGACAACTGTAATGGGAGGCAGACACAGTTAGTAGGCCCAAATAAGTAGGCTAAATGCAGTTCAAAACTTGTAAAAGGACTAAAAAGGCGGCATAGCTTTGTTCAGGGGAGGACAACTGTAAGGGGAGGCAGACACAGTTAGTAGGCCCAAATAAGTAGGCTAAATGCAGTTCAAAACTGGTAAAAGGACTAAACAGGCGGCATAGCTTTGTTCAGTGGAGGACAATTGTAATGGGAGGCAGACACAGTTAGTAGGCCCAAATAAGTAGGCTAAATGCAGTTCAAAACTGGTAAAAGGACTAAACAGGCGGCATAGCTTTGTTCAGTGGAGGTCAACTGTAATGGGAGGCAGACACAGTTAGTAGGCCCAAATAAGTTGACTAAATGCAGTTCAAAACTCGTAAAAGGACTAAACAGGCAGCATAGCTTTGTTCAGTGGAGGACAACTGTAATGGGAGGCAGACACAGTTAGTAGGCCCAAATAAGTAGGCTAAATGCAGTTCAAAACTGGTAAAAGGACTAAACAGGCGGCATAGCTTTGTTCATTGGAGGACAACTGTAATGGGAGGCAGATACAGTTAGTAGGCCCAAATAAGTAGGCTAAATGCAGTTCAAAACTGTTAAAAGGACTAAACAGGGGGCATAGCTTTGTTCAGGGGAGGACGACTGTAATGGGAGGCAGACACAGTTAGTAGGCCCAAATAAGTAGGCTAAATGCAATTCAAAACTGGTAAAAGGACTAAACAGGTGGCATAGCTTTGTTCAGCGGAGGACAACTGTAATGGGAGGCAGACACAGTTAGTAGGCCCAAATAAGTAGGCTAAATGCAGTTCAAAACTGGTATAAGGACTAAACAGGCGGCATAGCTTTGTTCAGTGGAGGACAACTGTAATGGGAGGCAGACCCTGTAGGCCCAAATAAGTAGGGTAAATGCAGTTCAAAACTGTAAAAGGACTAAACAGGCGGCATAGCTTTGTTCAGTGGAGGACAACTGTAATGGGAGGCAGACACAGTTAGTAGGCCCAAATAAGTAGGCTAAATGCAGTTGAAAACTGGTAAAAGGACTAAACAGGCGGCATTGCTTTGTTCAGTGGAGGACAACTGTAATAGGAGGCAGACACAGTTAATAGGCCCAAATAAGTAGGCTAAATGCAGATCAAAACTGGTAAAAGGACTAAACAGGCGGCATAGCTTTCTTCAGTGGAGGACAACTGTAATGGGAGGCAGACACAGTTAGTAGGCTCAAATAAGTAGGCTAAATGCAGTTCAAAGCTGGTAAATGGACTAAACAGGCGGCATAGCTTTGTTCAGTGGAGGACAACTGTAATGGGAGGCAGACACAGTTAGTAGGCCCAAATAAGTAGGCTAAATGCAGTTCAAAAGTGGTAAAAGGACTAAACAGGCATCATAGCTTTGTTCAGTGGAGGACAATTGTAATGGGAGGCAGACACAGTTAGTAGGCCCAAATAAGTAGGCTAAATGCAGTTCAACACTGTAAATGGACTTAACAGGCGGCATAGCTTTGTTCAGTGGAGGACAACTGTAATGGGAGGCAGACACAGTTAGTAGGCCCAAATAAGTAGGCTAAATGCAGTTCAAAACTGGTAAAAGGAATAAACAGGCAGCATAGCTTTGTTCAGTGGCGGACAACTGTAATGGGAGGCAGACACAGTTAGTAGGCCCAAATGAGTAGGCTAAATGCAGTTCAAAACTGGTAAAAGGACTAAACAGGCGGCATAGCTTTGTTCAGTGGAGGTCAACTGTAATGGGAGGCAGACACAGTTAGTAGGCCCAAATAAGTAGGCTAAATGCAGTTCAACACTGTAAATGGACTTAACAGGCGGCATAGCTTTGTTCAGTGGAGGACAACTGTAATGGGAGGCAGACACAGTTAGTAGGCCCAAATAAGTAGGCTAAATGCAGTTCAAAACTGGTAAAAGGACTAAACAGGCAGCATAGCTTTGTTCAGTGGCGGACAACTGTAATGGGAGGCAGACACAGTTAGTAGGCCCAAATGAGTAGGCTAAATGCAGTTCAAAACTGATAAAAGGACTAAACAGGCGGCATAGCTTTGTTCAGCGGAGGACAACTGAAATAGGAGGCAGACACAGTTAGTAGGCCCAAATAAGTAGGCTAAATGCAGTTCAAAACTGGTATAAGGACTAAACTGGCGGCATAGCTTTGTTCAGTGGAGGACAACTGTAATGGGAGGCAGACACAGTTAGTAGGCCCAAATAAGTAGGCTAAATGCAGTTCAAAACTGGTAAAAAGACTAAACAGGCGGCATAGCTTTGTTCAGTGGAGGACAACTGTAATGGGAGGCAGACACAGTAGGCCCAAATAAGTAGGCTAAATACAGTTCAAAACTGGTAAAAGGACTAAACAGGCAGCATAGCTTTTTGTTCAGTGGAGGACAACTGTAATGGGAGGCAGACACAGTTAGTAGGCCCAAATAAGTAGGCTAAATGCAGTTCAAAACTGGTAAAAAGACTAAACAGGCGGCATAGCTGTGTTCAGTGGAGGACAACTGTAATGGGAGGCAGACACAGTTAGTAGGCACAAATAAGTAGGCTAAATACAGTTCAAAACTGGTAAAAGGACTAAACAGGCAGCATAGCTTTGTTCAGTGGAGGACAACTGTAATGGGAGGCAGACACAGTTAGTAGGCCCAAATAAGTAGGCTAAATGCAGTTCAAAACTGGTAAAAGGACTAAACAGGCGGCAAAGCTCTCTTCAGTGGAGGACAACTGTAATGGGAGGCA
Source organism: Ranitomeya variabilis (assembly GCF_051348905.1). Lineage (NCBI taxonomy): Eukaryota > Metazoa > Chordata > Amphibia > Anura > Dendrobatidae > Ranitomeya > Ranitomeya variabilis. The sequence continues at coordinate 304,090,126 of NC_135234.1, read as the reverse complement.
GACACAGTTAGTAGGCCCAAATAAGTAGGCTAAATGCAGTTCAAAGCTGGTAAAAGGACTAAACAGGCGGCATAGCTTTGTTCAGTGGAGAACAATTGTAATGGGAGGCAGACACAGTTAGTAGGCCCAAATAAGTAGGCTAAATGCAGTTCAACACTGTAATGGACTTAACAGGCGGCATAGCTTTGTTCAGAGGAGGACAACTGTAATGGGAGGCAGACACAGTTAGTAGGCCCAAATAAGTAGGCTAAATGCAGTTCAAAACTGGTAAAAGGACTAAACAGGCGGCATAGCTTTGTTCAGTGGAGGACAACTGTAATGGGAGGCAGACACAGTTAGTAGGCACAAATAAGTAGGCTAAATGCAGTTCAAAAGTGGTAAAAGGACTAAACAGGCATCATAGCTTTGTTCAGTGGAGGACAATTGTAATGGGAGGCAGACACAGTTAGTAGGCCCAAATAAGTAGGCTAAATGCAGTTCAACACTGTAAATGGACTTAACAGGCGGCATAGCTTTTTTCAGTGGAGGACAACTGTAATGGGAGGCAGACACAGTTAGTAGGCCCAAATAAGTAGGATAAATGCAGTTCAAAACTGGTAAAAGGACCAAACAGGCGGCATAGCTTTGTTCAGTGGAGGACAACTGTAATGGGAGGCAGACACAGTTAGTAGGCACAAATAAGTAGGCTAAATAGAGTTCAAAACTGGTAAAAGGACTAAACAGGCAGCATAGCTTTGTTCAGTGGCGGACAACTGTAATGGGAGGCAGACACAGTTAGTAGGCCCAAATAAGTAGGCTAAATGCAGTTCAAAACTGGTAAAAGGACTAAACAGGCGGCATAGCTTTGTTCAGTGGAGGTCAACTGTAATGGGAGGCAGACACAGTTAGTAGGCCCAAATAAGTTGACTAAATGCAGTTCAAAACTGGTAAAAGGACTAAACAGGCAGCATAGCTTTGTTCAGTGGAGGACAACTGTAATGGGAGGCAGACACAGTTAGTAGGCCCAAATAAGTAGGCTAAATGCAGTTCAACACTGGTAAAAAGACTAAACAGGCGGCATAGCTTTGTTCAGTGGAGGACAACTGTAATGGGAGGCAGACACAGTTAGTAGGCACATATAAGTAGGCTAAATACAGTTCAAAACTGGTAAAAGGACTAAACAGGCGGCATAGCTTTGTTCAGTGGAGGACAACTGTAAAGGGAGGCAGACACAGTAGGCCCAAATAAGTAGGCTAAATGAAGTTCAACACTGTAAATGGATTTAACAGGTGGCATAGCTTTGTTCAGTGGAGGACAACTGTAATGGGAGGCAGACACAGTTAGTAGGCACAAATAAGTAGGCTAAATACAGTTCAAAACTGGTAAAAGGACTAAACAGGCAGCATAGCTTTGTTCAGTGGAGGACAACTGTAATGGGAGGCAGACACAGTTAGTAGGCCCAAATAAGTAGGCTAAATGCAGTTCAAAACTGGTAAAAGGACTAAACAGGTGGCATAGCTTTGTTCAGCGGAGGACAACTGTAATGGGAGGCAGACACAGTTAGTAGGCCCAAATAAGTAGGCTAAATGCAGTTCAAAACTGGTATAAGGACTAAACAGGCGGCATAGCTTTGTTCAGTGGAGGACAACTGTAATGGGAGGCAGACCCTGTAGGCCCAAATAAGTAGGGTAAATGCAGTTCAAAACTGTAAAAGGACTAAACAGGCGGCATAGCTTTGTTCAGTGGAGGACAACTGTAATGGGAGGCAGACACAGTTAGTAGGCCCAAATAAGTAGGCTAAATGCAGTTGAAAACTGGTAAAAGGACTAAAAAGGCGGCATAGCTTTGTTCAGGGGAGGACGACTGTAATGGGAGGCAGACACAGTTAGTAGGCCCAAATAAGTAGGCTAAATGCAGTTCAAAACTGGTAAAAGGACTAAACAGGTGGCATAGCTTTGTTCAGCGGAGGACAACTGTAATGGGAGGCAGACACAGTTAGTAGGCCCAAATAAGTAGGCTAAATGCAGTTCAAAACTGGTATAAGGACTAAACTGGAGGCATAGGTTTGTTCAGAGGAGGACAACTGTAATGGGAGGCAGACACAGTTAGTAGGCCCAAATAAGTAGGTTAAATGCAGTTCAAAACTGATAAAAGGACTAAACAGGCAGCATAGCTTTGTTCAGCGGAGGACAACTGTAATGGGAGGCAGACACAGTTAGTAGGCCCAAATAAGTAGGCTAAATGCAGTTCAAAACTGATAAAAGGACTAAACAGTAGGCATAGCTTTGTTCAGTGGAGGACAACTATTATGGGAGGCAGACAGTTAGTAGGCCCAAATAAGTAGGCTAAATGCAGTTCAAAACTGGTAAAAGGACTAAACAGGCAGCATAGCTTTGTTCAGTGGAGGACAACTATAATGGGAAGCAGACACAGTTAGTAGGCCCAAATAAGTAGGCTAAATACAGTTCAAAACTGATAAAAGGGCTAAACAGGTGGCATAGCTTTGTTCAGTGGAGGACAACTGTAATGGGAGGCAGACACAGTTAGTAGGCCCAAATAAGTAGGCTAAATGCAGTTCAAAACTGGTAAAAGGACTAAACAGGCGGCATAGCTTTGTTCAGTGGAGGACAACTGTAAAGGGAGGCAGACACAGTAGGCCCAAATAAGTAGGCTAAGTGCAGTTCAAAACTGGTAAAAGGACTAAACAGGCGGCATAGCTTTGTTCAGTGGAGGACAACTGTAAAGGGAGGCAGACACAGTAGGCCCAAATAAGTAGGCTAAATGAAGTTCAACACTGTAAATGGATTTAACAGGTGGCATAGCTTTGTTCAGTGGAGGACAACTGTAATAGGAGGCAGACACAGTTAGTAGGCACAAATAAGTAGGCTAAATACAGTTCAAAACTGGTAAAAGGACTAAACAGGCAGCAGAGCTTTGTTCAGTGGAGGACAACTGTAATGGGAGGCAGACACAGTTAGTAGGCCCAAATAAGTAGGCTAAATGCAGTTCAAAACTGGTAAAAGGACTAAACAGGCGGCGTAGCTTTCTTCAGTGGAGGACAATTGTAATGGGAGGCAGACACAGTTAGTAGGCCCAAATAAGTAGGCTAAATGCAGTTCAAAACTGGTAAAAAGACTAAACAGGCGGCATAGCTTTGTTCAGTGGAGGACAACTGTAATGGGAGGCAGACACAGTTAGTAGGCACATATAAGTAGGCTAAATACAGTTCAAAACTGGTAAAAGGACTAAACAGGCAGCATAGCTTTGTTCAGTGGAGGACAACTGTAATGGGAGGCAGACACAGTTAGTAGGCCCAAATAAGTAGGCTAAATGCAGTTCAAAACTGGTAAAAGGACTAAACAGGCGGCATAGCTTTCTTCAGTGGAGGACAACTGTAATGGGAGGCAGACACAGTTAGTAGGCTCAAATAAGTAGGCTAAATGCAGTTCAAAGCTGGTAAATGGACTAAACAGGCGGCATAGCTTTGTTCAGTGGAGGACAACTGTAATGGGAGGCAGACACAGTTAGTAGGCCCAAATAAGTAGGCTAAATGCAGTTCAAAAGTGGTAAAAGGACTAAACAGGCATCATAGCTTTGTTCAGTGGAGGACAATTGTAATGGGAGGCAGACACAGTTAGTAGGCCCAAATAAGTAGGCTAAATGCAGTTCAACACTGTAAATGGACTTAACAGGCGGCATAGCTTTGTTCAGTGGAGGACAACTGTAATGGGAGGCAGACACAGTTAGTAGGCCCAAATAAGTAGGCTAAATGCAGTTCAAAACTGGTAAAAGGACTAAACAGGCAGCATAGCTTTGTTCAGTGGCGGCCAACTGTAATGGGAGGCAGACACAGTTAGTAGGCCCAAATGAGTAGGCTAAATGCAGTTCAAAACTGGTAAAAGGACTAAACAGGCGGCATAGCTTTGTTCAGTGGAGGTCAACTGTAATGGGAGGCAGACACAGTTAGTAGGCCCAAATAAGTTGACTAAATGCAGTTCAAAACTGGTAAAAGGACTAAACAGGCAGCATAGCTTTGTTCAGTGGAGGACAACTGTAATGGGAGGCAGACACAGTTAGTAGGCCCAAATAAGTAGGCTAAATGCAGTTCAAAACTTGTAAAAGGACTAAAAGGGCGGCATAGCTTTGTTCAGTGGAGGACAACTGTAATGGGAGGCAGACACAGTTAGTAGGCACATATAAGTAGGCTAAATACAGTTCAAAACTGGTAAAAGGACTAAACAGGCAGCATAGCTTTGTTCAGTGGAGGACAACTGTAATGGGAGGCAGACACAGTTAGTAGGCCCAAATAAGTAGGCTAAATGCAGTTCAAAACTGGTAAAAGGACTAAACAGGCGGCATAGCTTTCTTCAGTGGAGGACAACTGTAATGGGAGGCAGACACAGTTAGTAGGCTCAAATAAGTAGGCTAAATGCAGTTCAAAGCTGGTAAATGGACTAAACAGGCGGCATAGCTTTGTTCAGTGGAGGACAACTGTAATGGGAGGCAGACACAGTTAGTAGGCCCAAATAAGCAGGCTAAATGCAGTTCAAAAGTGGTAAAAGGACTAAACAGGCATCATAGCTTTGTTCAGTGGAGGACAATTGTAATGGGAGGCAGACACAGTTAGTAGGCCCAAATAAGTAGGCTAAATGCAGTTCAACACTGTAAATGGACTTAACAGGCGGCATAGCTTTGTTCAGTGGAGGACAACTGTAATGGGAGGCAGACACAGTTAGTAGGCCCAAATAAGTAGGCTAAATGCAGTTCAAAACTGGTAAAAGGACTAAACAGGCAGCATAGCTTTGTTCAGTGGCGGACAACTGTAATGGGAGGCAGACACAGTTAGTAGGCCCAAATGAGTAGGCTAAATGCAGTTCAAAACTGGTAAAAGGACTAAACAGGCGGCATAGCTTTGTTCAGTGGAGGTCAACTGTAATGGGAGGCAGACACAGTTAGTAGGCCCAAATAAGTTGACTAAATGCAGTTCAAAACTGGTAAAAGGACTAAACAGGCAGCATAGCTTTGTTCAGTGGAGGACAACTGTAATGGGAGGCAGACACAGTTAGTAGGCCCAAATAAGTAGGCTAAATGCAGTTCAAAACTTGTAAAAGGACTAAAAAGGCGGCATAGCTTTGTTCAGGGGAGGACAACTGTAAGGGGAGGCAGACACAGTTAGTAGGCCCAAATAAGTAGGCTAAATGCAGTTCAAAACTGGTAAAAGGACTAAACAGGCGGCATAGCTTTGTTCAGTGGAGGACAATTGTAATGGGAGGCAGACACAGTTAGTAGGCCCAAATAAGTAGGCTAAATGCAGTTCAAAACTGGTAAAAGGACTAAACAGGCGGCATAGCTTTGTTCAGTGGAGGTCAACTGTAATGGGAGGCAGACACAGTTAGTAGGCCCAATTAAGTTGACTAAATGCAGTTCAAAACTCGTAAAAGGACTAAACAGGCAGCATAGCTTTGTTCAGTGGAGGACAACTGTAATGGGAGGCAGACACAGTTAGTAGGCCCAAATAAGTAGGCTAAATGCAGTTCAAAACTGGTAAAAGGACTAAACAGGCGGCATAGCTTTGTTCATTGGAGGACAACTGTAATGGGAGGCAGATACAGTTAGTAGGCCCAAATAAGTAGGCTAAATGCAGTTCAAAACTGTTAAAAGGACTAAACAGGGGGCATAGCTTTGTTCAGGGGAGGACGACTGTAATGGGAGGCAGACACAGTTAGTAGGCCCAAATAAGTAGGCTAAATGCAGTTCAAAACTGGTAAAAGGACTAAACAGGTGGCATAGCTTTGTTCAGCGGAGGACAACTGTAATGGGAGGCAGACACAGTTAGTAGGCCCAAATAAGTAGGCTAAATGCAGTTCAAAACTGGTATAAGGACTAAACAGGCGGCATAGCTTTGTTCAGTGGAGGACAACTGTAATGGGAGGCAGACCCTGTAGGCCCAAATAAGTAGGGTAAATGCAGTTCAAAACTGTAAAAGGACTAAACAGGCGGCATAGCTTTGTTCAGTGGAGGACAACTGTAATGGGAGGCAGACACAGTTAGTAGGCCCAAATAAGTAGGCTAAATGCAGTTGAAAACTGGTAAAAGGACTAAACAGGCGGCATTGCTTTGTTCAGTGGAGGACAACTGTAATAGGAGGCAGACACAGTTAATAGGCCCAAATAAGTAGGCTAAATGCAGATCAAAACTGGTAAAAGGACTAAACAGGCGGCATAGCTTTCTTCAGTGGAGGACAACTGTAATGGGAGGCAGACACAGTTAGTAGGCTCAAATAAGTAGGCTAAATGCAGTTCAAAGCTGGTAAATGGACTAAACAGGCGGCATAGCTTTGTTCAGTGGAGGACAACTGTAATGGGAGGCAGACACAGTTAGTAGGCCCAAATAAGTAGGCTAAATGCAGTTCAAAAGTGGTAAAAGGACTAAACAGGCATCATAGCTTTGTTCAGTGGAGGACAATTGTAATGGGAGGCAGACACAGTTAGTAGGCCCAAATAAGTAGGCTAAATGCAGTTCAACACTGTAAATGGACTTAACAGGCGGCATAGCTTTGTTCAGTGGAGGACAACTGTAATGGGAGGCAGACACAGTTAGCAGGCCCAAATAAGTAGGCTAAATGCAGTTCAACACTGTAAATGGACTTAACAGGCGGCATAGCTTTGTTCAGTGGAGGACAACTGTAATGGGAGGCAGACACAGTTAGTAGGCCCAAATAAGTAGGCTAAATGCAGTTCAAAACTGGTAAAAGGACTAAACAGGCAGCATAGCTTTGTTCAGTGGCGGACAACTGTAATGGGAGGCAGACACAGTTAGTAGGCCCAAATGAGTAGGCTAAATGCAGTTCAAAACTGATAAAAGGACTAAACAGGCGGCATAGCTTTGTTCAGCGGAGGACAACTGAAATAGGAGGCAGACACAGTTAGTAGGCCCAAATAAGTAGGCTAAATGCAGTTCAAAACTGGTATAAGGACTAAACTGGCGGCATAGCTTTGTTCAGTGGAGGACAACTGTAATGGGAGGCAGACACAGTTAGTAGGCCCAAATAAGTAGGTTAAATGCAGTTCAAAACTGGTAAAAGGACTAAACAGGCAGTATAGCTTTGTTCAGCGGAGGACAACTGTAATGGGAGGCAGACACAGTTAGTAGGCCCAAATAAGTAGGCTAAATGCAGTTCAAAACTGATAAAAGGACTAAACAGTAGGCATAGCTTTGTTCAGTGGAGGACAACTATAATAGGAGGCAGACACAGTTAGTAGGCCCAAATAAGTAGGCTAAATGCAGTTCAAAACTGGTAAAAAGACTAAACAGGCGGCATAGCTTTGTTCAGTGGAGGACAACTGTAATGGGAGGCAGACACAGTTAGTAGGCACAAATAAGTAGGCTAAATACAGTTCAAAACTGGTAAAAGGACTAAACAGGCAGCATAGCTTTGTTCAGTGGAGGACAACTGTAATGGGAGGCAGACACAGTTAGTAGGCCCAAATAAGTTGACTAAATGCAGTTCAAAACTGGTAAAAGGACTAAACAGGCGGCATAGCTTTGTTCAGTGGAGGACAACTATAATAGGAGGCAGACACAGTTAGTAGGCCCAAATAAGTAGGCTAAATGCAGTTCAAAACTGGTAAAAGGACTTAACAGGCGGCATAGCTTTGTTCAGTGGAGGACAACTGTAATGGGAGGCAGACCCAGTAGGCCCAAATAAGTAGGGTAAATGCAGTTCAAACCTGTAAAAGGACTAAACAGGCAGCATAGCTTTGTTCAGTGGAGGACAACTGTAATGGGAGGCAGACACAGTTAGTAGGCCCAAATAAGTAGGCTAAATGTAGTTCAAAACTGGTAAAAGGACTAAACAGGTGGCATAGCTTTGTTCAGTGGAGGACAACTGTAATGGGAGGCAGATGCAGTAGGCCCAAATAAGTAGGGTAAATGCAGTTCAAAACTGTAAAAGGACTAAACAGGTGGCATAGCTTTGTTCAGTGGAGGACAACTGTAATGGGAGGCAGACACAGTTAGTAGGCCCAAATGAGTAAGCTAAATGCAGTTCAAAACTGGTAAAAGGACTAAACAGGCGGCATAGCTTTGTTCAGTGGAAGACAACTGTAATGGGAGGCAGATACAGTTAGTAGGCCCAAATAAGTAGGCTAAATGCAGTTCAAAACTGGTAAAAGGACTAAACAGGCATCATAGCTTTGTTCAGTGGAGGACAATTGTAATGGGAGGCAGACACAGTTAGTAGGCCCAAATAAGTAGGCTAAATGCAGTTCAACACTGTAAATGGATTTAACAGGTGGCATAGCTTTGTTCAGTGGAGGACAACTGTAATGGGAAGCAGACACAGTTAGTAGGCCCAAATAAGTAGGCTAAATGCAGTTCAAAACTGGTAAAAGGACTAAACAGGCGGCATAGCTTTCTTCAGTGGAGGACAATTGTAATGGGAGGCAGACACAGTTAGTAGGCCCAAATAAGTAGGCTAAATGCAGTTCAAAACTGTTAAAAGGACTAAACAGGCGGCATAGCTTTGTTCAGTGGAGGACAACTGTAATGGGAGGCAGACACAGTTAGTAGGCCCAAATAAGTAGGCTAAATGCAGTTCAAAACTGGTAAAAAGACTAAACAGGCGGCATAGCTTTGTTCAGTGGAGGACAACTGTAATGGAAGGCAGACACAGTAGGCCCAAATAAGTAGGCTAAATACAGTTCAAAACTGGTAAAAGGACTAAACAGGCAGCATAGCTTTGTTCAGTGGAGGACAACTGTAATGGGAGGCAGACACAGTTAGTAGGCCCAAATAAGTAGGCTAAATGCAGTTCAAAACTGGTAAAAGGACTAAACAGGCGGCATAGCTTTCTTCAGTGGAGGACAATTGTAATGGGAGGCAGACACAGTTAGTAGGCCCAAATAAGTAGGCTAAATGCACTTCAAAACTGTTAAAAGGACTAAACAGGCGGCATAGCTTTGTTCAGTGGAGGACAACTGTAATGGGAGGCAGACACAGTTAGTAGGCCCAAATAAGTAGGCTAAATGCAGTTCAAAACTGGTAAAAAGACTAAACAGGCGGCATAGCTGTGTTCAGTGGAGGACAACTGTAATGGGAGGCAGACACAGTTAGTAGGCACAAATAAGTAGGCTAAATACAGTTCAAAACTGGTAAAAGGACTAAACATGCAGCATAGCTTTGTTCAGTGGAGGACAACTGTAATGGGAGGCAGACACAGTTAGTAGGCCCAAATAAGTAGGCTAAATGCAGTTCAAAACTTGTAAAAGGACTAAAAAGGCGGCATAGCTTTGTTCAGTGGAGGACAACTGTAATGGGAGGCAGACACAGTTAGTAGGCACATATAAGTAGGCTAAATACAGTTCAAAACTGGTAAAAGGACTAAACAGGCAGCATAGCTTTGTTCAGTGGAGGACAACTGTAATGGGAGGCAGACACAGTTAGTAGGCCCAAATAAGTAGGCTAAATGCAGTTCAAAACTGGTAAAAGGACTAAACAGGCGGCATAGCTTTCTTCAGTGGAGGACAACTGTAATGGGAGGCAGACACAGTTAGTAGGCTCAAATAAGTAGGCTAAATGCAGTTCAAAGCTGGTAAATGGACTAAACAGGCGGCATAGCTTTGTTCAGTGGAGGACAACTGTAATGGGAGGCAGACACAGTTAGTAGGCCCAAATAAGCAGGCTAAATGCAGTTCAAAAGTGGTAAAAGGCCTAAACAGGCATCATAGCTTTGTTCAGTGGAGGATAATTGTAATGGGAGGCAGACACAGTTAGTAGGCCCAAATAAGTAGGCTAAATGCAGTTCAACACTGTAAATGGACTTAACAGGCGGCATAGCTTTGTTCAGTGGAGGACAACTGTAATGGGAGGCAGACACAGTTAGTAGGCCCAAATAAGTAGGCTAAATGCAGTTCAAAACTGGTAAAAGGACTAAACAGGCAGCATAGCTTTGTTCAGTGGCGGACAACTGTAATGGGAGGCAGACACAGTTAGTAGGCCCAAATGAGTAGGCTAAATGCAGTTCAAAACTGGTAAAAGGACTAAACAGGCGGCATAGCTTTGTTCAGTGGAGGTCAACTGTAATGGAAGGCAGACACAGTTAGTAGGCCCAAATAAGTTGACTAAATGCAGTTCAAAACTGGTAAAAGGACTAAACAGGCAGCATAGCTTTGTTCAGTGGAGGACAACTGTAATGGGAGGCAGACACAGTTAGTAGGCCCAAATAAGTAGGCTAAATGCAGTTCAAAACTTGTAAAAGGACTAAAAAGGCGGCATAGCTTTGTTCAGGGGAGGACAACTGTAAGGGGAGGCAGACACAGTTAGTAGGCCCAAATAAGTAGGCTAAATGCAGTTCAAAACTGGTAAAAGGACTAAACAGGCGGCATAGCTTTGTTCAGTGGAGGACAATTGTAATGGGAGGCAGACACAGTTAGTAGGCCCAAATAAGTAGGCTAAATGCAGTTCAAAACTGGTAAAAGGACTAAACAGGCGGCATAGCTTTGTTCAGTGGAGGTCAACTGTAATGGGAGGCAGACACAGTTAGTAGGCCCAAATAAGTTGACTAAATGCAGTTCAAAACTCGTAAAAGGACTAAACAGGCAGCATAGCTTTGTTCAGTGGAGGACAACTGTAATGGGAGGCAGACACAGTTAGTAGGCCCAAATAAGTAGGCTAAATGCAGTTCAAAACTGGTAAAAGGACTAAACAGGCGGCATAGCTTTGTTCATTGGAGGACAACTGTAATGGGAGGCAGATACAGTTAGTAGGCCCAAATAAGTAGGCTAAATGCAGTTCAAAACTGTTAAAAGGACTAAACAGGGGGCATAGCTTTGTTCAGGGGAGGACGACTGTAATGGGAGGCAGACACAGTTAGTAGGCCCAAATAAGTAGGCTAAATGCAATTCAAAACTGGTAAAAGGACTAAACAGGTGGCATAGCTTTGTTCAGCGGAGGACAACTGTAATGGGAGGCAGACACAGTTAGTAGGCCCAAATAAGTAGGCTAAATGCAGTTCAAAACTGGTATAAGGACTAAACAGGCGGCATAGCTTTGTTCAGTGGAGGACAACTGTAATGGGAGGCAGACCCTGTAGGCCCAAATAAGTAGGGTAAATGCAGTTCAAAACTGTAAAAGGACTAAACAGGCGGCATAGCTTTGTTCAGTGGAGGACAACTGTAATGGGAGGCAGACACAGTTAGTAGGCCCAAATAAGTAGGCTAAATGCAGTTGAAAACTGGTAAAAGGACTAAACAGGCGGCATTGCTTTGTTCAGTGGAGGACAACTGTAATAGGAGGCAGACACAGTTAATAGGCCCAAATAAGTAGGCTAAATGCAGATCAAAACTGGTAAAAGGACTAAACAGGCGGCATAGCTTTCTTCAGTGGAGGACAACTGTAATGGGAGGCAGACACAGTTAGTAGGCTCAAATAAGTAGGCTAAATGCAGTTCAAAGCTGGTAAATGGACTAAACAGGCGGCATAGCTTTGTTCAGTGGAGGACAACTGTAATGGGAGGCAGACACAGTTAGTAGGCCCAAATAAGTAGGCTAAATGCAGTTCAAAAGTGGTAAAAGGACTAAACAGGCATCATAGCTTTGTTCAGTGGAGGACAATTGTAATGGGAGGCAGACACAGTTAGTAGGCCCAAATAAGTAGGCTAAATGCAGTTCAACACTGTAAATGGACTTAACAGGCGGCATAGCTTTGTTCAGTGGAGGACAACTGTAATGGGAGGCAGACACAGTTAGTAGGCCCAAATAAGTAGGCTAAATGCAGTTCAAAACTGGTAAAAGGAATAAACAGGCAGCATAGCTTTGTTCAGTGGCGGACAACTGTAATGGGAGGCAGACACAGTTAGTAGGCCCAAATGAGTAGGCTAAATGCAGTTCAAAACTGGTAAAAGGACTAAACAGGCGGCATAGCTTTGTTCAGTGGAGGTCAACTGTAATGGGAGGCAGACACAGTTAGTAGGCCCAAATAAGTAGGCTAAATGCAGTTCAACACTGTAAATGGACTTAACAGGCGGCATAGCTTTGTTCAGTGGAGGACAACTGTAATGGGAGGCAGACACAGTTAGTAGGCCCAAATAAGTAGGCTAAATGCAGTTCAAAACTGGTAAAAGGACTAAACAGGCAGCATAGCTTTGTTCAGTGGCGGACAACTGTAATGGGAGGCAGACACAGTTAGTAGGCCCAAATGAGTAGGCTAAATGCAGTTCAAAACTGATAAAAGGACTAAACAGGCGGCATAGCTTTGTTCAGCGGAGGACAACTGAAATAGGAGGCAGACACAGTTAGTAGGCCCAAATAAGTAGGCTAAATGCAGTTCAAAACTGGTATAAGGACTAAACTGGCGGCATAGCTTTGTTCAGTGGAGGACAACTGTAATGGGAGGCAGACACAGTTAGTAGGCCCAAATAAGTAGGCTAAATGCAGTTCAAAACTGGTAAAAAGACTAAACAGGCGGCATAGCTTTGTTCAGTGGAGGACAACTGTAATGGGAGGCAGACACAGTAGGCCCAAATAAGTAGGCTAAATACAGTTCAAAACTGGTAAAAGGACTAAACAGGCAGCATAGCTTTTTGTTCAGTGGAGGACAACTGTAATGGGAGGCAGACACAGTTAGTAGGCCCAAATAAGTAGGCTAAATGCAGTTCAAAACTGGTAAAAAGACTAAACAGGCGGCATAGCTGTGTTCAGTGGAGGACAACTGTAATGGGAGGCAGACACAGTTAGTAGGCACAAATAAGTAGGCTAAATACAGTTCAAAACTGGTAAAAGGACTAAACAGGCAGCATAGCTTTGTTCAGTGGAGGACAACTGTAATGGGAGGCAGACACAGTTAGTAGGCCCAAATAAGTAGGCTAAATGCAGTTCAAAACTGGTAAAAGGACTAAACAGGCGGCAAAGCTCTCTTCAGTGGAGGACAACTGTAATGGGAGGCAGACACAGTTAGTAGGCCCAAATAAGTAGGCTAAATGCAGTTCAAAGCTGGTAAAAGGACTAAACAGGCGGCATAGCTTTGTTCAGTGGAGAACAATTGTAATGGGAGGCAGACACAGTTAGTAGGCCCAAATAAGTAGGCTAAATGCAGTTCAACACTGTAATGGACTTAACAGGCGGCATAGCTTTGTTCAGAGGAGGACAACTGTAATGGGAGGCAGACACAGTTAGTAGGCCCAAATAAGTAGGCTAAATGCAGTTCAAAACTGGTAAAAGGACTAAACAGGCGGCATAGCTTTGTTCAGTGGAGGACAACTGTAATGGGAGGCAGACACAGTTAGTAGGCACAAATAAGTAGGCTAAATGCAGTTCAAAAGTGGTAAAAGGACTAAACAGGCATCATAGCTTTGTTCAGTGGAGGACAATTGTAATGGGAGGCAGACACAGTTAGTAGGCCCAAATAAGTAGGCTAAATGCAGTTCAACACTGTAAATGGACTTAACAGGCGGCATAGCTTTTTTCAGTGGAGGACAACTGTAATGGGAGGCAGACACAGTTAGTAGGCCCAAATAAGTAGGATAAATGCAGTTCAAAACTGGTAAAAGGACCAAACAGGCGGCATAGCTTTGTTCAGTGGAGGACAACTGTAATGGGAGGCAGACACAGTTAGTAGGCACAAATAAGTAGGCTAAATAGAGTTCAAAACTGGTAAAAGGACTAAACAGGCAGCATAGCTTTGTTCAGTGGCGGACAACTGTAATGGGAGGCAGACACAGTTAGTAGGCCCAAATAAGTAGGCTAAATGCAGTTCAAAACTGGTAAAAGGACTAAACAGGCGGCATAGCTTTGTTCAGTGGAGGTCAACTGTAATGGGAGGCAGACACAGTTAGTAGGCCCAAATAAGTTGACTAAATGCAGTTCAAAACTGGTAAAAGGACTAAACAGGCAGCATAGCTTTGTTCAGTGGAGGACAACTGTAATGGGAGGCAGACACAGTTAGTAGGCCCAAATAAGTAGGCTAAATGCAGTTCAACACTGGTAAAAAGACTAAACAGGCGGCATAGCTTTGTTCAGTGGAGGACAACTGTAATGGGAGGCAGACACAGTTAGTAGGCACATATAAGTAGGCTAAATACAGTTCAAAACTGGTAAAAGGACTAAACAGGCGGCATAGCTTTGTTCAGTGGAGGACAACTGTAAAGGGAGGCAGACACAGTAGGCCCAAATAAGTAGGCTAAATGAAGTTCAACACTGTAAATGGATTTAACAGGTGGCATAGCTTTGTTCAGTGGAGGACAACTGTAATGGGAGGCAGACACAGTTAGTAGGCACAAATAAGTAGGCTAAATACAGTTCAAAACTGGTAAAAGGACTAAACAGGCAGCATAGCTTTGTTCAGTGGAGGACAACTGTAATGGGAGGCAGACACAGTTAGTAGGCCCAAATAAGTAGGCTAAATGCAGTTCAAAACTGGTAAAAGGACTAAACAGGTGGCATAGCTTTGTTCAGCGGAGGACAACTGTAATGGGAGGCAGACACAGTTAGTAGGCCCAAATAAGTAGGCTAAATGCAGTTCAAAACTGGTATAAGGACTAAACAGGCGGCATAGCTTTGTTCAGTGGAGGACAACTGTAATGGGAGGCAGACCCTGTAGGCCCAAATAAGTAGGGTAAATGCAGTTCAAAACTGTAAAAGGACTAAACAGGCGGCATAGCTTTGTTCAGTGGAGGACAACTGTAATGGGAGGCAGACACAGTTAGTAGGCCCAAATAAGTAGGCTAAATGCAGTTGAAAACTGGTAAAAGGACTAAACAGGCGGCATTGCTTTGTTCAGTGGAGGACAACTGTAATAGGAGGCAGACACAGTTAATAGGCCCAAATAAGTAGGCTAAATGCAGATCAAAACTGGTAAAAGGACTAAACAGGCGGCATAGCTTTCTTCAGTGGAGGACAACTGTAATGGGAGGCAGACACAGTTAGTAGGCTCAAATAAGTAGGCTAAATGCAGTTCAAAGCTGGTAAATGGACTAAACAGGCGGCATAGCTTTGTTCAGTGGAGGACAACTGTAATGGGAGGCAGACACAGTTAGTAGGCCCAAATAAGTAGGCTAAATGCAGTTCAAAAGTGGTAAAAGGACTAAACAGGCATCATAGCTTTGTTCAGTGGAGGACAATTGTAATGGGAGGCAGACACAGTTAGTAGGCCCAAATAAGTAGGCTAAATGCAGTTCAACACTGTAAATGGACTTAACAGGCGGCATAGCTTTGTTCAGTGGAGGACAACTGTAATGGGAGGCAGACACAGTTAGTAGGCCCAAATAAGTAGGCTAAATGCAGTTCAAAACTGGTAAAAGGAATAAACAGGCAGCATAGCTTTGTTCAGTGGCGGACAACTGTAATGGGAGGCAGACACAGTTAGTAGGCCCAAATGAGTAGGCTAAATGCAGTTCAAAACTGGTAAAAGGACTAAACAGGCGGCATAGCTTTGTTCAGTGGAGGTCAACTGTAATGGGAGACAGACACAGTTAGTAGGCCCAAATAAGTAGGCTAAATGCAGTTCAACACTGTAAATGGACTTAACAGGCGGCATAGCTTTGTTCAGTGGAGGACAACTGTAATGGGAGGCAGACACAGTTAGTAGGCCCAAATAAGTAGGCTAAATGCAGTTCAAAACTGGTAAAAGGACTAAACAGGCAGCATAGCTTTGTTCAGTGGCGGACAACTGTAATGGGAGGCAGACACAGTTAGTAGGCCCAAATGAGTAGGCTAAATGCAGTTCAAAACTGATAAAAGGACTAAACAGGCGGCATAGCTTTGTTCAGCGGAGGACAACTGAAATAGGAGGCAGACACAGTTAGTAGGCCCAAATAAGTAGGCTAAATGCAGTTCAAAACTGGTATAAGGACTAAACTGGCGGCATAGCTTTGTTCAGTGGAGGACAACTGTAATGGGAGGCAGACACAGTTAGTAGGCCCAAATAAGTAGGCTAAATGCAGTTCAAAACTGGTAAAAAGACTAAACAGGCGGCATAGCTTTGTTCAGTGGAGGACAACTGTAATGGGAGGCAGACACAGTAGGCCCAAATAAGTAGGCTAAATACAGTTCAAAACTGGTAAAAGGACTAAACAGGCAGCATAGCTTTTTGTTCAGTGGAGGACAACTGTAATGGGAGGCAGACACAGTTAGTAGGCCCAAATAAGTAGGCTAAATGCAGTTCAAAACTGGTAAAAAGACTAAACAGGCGGCATAGCTGTGTTCAGTGGAGGACAACTGTAATGGGAGGCAGACACAGTTAGTAGGCACAAATAAGTAGGCTAAATACAGTTCAAAACTGGTAAAAGGACTAAACAGGCAGCATAGCTTTGTTCAGTGGAGGACAACTGTAATGGGAGGCAGACACAGTTAGTAGGCCCAAATAAGTAGGCTAAATGCAGTTCAAAACTGGTAAAAGGACTAAACAGGCGGCAAAGCTCTCTTCAGTGGAGGACAACTGTAATGGGAGGCAGACACAGTTAGTAGGCCCAAATAAGTAGGCTAAATGCAGTTCAAAGCTGGTAAAAGGACTAAACAGGCGGCATAGCTTTGTTCAGTGGAGAACAATTGTAATGGGAGGCAGACACAGTTAGTAGGCCCAAATAAGTAGGCTAAATGCAGTTCAACACTGTAATGGACTTAACAGGCGGCATAGCTTTGTTCAGAGGAGGACAACTGTAATGGGAGGCAGACACAGTTAGTAGGCCCAAATAAGTAGGCTAAATGCAGTTCAAAACTGGTAAAAGGACTAAACAGGCGGCATAGCTTTGTTCAGTGGAGGACAACTGTAATGGGAGGCAGACACAGTTAGTAGGCACAAATAAGTAGGCTAAATGCAGTTCAAAAGTGGTAAAAGGACTAAACAGGCATCATAGCTTTGTTCAGTGGAGGACAATTGTAATGGGAGGCAGACACAGTTAGTAGGCCCAAATAAGTAGGCTAAATGCAGTTCAACACTGTAAATGGACTTAACAGGCGGCATAGCTTTTTTCAGTGGAGGACAACTGTAATGGGAGGCAGACACAGTTAGTAGGCCCAAATAAGTAGGATAAATGCAGTTCAAAACTGGTAAAAGGACCAAACAGGCGGCATAGCTTTGTTCAGTGGAGGACAACTGTAATGGGAGGCAGACACAGTTAGTAGGCACAAATAAGTAGGCTAAATAGAGTTCAAAACTGGTAAAAGGACTAAACAGGCAGCATAGCTTTGTTCAGTGGCGGACAACTGTAATGGGAGGCAGACACAGTTAGTAGGCCCAAATAAGTAGGCTAAATGCAGTTCAAAACTGGTAAAAGGACTAAACAGGCGGCATAGCTTTGTTCAGTGGAGGTCAACTGTAATGGGAGGCAGACACAGTTAGTAGGCCCAAATAAGTTGACTAAATGCAGTTCAAAACTGGTAAAAGGACTAAACAGGCAGCATAGCTTTGTTCAGTGGAGGACAACTGTAATGGGAGGCAGACACAGTTAGTAGGCCCAAATAAGTAGGCTAAATGCAGTTCAACACTGGTAAAAAGACTAAACAGGCGGCATAGCTTTGTTCAGTGGAGGACAACTGTAATGGGAGGCAGACACAGTTAGTAGGCACATATAAGTAGGCTAAATACAGTTCAAAACTGGTAAAAGGACTAAACAGGCGGCATAGCTTTGTTCAGTGGAGGACAACTGTAAAGGGAGGCAGACACAGTAGGCCCAAATAAGTAGGCTAAATGAAGTTCAACACTGTAAATGGATTTAACAGGTGGCATAGCTTTGTTCAGTGGAGGACAACTGTAATGGGAGGCAGACACAGTTAGTAGGCACAAATAAGTAGGCTAAATACAGTTCAAAACTGGTAAAAGGACTAAACAGGCAGCATAGCTTTGTTCAGTGGAGGACAACTGTAATGGGAGGCAGACACAGTTAGTAGGCCCAAATAAGTAGGCTAAATGCAGTTCAAAACTGGTAAAAGGACTAAACAGGCGGCGTAGCTTTCTTCAGTGGAGGACAATTGTAATGGGAGGCAGACACAGTTAGTAGGCCCAAATAAGTAGGCTAAATGCAGTTCAAAACTGTTAAAAGGACTAAACAGGCGGCATAGCTTTGTTCAGTGGAGGACAACTGTAATGGGAGGCAGACACAGTTAGTAGGCCCAAATAAGTAGGCTAAATGCAGTTCAAAACTGGTAAAAAGACTAAACAGGCGGCATAGCTTTGTTCAGTGGAGGACAACTGTAATGGGAGGCAGACACAGTTAGTAGGCACATATAAGTAGGCTAAATACAGTTCAAAACTGGTAAAAGGACTAAACAGGCAGCATAGCTTTGTTCAGTGGAGGACAACTGTAATGGGAGGCAGACACAGTTAGTAGGCCCAAATAAGTAGGCTAAATGCAGTTCAAAACTGGTAAAAGGACTAAACAGGCGGCATAGCTTTCTTCAGTGGAGGACAACTGTAATGGGAGGCAGACACAGTTAGTAGGCCCAAATAAGTAGGCTAAATGCAGTTCAAAACTGGTAAAAGGAATAAACAGGCAGCATAGCTTTGTTCAGTGGCAGACAACTGTAATGGGAGGCAGACACAGTTAGTAGGCCCAAATGAGTAGGCTAAATGCAGTTCAAAACTGGTAAAAGGACTAAACAGGCGGCATAGCTTTGTTCAGTGGAGGTCAACTGTAATGGGAGGCAGACACAGTTAGTAGGCCCAAATAAGTAGGCTAAATGCAGTTCAACACTGTAAATGGACTTAACAGGCGGCATAGCTTTGTTCAGTGGAGGACAACTGTAATGGGAGGCAGACACAGTTAGTAGGCCCAAATAAGTAGGCTAAATGCAGTTCAAAACTGGTAAAAGGACTAAACAGGCAGCATAGCTTTGTTCAGTGGCGGACAACTGTAATGGGAGGCAGACACAGTTAGTAGGCCCAAATGAGTAGGCTAAATGCAGTTCAAAACTGATAAAAGGACTAAACAGGCGGCATAGCTTTGTTCAGCGGAGGACAACTGAAATAGGAGGCAGACACAGTTAGTAGGCCCAAATAAGTAGGCTAAATGCAGTTCAAAACTGGTATAAGGACTAAACTGGCGGCATAGCTTTGTTCAGTGGAGGACAACTGTAATGGGAGGCAGACACAGTTAGTAGGCCCAAATAAGTAGGCTAAATGCAGTTCAAAACTGGTAAAAAGACTAAACAGGCGGCATAGCTTTGTTCAGTGGAGGACAACTGTAATGGGAGGCAGACACAGTAGGCCCAAATAAGTAGGCTAAATACAGTTCAAAACTGGTAAAAGGACTAAACAGGCAGCATAGCTTTTTGTTCAGTGGAGGACAACTGTAATGGGAGGCAGACACAGTTAGTAGGCCCAAATAAGTAGGCTAAATGCAGTTCAAAACTGGTAAAAAGACTAAACAGGCGGCATAGCTGTGTTCAGTGGAGGACAACTGTAATGGGAGGCAGACACAGTTAGTAGGCACAAATAAGTAGGCTAAATACAGTTCAAAACTGGTAAAAGGACTAAACAGGCAGCATAGCTTTGTTCAGTGGAGGACAACTGTAATGGGAGGCAGACACAGTTAGTAGGCCCAAATAAGTAGGCTAAATGCAGTTCAAAACTTGTAAAAGGACTAAAAAGGCGGCATAGCTTTGTTCAGTGGAGGACAACTGTAATGGGAGGCAGACACAGTTAGTAGGCACATATAAGTAGGCTAAATACAGTTCAAAACTGGTAAAAGGACTAAACAGGCAGCATAGCTTTGTTCAGTGGAGGACAACTGTAATGGGAGGCAGACACAGTTAGTAGGCCCAAATAAGTAGGCTAAATGCAGTTCAAAACTGGTAAAAGGACTAAACAGGCGGCATAGCTTTCTTCAGTGGAGGACAACTGTAATGGGAGGCAGACACAGTTAGTAGGCTCAAATAAGTAGGCTAAATGCAGTTCAAAGCTGGTAAATGGACTAAACAGGCGGCATAGCTTTGTTCAGTGGAGGACAACTGTAATGGGAGGCAGACACAGTTAGTAGGCCCAAATAAGCAGGCTAAATGCAGTTCAAAAGTGGTAAAAGGCCTAAACAGGCATCATAGCTTTGTTCAGTGGAGGACAATTGTAATGGGAGGCAGACACAGTTAGTAGGCCCAAATAAGTAGGCTAAATGCAGTTCAACACTGTAAATGGACTTAACAGGCGGCATAGCTTTGTTCAGTGGAGGACAACTGTAATGGGAGGCAGACACAGTTAGTAGGCCCAAATAAGTAGGCTAAATGCAGTTCAAAACTGGTAAAAGGACTAAACAGGCAGCATAGCTTTGTTCAGTGGCGGACAACTGTAATGGGAGGCAGACACAGTTAGTAGGCCCAAATGAGTAGGCTAAATGCAGTTCAAAACTGGTAAAAGGACTAAACAGGCGGCATAGCTTTGTTCAGTGGAGGTCAACTGTAATGGGAGGCAGACACAGTTAGTAGGCCCAAATAAGTTGACTAAATGCAGTTCAAAACTGGTAAAAGGACTAAACAGGCAGCATAGCTTTGTTCAGTGGAGGACAACTGTAATGGGAGGCAGACACAGTTAGTAGGCCCAAATAAGTAGGCTAAATGCAGTTCAAAACTTGTAAAAGGACTAAAAAGGCGGCATAGCTTTGTTCAGGGGAGGACAACTGTAAGGGGAGGCAGACACAGTTAGTAGGCCCAAATAAGTAGGCTAAATGCAGTTCAAAACTGGTAAAAGGACTAAACAGGCGGCATAGCTTTGTTCAGTGGAGGACAATTGTAATGGGAGGCAGACACAGTTAGTAGGCCCAAATAAGTAGGCTAAATGCAGTTCAAAACTGGTAAAAGGACTTAACAGGCGGCATAGCTTTGTTCAGTGGAGGTCAACTGTAATGGGAGGCAGACACAGTTAGTAGGCCCAAATAAGTTGACTAAATGCAGTTCAAAACTCGTAAAAGGACTAAACAGGCAGCATAGCTTTGTTCAGTGGAGGACAACTGTAATGGGAGGCAGACACAGTTAGTAGGCCCAAATAAGTAGGCTAAATGCAGTTCAAAACTGGTAAAAGGACTAAACAGGCGGCATAGCTTTGTTCATTGGAGGACAACTGTAATGGGAGGCAGATACAGTTAGTAGGCCCAAATAAGTAGGCTAAATGCAGTTCAAAACTGTTAAAAGGACTAAACAGGGGGCATAGCTTTGTTCAGGGGAGGACGACTGTAATGGGAGGCAGACACAGTTAGTAGGCCCAAATAAGTAGGCTAAATGCAATTCAAAACTGGTAAAAGGACTAAACAGGTGGCATAGCTTTGTTCAGCGGAGGACAACTGTAATGGGAGGCAGACACAGTTAGTAGGCCCAAATAAGTAGGCTAAATGCAGTTCAAAACTGGTATAAGGACTAAACAGGCGGCATAGCTTTGTTCAGTGGAGGACAACTGTAATGGGAGGCAGACCCTGTAGGCCCAAATAAGTAGGGTAAATGCAGTTCAAAACTGTAAAAGGACTAAACAGGCGGCATAGCTTTGTTCAGTGGAGGACAACTGTAATGGGAGGCAGACACAGTTAGTAGGCCCAAATAAGTAGGCTAAATGCAGTTGAAAACTGGTAAAAGGACTAAACAGGCGGCATTGCTTTGTTCAGTGGAGGACAACTGTAATAGGAGGCAGACACAGTTAATAGGCCCAAATAAGTAGGCTAAATGCAGATCAAAACTGGTAAAAGGACTAAACAGGCGGCATAGCTTTCTTCAGTGGAGGACAACTGTAATGGGAGGCAGACACAGTTAGTAGGCTCAAATAAGTAGGCTAAATGCAGTTCAAAGCTGGTAAATGGACTAAACAGGCGGCATAGCTTTGTTCAGTGGAGGACAACTGTAATGGGAGGCAGACACAGTTAGTAGGCCCAAATAAGTAGGCTAAATGCAGTTCAAAAGTGGTAAAAGGACTAAACAGGCATCATAGCTTTGTTCAGTGGAGGACAATTGTAATGGGAGGCAGACACAGTTAGTAGGCCCAAATAAGTAGGCTAAATGCAGTTCAACACTGTAAATGGACTTAACAGGCGGCATAGCTTTGTTCAGTGGAGGACAACTGTAATGGGAGGCAGACACAGTTAGTAGGCCCAAATAAGTAGGCTAAATGCAGTTCAAAACTGGTAAAAGGAATAAACAGGCAGCATAGCTTTGTTCAGTGGCGGACAACTGTAATGGGAGGCAGACACAGTTAGTAGGCCCAAATGAGTAGGCTAAATGCAGTTCAAAACTGGTAAAAGGACTAAACAGGCGGCATAGCTTTGTTCAGTGGAGGTCAACTGTAATGGGAGGCAGACACAGTTAGTAGGCCCAAATAAGTAGGCTAAATGCAGTTCAACACTGTAAATGGACTTAACAGGCGGCATAGCTTTGTTCAGTGGAGGACAACTGTAATGGGAGGCAGACACAGTTAGTAGGCCCAAATAAGTAGGCTAAATGCAGTTCAAAACTGGTAAAAGGACTAAACAGGCAGCATAGCTTTGTTCAGTGGCGGACAACTGTAATGGGAGGCAGACACAGTTAGTAGGCCCAAATGAGTAGGCTAAATGCAGTTCAAAACTGATAAAAGGACTAAACAGGCGGCATAGCTTTGTTCAGCGGAGGACAACTGAAATAGGAGGCAGACACAGTTAGTAGGCCCAAATAAGTAGGCTAAATGCAGTTCAAAACTGGTATAAGGACTAAACTGGCGGCATAGCTTTGTTCAGTGGAGGACAACTGTAATGGGAGGCAGACACAGTTAGTAGGCCCAAATAAGTAGGCTAAATGCAGTTCAAAACTGGTAAAAAGACTAAACAGGCGGCATAGCTTTGTTCAGTGGAGGACAACTGTAATGGGAGGCAGACACAGTAGGCCCAAATAAGTAGGCTAAATACAGTTCAAAACTGGTAAAAGGACTAAACAGGCAGCATAGCTTTTTGTTCAGTGGAGGACAACTGTAATGGGAGGCAGACACAGTTAGTAGGCCCAAATAAGTAGGCTAAATGCAGTTCAAAACTGGTAAAAAGACTAAACAGGCGGCATAGCTGTGTTCAGTGGAGGACAACTGTAATGGGAGGCAGACACAGTTAGTAGGCACAAATAAGTAGGCTAAATACAGTTCAAAACTGGTAAAAGGACTAAACAGGCAGCATAGCTTTGTTCAGTGGAGGACAACTGTAATGGGAGGCAGACACAGTTAGTAGGCCCAAATAAGTAGGCTAAATGCAGTTCAAAACTGGTAAAAGGACTAAACAGGCGGCAAAGCTCTCTTCAGTGGAGGACAACTGTAATGGGAGGCAGACACAGTTAGTAGGCCCAAATAAGTAGGCTAAATGCAGTTCAAAGCTGGTAAAAGGACTAAACAGGCGGCATAGCTTTGTTCAGTGGAGAACAATTGTAATGGGAGGCAGACACAGTTAGTAGGCCCAAATAAGTAGGCTAAATGCAGTTCAACACTGTAATGGACTTAACAGGCGGCATAGCTTTGTTCAGAGGAGGACAACTGTAATGGGAGGCAGACACAGTTAGTAGGCCCAAATAAGTAGGCTAAATGCAGTTCAAAACTGGTAAAAGGACTAAACAGGCGGCATAGCTTTGTTCAGTGGAGGACAACTGTAATGGGAGGCAGACACAGTTAGTAGGCACAAATAAGTAGGCTAAATGCAGTTCAAAAGTGGTAAAAGGACTAAACAGGCATCATAGCTTTGTTCAGTGGAGGACAATTGTAATGGGAGGCAGACACAGTTAGTAGGCCCAAATAAGTAGGCTAAATGCAGTTCAACACTGTAAATGGACTTAACAGGCGGCATAGCTTTTTTCAGTGGAGGACAACTGTAATGGGAGGCAGACACAGTTAGTAGGCCCAAATAAGTAGGATAAATGCAGTTCAAAACTGGTAAAAGGACCAAACAGGCGGCATAGCTTTGTTCAGTGGAGGACAACTGTAATGGGAGGCAGACACAGTTAGTAGGCACAAATAAGTAGGCTAAATAGAGTTCAAAACTGGTAAAAGGACTAAACAGGCAGCATAGCTTTGTTCAGTGGCGGACAACTGTAATGGGAGGCAGACACAGTTAGTAGGCCCAAATAAGTAGGCTAAATGCAGTTCAAAACTGGTAAAAGGACTAAACAGGCGGCATAGCTTTGTTCAGTGGAGGTCAACTGTAATGGGAGGCAGACACAGTTAGTAGGCCCAAATAAGTTGACTAAATGCAGTTCAAAACTGGTAAAAGGACTAAACAGGCAGCATAGCTTTGTTCAGTGGAGGACAACTGTAATGGGAGGCAGACACAGTTAGTAGGCCCAAATAAGTAGGCTAAATGCAGTTCAACACTGGTAAAAAGACTAAACAGGCGGCATAGCTTTGTTCAGTGGAGGACAACTGTAATGGGAGGCAGACACAGTTAGTAGGCACATATAAGTAGGCTAAATACAGTTCAAAACTGGTAAAAGGACTAAACAGGCGGCATAGCTTTGTTCAGTGGAGGACAACTGTAAAGGGAGGCAGACACAGTAGGCCCAAATAAGTAGGCTAAATGAAGTTCAACACTGTAAATGGATTTAACAGGTGGCATAGCTTTGTTCAGTGGAGGACAACTGTAATGGGAGGCAGACACAGTTAGTAGGCACAAATAAGTAGGCTAAATACAGTTCAAAACTGGTAAAAGGACTAAACAGGCAGCATAGCTTTGTTCAGTGGAGGACAACTGTAATGGGAGGCAGACACAGTTAGTAGGCCCAAATAAGTAGGCTAAATGCAGTTCAAAACTGGTAAAAGGACTAAACAGGTGGCATAGCTTTGTTCAGCGGAGGACAACTGTAATGGGAGGCAGACACAGTTAGTAGGCCCAAATAAGTAGGCTAAATGCAGTTCAAAACTGGTATAAGGACTAAACAGGCGGCATAGCTTTGTTCAGTGGAGGACAACTGTAATGGGAGGCAGACCCTGTAGGCCCAAATAAGTAGGGTAAATGCAGTTCAAAACTGTAAAAGGACTAAACAGGCGGCATAGCTTTGTTCAGTGGAGGACAACTGTAATGGGAGGCAGACACAGTTAGTAGGCCCAAATAAGTAGGCTAAATGCAGTTGAAAACTGGTAAAAGGACTAAACAGGCGGCATTGCTTTGTTCAGTGGAGGACAACTGTAATAGGAGGCAGACACAGTTAATAGGCCCAAATAAGTAGGCTAAATGCAGATCAAAACTGGTAAAAGGACTAAACAGGCGGCATAGCTTTCTTCAGTGGAGGACAACTGTAATGGGAGGCAGACACAGTTAGTAGGCTCAAATAAGTAGGCTAAATGCAGTTCAAAGCTGGTAAATGGACTAAACAGGCGGCATAGCTTTGTTCAGTGGAGGACAACTGTAATGGGAGGCAGACACAGTTAGTAGGCCCAAATAAGTAGGCTAAATGCAGTTCAAAAGTGGTAAAAGGACTAAACAGGCATCATAGCTTTGTTCAGTGGAGGACAATTGTAATGGGAGGCAGACACAGTTAGTAGGCCCAAATAAGTAGGCTAAATGCAGTTCAACACTGTAAATGGACTTAACAGGCGGCATAGCTTTGTTCAGTGGAGGACAACTGTAATGGGAGGCAGACACAGTTAGTAGGCCCAAATAAGTAGGCTAAATGCAGTTCAAAACTGGTAAAAGGAATAAACAGGCAGCATAGCTTTGTTCAGTGGCGGACAACTGTAATGGGAGGCAGACACAGTTAGTAGGCCCAAATGAGTAGGCTAAATGCAGTTCAAAACTGGTAAAAGGACTAAACAGGCGGCATAGCTTTGTTCAGTGGAGGTCAACTGTAATGGGAGACAGACACAGTTAGTAGGCCCAAATAAGTAGGCTAAATGCAGTTCAACACTGTAAATGGACTTAACAGGCGGCATAGCTTTGTTCAGTGGAGGACAACTGTAATGGGAGGCAGACACAGTTAGTAGGCCCAAATAAGTAGGCTAAATGCAGTTCAAAACTGGTAAAAGGACTAAACAGGCAGCATAGCTTTGTTCAGTGGCGGACAACTGTAATGGGAGGCAGACACAGTTAGTAGGCCCAAATGAGTAGGCTAAATGCAGTTCAAAACTGATAAAAGGACTAAACAGGCGGCATAGCTTTGTTCAGCGGAGGACAACTGAAATAGGAGGCAGACAGTTAGTAGGCCCAAATAAGTAGGCTAAATGCAGTTCAAAACTGGTATAAGGACTAAACTGGCGGCATAGCTTTGTTCAGTGGAGGACAACTGTAATGGGAGGCAGACACAGTTAGTAGGCCCAAATAAGTAGGCTAAATGCAGTTCAAAACTGGTAAAAAGACTAAACAGGCGGCATAGCTTTGTTCAGTGGAGGACAACTGTAATGGGAGGCAGACACAGTAGGCCCAAATAAGTAGGCTAAATACAGTTCAAAACTGGTAAAAGGACTAAACAGGCAGCATAGCTTTTTGTTCAGTGGAGGACAACTGTAATGGGAGGCAGACACAGTTAGTAGGCCCAAATAAGTAGGCTAAATGCAGTTCAAAACTGGTAAAAAGACTAAACAGGCGGCATAGCTGTGTTCAGTGGAGGACAACTGTAATGGGAGGCAGACACAGTTAGTAGGCACAAATAAGTAGGCTAAATACAGTTCAAAACTGGTAAAAGGACTAAACAGGCAGCATAGCTTTGTTCAGTGGAGGACAACTGTAATGGGAGGCAGACACAGTTAGTAGGCCCAAATAAGTAGGCTAAATGCAGTTCAAAACTGGTAAAAGGACTAAACAGGCGGCAAAGCTCTCTTCAGTGGAGGACAACTGTAATGGGAGGCAGACACAGTTAGTAGGCCCAAATAAGTAGGCTAAATGCAATTCAAAGCTGGTAAAAGGACTAAACAGGCGGCATAGCTTTGTTCAGTGGAGAACAATTGTAATGGGAGGCAGACACAGTTAGTAGGCCCAAATAAGTAGGCTAAATGCAGTTCAACACTGTAATGGACTTAACAGGCGGCATAGCTTTGTTCAGAGGAGGACAACTGTAATGGGAGGCAGACACAGTTAGTAGGCCCAAATAAGTAGGCTAAATGCAGTTCAAAACTGGTAAAAGGACTAAACAGGCGGCATAGCTTTGTTCAGTGGAGGACAACTGTAATGGGAGGCAGACACAGTTAGTAGGCACAAATAAGTAGGCTAAATGCAGTTCAAAAGTGGTAAAAGGACTAAACAGGCATCATAGCTTTGTTCAGTGGAGGACAATTGTAATGGGAGGCAGACACAGTTAGTAGGCCCAAATAAGTAGGCTAAATGCAGTTCAACACTGTAAATGGACTTAACAGGCGGCATAGCTTTTTTCAGTGGAGGACAACTGTAATGGGAGGCAGACACAGTTAGTAGGCCCAAATAAGTAGGATAAATGCAGTTCAAAACTGGTAAAAGGACCAAACAGGCGGCATAGCTTTGTTCAGTGGAGGACAACTGTAATGGGAGGCAGACACAGTTAGTAGGCACAAATAAGTAGGCTAAATAGAGTTCAAAACTGGTAAAAGGACTAAACAGGCAGCATAGCTTTGTTCAGTGGCGGACAACTGTAATGGGAGGCAGACACAGTTAGTAGGCCCAAATAAGTAGGCTAAATGCAGTTCAAAACTGGTAAAAGGACTAAACAGGCGGCATAGCTTTGTTCAGTGGAGGTCAACTGTAATGGGAGGCAGACACAGTTAGTAGGCCCAAATAAGTTGACTAAATGCAGTTCAAAACTGGTAAAAGGACTAAACAGGCAGCATAGCTTTGTTCAGTGGAGGACAACTGTAATGGGAGGCAGACACAGTTAGTAGGCCCAAATAAGTAGGCTAAATGCAGTTCAACACTGGTAAAAAGACTAAACAGGCGGCATAGCTTTGTTCAGTGGAGGACAACTGTAATGGGAGGCAGACACAGTTAGTAGGCACATATAAGTAGGCTAAATACAGTTCAAAACTGGTAAAAGGACTAAACAGGCGGCATAGCTTTGTTCAGTGGAGGACAACTGTAAAGGGAGGCAGACACAGTAGGCCCAAATAAGTAGGCTAAATGAAGTTCAACACTGTAAATGGATTTAACAGGTGGCATAGCTTTGTTCAGTGGAGGACAACTGTAATGGGAGGCAGACACAGTTAGTAGGCACAAATAAGTAGGCTAAATACAGTTCAAAACTGGTAAAAGGACTAAACAGGCAGCATAGCTTTGTTCAGTGGAGGACAACTGTAATGGGAGGCAGACACAGTTAGTAGGCCCAAATAAGTAGGCTAAATGCAGTTCAAAACTGGTAAAAGGACTAAACAGGCGGCGTAGCTTTCTTCAGTGGAGGACAATTGTAATGGGAGGCAGACACAGTTAGTAGGCCCAAATAAGTAGGCTAAATGCAGTTCAAAACTGTTAAAAGGACTAAACAGGCGGCATAGCTTTGTTCAGTGGAGGACAACTGTAATGGGAGGCAGACACAGTTAGTAGGCCCAAATAAGTAGGCTAAATGCAGTTCAAAACTGGTAAAAAGACTAAACAGGCGGCATAGCTTTGTTCAGTGGAGGACAACTGTAATGGGAGGCAGACACAGTTAGTAGGCACAAATAAGTAGGCTAAATACAGTTCAAAACTGGTAAAAGGACTAAACAGGCAGCATAGCTTTGTTCAGTGGAGGACAACTGTAATGGGAGGCAGACACAGTTAGTAGGCCCAAATAAGTAGGCTAAATGCAGTTCAAAACTGGTAAAAGGACTAAACAGGCGGCAAAGCTCTCTTCAGTGGAGGACAACTGTAATGGGAGGCAGACACAGTTAGTAGGCCCAAATAAGTAGGCTAAATGCAGTTCAAAGCTGGTAAAAGGACTAAACAGGCGGCATAGCTTTGTTCAGTGGAGAACAATTGTAATGGGAGGCAGACACAGTTAGTAGGCACAAATAAGTAGGCTAAATAGAGTTCAAAACTGGTAAAAGGACTAAACAGGCAGCATAGCTTTGTTCAGTGGCGGACAACTGTAATGGGAGGAAGACACAGTTAGTAGGCCCAAATAAGTAGGCTAAATGCAGTTCAAAACTGGTAAAAGGACTAAACAGGCGGCATAGCTTTGTTCAGTGGAGGTCAACTGTAATGGGAGGCAGACACAGTTAGTAGGCCCAAATAAGTTGACTAAATGCAGTTCAAAACTGGTAAAAGGACTAAACAGGCAGCATAGCTTTGTTCAGTGGAGGACAACTGTAATGGGAGGCAGACACAGTTAGTAGGCCCAAATAAGTAGGCTAAATGCAGTTCAACACTGGTAAAAAGACTAAACAGGCGGCATAGCTTTGTTCAGTGGAGGACAACTGTAATGGGAGGCAGACACAGTTAGTAGGCACATATAAGTAGGCTAAATACAGTTCAAAACTGGTAAAAGGACTAAACAGGCGGCATAGCTTTGTTCAGTGGAGGACAACTGTAAAGGGAGGCAGACACAGTAGGCCCAAATAAGTAGGCTAAATGAAGTTCAACACTGTAAATGGATTTAACAGGTGGCATAGCTTTGTTCAGTGGAGGACAACTGTAATGGGAGGCAGACACAGTTAGTAGGCACAAATAAGTAGGCTAAATACAGTTCAAAACTGGTAAAAGGACTAAACAGGCAGCATAGCTTTGTTCAGTGGAGGACAACTGTAATGGGAGGCAGACACAGTTAGTAGGCCCAAATAAGTAGGCTAAATGCAGTTCAAAACTGGTAAAAGGACTAAACAGGCGGCGTAGCTTTCTTCAGTGGAGGACAATTGTAATGGGAGGCAGACACAGTTAGTAGGCCCAAATAAGTAGGCTAAATGCAGTTCAAAACTGTTAAAAGGACTAAACAGGCGGCATAGCTTTGTTCAGTGGAGGACAACTGTAATGGGAGGCAGACACAGTTAGTAGGCCCAAATAAGTAGGCTAAATGCAGTTCAAAACTGGTAAAAAGACTAAACAGGCGGCATAGCTTTGTTCAGTGGAGGACAACTGTAATGGGAGGCAGACACAGTTAGTAGGCACATATAAGTAGGCTAAATACAGTTCAAAACTGGTAAAAGGACTAAACAGGCAGCATAGCTTTGTTCAGTGGAGGACAACTGTAATGGGAGGCAGACACAGTTAGTAGGCCCAAATAAGTAGGCTAAATGCAGTTCAAAACTGGTAAAAGGACTAAACAGGCGGCATAGCTTTCTTCAGTGGAGGACAACTGTAATGGGAGGCAGACACAGTTAGTAGGCCCAAATAAGTAGGCTAAATGCAGTTCAAAACTGGTAAAAAGACTAAACAGGCGGCATAGCTTTGTTCAGTGGAGGACAACTGTAATGGGAGGCAGACACAGTAGGCCCAAATAAGTAGGCTAAATACAGTTCAAAACTGGTAAAAGGACTAAACAGGCAGCATAGCTTTTTGTTCAGTGGAGGACAACTGTAATGGGAGGCAGACACAGTTAGTAGGCCCAAATAAGTAGGCTAAATGCAGTTCAAAACTGGTAAAAAGACTAAACAGGCGGCATAGCTGTGTTCAGTGGAGGACAACTGTAATGGGAGGCAGACACAGTTAGTAGGCACAAATAAGTAGGCTAAATACAGTTCAAAACTGGTAAAAGGACTAAACAGGCAGCATAGCTTTGTTCAGTGGAGGACAACTGTAATGGGAGGCAGACACAGTTAGTAGGCCCAAATAAGTAGGCTAAATGCAGTTCAAAACTGGTAAAAGGACTAAACAGGCGGCAAAGCTCTCTTCAGTGGAGGACAACTGTAATGGGAGGCAGACACAGTTAGTAGGCCCAAATAAGTAGGCTAAATGCAGTTCAAAGCTGGTAAAAGGACTAAACAGGCGGCATAGCTTTGTTCAGTGGAGAACAATTGTAATGGGAGGCAGACACAGTTAGTAGGCCCAAATAAGTAGGCTAAATGCAGTTCAACACTGTAATGGACTTAACAGGCGGCATAGCTTTGTTCAGAGGAGGACAACTGTAATGGGAGGCAGACACAGTTAGTAGGCCCAAATAAGTAGGCTAAATGCAGTTCAAAACTGGTAAAAGGACTAAACAGGCGGCATAGCTTTGTTCAGTGGAGGACAACTGTAATGGGAGGCAGACACAGTTAGTAGGCACAAATAAGTAGGCTAAATGCAGTTCAAAAGTGGTAAAAGGACTAAACAGGCATCATAGCTTTGTTCAGTGGAGGACAATTGTAATGGGAGGCAGACACAGTTAGTAGGCCCAAATAAGTAGGCTAAATGCAGTTCAACACTGTAAATGGACTTAACAGGCGGCATAGCTTTTTTCAGTGGAGGACAACTGTAATGGGAGGCAGACACAGTTAGTAGGCCCAAATAAGTAGGATAAATGCAGTTCAAAACTGGTAAAAGGACCAAACAGGCGGCATAGCTTTGTTCAGTGGAGGACAACTGTAATGGGAGGCAGACACAGTTAGTAGGCACAAATAAGTAGGCTAAATAGAGTTCAAAACTGGTAAAAGGACTAAACAGGCAGCATAGCTTTGTTCAGTGGCGGACAACTGTAATGGGAGGCAGACACAGTTAGTAGGCCCAAATAAGTAGGCTAAATGCAGTTCAAAACTGGTAAAAGGACTAAACAGGCGGCATAGCTTTGTTCAGTGGAGGTCAACTGTAATGGGAGGCAGACACAGTTAGTAGGCCCAAATAAGTTGACTAAATGCAGTTCAAAACTGGTAAAAGGACTAAACAGGCAGCATAGCTTTGTTCAGTGGAGGACAACTGTAATGGGAGGCAGACACAGTTAGTAGGCCCAAATAAGTAGGCTAAATGCAGTTCAACACTGTAAATGGACTTAACAGGCGGCATAGCTTTGTTCAGTGGAGGACAACTGTAATGGGAGGCAGACACAGTTAGTATGCCCAAATAAGTAGGATAAATGCAGTTCAAAACTGGTAAAAGGACTAAACAGGCGGCATAGCTTTGTTCAGTGGAGGACAACTGTAATGGGAGGCAGACACAGTTAGTAGGCACAAATAAGTAGGCTAAATAGAGTTCAAAACTGGTAAAAGGACTAAACAGGCAGCATAGCTTTGTTCAGTGGCGGACAACTGTAATGGGAGGCAGACACAGTTAGTAGGCCCAAATAAGTAGGCTAAATGCAGTTCAAAACTGGTAAAAGGACTAAACAGGCGGCATAGCTTTGTTCAGTGGAGGTCAACTGTAATGGGAGGCAGACACAGTTAGTAGGCCCAAATAAGTTGACTAAATGCAGTTCAAAACTGGTAAAAGGACTAAACAGGCAGCATAGCTTTGTTCAGTGGAGGACAACTGTAATGGGAGGCAGACACAGTTAGTAGGCCCAAATAAGTAGGCTAAATGCAGTTCAAAACTTGTAAAAGGACTAAACAGGTGGCATAGCTTTGTTCAGGGGAGGACAACTGTAATGGGAGGCAGACACAGTTAGTAGGCCCAAATAAGTTGACTAAATGCAGTTCAAAACTGGTAAAAGGACTAAACAGGCAGCATAGCTTTGTTCAGTGGAGGACAAATGTAATGGGAGGCAGACACAGTTAGTAGGCCCAAATAAGTAGGCTAAATGCAGTTCAAAACTGGTAAAAGGACTAAACAGGCGGCATAGCTTTGTTCAGTGGAGGACAACTGTAATGGGAGGCAGATACAGTTAGTAGGCCCAAATAAGTAGGCTAAATGCAGTTCAAAACTGTTAAAAGGACTAAACAGGGGGCATAGCTTTGTTCAGGGGAGGACGACTGTAATGGGAAGCAGACACAGTTAGTAGGCCCAAATAAGTAGGCTAAATGCAGTTCAAAACTGGTAAAAGGACTAAACAGGTGGCATAGCTTTGTTCAGCGGAGGACAACTGTAATGGGAGGCAGACACAGTTAGTAGGCCCAAATAAGTAGGCTAAATGCAGTTCAAAACTGGTATAAGGACTAAACAGGCGGCATAGCTTTGTTCAGTGGAGAACAACTGTAATGGGAGGCAGACCCTGTAGGCCCAAATAAGTAGGGTAAATGCAGTTAAAAACTGTAAAAGGACTAAACAGGCGGCATAGCTTTGTTCAGTGGAGGACAACTGTAATAGGAGGCAGACACAGTTAGTAGGCCCAAATAAGTAGGCTAAATGCAGTTGAAAACTGATAAAAGGACTAAACAGGCGGCATTGCTTTGTTCAGTGGAGGACAACTGTAATAGGAGGCAGACACAGTTAGTAGGCCCAAATAAGTAGGCAAAATGCAGATCAAAACTGTTAAAAGGACTAAATAGGCGGCATAGCTTTGTTCAGTGGAGGACAACTGTAATGGGAGGCGGATACAGTTAGTAGGCCCAAATAAGTAGGCTAAATGCAGTTCAAAACTGTTAAAAGGACTAAAAAGGCGGCATAGCTTTGTTCAGGGGAGGACGACTGTAATGGGAGGCAGACACAGTTAGTAGGCCCAAATAAGTAGGCTAAATGCAGTTCAAAACTGGTAAAAGGACTAAACAGGTGGCATAGCTTTGTTCAGCGGAGGACAACTGTAATGGGAGGCAGACACAGTTAGTAGGCCCAAATAAGTAGGCTAAATGCAGTTCAAAACTGGTATAAGGACTAAACTGGAGGCATAGGTTTGTTCAGAGGAGGACAACTGTAATGGGAGGCAGACACAGTTAGTAGGCCCAAATAAGTAGGTTAAATGCAGTTCAAAACTGATAAAAGGACTAAACAGGCAGCATAGCTTTGTTCAGCGGAGGACAACTGTAATGGGAGGCAGACAGTTAGTAGGCCCAAATAAGTAGGCTAAATGCAGTTCAAAACTGATAAAAGGACTAAACAGTAGGCATAGCTTTGTTCAGTGGAGGACAACTATTATGGGAGGCAGACAGTTAGTAGGCCCAAATAAGTAGGCTAAATGCAGTTCAAAACTGGTAAAAGGACTAAACAGGCAGCATAGCTTTGTTCAGTGGAGGACAACTATAATGGGAAGCAGACACAGTTAGTAGGCCCAAATAAGTAGGCTAAATACAGTTCAAAACTGATAAAAGGGCTAAACAGGTGGCATAGCTTTGTTCAGTGGAGGACAACTGTAATGGGAGGCAGACACAGTTAGTAGGCCCAAATAAGTAGGCTAAATGCAGTTCAAAACTGGTAAAAGGACTAAACAGGCGGCATAGCTTTGTTCAGTGGAGGACAACTGTAAAGGGAGGCAGACACAGTAGGCCCAAATAAGTAGGCTAAGTGCAGTTCAAAACTGGTAAAAGGACTAAACAGGCGGCATAGCTTTGTTCAGTGGAGGACAACTGTAAAGGGAGGCAGACACAGTAGGCCCAAATAAGTAGGCTAAATGAAGTTCAACACTGTAAATGGATTTAACAGGTGGCATAGCTTTGTTCAGTGGAGGACAACTGTAATGGGAGGCAGACACAGTTAGTAGGCACAAATAAGTAGGCTAAATACAGTTCAAAACTGGTAAAAGGACTAAACAGGCAGCAGAGCTTTGTTCAGTGGAGGACAACTGTAATGGGAGGCAGACACAGTTAGTAGGCCCAAATAAGTAGGCTAAATGCAGTTCAAAACTGGTAAAAGGACTAAACAGGCGGCGTAGCTTTCTTCAGTGGAGGACAATTGTAATGGGAGGCAGACACAGTTAGTAGGCCCAAATAAGTAGGCTAAATGCAGTTCAAAACTGTTAAAAGGACTAAACAGGCGGCATAGCTTTGTTCAGTGGAGGACAACTGTAATGGGAGGCAGACACAGTTAGTAGGCCCAAATAAGTAGGCTAAATGCAGTTCAAAACTGGTAAAAAGACTAAACAGGCGGCATAGCTTTGTTCAGTGGAGGACAACTGTAATGGGAGGCAGACACAGTTAGTAGGCACATATAAGTAGGCTAAATACAGTTCAAAACTGGTAAAAGGACTAAACAGGCAGCATAGCTTTGTTCAGTGGAGGACAACTGTAATGGGAGGCAGACACAGTTAGTAGGCCCAAATAAGTAGGCTAAATGCAGTTCAAAACTGGTAAAAGGACTAAACAGGCGGCATAGCTTTCTTCAGTGGAGGACAACTGTAATGGGAGGCAGACACAGTTAGTAGGCTCAAATAAGTAGGCTAAATGCAGTTCAAAGCTGGTAAATGGACTAAACAGGCGGCATAGCTTTGTTCAGTGGAGGACAACTGTAATGGGAGGCAGACACAGTTAGTAGGCCCAAATAAGTAGGCTAAATGCAGTTCAAAAGTGGTAAAAGGACTAAACAGGCATCATAGCTTTGTTCAGTGGAGGACAATTGTAATGGGAGGCAGACACAGTTAGTAGGCCCAAATAAGTAGGCTAAATGCAGTTCAACACTGTAAATGGACTTAACAGGCGGCATAGCTTTGTTCAGTGGAGGACAACTGTAATGGGAGGCAGACACAGTTAGTAGGCCCAAATAAGTAGGCTAAATGCAGTTCAAAACTGGTAAAAGGACTAAACAGGCAGCATAGCTTTGTTCAGTGGCGGCCAACTGTAATGGGAGGCAGACACAGTTAGTAGGCCCAAATGAGTAGGCTAAATGCAGTTCAAAACTGGTAAAAGGACTAAACAGGCGGCATAGCTTTGTTCAGTGGAGGTCAACTGTAATGGGAGGCAGACACAGTTAGTAGGCCCAAATAAGTTGACTAAATGCAGTTCAAAACTGGTAAAAGGACTAAACAGGCAGCATAGCTTTGTTCAGTGGAGGACAACTGTAATGGGAGGCAGACACAGTTAGTAGGCCCAAATAAGTAGGCTAAATGCAGTTCAAAACTTGTAAAAGGACTAAAAAGGCGGCATAGCTTTGTTCAGTGGAGGACAACTGTAATGGGAGGCAGACACAGTTAGTAGGCACATATAAGTAGGCTAAATACAGTTCAAAACTGGTAAAAGGACTAAACAGGCAGCATAGCTTTGTTCAGTGGAGGACAACTGTAATGGGAGGCAGACACAGTTAGTAGGCCCAAATAAGTAGGCTAAATGCAGTTCAAAACTGGTAAAAGGACTAAACAGGCGGCATAGCTTTCTTCAGTGGAGGACAACTGTAATGGGAGGCAGACACAGTTAGTAGGCTCAAATAAGTAGGCTAAATGCAGTTCAAAGCTGGTAAATGGACTAAACAGGCGGCATAGCTTTGTTCAGTGGAGGACAACTGTAATGGGAGGCAGACACAGTTAGTAGGCCCAAATAAGCAGGCTAAATGCAGTTCAAAAGTGGTAAAAGGACTAAACAGGCATCATAGCTTTGTTCAGTGGAGGACAATTGTAATGGGAGGCAGACACAGTTAGTAGGCCCAAATAAGTAGGCTAAATGCAGTTCAACACTGTAAATGGACTTAACAGGCGGCATAGCTTTGTTCAGTGGAGGACAACTGTAATGGGAGGCAGACACAGTTAGTAGGCCCAAATAAGTAGGCTAAATGCAGTTCAAAACTGGTAAAAGGACTAAACAGGCAGCATAGCTTTGTTCAGTGGCGGACAACTGTAATGGGAGGCAGACACAGTTAGTAGGCCCAAATGAGTAGGCTAAATGCAGTTCAAAACTGGTAAAAGGACTAAACAGGCGGCATAGCTTTGTTCAGTGGAGGTCAACTGTAATGGGAGGCAGACACAGTTAGTAGGCCCAAATAAGTTGACTAAATGCAGTTCAAAACTGGTAAAAGGACTAAACAGGCAGCATAGCTTTGTTCAGTGGAGGACAACTGTAATGGGAGGCAGACACAGTTAGTAGGCCCAAATAAGTAGGCTAAATGCAGTTCAAAACTTGTAAAAGGACTAAAAAGGCGGCAGAGCTTTGTTCAGGGGAGGACAACTGTAAGGGGAGGCAGACACAGTTAGTAGGCCCAAATAAGTAGGCTAAATGCAGTTCAAAACTGGTAAAAGGACTAAACAGGCGGCATAGCTTTGTTCAGTGGAGGACAATTGTAATGGGAGGCAGACACAGTTAGTAGGCCCAAATAAGTAGGCTAAATGCAGTTCAAAACTGGTAAAAGGACTAAACAGGCGGCATAGCTTTGTTCAGTGGAGGTCAACTGTAATGGGAGGCAGACACAGTTAGTAGGCCCAATTAAGTTGACTAAATGCAGTTCAAAACTCGTAAAAGGACTAAACAGGCAGCATAGCTTTGTTCAGTGGAGGACAACTGTAATGGGAGGCAGACACAGTTAGTAGGCCCAAATAAGTAGGCTAAATGCAGTTCAAAACTGGTAAAAGGACTAAACAGGCGGCATAGCTTTGTTCATTGGAGGACAACTGTAATGGGAGGCAGATACAGTTAGTAGGCCCAAATAAGTAGGCTAAATGCAGTTCAAAACTGTTAAAAGGACTAAACAGGGGGCATAGCTTTGTTCAGGGGAGGACGACTGTAATGGGAGGCAGACACAGTTAGTAGGCCCAAATAAGTAGGCTAAATGCAGTTCAAAACTGGTAAAAGGACTAAACAGGTGGCATAGCTTTGTTCAGCGGAGGACAACTGTAATGGGAGGCAGACACAGTTAGTAGGCCCAAATAAGTAGGCTAAATGCAGTTCAAAACTGGTATAAGGACTAAACAGGCGGCATAGCTTTGTTCAGTGGAGGACAACTGTAATGGGAGGCAGACCCTGTAGGCCCAAATAAGTAGGGTAAATGCAGTTCAAAACTGTAAAAGGACTAAACAGGCGGCATAGCTTTGTTCAGTGGAGGACAACTGTAATGGGAGGCAGACACAGTTAGTAGGCCCAAATAAGTAGGCTAAATGCAGTTGAAAACTGGTAAAAGGACTAAACAGGCGGCATTGCTTTGTTCAGTGGAGGACAACTGTAATAGGAGGCAGACACAGTTAATAGGCCCAAATAAGTAGGCTAAATGCAGATCAAAACTGGTAAAAGGACTAAACAGGCGGCATAGCTTTCTTCAGTGGAGGACAACTGTAATGGGAGGCAGACACAGTTAGTAGGCTCAAATAAGTAGGCTAAATGCAGTTCAAAGCTGGTAAATGGACTAAACAGGCGGCATAGCTTTGTTCAGTGGAGGACAACTGTAATGGGAGGCAGACACAGTTAGTAGGCCCAAATAAGTAGGCTAAATGCAGTTCAAAAGTGGTAAAAGGACTAAACAGGCATCATAGCTTTGTTCAGTGGAGGACAATTGTAATGGGAGGCAGACACAGTTAGTAGGCCCAAATAAGTAGGCTAAATGCAGTTCAACACTGTAAATGGACTTAACAGGCGGCATAGCTTTGTTCAGTGGAGGACAACTGTAATGGGAGGCAGACACAGTTAGTAGGCCCAAATAAGTAGGCTAAATGCAGTTCAAAACTGGTAAAAGGACTAAACAGGCAGCATAGCTTTGTTCAGTGGCGGACAACTGTAATGGGAGGCAGACACAGTTAGTAGGCCCAAATGAGTAGGCTAAATGCAGTTCAAAACTGGTAAAAGGACTAAACAGGCGGCATAGCTTTGTTCAGTGGAGGTCAACTGTAATGGGAGGCAGACACAGTTAGCAGGCCCAAATAAGTAGGCTAAATGCAGTTCAAAACTGGTAAAAGGACTAAACAGGCGGCATAGCTTTGTTCAGTGGAGGTCAACTGTAATGGGAGGCAGACACAGTTAGTAGGCCCAATTAAGTTGACTAAATGCAGTTCAAAACTCGTAAAAGGACTAAACAGGCAGCATAGCTTTGTTCAGTGGAGGACAACTGTAATGGGAGGCAGACACAGTTAGTAGGCCCAAATAAGTAGGCTAAATGCAGTTCAAAACTGGTAAAAGGACTAAACAGGCGGCATAGCTTTGTTCATTGGAGGACAACTGTAATGGGAGGCAGATACAGTTAGTAGGCCCAAATAAGTAGGCTAAATGCAGTTCAAAACTGTTAAAAGGACTAAACAGGGGGCATAGCTTTGTTCAGGGGAGGACGACTGTAATGGGAGGCAGACACAGTTAGTAGGCCCAAATAAGTAGGCTAAATGCAGTTCAAAACTGGTAAAAGGACTAAACAGGTGGCATAGCTTTGTTCAGCGGAGGACAACTGTAATGGGAGGCAGACACAGTTAGTAGGCCCAAATAAGTAGGCTAAATGCAGTTCAAAACTGGTATAAGGACTAAACAGGCGGCATAGCTTTGTTCAGTGGAGGACAACTGTAATGGGAGGCAGACCCTGTAGGCCCAAATAAGTAGGGTAAATGCAGTTCAAAACTGTAAAAGGACTAAACAGGCGGCATAGCTTTGTTCAGTGGAGGACAACTGTAATGGGAGGCAGACACAGTTAGTAGGCCCAAATAAGTAGGCTAAATGCAGTTGAAAACTGGTAAAAGGACTAAACAGGCGGCATTGCTTTGTTCAGTGGAGGACAACTGTAATAGGAGGCAGACACAGTTAATAGGCCCAAATAAGTAGGCTAAATGCAGATCAAAACTGGTAAAAGGACTAAACAGGCGGCATAGCTTTCTTCAGTGGAGGACAACTGTAATGGGAGGCAGACACAGTTAGTAGGCTCAAATAAGTAGGCTAAATGCAGTTCAAAGCTGGTAAATGGACTAAACAGGCGGCATAGCTTTGTTCAGTGGAGGACAACTGTAATGGGAGGCAGACACAGTTAGTAGGCCCAAATAAGTAGGCTAAATGCAGTTCAAAAGTGGTAAAAGGACTAAACAGGCATCATAGCTTTGTTCAGTGGAGGACAATTGTAATGGGAGGCAGACACAGTTAGTAGGCCCAAATAAGTAGGCTAAATGCAGTTCAACACTGTAAATGGACTTAACAGGCGGCATAGCTTTGTTCAGTGGAGGACAACTGTAATGGGAGGCAGACACAGTTAGTAGGCCCAAATAAGTAGGCTAAATGCAGTTCAAAACTGGTAAAAGGACTAAACAGGCAGCATAGCTTTGTTCAGTGGCGGACAACTGTAATGGGAGGCAGACACAGTTAGTAGGCCCAAATGAGTAGGCTAAATGCAGTTCAAAACTGGTAAAAGGACTAAACAGGCGGCATAGCTTTGTTCAGTGGAGGTCAACTGTAATGGGAGGCAGACACAGTTAGCAGGCCCAAATAAGTAGGCTAAATGCAGTTCAACACTGTAAATGGACTTAACAGGCGGCATAGCTTTGTTCAGTGGAGGACAACTGTAATGGGAGGCAGACACAGTTAGTAGGCCCAAATAAGTAGGCTAAATGCAGTTCAAAACTGGTAAAAGGACTAAACAGGCAGCATAGCTTTGTTCAGTGGCGGACAACTGTAATGGGAGGCAGACACAGTTAGTAGGCCCAAATGAGTAGGCTAAATGCAGTTCAAAACTGATAAAAGGACTAAACAGGCGGCATAGCTTTGTTCAGCGGAGGACAACTGAAATAGGAGGCAGACACAGTTAGTAGGCCCAAATAAGTAGGCTAAATGCAGTTCAAAACTGGTATAAGGACTAAACTGGCGGCATAGCTTTGTTCAGTGGAGGACAACTGTAATGGGAGGCAGACACAGTTAGTAGGCCCAAATAAGTAGGTTAAATGCAGTTCAAAACTGGTAAAAGGACTAAACAGGCAGTATAGCTTTGTTCAGCGGAGGACAACTGTAATGGGAGGCAGACACAGTTAGTAGGCCCAAATAAGTAGGCTAAATGCAGTTCAAAACTGATAAAAGGACTAAACAGTAGGCATAGCTTTGTTCAGTGGAGGACAACTATAATAGGAGGCAGACACAGTTAGTAGGCCCAAATAAGTAGGCTAAATGCAGTTCAAAACTGGTAAAAAGACTAAACAGGCGGCATAGCTTTGTTCAGTGGAGGACAACTGTAATGGGAGGCAGACACAGTTAGTAGGCACAAATAAGTAGGCTAAATACAGTTCAAAACTGGTAAAAGGACTAAACAGGCAGCATAGCTTTGTTCAGTGGAGGACAACTGTAATGGGAGGCAGACACAGTTAGTAGGCCCAAATAAGTTGACTAAATGCAGTTCAAAACTGGTAAAAGGACTAAACAGGCGGCATAGCTTTGTTCAGTGGAGGACAACTATAATAGGAGGCAGACACAGTTAGTAGGCCCAAATAAGTAGGCTAAATGCAGTTCAAAACTGGTAAAAGGACTTAACAGGCGGCATAGCTTTGTTCAGTGGAGGACAACTGTAATGGGAGGCAGACCCAGTAGGCCCAAATAAGTAGGGTAAATGCAGTTCAAACCTGTAAAAGGACTAAACAGGCAGCATAGCTTTGTTCAGTGGAGGACAACTGTAATGGGAGGCAGACACAGTTAGTAGGCCCAAATAAGTAGGCTAAATGTAGTTCAAAACTGGTAAAAGGACTAAACAGGTGGCATAGCTTTGTTCAGTGGAGGACAACTGTAATGGGAGGCAGATGCAGTAGGCCCAAATAAGTAGGGTAAATGCAGTTCAAAACTGTAAAAGGACTAAACAGGTGGCATAGCTTTGTTCAGTGGAGGACAACTGTAATGGGAGGCAGACACAGTTAGTAGGCCCAAATGAGTAAGCTAAATGCAGTTCAAAACTGGTAAAAGGACTAAACAGGCGGCATAGCTTTGTTCAGTGGAAGACAACTGTAATGGGAGGCAGATACAGTTAGTAGGCCCAAATAAGTAGGCTAAATGCAGTTCAAAACTG
This sequence comes from Ranitomeya variabilis, assembly GCF_051348905.1. NCBI lineage: Eukaryota > Metazoa > Chordata > Amphibia > Anura > Dendrobatidae > Ranitomeya > Ranitomeya variabilis. The sequence goes on along the minus strand of NC_135234.1, from coordinate 304,048,674 downwards.
GTAAAAGGACTAAACAGGCATCATAGCTTTGTTCAGTGGAGGACAATTGTAATGGGAGGCAGACACAGTTAGTAGGCCCAAATAAGTAGGCTAAATGCAGTTCAACACTGTAAATGGATTTAACAGGTGGCATAGCTTTGTTCAGTGGAGGACAACTGTAATGGGAGGCAGACACAGTTAGTAGGCACAAATAAGTAGGCTAAATACAGTTCAAAACTGGTAAAAGGACTAAACAGGCAGCATAGCTTTGTTCAGTGAAGGACAACTGTAATGGGAAGCAGACACAGTTAGTAGGCCCAAATAAGTAGGCTAAATGCAGTTCAAAACTGGTAAAAGGACTAAACAGGCGGCATAGCTTTCTTCAGTGGAGGACAATTGTAATGGGAGGCAGACACAGTTAGTAGGCCCAAATAAGTAGGCTAAATGCAGTTCAAAACTGTTAAAAGGACTAAACAGGCGGCATAGCTTTGTTCAGTGGAGGACAACTGTAATGGGAGGCAGACACAGTTAGTAGGCCCAAATAAGTAGGCTAAATGCAGTTCAAAACTGGTAAAAAGACTAAACAGGCGGCATAGCTTTGTTCAGTGGAGGACAACTGTAATGGAAGGCAGACACAGTAGGCCCAAATAAGTAGGCTAAATACAGTTCAAAACTGGTAAAAGGACTAAACAGGCAGCATAGCTTTGTTCAGTGGAGGACAACTGTAATGGGAGGCAGACACAGTTAGTAGGCCCAAATAAGTAGGCTAAATGCAGTTCAAAACTGGTAAAAGGACTAAACAGGCGGCATAGCTTTCTTCAGTGGAGGACAATTGTAATGGGAGGCAGACACAGTTAGTAGGCCCAAATAAGTAGGCTAAATGCACTTCAAAACTGTTAAAAGGACTAAACAGGCGGCATAGCTTTGTTCAGTGGAGGACAACTGTAATGGGAGGCAGACACAGTTAGTAGGCCCAAATAAGTAGGCTAAATGCAGTTCAAAACTGGTAAAAAGACTAAACAGGCGGCATAGCTGTGTTCAGTGGAGGACAACTGTAATGGGAGGCAGACACAGTTAGTAGGCACAAATAAGTAGGCTAAATACAGTTCAAAACTGGTAAAAGGACTAAACAGGCAGCATAGCTTTGTTCAGTGGAGGACAACTGTAATGGGAGGCAGACACAGTTAGTAGGCCCAAATAAGTAGGCTAAATGCAGTTCAAAACTTGTAAAAGGACTAAAAAGGAGGCATAGCTTTGTTCAGTGGAGGACAACTGTAATGGGAGGCAGACACAGTTAGTAGGCACATATAAGTAGGCTAAATACAGTTCAAAACTGGTAAAAGGACTAAACAGGCATCATAGCTTTGTTCAGTGGAGGACAATTGTAATGGGAGGCAGACACAGTTAATAGGCCCAAATAAGTAGGCTAAATGCAGTTCAACACTGTAAATGGACTTAACAGGCGGCATAGCTTTGTTCAGTGGAGGACAACTGTAATGGGAGGCAGACACAGTTAGTAGGCCCAAATAAGTAGGCTAAATGCAGTTCAAAACTGGTAAAAGGACTAAACAGGCAGCATAGCTTTGTTCAGTGGCGGACAACTGTAATGGGAGGCAGACACAGTTAGTAGGCCCAAATGAGTAGGCTAAATGCAGTTCAAAACTGGTAAAAGGACTAAACAGGCGGCATAGCTTTGTTCAGTGGAGGTCAACTGTAATGGGAGGCAGACACAGTTAGTAGGCCCAAATAAGTTGACTAAATGCAGTTCAAAACTGGTAAAAGGACTAAACAGGCGGCATAGCTTTGTTCAGTGGATGACAATTGTAATGGGAGGCAGACACAGTTAGTAGGCCCAAATAAGTAGGCTAAATGCAGTTCAAAACTGGTAAAAGGACTAAACAGGCGGCATAGCTTTGTTCAGTGGAGGTCAACTGTAATGGGAGGCAGACACAGTTAGTAGGCCCAAATAAGTTGACTAAATGCAGTTCAAAACTCGTAAAAGGACTAAACAGGCAGTATAGCTTTGTTCAGCGGAGGACAACTGTAATGGGAGGCAGACACAGTTAGTAGGCCCAAATAAGTAGGCTAAATGCAGTTCAAAACTGATAAAAGGACTAAACAGTAGGCATAGCTTTGTTCAGTGGAGGACAACTATAATAGGAGGCAGACACAGTTAGTAGGCCCAAATAAGTAGGCTAAATGCAGTTCAAAACTGGTAAAAAGACTAAACAGGCGGCATAGCTTTGTTCAGTGGAGGACAACTGTAATGGGAGGCAGACACAGTTAGTAGGCACAAATAAGTAGGCTAAATACAGTTCAAAACTGGTAAAAGGACTAAACAGGCAGCATAGCTTTGTTCAGTGGAGGACAACTGTAATGGGAGGCAGACACAGTTAGTAGGCCCAAATAAGTTGACTAAATGCAGTTCAAAACTGGTAAAAGGACTAAACAGGCGGCATAGCTTTGTTCAGTGGAGGACAACTATAATAGGAGGCAGACACAGTTAGTAGGCCCAAATAAGTAGGCTAAATGCAGTTCAAAACTGGTAAAAGGACTTAACAGGCGGCATAGGTTTGTTCAGTGGAGGACAACTGTAATGGGAGGCAGACCCAGTAGGCCCAAATAAGTAGGGTAAATGCAGTTCAAACCTGTAAAAGGACTAAACAGGCAGCATAGCTTTGTTCAGTGGAGGACAACTGTAATGGGAGGCAGACACAGTTAGTAGGCCCAAATAAGTAGGCTAAATGTAGTTCAAAACTGGTAAAAGGACTAAACAGGTGGCATAGCTTTGTTCAGTGGAGGACAACTGTAATGGGAGGCAGATGCAGTAGGCCCAAATAAGTAGGGTAAATGCAGTTCAAAACTGTAAAAGGACTAAACAGGTGGCATAGCTTTGTTCAGTGGAGGACAACTGTAATGGGAGGCAGACACAGTTAGTAGGCCCAAATGAGTAAGCTAAATGCAGTTCAAAACTGGTAAAAGGACTAAACAGGCGGCATAGCTTTGTTCAGTGGAAGACAACTGTAATGGGAGGCAGATACAGTTAGTAGGCCCAAATAAGTAGGCTAAATGCAGTTCAAAACTGGTAAAAGGACTAAACAGGCATCATAGCTTTGTTCAGTGGAGGACAATTGTAATGGGAGGCAGACACAGTTAGTAGGCCCAAATAAGTAGGCTAAATGCAGTTCAACACTGTAAATGGATTTAACAGGTGGCATAGCTTTGTTCAGTGGAGGACAACTGTAATGGGAGGCAGACACAGTTAGTAGGCACAAATAAGTAGGCTAAATACAGTTCAAAACTGGTAAAAGGACTAAACAGGCAGCATAGCTTTGTTCAGTGGAGGACAACTGTAATGGGAAGCAGACACAGTTAGTAGGCCCAAATAAGTAGGCTAAATGCAGTTCAAAACTGGTAAAAGGACTAAACAGGCGGCATAGCTTTCTTCAGTGGAGGACAATTGTAATGGGAGGCAGACACAGTTAGTAGGCCCAAATAAGTAGGCTAAATGCAGTTCAAAACTGTTAAAAGGACTAAACAGGCGGCATAGCTTTGTTCAGTGGAGGACAACTGTAATGGGAGGCAGACACAGTTAGTAGGCCCAAATAAGTAGGCTAAATGCAGTTCAAAACTGGTAAAAAGACTAAACAGGCGGCATAGCTTTGTTCAGTGGAGGACAACTGTAATGGAAGACAGACACAGTAGGCCCAAATAAGTAGGCTAAATACAGTTCAAAACTGGTAAAAGGACTAAACAGGCAGCATAGCTTTGTTCAGTGGAGGACAACTGTAATGGGAGGCAGACACAGTTAGTAGGCCCAAATAAGTAGGCTAAATGCAGTTCAAAACTGGTATAAGGACTAAACAGGCGGCATAGCTTTCTTCAGTGGAGGACAATTGTAATGGGAGGCAGACACAGTTAGTAGGCCCAAATAAGTAGGCTAAATGCACTTCAAAACTGTTAAAAGGACTAAACAGGCGGCATAGCTTTGTTCAGTGGAGGACAACTGTAATGGGAGGCAGACACAGTTAGTAGGCCCAAATAAGTAGGCTAAATGCAGTTCAAAACTGGTAAAAAGACTAAACAGGCGGCATAGCTGTGTTCAGTGGAGGACAACTGTAATGGGAGGCAGACACAGTTAGTAGGCACAAATAAGTAGGCTAAATACAGTTCAAAACTGGTAAAAGGACTAAACAGGCAGCATAGCTTTGTTCAGTGGAGGACAACTATAATGGGAGGCAGACACAGTTAGTAGGCCCAAATAAGTAGGCTAAATGCAGTTCAAAACTTGTAAAAGGACTAAAAAGGCGGCATAGCTTTGTTCAGTGGAGGACAACTGTAATGGGAGGCAGACACAGTTAGTAGGCACATATAAGTAGGCTAAATACAGTTCAAAACTGGTAAAAGGACTAAACAGGCAGCATAGCTTTGTTCAGTGGAGGACAACTGTAATGGGAGGCAGACACAGTTAGTAGGCCCAAATAAGTAGGCTAAATGCAGTTCAAAACTGGTAAAAGGACTAAATAGGCGGCATAGCTTTCTTCAGTGGAGGACAACTGTAATGGGAGGCAGACACAGTTAGTAGGCTCAAATAAGTAGGCTAAATGCAGTTCAAAGCTGGTAAATGGACTAAACAGGCGGCATAGCTTTGTTCAGTGGAGGACAACTGTAATGGGAGGCAGACACAGTTAGTAGGCCCAAATAAGCAGGCTAAATGCAGTTCAAAAGTGGTAAAAGGACTAAACAGGCATCATAGCTTTGTTCAGTGGAGGACAATTGTAATGGGAGGCAGACACAGTTAATAGGCCCAAATAAGTAGGCTAAATGCAGTTCAACACTGTAAATGGACTTAACAGGCGGCATAGCTTTGTTCAGTGGAGGACAACTGTAATGGGAGGCAGACACAGTTAGTAGGCCCAAATAAGTAGGCTAAATGCAGTTCAAAACTGGTAAAAGGACTAAACAGGCAGCATAGCTTTGTTCAGTGGCGGACAACTGTAATGGGAGGCAGACACAGTTAGTAGGCCCAAATGAGTAGGCTAAATGCAGTTCAAAACTGGTAAAAGGACTAAACAGGCGGCATAGCTTTGTTCAGTGGAGGTCAACTGTAATGGGAGGCAGACACAGTTAGTAGGCCCAAATAAGTTGACTAAATGCAGTTCAAAACTTGTAAAAGGACTAAACAGGCAGCATAGCTTTGTTCAGTGGAGGACAACTGTAATGGGAGGCAGACACAGTTAGTAGGCCCAAATAAGTAGGCTAAATGCAGTTCAAAACTTGTAAAAGGACTAAAAAGGCGGCATAGCTTTGTTCAGGGGAGGACAACTGTAAGGGGAGGCAGACACAGTTAGTAGGCCCAAATAAGTAGGCTAAATGCAGTTCAAAACTGGTAAAAGGACTAAACAGGCGGCATAGCTTTGTTCAGTGGAGGACAATTGTAATGGGAGGCAGACACAGTTAGTAGGCCCAAATAAGTAGGCTAAATGCAGTTCAAAACTGGTAAAAGGACTAAACAGGCGGCATAGCTTTGTTCAGTGGAGGTCAACTGTAATGGGAGGCAGACACAGTTAGTAGGCCCAAATAAGTTGACTAAATGCAGTTCAAAACTCGTAAAAGGACTAAACAGGCAGCATAGCTTTGTTCAGTGGAGGACAACTGTAATGGGAGGCAGACACAGTTAGTAGGCCCAAATAAGTAGGCTAAATGCAGTTGAAAACTGGTAAAAGGACTAAACAGGCGGCATTGCTTTGTTCAGTGGAGGACAACTGTAATAGGAGGCAGACACAGTTAATAGGCCCAAATAAGTAGGCTAAATGCAGATCAAAACTGGTAAAAGGACTAAACAGGCGGCATAGCTTTCTTCAGTGGAGGACAACTGTAATGGGAGGCAGACACAGTTAGTAGGCTCAAATAAGTAGGCTAAATGCAGTTCAAAGCTGGTAAATGGACTAAACAGGCGGCATAGCTTTGTTCAGTGGAGGACAACTGTAATGGGAGGCAGACACAGTTAGTAGGCCCAAATAAGTAGGCTAAATGCAGTTCAAAAGTGGTAAAAGGACTAAACAGGCATCATAGCTTTGTTCAGTGGAGGACAATTGTAATGGGAGGCAGACACAGTTAGTAGGCCCAAATAAGTAGGCTAAATGCAGTTCAACACTGTAAATGGACTTAACAGGCGGCATAGCTTTGTTCAGTGGAGGACAACTGTAATGGGAGGCAGACACAGTTAGTAGGCCCAAATAAGTAGGCTAAATGCAGTTCAAAACTGGTAAAAGGACTAAACAGGCAGCATAGCTTTGTTCAGTGGCGGACAACTGTAATGGGAGGCAGACACAGTTAGTAGGCCCAAATGAGTAGGCTAAATGCAGTTCAAAACTGGTAAAAGGACTAAACAGGCGGCATAGCTTTGTTCAGTGGAGGTCAACTGTAATGGGAGGCAGACACAGTTAGCAGGCCCAAATAAGTAGGCTAAATGCAGTTCAACACTGTAAATGGACTTAACAGGCGGCATAGCTTTGTTCAGTGGAGGACAACTGTAATGGGAGGCAGACACAGTTAGTAGGCCCAAATAAGTAGGCTAAATGCAGTTCAAAACTGGTAAAAGGACTAAACAGGCAGCATAGCTTTGTTCAGTGGCGGACAACTGTAATGGGAGGCAGACACAGTTAGTAGGCCCAAATGAGTAGGCTAAATGCAGTTCAAAACTGATAAAAGGACTAAACAGGCGGCATAGCTTTGTTCAGCGGAGGACAACTGAAATAGGAGGCAGACACAGTTAGTAGGCCCAAATAAGTAGGCTAAATGCAGTTCAAAACTGGTATAAGGACTAAACTGGCGGCATAGCTTTGTTCAGTGGAGGACAACTGTAATGGGAGGCAGACACAGTTAGTAGGCCCAAATAAGTAGGTTAAATGCAGTTCAAAACTGGTAAAAGGACTAAACAGGCAGTATAGCTTTGTTCAGCGGAGGACAACTGTAATGGGAGGCAGACACAGTTAGTAGGCCCAAATAAGTAGGCTAAATGCAGTTCAAAACTGATAAAAGGACTAAACAGTAGGCATAGCTTTGTTCAGTGGAGGACAACTATAATAGGAGGCAGACACAGTTAGTAGGCCCAAATAAGTAGGCTAAATGCAGTTCAAAACTGGTAAAAAGACTAAACAGGCGGCATAGCTTTGTTCAGTGGAGGACAACTGTAATGGGAGGCAGACACAGTTAGTAGGCACAAATAAGTAGGCTAAATACAGTTCAAAACTGGTAAAAGGACTAAACAGGCAGCATAGCTTTGTTCAGTGGAGGACAACTGTAATGGGAGGCAGACACAGTTAGTAGGCCCAAATAAGTTGACTAAATGCAGTTCAAAACTGGTAAAAGGACTAAACAGGCGGCATAGCTTTGTTCAGTGGAGGACAACTATAATAGGAGGCAGACACAGTTAGTAGGCCCAAATAAGTAGGCTAAATGCAGTTCAAAACTGGTAAAAGGACTTAACAGGCGGCATAGCTTTGTTCAGTGGAGGACAACTGTAATGGGAGGCAGACCCAGTAGGCCCAAATAAGTAGGGTAAATGCAGTTCAAACCTGTAAAAGGACTAAACAGGCAGCATAGCTTTGTTCAGTGGAGGACAACTGTAATGGGAGGCAGACACAGTTAGTAGGCCCAAATAAGTAGGCTAAATGTAGTTCAAAACTGGTAAAAGGACTAAACAGGTGGCATAGCTTTGTTCAGTGGAGGACAACTGTAATGGGAGGCAGATGCAGTAGGCCCAAATAAGTAGGGTAAATGCAGTTCAAAACTGTAAAAGGACTAAACAGGTGGCATAGCTTTGTTCAGTGGAGGACAACTGTAATGGGAGGCAGACACAGTTAGTAGGCCCAAATGAGTAAGCTAAATGCAGTTCAAAACTGGTAAAAGGACTAAACAGGCGGCATAGCTTTGTTCAGTGGAAGACAACTGTAATGGGAGGCAGATACAGTTAGTAGGCCCAAATAAGTAGGCTAAATGCAGTTCAAAACTGGTAAAAGGACTAAACAGGCATCATAGCTTTGTTCAGTGGAGGACAATTGTAATGGGAGGCAGACACAGTTAGTAGGCCCAAATAAGTAGGCTAAATGCAGTTCAACACTGTAAATGGATTTAACAGGTGGCATAGCTTTGTTCAGTGGAGGACAACTGTAATGGGAGGCAGACACAGTTAGTAGGCACAAATAAGTAGGCTAAATACAGTTCAAAACTGGTAAAAGGACTAAACAGGCGGCATAGCTTTCTTCAGTGGAGGACAATTGTAATGGGAGGCAGACACAGTTAGTAGGCCCAAATAAGTAGGCTAAATGCAGTTCAAAACTGTTAAAAGGACTAAACAGGCGGCATAGCTTTGTTCAGTGGAGGACAACTGTAATGGGAGGCAGACACAGTTAGTAGGCCCAAATAAGTAGGCTAAATGCAGTTCAAAACTGGTAAAAAGACTAAACAGGCGGCATAGCTTTGTTCAGTGGAGGACAACTGTAATGGAAGGCAGACACAGTAGGCCCAAATAAGTAGGCTAAATACAGTTCAAAACTGGTAAAAGGACTAAACAGGCAGCATAGCTTTGTTCAGTGGAGGACAACTGTAATGGGAGGCAGACACAGTTAGTAGGCCCAAATAAGTAGGCTAAATGCAGTTCAAAACTGGTAAAAGGACTAAACAGGCGGCATAGCTTTCTTCAGTGGAGGACAATTGTAATGGGAGGCAGACACAGTTAGTAGGCCCAAATAAGTAGGCTAAATGCACTTCAAAACTGTTAAAAGGACTAAACAGGCGGCATAGCTTTGTTCAGTGGAGGACAACTGTAATGGGAGGCAGACACAGTTAGTAGGCCCAAATAAGTAGGCTAAATGCAGTTCAAAACTGGTAAAAAGACTAAACAGGCGGCATAGCTGTGTTCAGTGGAGGACAACTGTAATGGGAGGCAGACACAGTTAGTAGGCACAAATAAGTAGGCTAAATACAGTTCAAAACTGGTAAAAGGACTAAACAGGCAGCATAGCTTTGTTCAGTGGAGGACAACTGTAATGGGAGGCAGAGACAGTTAGTAGGCCCAAATAAGTAGGCTAAATGCAGTTCAAAACTTGTAAAAGGACTAAAAAGGAGGCATAGCTTTGTTCAGTGGAGGACAACTGTAATGGGAGGCAGACACAGTTAGTAGGCACATATAAGTAGGCTAAATACAGTTCAAAACTGGTAAAAGGACTAAACAGGCATCATAGCTTTGTTCAGTGGAGGACAATTGTAATGGGAGGCAGACACAGTTAATAGGCCCAAATAAGTAGGCTAAATGCAGTTCAACACTGTAAATGGACTTAACAGGCGGCATAGCTTTGTTCAGTGGAGGACAACTGTAATGGGAGGCAGACACAGTTAGTAGGCCCAAATAAGTAGGCTAAATGCAGTTCAAAACTGGTAAAAGGACTAAACAGGCAGCATAGCTTTGTTCAGTGGCGGACAACTGTAATGGGAGGCAGACACAGTTAGTAGGCCCAAATGAGTAGGCTAAATGCAGTTCAAAACTGGTAAAAGGACTAAACAGGCGGCATAGCTTTGTTCAGTGGAGGTCAACTGTAATGGGAGGCAGACACAGTTAGTAGGCCCAAATAAGTTGACTAAATGCAGTTCAAAACTGGTAAAAGGACTAAACAGGCAGCATAGCTTTGTTCAGTGGAGGACAACTGTAATGGGAGGCAGACACAGTTAGTAGGCCCAAATAAGTAGGCTAAATGCAGTTCAAAACTTGTAAAAGGACTAAATAGGCGGCATAGCTTTGTTCAGGGGATGACAACTGTAAGGGGAGGCAGACACAGTTAGTAGGCCCAAATAAGTAGGCTAAATGCAGTTCAAAACTGGTAAAAGGACTAAACAGGCGGCATAGCTTTGTTCAGTGGAGGACAATTGTAATGGGAGGCAGACACAGTTAGTAGGCCCAAATAAGTAGGCTAAATGCAGTTCAAAACTGGTAAAAGGACTAAACAGGCGGCATAGCTTTGTTCAGTGGAGGTCAACTGTAATGGGAGGCAGACACAGTTAGTAGGCCCAAATAAGTTGACTAAATGCAGTTCAAAACTCGTAAAAGGACTAAACAGGCAGTATAGCTTTGTTCAGCGGAGGACAACTGTAATGGGAGGCAGACACAGTTAGTAGGCCCAAATAAGTAGGCTAAATGCAGTTCAAAACTGATAAAAGGACTAAACAGTAGGCATAGCTTTGTTCAGTGGAGGACAACTATAATAGGAGGCAGACACAGTTAGTAGGCCCAAATAAGTAGGCTAAATGCAGTTCAAAACTGGTAAAAAGACTAAACAGGCGGCATAGCTTTGTTCAGTGGAGGACAACTGTAATGGGAGGCAGACACAGTTAGTAGGCACAAATAAGTAGGCTAAATACAGTTCAAAACTGGTAAAAGGACTAAACAGGCAGCATAGCTTTGTTCAGTGGAGGACAACTGTAATGGGAGGCAGACACAGTTAGTAGGCCCAAATAAGTTGACTAAATGCAGTTCAAAACTGGTAAAAGGACTAAACAGGCGGCATAGCTTTGTTCAGTGGAGGACAACTATAATAGGAGGCAGACACAGTTAGTAGGCCCAAATAAGTAGGCTAAATGCAGTTCAAAACTGGTAAAAGGACTTAACAGGCGGCATAGCTTTGTTCAGTGGAGGACAACTGTAATGGGAGGCAGACCCAGTAGGCCCAAATAAGTAGGGTAAATGCAGTTCAAACCTGTAAAAGGACTAAACAGGCAGCATAGCTTTGTTCAGTGGAGGACAACTGTAATGGGAGGCAGACACAGTTAGTAGGCCCAAATAAGTAGGCTAAATGTAGTTCAAAACTGGTAAAAGGACTAAACAGGTGGCATAGCTTTGTTCAGTGGAGGACAACTGTAATGGGAGGCAGATGCAGTAGGCCCAAATAAGTAGGGTAAATGCAGTTCAAAACTGTAAAAGGACTAAACAGGTGGCATAGCTTTGTTCAGTGGAGGACAACTGTAATGGGAGGCAGACACAGTTAGTAGGCCCAAATGAGTAAGCTAAATGCAGTTCAAAACTGGTAAAAGGACTAAACAGGCGGCATAGCTTTGTTCAGTGGAAGACAACTGTAATGGGAGGCAGATACAGTTAGTAGGCCCAAATAAGTAGGCTAAATGCAGTTCAAAACTGGTAAAAGGACTAAACAGGCATCATAGCTTTGTTCAGTGGAGGACAATTGTAATGGGAGGCAGACACAGTTAGTAGGCCCAAATAAGTAGGCTAAATGCAGTTCAACACTGTAAATGGATTTAACAGGTGGCATAGCTTTGTTCAGTGGAGGACAACTGTAATGGGAGGCAGACACAGTTAGTAGGCACAAATAAGTAGGCTAAATACAGTTCAAAACTGGTAAAAGGACTAAACAGGCAGCATAGCTTTGTTCAGTGGAGGACAACTGTAATGGGAAGCAGACACAGTTAGTAGGCCCAAATAAGTAGGCTAAATGCAGTTCAAAACTGGTAAAAGGACTAAACAGGCGGCATAGCTTTCTTCAGTGGAGGACAATTGTAATGGGAGGCAGACACAGTTAGTAGGCCCAAATAAGTAGGCTAAATGCAGTTCAAAACTGTTAAAAGGACTAAACAGGCGGCATAGCTTTGTTCAGTGGAGGACAACTGTAATGGGAGGCAGACACAGTTAGTAGGCCCAAATAAGTAGGCTAAATGCAGTTCAAAACTGGTAAAAAGACTAAACAGGCGGCATAGCTTTGTTCAGTGGAGGACAACTGTAATGGAAGACAGACACAGTAGGCCCAAATAAGTAGGCTAAATACAGTTCAAAACTGGTAAAAGGACTAAACAGGCAGCATAGCTTTGTTCAGTGGAGGACAACTGTAATGGGAGGCAGACACAGTTAGTAGGCCCAAATAAGTAGGCTAAATGCAGTTCAAAACTGGTATAAGGACTAAACAGGCGGCATAGCTTTCTTCAGTGGAGGACAATTGTAATGGGAGGCAGACACAGTTAGTAGGCCCAAATAAGTAGGCTAAATGCACTTCAAAACTGTTAAAAGGACTAAACAGGCGGCATAGCTTTGTTCAGTGGAGGACAACTGTAATGGGAGGCAGACACAGTTAGTAGGCCCAAATAAGTAGGCTAAATGCAGTTCAAAACTGGTAAAAAGACTAAACAGGCGGCATAGCTGTGTTCAGTGGAGGACAACTGTAATGGGAGGCAGACACAGTTAGTAGGCACAAATAAGTAGGCTAAATACAGTTCAAAACTGGTAAAAGGACTAAACAGGCAGCATAGCTTTGTTCAGTGGAGGACAACTGTAATGGGAGGCAGACACAGTTAGTAGGCCCAAATAAGTAGGCTAAATGCAGTTCAAAACTTGTAAAAGGACTAAAAAGGCGGCATAGCTTTGTTCAGTGGAGGACAACTGTAATGGGAGGCAGACACAGTTAGTAGGCACATATAAGTAGGCTAAATACAGTTCAAAACTGGTAAAAGGACTAAACAGGCAGCATAGCTTTGTTCAGTGGAGGACAACTGTAATGGGAGGCAGACACAGTTAGTAGGCCCAAATAAGTAGGCTAAATGCAGTTCAAAACTGGTAAAAGGACTAAATAGGCGGCATAGCTTTCTTCAGTGGAGGACAACTGTAATGGGAGGCAGACACAGTTAGTAGGCTCAAATAAGTAGGCTAAATGCAGTTCAAAGCTGGTAAATGGACTAAACAGGCGGCATAGCTTTGTTCAGTGGAGGACAACTGTAATGGGAGGCAGACACAGTTAGTAGGCCCAAATAAGCAGGCTAAATGCAGTTCAAAAGTGGTAAAAGGACTAAACAGGCATCATAGCTTTGTTCAGTGGAGGACAATTGTAATGGGAGGCAGACACAGTTAATAGGCCCAAATAAGTAGGCTAAATGCAGTTCAACACTGTAAATGGACTTAACAGGCGGCATAGCTTTGTTCAGTGGAGGACAACTGTAATGGGAGGCAGACACAGTTAGTAGGCCCAAATAAGTAGGCTAAATGCAGTTCAAAACTGGTAAAAGGACTAAACAGGCAGCATAGCTTTGTTCAGTGGCGGACAACTGTAATGGGAGGCAGACACAGTTAGTAGGCCCAAATGAGTAGGCTAAATGCAGTTCAAAACTGGTAAAAGGACTAAACAGGCGGCATAGCTTTGTTCAGTGGAGGTCAACTGTAATGGGAGGCAGACACAGTTAGTAGGCCCAAATAAGTTGACTAAATGCAGTTCAAAACTGGTAAAAGGACTAAACAGGCAGCATAGCTTTGTTCAGTGGAGGACAACTGTAATGGGAGGCAGACACAGTTAGTAGGCCCAAATAAGTAGGCTAAATGCAGTTCAAAACTTGTAAAAGGACTAAAAAGGCGGCATAGCTTTGTTCAGGGGAGGACAACTGTAAGGGGAGGCAGACACAGTTAGTAGGCCCAAATAAGTAGGCTAAATGCAGTTCAAAACTGGTAAAAGGACTAAACAGGCGGCATAGCTTTGTTCAGTGGAGGACAATTGTAATGGGAGGCAGACACAGTTAGTAGGCCCAAATAAGTAGGCTAAATGCAGTTCAAAACTGGTAAAAGGACTAAACAGGCGGCATAGCTTTGTTCAGTGGAGGTCAACTGTAATGGGAGGCAGACACAGTTAGTAGGCCCAAATAAGTTGACTAAATGCAGTTCAAAACTCGTAAAAGGACTAAACAGGCAGCATAGCTTTGTTCAGTGGAGGACAACTGTAATGGGAGGCAGACACAGTTAGTAGGCCCAAATAGGTAGGCTAAATGCAGTTCAAAACTGGTAAAAGGACTAAACAGGCGGCATAGCTTTGTTCATTGGAGGACAACTGTAATGGGAGGCAGATACAGTTAGTAGGCCCAAATAAGTAGGCTAAATGCAGTTCAAAACTGTTAAAAGGACTAAACAGGGGGCATAGCTTTGTTCAGGGGAGGACGACTGTAATGGGAGGCAGACACAGTTAGTAGGCCCAAATAAGTAGGCTAAATGCAGTTCAAAACTGGTAAAAGGACTAAACAGGTGGCATAGCTTTGTTCAGCGGAGGACAACTGTAATGGGAGGCAGACACAGTTAGTAGGCCCAAATAAGTAGGCTAAATGCAGTTCAAAACTGGTATAAGGACTAAACAGGCGGCATAGCTTTGTTCAGTGGAGGACAACTGTAATGGGAGGCAGACCCTGTAGGCCCAAATAAGTAGGGTAAATGCAGTTCAAAACTGTAAAAGGACTAAACAGGCGGCATAGCTTTGTTCAGTGGAGGACAACTGTAATGGGAGGCAGACACAGTTAGTAGGCCCAAATAAGTAGGCTAAATGCAGTTGAAAACTGGTAAAAGGACTAAACAGGTGGCATTGCTTTGTTCAGTGGAGGACAACTGTAATAGGAGGCAGACACAGTTAATAGGCCCAAATAAGTAGGCTAAATGCAGATCAAAACTGGTAAAAGGACTAAACAGGCGGCATAGCTTTCTTCAGTGGAGGACAACTGTAATGGGAGGCAGACACAGTTAGTAGGCTCAAATAAGTAGGCTAAATGCAGTTCAAAGCTGGTAAATGGACTAAACAGGCGGCATAGCTTTGTTCAGTGGAGGACAACTGTAATGGGAGGCAGACACAGTTAGTAGGCCCAAATAAGTAGGCTAAATGCAGTTCAAAAGTGGTAAAAGGACTAAACAGGCATCATAGCTTTGTTCAGTGGAGGACAATTGTAATGGGAGGCAGACACAGTTAGTAGGCCCAAATAAGTAGGCTAAATGCAGTTCAACACTGTAAATGGACTTAACAGGCGGCATAGCTTTGTTCAGTGGAGGACAACTGTAATGGGAGGCAGACACAGTTAGTAGGCCCAAATAAGTAGGCTAAATGCAGTTCAAAACTGGTAAAAGGACTAAACAGGCAGCATAGCTTTGTTCAGTGGCGGACAACTGTAATGGGAGGCAGACACAGTTAGTAGGCCCAAATGAGTAGGCTAAATGCAGTTCAAAACTGGTAAAAGGACTAAACAGGCGGCATAGCTTTGTTCAGTGGAGGTCAACTGTAATGGGAGGCAGACACAGTTAGTAGGCCCAAATAAGTAGGCTAAATGCAGTTCAACACTGTAAATGGACTTAACAGGCGGCATAGCTTTGTTCAGTGGAGGACAACTGTAATGGGAGGCAGACACAGTTAGTAGGCCCAAATAAGTAGGCTAAATGCAGTTCAAAACTGGTAAAAGGACTAAACAGGCAGCATAGCTTTGTTCAGTGGCGGACAACTGTAATGGGAGGCAGACACAGTTAGTAGGCCCAAATGAGTAGGCTAAATGCAGTTCAAAACTGATAAAAGGACTAAACAGGCGGCATAGCTTTGTTCAGCGGAGGACAACTGAAATAGGAGGCAGACACAGTTAGTAGGCCCAAATAAGTAGGCTAAATGCAGTTCAAAACTGGTATAAGGACTAAACTGGCGGCATAGCTTTGTTCAGTGGAGGACAACTGTAATGGGAGGCAGACACAGTTAGTAGGCCCAAATAAGTAGGTTAAATGCAGTTCAAAACTGGTAAAAGGACTAAACAGGCAGTATAGCTTTGTTCAGCGGAGGACAACTGTAATGGGAGGCAGACACAGTTAGTAGGCCCAAATAAGTAGGCTAAATGCAGTTCAAAACTGATAAAAGGACTAAACAGTAGGCATAGCTTTGTTCAGTGGAGGACAACTATAATAGGAGGCAGACACAGTTAGTAGGCCCAAATAAGTAGGCTAAATGCAGTTCAAAACTGGTAAAAAGACTAAACAGGCGGCATAGCTTTGTTCAGTGGAGGACAACTGTAATGGGAGGCAGACACAGTTAGTAGGCACAAATAAGTAGGCTAAATACAGTTCAAAACTGGTAAAAGGACTAAACAGGCAGCATAGCTTTGTTCAGTGGAGGACAACTGTAATGGGAGGCAGACACAGTTAGTAGGCCCAAATAAGTTGACTAAATGCAGTTCAAAACTGGTAAAAGGACTAAACAGGCGGCATAGCTTTGTTCAGTGGAGGACAACTATAATAGGAGGCAGACACAGTTAGTAGGCCCAAATAAGTAGGCTAAATGCAGTTCAAAACTGGTAAAAGGACTTAACAGGCGGCATAGCTTTGTTCAGTGGAGGACAACTGTAATGGGAGGCAGACCCAGTAGGCCCAAATAAGTAGGGTAAATGCAGTTCAAACCTGTAAAAGGACTAAACAGGCAGCATAGCTTTGTTCAGTGGAGGACAACTGTAATGGGAGGCAGACACAGTTAGTAGGCCCAAATAAGTAGGCTAAATGTAGTTCAAAACTGGTAAAAGGACTAAACAGGTGGCATAGCTTTGTTCAGTGGAGGACAACTGTAATGGGAGGCAGATGCAGTAGGCCCAAATAAGTAGGGTAAATGCAGTTCAAAACTGTAAAAGGACTAAACAGGTGGCATAGCTTTGTTCAGTGGAGGACAACTGTAATGGGAGGCAGACACAGTTAGTAGGCCCAAATGAGTAAGCTAAATGCAGTTCAAAACTGGTAAAAGGACTAAACAGGCGGCATAGCTTTGTTCAGTGGAAGACAACTGTAATGGGAGGCAGATACAGTTAGTAGGCCCAAATAAGTAGGCTAAATGCAGTTCAAAACTGGTAAAAGGACTAAACAGGCATCATAGCTTTGTTCAGTGGAGGACAATTGTAATGGGAGGCAGACACAGTTAGTAGGCCCAAATAAGTAGGCTAAATGCAGTTCAACACTGTAAATGGATTTAACAGGTGGCATAGCTTTGTTCAGTGGAGGACAACTGTAATGGGAGGCAGACACAGTTAGTAGGCACAAATAAGTAGGCTAAATACAGTTCAAAACTGGTAAAAGGACTAAACAGGCAGCATAGCTTTGTTCAGTGGAGGACAACTGTAATGGGAAGCAGACACAGTTAGTAGGCCCAAATAAGTAGGCTAAATGCAGTTCAAAACTGGTAAAAGGACTAAACAGGCGGCATAGCTTTCTTCAGTGGAGGACAATTGTAATGGGAGGCAGACACAGTTAGTAGGCCCAAATAAGTAGGCTAAATGCAGTTCAAAACTGTTAAAAGGACTAAACAGGCGGCATAGCTTTGTTCAGTGGAGGACAACTGTAATGGGAGGCAGACACAGTTAGTAGGCCCAAATAAGTAGGCTAAATGCAGTTCAAAACTGGTAAAAAGACTAAACAGGCGGCATAGCTTTGTTCAGTGCAGGACAACTGTAATGGAAGGCAGACACAGTAGGCCCAAATAAGTAGGCTAAATACAGTTCAAAACTGGTAAAAGGACTAAACAGGCAGCATAGCTTTGTTCAGTGGAGGACAACTGTAATGGGAGGCAGACACAGTTAGTAGGCCCAAATAAGTAGGCTAAATGCAGTTCAAAACTGGTAAAAGGACTAAACAGGCGGCATAGCTTTCTTCAGTGGAGGACAATTGTAATGGGAGGCAGACACAGTTAGTAGGCCCAAATAAGTAGGCTAAATGCACTTCAAAACTGTTAAAAGGACTAAACAGGCGGCATAGCTTTGTTCAGTGGAGGACAACTGTAATGGGAGGCAGACACAGTTAGTAGGCCCAAATAAGTAGGCTAAATGCAGTTCAAAACTGGTAAAAAGACTAAACAGGCGGCATAGCTGTGTTCAGTGGAGGACAACTGTAATGGGAGGCAGACACAGTTAGTAGGCACAAATAAGTAGGCTAAATACAGTTCAAAACTGGTAAAAGGACTAAACAGGCAGCATAGCTTTGTTCAGTGGAGGACAACTGTAATGGGAGGCAGACACAGTTAGTAGGCCCAAATAAGTAGGCTAAATGCAGTTCAAAACTGGTAAAAGGACTAAACAGGCGGCAAAGCTCTCTTCAGTGGAGGACAACTGTAATGGGAGGCAGACACAGTTAGTAGGCCCAAATAAGTAGGCTAAATGCAGTTCAAAGCTGGTAAAAGGACTAAACAGGCGGCATAGCTTTGTTCAGTGGAGAACAATTGTAATGGGAGGCAGACACAGTTAGTAGGCCCAAATAAGTAGGCTAAATGCAGTTCAACACTGTAATGGACTTAACAGGCGGCATAGCTTTGTTCAGAGGAGGACAACTGTAATGGGAGGCAGACACAGTTAGTAGGCCCAAATAAGTAGGCTAAATGCAGTTCAAAACTGGTAAAAGGACTAAACAGGCGGCATAGCTTTGTTCAGTGGAGGACAACTGTAATGGGAGGCAGACACAGTTAGTAGGCACAAATAAGTAGGCTAAATGCAGTTCAAAAGTGGTAAAAGGACTAAACAGGCGGCATAGCTTTGTTCAGTGGAGGACAACTGTAATGGGAGGCAGACACAGTTAGTAGGCCCAAATAAGTAGGCTGAATGCAGTTCAAAACTTGTAAAAGGACTAAACAGGTGGCATAGCTTTGTTCAGGGGAGGACAACTGTAATGGGAGGCAGACACAGTTAGTAGGCCCAAATAAGTAGGCTAAATGCAGTTCAAAACTGGTAAAAGGACTAAACAGGCGGCATAGCTTTGTTCAGTGGAGGACAATTGTAATGGGAGGCAGACACAGTTAGTAGGTCCAAATAAGTAGGCTAAATGCAGTTCAAAACTGGTAAAAGGACTAAACAGGCGGCATAGCTTTGTTCAGTGGAGGTCAACTGTAATGGGAGGCAGACACAGTTAGTAGGCCCAAATAAGTTGACTAAATGCAGTTCAAAACTGGTAAAAGGACTAAACAGGCAGCATAGCTTTGTTCAGTGGAGGACAAATGTAATGGGAGGCAGACACAGTTAGTAGGCCCAAATAAGTAGGCTAAATGCAGTTCAATGTTCCCATAGTCCTTATTTCCTAAGGCTGAAAGTCACTTCAAAAGATCAATTAATTTCATATTCATTTGTGAATTAACACAAAAGAAAATGAAGTGTAAATGAGAAGAAAGTTTAAAACATGAGTTTTATTGAAACAAATTCTTTAAAATTGTACATATAATATTAACAATAGAAAAAAAGTGGTTAAAAAACCACCAGACTGAAGGAGACAACGGATCTACACTATACCATACAGGGTAAAGAATGTAAACCCAGTTTGGACCTACTAGTAGTGAGAGTATAATACTGGTAT
This sequence comes from Ranitomeya variabilis, assembly GCF_051348905.1. Lineage (NCBI taxonomy): Eukaryota > Metazoa > Chordata > Amphibia > Anura > Dendrobatidae > Ranitomeya > Ranitomeya variabilis. Next base: position 304,029,545 of record NC_135234.1, on the reverse strand, counting down.
AAAGAACAGCGCAGGTGTGTAAAAACAGACTATATTTATCACCAGGCAATTACCATAATCCCCAACCAAAAGGAGATGTCCAGTTAATACAATTGGTAAATAGATATATAGGTGTGGGATAAGTATATATATCTCTCCAGATGTGCAGAAAACTGCTACTAAACCTGAAGCGTATACTCCCAACAGGTATCAATATAACAATATAACAAAGACAAATAAATATGGTATGGGGAAATGGATTACCTGCGGTGCAGAATGGATTACTCCATCCATTCTGCACCGCAGGTAATCCATTTCCCCATACCATATTTATTTGTCTTTGTTATATTGTTATATTGATACCTGTTGGGAGTATACGCTTCAGGTTTAGTAGCAGTTTTCTGCACATCTGGAGAGATATATATACTTATCCCACACCTATATATCTATTTACCAATTGTATTAACTGGACATCTCCTTTTGGTTGGGGATTATGGTAATTGCCTGGTGATAAATATAGTCTGTTTTTACACACCTGCGCTGTTCTTTATACCAGTATTATACTCTCACTACTAGTAGGTCCAAACTGGGTTTACATTCTTTACCCTGTATGGTATAGTGTAGATCCGTTGTCTCCTTCAGTCTGGTGGTTTTTTAACCCCTTTTTTTCTATTGTTAATATTATATGTACAATTTTAAAGAATTTGTTTCAATAAAACTCATGTTTTAAACTTTCTTCTCATTTACACTTCATTTTCTTTTGTGTTAATTCACAAATGAATATGTAATTAAATGCAGTTCAAAACTGGTAAAAGGACTAAACAGGCGGCATAGCTTTGTTCAGTGGAGGACAACTGTAATGGGAGGCAGATACAGTTAGTAGGCCCAAATAAGTAGGCTAAATGCAGTTCAAAACTGTTAAAAGGACTAAACAGGGGGCATAGCTTTGTTCAGGGGAGGACGACTGTAATGGGAGGCAGACACAGTTAGTAGGCCCAAATAAGTAGGCTAAATGCAGTTCAAAACTGGTAAAAGGACTAAACAGGTGGCATAGCTTTGTTCAGCGGAGGACAACTGTAATGGGAGGCAGACACAGTTAGTAGGCCCAAATAAGTAGGCTAAATGCAGTTCAAAACTGGTATAAGGACTAAACAGGCGGCATAGCTTTGTTCAGTGGAGGACAACTGTAATGGGAGGCAGACCCTGTAGGCCCAAATAAGTAGGGTAAATGCAGTTAAAAACTGTAAAAGGACTAAACAGGCGGCATAGCTTTGTTCAGTGGAGGACAACTGTAATGGGAGGCAGACACAGTTAGTAGGCCCAAATAAGTAGGCTAAATGCAGTTGAAAACTGGTAAAAGGACTAAACAGGCGGCATTGCTTTGTTCAGTGGAGGACAACTGTAATAGGAGGCAGACACAGTTAGTAGGCCCAAATAAGTAGGCAAAATGCAGATCAAAACTGTTAAAAGGACTAAATAGGCGGCATAGCTTTGTTCAGTGGAGGACAACTGTAATGGGAGGCAGATACAGTTAGTAGGCCCAAATAAGTAGGCTAAATGCAGTTGAAATCTGGTAAAAGGACTAAACAGGCGGCATTGCTTTATTCAGTGGAGGACAACTGTAATAGGAGGCAGACACAGTTAGTAGGCCCAAATAAGTTGACTAAATGCAGTTCAAAACTGGTAAAAGGACTAAACAGGCGGCATAGCTTTGTTCAGTGGAGGACAACTATAATAGGAGGCAGACACAGTTAGTAGGCCCAAATAAGTAGGCTAAATGCAGTTCAAAACTGGTAAAAGGACTTAACAGGCGGCATAGCTTTGTTCAGTGGAGGACAACTGTAATGGGAGGCAGACCCAGTAGGCCCAAATAAGTAGGGTAAATGCAGTTCAAACCTGTAAAAGGACTAAACAGGCAGCATAGCTTTGTTCAGTGGAGGACAACTGTAATGGGAGGCAGACACAGTTAGTAGGCCCAAATAAGTAGGCTAAATGTAGTTCAAAACTGGTAAAAGGACTAAACAGGTGGCATAGCTTTGTTCAGTGGAGGACAACTGTAATGGGAGGCAGATGCAGTAGGCCCAAATAAGTAGGGTAAATGCAGTTCAAAACTGTAAAAGGACTAAACAGGTGGCATAGCTTTGTTCAGCGGAGGACAACTGTAATGGGAGGCAGACACAGTTAGTAGGCCCAAATGAGTAAGCTAAATGCAGTTCAAAACTGGTAAAAGGACTAAACAGGCGGCATAGCTTTGTTCAGTGGAAGACAACTGTAATGGGAGGCAGATACAGTTAGTAGGCCCAAATAAGTAGGCTAAATGCAGTTCAAAACTGGTAAAAGGACTAAACAGGCATCATAGCTTTGTTCAGTGGAGGACAATTGTAATGGGAGGCAGACACAGTTAGTAGGCCCAAATAAGTAGGCTAAATGCAGTTCAACACTGTAAATGGATTTAACAGGTGGCATAGCTTTGTTCAGTGGAGGACAACTGTAATGGGAGGCAGACACAGTTAGTAGGCACAAATAAGTAGGCTAAATACAGTTCAAAACTGGTAAAAGGACTAAACAGGCAGCATAGCTTTGTTCAGTGGAGGACAACTGTAATGGGAAGCAGACACAGTTAGTAGGCCCAAATAAGTAGGCTAAATGCAGTTCAAAACTGGTAAAAGGACTAAACAGGCGGCATAGCTTTCTTCAGTGGAGGACAATTGTAATGGGAGGCAGACACAGTTAGTAGGCCCAAATAAGTAGGCTAAATGCAGTTCAAAACTGTTAAAAGGACTAAACAGGCGGCATAGCTTTGTTCAGTGGAGGACAACTGTAATGGGAGGCAGACACAGTTAGTAGGCCCAAATAAGTAGGCTAAATGCAGTTCAAAACTGGTAAAAAGACTAAACAGGCGGCATAGCTTTGTTCAGTGGAGGACAACTGTAATGGAAGGCAGACACAGTAGGCCCAAATAAGTAGGCTAAATACAGTTCAAAACTGGTAAAAGGACTAAACAGGCAGCATAGCTTTGTTCAGTGGAGGACAACTGTAATGGGAGGCAGACACAGTTAGTAGGCCCAAATAAGTAGGCTAAATGCAGTTCAAAACTGGTAAAAGGACTAAACAGGCGGCATAGCTTTCTTCAGTGGAGGACAATTGTAATGGGAGGCAGACACAGTTAGTAGGCCCAAATAAGTAGGCTAAATGCACTTCAAAACTGTTAAAAGGACTAAACAGGCGGCATAGCTTTGTTCAGTGGAGGACAACTGTAATGGGAGGCAGACACAGTTAGTAGGCCCAAATAAGTAGGCTAAATGCAGTTCAAAACTGGTAAAAAGACTAAACAGGCGGCATAGCTGTGTTCAGTGGAGGACAACTGTAATGGGAGGCAGACACAGTTAGTAGGCACAAATAAGTAGGCTAAATACAGTTCAAAACTGGTAAAAGGACTAAACAGGCAGCATAGCTTTGTTCAGTGGAGGACAACTGTAATGGGAGGCAGACACAGTTAGTAGGCCCAAATAAGTAGGCTAAATGCAGTTCAAAACTGGTAAAAGGACTAAACAGGCGGCAAAGCTCTCTTCAGTGGAGGACAACTGTAATGGGAGGCAGACACAGTTAGTAGGCCCAAATAAGTAGGCTAAATGCAGTTCAAAGCTGGTAAAAGGACTAAACAGGCGGCATAGCTTTGTTCAGTGGAGAACAATTGTAATGGGAGGCAGACACAGTTAGTAGGCCCAAATAAGTAGGCTAAATGCAGTTCAACACTGTAATGGACTTAACAGGCGGCATAGCTTTGTTCAGAGGAGGACAACTGTAATGGGAGGCAGACACAGTTAGTAGGCCCAAATAAGTAGGCTAAATGCAGTTCAAAACTGGTAAAAGGACTAAACAGGCGGCATAGCTTTGTTCAGTGGAGGACAACTGTAATGGGAGGCAGACACAGTTAGTAGGCACAAATAAGTAGGCTAAATGCAGTTCAAAAGTGGTAAAAGGACTAAACAGGCATCATAGCTTTGTTCAGTGTAGGACAATTGTAATGGGAGGCAGACACAGTTAGTAGGCACAAATAAGTAGGCTAAATGCAGTTCAACACTGTAAAGTAACTTAACAGGCGGCATAGCTTTGTTCAGTGGAGGACAACTGTAATGGGAGGCAGACACAGTTAGTAGGCACAAATAAGTAGGCTAAATAGAGTTCAAAACTGGTAAAAGGACTAAACAGGCAGCATAGCTTTGTTCAGTGGCGGACAACTGTAATGGGAGGCAGACACAGTTAGTAGGCCCAAATAAGTAGGCTAAATGCAGTTCAAAACTGGTAAAAGGACTAAACAGGCGGCATAGCTTTGTTCAGTGGAGGTCAACTGTAATGGGAGGCAGACACAGTTAGTAGGCCCAAATAAGTTGACTAAATGCAGTTCAAAACTGGTAAAAGGACTAAACAGGCGGCAAAGCTTTGTTCAGTGGAGGACAACTGTAATGGGAGGCAGACACAGTTAGTAGGCCCAAATAAGTAGGCTAAATGCAGTTCAAAACTTGTAAAAGGACTAAACAGGTGGCATAGCTTTGTTCAGGGGAGGACAACTGTAATGGGAGGCAGACACAGTTAGTAGGCCCAAATAAGTAGGCTAAATGCAGTTCAAAACTGGTAAAAGGACTAAACAGGCGGCATAGCTTTGTTCAGTGGAGGACAATTGTAATGGGAGGCAGACACAGTTAGTAGGTCCAAATAAGTAGGCTAAATGCAGTTCAAAACTGGTAAAAGGACTAAACAGGCGGCATAGCTTTGTTCAGTGGAGGTCAACTGTAATGGGAGGCAGACACAGTTAGTAGGCCCAAATAAGTTGACTAAATGCAGTTCAAAACTGGTAAAAGGACTAAACAGGCAGCATAGCTTTGTTCAGTGGAAGACAAATGTAATGGGAGGCAGACACAGTTAGTAGGCCCAAATAAGTAGGCTAAATGCAGTTCAATGTTCCCATAGTCCTTATTTCCTAAGGCTGAAAGTCACTTCAAAAGATCAATTAATTACATATTCATTTGTGAATTAACACAAAAGAAAATGAAGTGTAAATGAGAAGAAAGTTTAAAACATGAGTTTTATTGAAACAAATTCTTTAAAATTGTACATATAATATTAACAATAGAAAAAAAGGGGTTAAAAAACCACCAGACTGAAGGAGACAACGGATCTACACTATACCATACAGGGTAAAGAATGTAAACCCAGTTTGGACCTACTAGTAGTGAGAGTATAATACTGGTATAAAGAACAGCGCAGGTGTGTAAAAACAGACTATATTTATCACCAGGCAATTACCATAATCCCCAACCAAAAGGAGATGTCCAGTTAATACAATTGGTAAATAGATATATAGGTGTGGGATAAGTATATATATCTCTCCAGATGTGCAGAAAACTGCTACTAAACCTGAAGCGTATACTCCCAACAGGTATCAATATAGCAATATAACAAAGACAAATAAATATGGTATGGGGAAATGGATTACCTGCGGTGCAGAATGGATTACTCCATCCATTCTGCACCGCAGGTAATCCATTTCCCCATACCATATTTATTTGTCTTTGTTATATTGTTATATTGATACCTGTTGGGAGTATACGCTTCAGGTTTAGTAGCAGTTTTCTGCACATCTGGAGAGATATATATACTTATCCCACACCTATATATCTATTTACCAATTGTATTAACTGGACATCTCCTTTTGGTTGGGGATTATGGTAATTGCCTGGTGATAAATATAGTCTGTTTTTACACACCTGCGCTGTTCTTTATACCAGTATTATACTCTCACTACTAGTAGGTCCAAACTGGGTTTACATTCTTTACCCTGTATGGTATAGTGTAGATCCGTTGTCTCCTTCAGTCTGGTGGTTTTTTAACCCCTTTTTTTCTATTGTTAATATTATATGTACAATTTTAAAGAATTTGTTTCAATAAAACTCATGTTTTAAACTTTCTTCTCATTTACACTTCATTTTCTTTTGTGTTAATTCACAAATGAATATGTAATTAAATGCAGTTCAAAACTGGTAAAAGGACTAAACAGGGGGCATAGCTTTGTTCAGGGGAGGACGACTGTAATGGGAGGCAGACACAGTTAGTAGGCCCAAATAAGTAGGCTAAATGCAGTTCAAAACTGGTAAAAGGACTAAACAGGTGGCATAGCTTTGTTCAGCGGAGGACAACTGTAATGGGAGGCAGACACAGTTAGTAGGCCCAAATAAGTAGGCTAAATGCAGTTCAAAACTGGTATAAGGACTAAACAGGCGGCATAGCTTTGTTCAGTGGAGGACAACTGTAATGGGAGGCAGACCCTGTAGGCCCAAATAAGTAGGGTAAATGCAGTTAAAAACTGTAAAAGGACTAAACAGGCGGCATAGCTTTGTTCAGTGGAGGACAACTGTAATGGGAGGCAGACACAGTTAGTAGGCCCAAATAAGTAGGCTAAATGCAGTTGAAAACTGGTAAAAGGACTAAACAGGCGGCATTGCTTTGTTCAGTGGAGGACAACTGTAATAGGAGGCAGACACAGTTAGTAGGCCCAAATAAGTAGGCAAAATGCAGATCAAAACTGTTAAAAGGACTAAATAGGCGGCATAGCTTTGTTCAGTGGAGGACAACTGTAATGGGAGGCAGATACAGTTAGTAGGCCCAAATAAGTAGGCTAAATGCAGTTCAAAACTGTTAAAAGGACTAAAAAGGCGGCATAGCTTTGTTCAGGGGAGGACGACTGTAATGGGAGGCAGACACACTTAGTAGGCCCAAATAAGTAGGCTAAACGCAGTTCAAAACTGGTAAAAGGACTAAACAGGTGGCATAGCTTTGTTCAGCGGAGGACAACTGTAATGGGAGGCAGACACAGTTAGTAGGCCCAAATAAGTAGGCTAAATGCAGTTCAAAACTGGTATAAGGACTAAACTGGAGGCATAGGTTTGTTCAGAGGAGGACAACTGTAATGGGAGGCAGACACAGTTAGTAGGCCCAAATAAGTAGGTTAAATGCAGTTCAAAACTGGTAAAAGGACTAAACAGGCAGCATAGCTTTGTTCAGCGGAGGACAACTGTAATGGCAGGCAGACACAGTTAGTAGGCCCAAATAAGTAGGCTAAATGCAGTTCAAAACTGATAAAAGGACTAAACAGTAGGCATAGCTTTGTTCAGTGGAGGACAACGATTATGGGAGGCAGACAGTTAGTAGGCCCAAATAAGTAGGCTAAATGCAGTTCAAAACTGGTAAAAGGACTAAACAGGCAGCATAGCTTTGTTCAGTGGAGGACAACTATAATGGGAAGCAGACACAGTTAGTAGGCCCAAATAAGTAGGCTAAATACAGTTCAAAACTGATAAAAGGACTAAACAGGTGGCATAGCTTTGTTCAGTGGAGGACAACTGTAATGGGAGGCAGACACAGTTAGTAGGCCCAAATAAGTAGGCTAAATGCAGTTCAAAACTGGTAAAAGGACTAAACAGGCGGCATAGCTTTGTTCAGTGGAGGACAACTGTAAAGGGAGGCAGACACAGTAGGCCCAAATAAGTAGGCTAAGTGCAGTTCAAAACTGGTAAAAGGACTAAACAGGCGGCATAGCTTTGTTCAGTGGAGGACAACTGTAAAGGGAGGCAGACACAGTAGGCCCAAATAAGTAGGCTAAATGAAGTTCAACACTGTAAATGGATTTAACAGGTGGCATAGCTTTGTTCAGTGGAGGACAACTGTAATGGGAGGCAGACACAGTTAGTAGGCACAAATAAGTAGTCTAAATACAGTTCAAAACTGGTAAAAGGACTAAACAGGCAGCATAGCTTTGTTCAGTGGAGGACAACTGTAATGGGAGGCAGACACAGTTAGTAGGCCCAAATAAGTAGGCTAAATGCAGTTCAAAACTGGTAAAAGGACTAAACAGGCGGCGTAGCTTTCTTCAGTGGAGGACAATTGTAATGGGAGGCAGACACAGTTAGTAGGCCCAAATAAGTAGGCTAAATGCAGTTCAAAACTGTTAAAAGGACTAAACAGGCGGCATAGCTTTGTTCAGTGGAGGACAACTGTAATGGGAGGCAGACACAGTTAGTAGGCCCAAATAAGTAGGCTAAATGCAGTTCAAAACTGGTAAAAAGACTAAACAGGCGGCATAGCTTTGTTCAGTGGAGGACAACTGTAATGGGAGGCAGACACAGTTAGTAGGCACATATAAGTAGGCTAAATACAGTTCAAAACTGGTAAAAGGACTAAACAGGCAGCATAGCTTTGTTCAGTGGAGGACAACTGTAATGGGAGGCAGACACAGTTAGTAGGCCCAAATAAGTAGGCTAAATGCAGTTCAAAACTGGTAAAAGGACTAAACAGGCGGCATAGCTTTCTTCAGTGGAGGACAACTGTAATGGGAGGCAGACACAGTTAGTAGGCTCAAATAAGTAGGCTAAATGCAGTTCAAAGCAGGTAAATGGACTAAACAGGCGGCATAGCTTTGTTCAGTGGAGGAAAACTGTAATGGGAGGCAGACACAGTTAGTAGGCCCAAATAAGTAGGCTAAATGCAGTTCAAAAGTGGTAAAAGGACTAAACAGGCAGCATAGCTTTGTTCAGTGGAGGACAACTGTAATGGGAGGCAGACACAGTTAGTAGGCCCAAATAAGTAGGCTAAATGCAGTTCAAAACTGGTAAAAGGACTAAACAGGCGGCAAAGCTTTGTTCATTGGAGGACAACTGTAATGGGAGGCAGATACAGTTAGTAGGCCCAAATAAGTAGGCTAAATGCAGTTCAAAACTGTTAAAAGGACTAAACAGGGGGCATAGCTTTGTTCAGGGGAGGACGACTGTAATGGGAGGCAGACACAGTTAGTAGGCCCAAATAAGTAGGCTAAATGCAGTTCAAAACTGGTAAAAGGACTAAACAGGTGGCATAGCTTTGTTTAGCGGAGGACAACTGTAATGGGAGGCAGACACAGTTAGTAGGCCCAAATAAGTAGGCTAAATGCAGTTCAAAACTGGTATAAGGACTAAACAGGCGGCATAGCTTTGTTCAGTGGAGGACAACTGTAATGGGAGGCAGACCCTGTAGGCCCAAATAAGTAGGGTAAATGCAGTTCAAAACTGTAAAAGGACTAAACAGGCGGCATAGCTTTGTTCAGTGGAGGACAACTGTAATGGGAGGCAGACACAGTTAGTAGGCCCAAATAAGTAGGCTAAATGCAGTTGAAAACTGGTAAAAGGACTAAACAGGCGGCATTGCTTTGTTCAGTGGAGGACAACTGTAATAGGAGGCAGACACAGTTAATAGGCCCAAATAAGTAGGCTAAATGCAGATCAAAACTGGTAAAAGGACTAAACAGGTGGCATAGCTTTGTTCAGCGGAGGACAACTGAAATAGGAGGCAGACACAGTTAGTAGGCCCAAATAAGTAGGCTAAATGCAGTTCAAAACTGGTATAAGGACTAAACTGGCGGCATAGCTTTGTTCAGTGGAGGACAACTGTAATGGGAGGCAGACACAGTTAGTAGGCCCAAATAAGTAGGTTAAATGCAGTTCAAAACTGGTAAAAGTACTAAACAGGCAGTATAGCTTTGTTCAGCGGAGGACAACTGTAATGGGAGGCAGACACAGTTAGTAGGCCCAAATAAGTAGGCTAAATGCAGTTCAAAACTGATAAAAGGACTAAACAGCAGGCATAGCTTTGTTCAGTGGAGGACAACTATTATGGGAGGCAGACAGTTAGTAAGCCCAAATAAGTAGGCTAAATGCAGTTCAAAACTGGTAAAAGGACTAAACAGGCAGCATAGCTTTGTTCAGTGGAGGACAACTATAATGGGAAGCAGACACAGTAAGTAGGCCCAAATAAGTAGGCTAAATACAGTTCAAAACTGATAAAAGGACTAAACAGGTGGCATAGCTTTGTTCAGTGGAGGACAACTGTAATGGGAGGCAGACACAGTTAGTAGGCCCAAATAAGTAGGCTAAATGCAGTTCAAAACTGGTAAAAGGAGTAAACAGGCGGCATAGCTTTGTTCAGTGGAGGACAACTGTAAAGGGAGGCAGACACAGTAGGCCCAAATAAGTAGGCTAAATGCAGTTCAAAACTGGTAAAAGGACTAAACAGGCGGCATAGCTTTGTTCAGTGGAGGACAATTGTAATGGGAGGCAGACACAGTTAGTAGGCACAAATAAGTTGGCTAAATGCAGTTCAAAACTGGTAAAAGGACTAAACAGGCGGCATAGCTTTGTGCAGTGGAGGTCAACTGTAATGGGAGGCAGACACTTAGTAGGCCCAAATAAGTTGACTAAATGCAGTTCAAAACTGGTAAAAGGACTAAACAGGCGGCATAGCTTTGTTCAGTGGAGGACAACTATAATGAGAGGCAGACACAGTTAGTAGGCCCAAATATGTAGGCTAAATGCAGTTCAAAACTTGTAAAAGGACTAAACAGGCGGCATAGCTTTGTTCAGGGAAGGAAAACTGTAATGGGAGGCAGACACAGTTAGTAGGCCCAAATAAGTAGGCTAAATGCAGTTCAAAACTGGTAAAAGGACTAAACAGGCAGCATAGATTTGTTCAGCGGAGGACAACTGTAATGGGAGGCAGACACAGTAGGCCAAAATAAGTAGGCTAAATACAGTTCAAAACTGGTAAAAGGACTAAACAGGCGGCATAGCTTTGTTCAGTGGAAGACAACTGTAATGGGAGGCAGACACAGTAGTAGGCCCAAATAAGTAGGCTAAATGCAGTTCAAAACTGGTAAAAGGACTAAACAGGCGGCATAGCTTTGTTCAGGAGAGGACAACTGTAATGGGAGACAGACACAGTTAGTAGGCCCAAATAAGTAGGCTAAATGCAGTTCAAAACTGGTAAAAGGACTAAACAGGCGGCATAGCTTTGTTCAGCGGAGGACAACTGTAATGGGAGGCAGACACAGTTAGTAGGCCCAAATAAGTAGGCTAAATGCAGTTCAAAACTTGTATAAGGACGAAACTGGCGGCATATCTTTGTTCAGTGGAGGACAACTGTAATGGGAGGCAGACACAGTTAGTAGGCCCAAATAAGAAGGCTAAATGCAGTTCAAAACTGATAAAAGGACCAAACAGTCGGCATAGCTTTGTTCAGTGGAGTTCAACTGTTATGGGAGGCAGACAGTTAGTAGGCCCAAATAAGTAGGCTAAATGCAGTTTAAAACTGGTAAAAGGACTAAACAGGCAGCATAGCTTTGTTCAGTGGAGGACAACTGTAATGGGAAGCAGACACAGTTAGTAGGCCCAAATACGTAGGCTAAATACAGTTCAAAACTGATAAAAGGACTAAACAGGTGGCATAGCTTTGTTCAGTGGAGGACAACTGTAATGGGAGGCAGACACAGTTAGTAGGCCCAAATAAGTAGGCTAAATGCAGTTCAAAACTGATAAAAGGACCAAACAGTCGGCATAGCTTTGTTCAGTGGAGTTCAACTGTTATGGGAGGCAGACAGTTAGTAGGCCCAAATAAGTAGGCTAAATGCAGTTCAAAACTGGTAAAAGGACTAAACAGGCAGCATAGCTTTGTTCAGTGGAGGACAACTGTAATGGGAAGCAGACACAGTTAGTAGGCCCAAATAAGTAGGCTAAATACAGTTCAAAACTGATAAAAGGACTAAACAGGCAGCATAGCTTTGTTCAGTGGAGGACAACTGTAATGGGAGGCAGACACATTTAGTAGGCCCAAATAAGTTGACTAAATGCAGTTCAAAACTGGTAAAAGGACTAAACAGGCGGCATAGCTTTGTTCAGTGGAGGACAACTGTAAAGGGAGGCAGACACAGTAGGCCCAAATAAGTAGGCTAAGTGCAGTTCAAAACTGGTAAAAGGACTAAACAGGCGGCATAGCTTTGTTCAGTGGAGGACAACTGTAAAGGGAGGCAGACACAGTAGGCCCAAATAAGTAGGCTAAATGAAGTTCAACACTGTAAATGGATTTAACAGGTGGCATAGCTTTGTTCAGTGGAGGACAACTGTAATGGGAGGCAGACACAGTTAGTAGGCACAAATAAGTAGGCTAAATACAGTTCAAAACTGGTAAAAGGACTAAACAGGCAGCATAGCTTTGTTCAGTGGAGGACAACTGTAATGGGAGGCAGACACAGTTAGTAGGCCCAAATAAGTAGGCTAAATGCAGTTCAAAACTGGTAAAAGGACTAAACAGGCGGCGTAGCTTTCTTCAGTGGAGGACAATTGTAATGGGAGGCAGACACAGTTAGTAGGCCCAAATAAGTAGGCTAAATGCAGTTCAAAACTGGTAAAAGGACTAAACAGGCGGCATAGCTTTGTTCAGTGGAGGACAACTGTAAAGGGAGGCAGACACAGTAGGCCCAAATAAGTAGGCTAAGTGCAGTTCAAAACTGGTAAAAGGACTAAACAGGCGGCATAGCTTTGTTCAGTTGAGGACAACTGTAAAGGGAGGCAGACACAGTAGGCCCAAATAAGTAGGCTAAATGAAGTTCAACACTGTAAATGGATTTAACAGGTGGCATAGCTTTGTTCAGTGGAGGACAACTGTAATGGGAGGCAGACACAGTTAGTAGGCACAAATAAGTAGGTTAAATACAGTTCAAAACTGGTAAAAGGACTAAACAGGCAGCATAGCTTTGTTCAGTGGAGGACAACTGTAATGGGAGGCAGACACAGTTAGTAGGCCCAAATAAGTAGGCTAAATGCAGTTCAAAACTGGTAAAAGGACTAAACAGGCGGCGTAGCTTTCTTCAGTGGAGGACAATTGTAATGGGAGGCAGACACAGTAGTAGGCCCAAATAAGTAGGCTAAATGCAGTTCAAAACTGTTAAAAGGACTAAACAGGCGGCATAGCTTTGTTCAGTGGAGGACAACTGTAATGGGAGGCAGACACAGTTAGTAGGCCCAAATAAGTAGGCTAAATGCAGTTCAAAATTGGTAAAAAGACTAAACAGGCGGCATAGCTTTGTTCAGTGGAGGACAACTGTAATGGGAGGCAGACACAGTTAGTAGGCCCAAATAAGTAGGCTAAATGCAGTTCAAAATTGGTAAAAAGACTAAACAGGCGGCATAGCTTTGTTCAGTGGAGGACAACTGTAATGGGAGGCAGACACAGTTAGTAGGCACATATAAGTAGGCTAAATACAGTTCAAAACTGGTAAAAGGACTAAACAGGCAGCATAGCTTTGTTCAGTGGAGGACAACTGTAATGGGAGGCAGACACAGTTAGTAGGCCCAAATAAGTAGGCTAAATGCAGTTCAAAACTGGTAAAAGGACTAAACAGGCGGCATAGCTTTCTTCAGTGGAGGACAACTGTAATGGGAGGCAGACACAGTTAGTAGGCTCAAATAAGTAGGCTAAATGCAGTTCAAAGCTGGTAAATGGACTAAACAGGCGGCATAGCTTTGTTCAGTGGAGGACAACTGTAATGGGAGGCAGACACAGTTAGTAGGCCCAAATAAGTAGGCTAAATGCAGTTCAAAAGTGGTAAAAGGACTAAACAGGCATCATAGCTTTGTTCAGTGGAGGACAATTGTAATGGGAGGCAGACACAGTTAGTAGGCCCAAATAAGTAGGCTAAATGCAGTTCAACACTGTAAATGGACTTAACAGGCGGCATAGCTTTGTTCAGTGGAGGACAACTGTAATGGGAGGCAGACACAGTTAGTAGGCCCAAATAAGTAGGCTAAATGCAGTTCAAAACTGGTAAAAGGACTAAACAGGCAGCATAGCTTTGTTCAGTGGAGGACAACTGTAATGGGAGGCAGACACAGTTAGTAGGCCCAAATGAGTAGGCTAAATGCAGTTCAAAACTGGTAAAAGGACTAAACAGGCGGCATAGCTTTGTTCAGTGGAGGTCAACTGTAATGGGAGGCAGACACAGTTAGTAGGCCCAAATAAGTTGACTAAATGCAGTTCAAAACTGGTAAAAGGACTAAACAGGCAGCATAGCTTTGTTCAGTGGAGGACAACTGTAATGGGAGGCAGACACAGTTAGTACGCCCAAATAAGTAGGCTAAATGCAGTTCAAAACTTGTAAAAGGACTAAAAAGGCGGCATAGCTTTGTTCAGGGGAGGACAACTGTAAGGGGAGGCAGACACAGTTAGTAGGCCCAAATAAGTAGGCTAAATGCAGTTCAAAACTGGTAAAAGGACTAAACAGGCGGCATAGCTTTGTTCAGTGGAGGACAATTGTAATGGGAGGCAGACACAGTTAGTAGGCCCAAATAAGTAGGCTAAATGCAGTTCAAAACTGGTAAAAGGACTAAACAGGCGGCATAGCTTTGTTCAGTGGAGGTCAACTGTAATGGGAGGCAGACACAGTTAGTAGGCCCAAATAAGTTGACTAAATGCAGTTCAAAACTGGTAAAAGGACTAAACAGGCAGCATAGCTTTGTTCAGTGGAGGACAACTGTAATGGGAGGCAGACACAGTTAGTAGGCCCAAATAAGTAGGCTAAATGCAGTTCAAAACTGGTAAAAGGACTAAACAGGCGGCATAGCTTTGTTCATTGGAGGACAACTGTAATGGGAGGCAGATACAGTTAGTAGGCCCAAATAAGTAGGCTAAATGCAGTTCAAAACTGTTAAAAGGACTAAACAGGGGGCATAGCTTTGTTCAGGGGAGGACGACTGTAATGGGAGGCAGACACAGTTAGTAGGCCCAAATAAGTAGGCTAAATGCAGTTCAAAACTGGTAAAAGGACTAAACAGGTGGCATAGCTTTGTTTAGCGGAGGACAACTGTAATGGGAGGCAGACACAGTTAGTAGGCCCAAATAAGTAGGCTAAATGCAGTTCAAAACTGGTATAAGGACTAAACAGGCGGCATAGCTTTGTTCAGTGGAGGACAACTGTAATGGGAGGCAGACCCTGTAGGCCCAAATAAGTAGGGTAAATGCAGTTCAAAACTGTAAAAGGACTAAACAGGCGGCATAGCTTTGTTCAGTGGAGGACAACTGTAATGGGAGGCAGACACAGTTAGTAGGCCCAAATAAGTAGGCTAAATGCAGTTGAAAACTGGTAAAAGGACTAAACAGGCGGCATTGCTTTGTTCAGTGGAGGACAACTGTAATAGGAGGCAGACACAGTTAATAGGCCCAAATAAGTAGGCTAAATGCAGATCAAAACTGGTAAAAGGACTAAACAGGTGGCATAGCTTTGTTCAGCGGAGGACAACTGAAATAGGAGGCAGACACAGTTAGTAGGCCCAAATAAGTAGGCTAAATGCAGTTCAAAACTGGTATAAGGACTAAACTGGCGGCATAGCTTTGTTCAGTGGAGGACAACTGTAATGGGAGGCAGACACAGTTAGTAGGCCCAAATAAGTAGGTTAAATGCAGTTCAAAACTGGTAAAAGGACTAAACAGGCAGTATAGCTTTGTTCAGCGGAGGACAACTGTAATGGGAGGCAGACACAGTTAGTAGGCCCAAATAAGTAGGCTAAATGCAGTTCAAAACTGATAAAAGGACTAAACAGCAGGCATAGCTTTGTTCAGTGGAGGACAACTATTATGGGAGGCAGACAGTTAGTAAGCCCAAATAAGTAGGCTAAATGCAGTTCAAAACTGGTAAAAGGACTAAACAGGCAGCATAGCTTTGTTCAGTGGAGGACAACTATAATGGGAAGCAGAAACAGTAAGTAGGCCCAAATAAGTAGGCTAAATACAGTTCAAAACTGATAAAAGGACTAAACAGGTGGCATAGCTTTGTTCAGTGGAGGACAACTGTAATGGGAGGCAGACACAGTTAGTAGGCCCAAATAAGTAGGCTAAATGCAGTTCAAAACTGGTAAAAGGACTAAACAGGCGGCATAGCTTTGTTCAGTGGAGGACAATTGTAATGGGAGGCAGACACAGTTAGTAGGCACAAATAAGTTGGCTAAATGCAGTTCAAAACTGGTAAAAGGACTAAACAGGCGGCATAGCTTTGTGCAGTGGAGGTCAACTGTAATGGGAGGCAGACAGTTAGTAGGCCCAAATAAGTTGACTAAATGCAGTTCAAAACTGGTAAAAGGACTAAACAGGCGGCATAGCTTTGTTCAGTGGAGGACAACTATAATGGGAGGCAGACACAGTTAGTAGGCCCAAATATGTAGGCTAAATGCAGTTCAAAACTTGTAAAAGGACTAAACAGGCGGCATAGCTTTGTTCAGGGAAGGAAAACTGTAATGGGAGGCAGACACAGTTAGTAGGCCCAAATAAGTAGGCTAAATGCAGTTCAAAACTGGTAAAAGGACTAAACAGGCAGCATAGATTTGTTCAGCGGAGGACAACTGTAATGGGAGGCAGACACAGTAGGCCCAAATAAGTAGGCTAAATACAGTTCAAAACTGGTAAAAGGACTAAACAGGCGGCATAGCTTTGTTCAGTGGAAGACAACTGTAATGGGAGGCAGACACAGTAGTAGGACCAAATAAGTAGGCTAAATGCAGTTCAAAACTGGTAAAAGGACTAAACAGGCGGCATAGCTTTGTTCAGGAGAGGACAACTGTAATGGGAGACAGACACAGTTAGTAGGCCCAAATAAGTAGGCTAAATGCAGTTCAAAACTGGTAAAAGGACTAAACAGGCGGCATAGCTTTGTTCAGCGGAGGACAACTGTAATGGGAGGCAGACACAGTTAGTAGGCCCAAATAAGTAGGCTAAATGCAGTTCAAAACTTGTATAAGGACGAAACTGGCGGCATATCTTTGTTCAGTGGAGGACAACTGTAATGGGAGGCAGACACAGTTAGTAGGCCCAAATAAGAAGGCTAAATGCAGTTCAAAACTGATAAAAGGACCAAACAGTCGGCATAGCTTTGTTCAGTGGAGTTCAACTGTTATGGGAGGCAGACAGTTAGTAGGCCCAAATAAGTAGGCTAAATGCAGTTTAAAACTGGTAAAAGGACTAAACAGGCAGCATAGCTTTGTTCAGTGGAGGACAACTGTAATGGGAAGCAGACACAGTTAGTAGGCCCAAATACGTAGGCTAAATACAGTTCAAAACTGATAAAAGGACTAAACAGGTGGCATAGCTTTGTTCAGTGGAGGACAACTGTAATGGGAGGCAGACACAGTTAGTAGGCCCAAATAAGTAGGCTAAATGCAGTTCAAAACTGATAAAAGGACCAAACAGTCGGCATAGCTTTGTTCAGTGGAGTTCAACTGTTATGGGAGGCAGACAGTTAGTAGGCCCAAATAAGTAGGCTAAATGCAGTTCAAAACTGGTAAAAGGACTAAACAGGCAGCATAGCTTTGTTCAGTGGAGGACAACTGTAATGGGAAGCAGACACAGTTAGTAGGCCCAAATAAGTAGGCTAAATACAGTTCAAAACTGATAAAAGGACTAAACAGGCGGCATAGCTTTGTTCAGTGGAGGACAACTGTAATGGGAGGCAGACACAGTAGGCCCAAATAAGTAGGCTAAATGCAGTTCAAAACTGGTAAAAAGAATAAACAGGCGGCATAGCTTTGTTCAGTGGAGGTCAACTGTAATGGGAGGCAGACACAGTTAGTAGGCCCAAATAAGTTGACTAAATGCAGTTCAAAACTGGTAAAAGGACTAAACAGGCGGCATAGCTTTGTTCAGTGGAGGACAACTATAATAGGAGGCAGACACACTTAGTAGGCCCAAATAAGTAGGCTAAATGCAGTTCAAAACTGGTAAAAGGACTAAACAGGCAGCATAGCTTTGTTCAGTGGAGGACAACTGTAATGGGAAGCAGACACAGTTAGTAGGCCCAAATAAGTAGGCTAAATACAGTTCAAAACTGATAAAAGGGCTAAACAGGTGGCATAGCTTTGTTCAGTGGATGGCAACTGTAATGGGAGGCAGACACAGTTAGTAGGCCCAAATAAGTAGGCTAAATGCAGTTCAAAACTGGTAAAAAGACTAAACAGGCGGCATAGCTTTGTTCAGTGGAAGACAACTGTAATGGGAGGCAGACACAGTAGTAGGCCCAAATAAGTAGGCTAAATGCAGTTCAAAACTGGTAAAAGGACTAAACAGGCGGCATAGCTTTGTTCAGGAGAGGACAACTGTAATGGGAGACAGACACAGTTAGTAGGCCCAAATAAGTAGGCTAAATGCAGTTCAAAACTGGTAAAAGGACTAAACAGGCGGCATAGCTTTGTTCAGCGGAGGACAACTGTAATGGGAGGCAGACACAGTTAGTAGGCCCAAATAAGTAGGCTAAATGCAGTTCAAAACTTGTATAAGGACGAAACTGGCGGCATATCTTTGTTCAGTGGAGGACAACTGTAATGGGAGGCAGACACAGTTAGTAGGCCCAAATAAGAAGGCTAAATGCAGTTCAAAACTGATAAAAGGACCAAACAGTCGGCATAGCTTTGTTCAGTGGAGTTCAACTGTTATGGGAGGCAGACAGTTAGTAGGCCCAAATAAGTAGGCTAAATGCAGTTTAAAACTGGTAAAAGGACTAAACAGGCAGCATAGCTTTGTTCAGTGGAGGACAACTGTAATGGGAGGCAGACACAGTTAGTAGGCCCAAATAAGTAGGCTAAATGCAGTTCAAAACTGATAAAAGGACCAAACAGTCGGCATAGCTTTGTTCAGTGGAGTTCAACTGTTATGGGAGGCAGACAGTTAGTAGGCCCAAATAAGTAGGCTAAATGCAGTTCAAAACTGGTAAAAGGACTAAACAGGCAGCATAGCTTTGTTCAGTGGAGGACAACTGTAATGGGAAGCAGACACAGTTAGTAGGCCCAAATAAGTAGGCTAAATACAGTTCAAAACTGATAAAAGGACTAAACAGGCGGCATAGCTTTGTTCAGTGGAGAACAACTGTGAAGGGAGGCAGACACAGTAGGCCCAAAAAAGTAGGCTAAATGCAGTTCAAAACTGGTAAAAAGAATAAACAGGCGGCATAGCTTTGTTCAGTGGAGGTCAACTGTAATGGGAGGCAGACACAGTTAGTAGGCCCAAATAAGTTGACTAATTGCAGTTCAAAACTGGTAAAAGGACTGAACAGGCGGCATAGCTTTGTTCAGTGGAGGACAACTATAATAGGAGGCAGACACACTTAGTAGGCCCAAATAAGTAGGCTAAATGCAGTTCAAAACTGGTAAAAGGATTAAACAGGCAGCATAGCTTTGTTCAGTGGAGGACAACTGTAATGGTAAGCAGACACAGTTAGTAGGCCCAAATAAGTAGGCTAAATACAGTTCAAAACTGATAAAAGGACTAAACAGGTGGCATAGCTTTGTTCAGTGGAGGGCAACTGTAATGGGAGGCAGACACAGTTAGTAGGCCCAAATAAGTAGGCTAAATGCAGTTCAAAACTGGTAAAAAGACTAAACAGGCGGCATAGCTTTGTTCAGTGGAGGTCAACTGTAATGGGAGGCAGACACAGTTAGTAGGCCCAAATAAGTTGACTAAATGCAGTTCAAAACTGGTAAAAGGACTAAACAGGCGGCATAGCTTTGTTCAGTGGAGGACAACTATAATAGGAGGCAGACACACTTAGTAGGCCCAAATAAGTAGGCTAAATGCAGTTCAAAACTGGTAAAAGGACTTAACAGGCGGCATAGCTTTGTTCAGTGGAGGACAACTGTAATGGGAGGCAGACCCAGTAGGCCCAAATAAGTAGGGTAAATGCAGTTCAAAACTGTAAAAGGACTAAACAGGCGGCATAGCTTTGTTCAGTGGAGGACAACTGTTATGGGAGGCAGACACAGTTAGTAGGCCCAAATAAGTAGGCTAAATGCAGTTCAAAACTGGTAAAAGGACTAAACAGGTGGCATAGCTTTGTTCAGTGGAGGACAACTGTAATGGGAGGCAGACACAGTTAGCAGGCCCACATAAGTAGACTAAATGCAGTTCAAAACTGGTAAAAAGACTAAACAGACGGCATTGCTTTCTTCAGTGGAGGACAACTGTAATGGGGGGCAGACATAGTTAGTAGGCCCAAATAAGTAGGCTAAATGCAGTTCAAAACTGGAAAAAGGACTAAACAGGTGGCATAGCTTTATTCAGTGGAGGACAACTGTAATGGGAGGCAGACACAGTAAGCCCAATTAAGTAGGCTAAATGCAGTTTAAAACTGGTAAAAGGACTAAACAGACGGCATAGCTTTGTTCAGTGGAGGACAACTGTAATGGGAGGCAGACCCTGTAGGCCCACATAAGTAGACTAAATGCAGTTCAAAACTGGTAAAAAGACTAAACAGACGGCATAGCTTTCTTCAGTGGAGGACAACTGTAATGGGGGGCAGACACAGTTAGTAGGCCCAAATAAGTAGGCTAAATGCAGTTCAAAACTGGAAAAAGGACTAAACAGGTGGCATAGTTTTGTTCAGTGGAGGAAAACTGTAATGGGAGGCAGACACAGTTAGTAGGCCCAAATAAGTAGGCTAAATGCAGTTCAAAACTGGTAAAAGGACTAAACAGGCGGCATAGCTTTGTTCAGTGGAGGACAACTGTAATGGGAGGCAGACCCTGTAGGCCCAAATAAGTAGGGTAAATGCAGTTCAAAACTGTCAAAGGACTAAACAGGCGGCATAGCTTTGTTCAGTGGAGGACAACTGTAATGGGAGGCAGACACAGTTAGTAGGCCCAAATAAGTAGGCTGAATGCAGTTCAAAACTGGTAAAAGGACTAAACAGGCGGCATTGCTTTGTTCAGTGGAGGACAACTGTAATAGGAGGCAGACACAGTTAGTAGGCCCAAATAAGTAGGCTAAATGCAGTTCAAAACTGGTAAAAGGACTAAACAGGCGGCATAGCTTTGTTCAGTGGAGGACAACTGTAATGGGAGGCAGACACAGTTAGTAGGCCCAAATAAGTAGGCTAAATGCAGTTCAAAACTGGTAAAAGGACTAAACAGGCGGCATAGCTTTGTTCAGTGGAGGACAACTGTAATGGGAGGCAGACACATTTAGTAGGCCCAAATAAGTAGGCTAAATGCAGTTCAAAACTGTTAAAAGGACTAAACAGGCGGCATAGCTTTGTTCAGGGGAGGACAACTGTAATGGGAGGCAGACACAGTTAGTAGGCCCAAATAAGTAGGCTAAATGCAGTTCAAAACTGGTATAAGGACTAAACTGGCGGCATAGCTTTGTTCAGCGGAGGACAACTGTAATGGGAGGCAGACACAGTTAGTAGGCCCAAATAAGTAGGCTAAATGCAGTTCAAAACTGGTAAAAGGACTAAACAGGCGGCATAGCTTTGTTCAGTGGAGGACAACTGTAATGGGAGGCAGACACAGTAGGCCCAAATAAGTAGGGTAAATGCAGTTCAAAACTGAGAAAAAGGACTAAACAGGCATCATAGCTTTGTTCAGTGGAGGACAACTGTAATGGGAGGCAGATACAGTTAGTATGCCCAAATAAGTAGGCTAAATGCAGTTCAAAACTGGTAAAAGGACTAAACAGGCGGCATAGCTTTGTTCAGGGGAGGACAACTGTAATGGGAGGCAGACACAGTTAGTAGGCCCAAATAAGTAGGCTAAATGCAGTTCAAAACTGGTAAAAGGACTAAACAGGCAGCATAGCTTTGTTCAGCGGAGGACAACTGTAATGGGAGGCAGACACAGTTAGTAGGCCCAAATAAGTAGGCTAAATGCAGTTCAAAACTGGTAAAAGGACTAAACAGGCAGCATAGCTTTGTTCAGTGGAGGACAACTGTAATGGGAAGCAGACACAGTTAGTAGGCCCAAATAAGTAGGCTAAATACAGTTCAAAACTGATAAAAGGACTAAACAGGTGGCATAGCTTTGTTCAGTGGAGGACAACTGTAATGGGAGGCAGACACAGTTAGTAGGCCCAAATAAGTAGGCTAAATGCAGTTCAAAAATTGTAAAATTACTAAACAGGCGGCATAGCTTTGTTCAGGGGAGGACAACTGTAATGGGAAGCAGACACAGTTAGTAGGCCCAAATAAGTAGGCTAAATGCAGTTCAAAACTGGTAAAAGGACTAAACAGGCGGCATAGCTTTGTTCAGTGGAGGACAACTGTAATGGGAGGCAGACACAGTTAGTAGGCCCAAATAAGTAGGCTAAATGCAGTTCAAAACTGGTAAAAGGACTAAACAGGCAGCATAGCTTTGTTCAGTGGAGGACAACTGTAATGGGAGGCAGACACAGTTAATAGGCCCAAATAAGTAGGCTAAATGCAGTTCAAAACTGTTAAAAGGACTAAACAGGCGGCATAGTTTTGTTCGGGGGAGGAAAACTGTAATGGGAGGCAGACACAGTTAGTAGGCCCAAATAAGTAGGCTAAATTCAGTTCAAAACTGGTAAAAGGACTAAACAGGCGGCATAGCTTTGTTCAGTGGAGGACAACTGTAATGGGAGGCAGACACAGTAAGCCCAATTAAGTAGGCTAAATGCAGTTTAAAACTGGTAAAAGGACTAAACAGGCGGCATAGCTTTATTCAGTGGAGGACAACTGTAATGGGAGGCAGACACAGTAAGCCCAATTAAGTAGGCTAAATGCAGTTTAAAACTGGTAAAAGGACTAAACAGACGGCATAGCTTTGTTCAGTGGAGGACAACTGTAATGGGAGGCAGACCCTGTAGGCCCACATAAGTAGACTAAATGCAGTTCAAAACTGGTAAAAAGACTAAACAGACGGCATAGCTTTCTTCAGTGGAGGACAACTGTAATGGGGGGCAGACACAGTTAGTAGGCCCAAATAAGTAGGCTAAATGCAGTTCAAAACTGGAAAAAGGACTAAACAGGTGGCATAGTTTTGTTCAGTGGAGGAAAACTGTAATGGGAGGCAGACACAGTTAGTAGGCCCAAATAAGTAGGCTAAATGCAGTTCAAAACTGGTAAAAGGACTAAACAGGCGGCATAGCTTTGTTCAGTGGAGGACAACTGTAATGGGAGGCAGACCCTGTAGGCACAAATAAGTAGGGTAAATGCAGTTCAAAACTGTCAAAGGACTAAACAGGCGGCATAGCTTTGTTCAGTGGAGGACAACTGTAATGGGAGGCAGACACAGTTAGTAGGCCCAAATAAGTAGGCTGAATGCAGTTCAAAACTGGTAAAAGGACTAAACAGGCGGCATTGCTTTGTTCAGTGGAGGACAACTGTAATAGGAGGCAGACACAGTTAGTAGGCCCAAATAAGTAGGCTAAATGCAGTTCAAAACTGGTAAAAGGACTAAACAGGCGGCATAGCTTTGTTCAGTGGAGGACAACTGTAATGGGAGGCAGACACAGTTAGTAGGCCCAAATAAGTAGGGTAAATGCAGTTCAAAACTGTAAAAGGACTAAACAGGCGGCATAGCTTTGTTCAGTGGAGGACAACTGTAATGGGAGGCAGACCCAGTAGGCCCAAATAAGTAGGGTAAATGCAGTTCAAAACTGTAAAAGGACTAAACAGGCGGCATAGCTTTGTTCAGTGGAGGACAACTGTAATGGGAGGCAGACACAGTTAGTAGGCCCAAATAAGTAGGCTAAATGCAGTTCAAAACTGTTAAAAGGACTAAACAGGCGGCATAGCTTTGTTCAGGGGAGGACAACTGTAATGGGAGGCAGACACAGTAGGCCCAAATAAGTAGGCTAAATGCAGTTCAAAACTGGTATAAGGACTAAACTGGCGGCATAGCTTTGTTCAGTGGAGGACAACTGTAATAGGAGGCAGACACAGTTAGTAGGCCCATATAAGTAGGCTAAATGCAGTTCAAAACTGGTAAAAGGACTAAACAGGCGGCATAGCTTTGTTCAGTGGAGGACAACTGTAATGGGAGGCAGACACAGTTAGTAGGCCCAAATAAGTAGGCTAAATGCAGTTCAAAACTGGTAAAAGGACTAAACAGGCAGCATAGCTTTGTTCAGTGGAGGACAACTGTAATGGGAGGGAGACACAGTTAGTAGGCCCAAATAAGTAGGGTAAATGCAGTTCAAAACTGGTAAAAGGACTAAACAGGCGGCATAGCTTTGTTCAGTGGAGGACAACTGTAATGGGAGGCAGACCCTGTAGGCCCAAATAAGTAGGGTAAATGCAGTTCAAAACTGTCAAAGGACTAAACAGGCGGCATAGCTTTGTTCAGTGGAGGACAACTGTAATGGGAGGCAGACACAGTTAGTAGGCCCAAATAAGTAGGCTAAATGCAGTTCAAAACTGTCAAAGGACTAAACAGGCGGCATAGCTTTGTTCAGTGGAGGACAACTGTAATGGGAGGCAGACACAGTTAGTAGGCCCAAATAAGTAGGCTAAATGCAGTTCAAAACTGGTAAAAGGACTAAACAGGCGGCATTGCTTTGTTTAGTGGAGGACAACTGTAATGGGAGGCAGACACAGTTAGTAGGCCCAAATAAGTAGGCTAAATGCAGTTCAAAACTGGTAAAAGGACTTAACAGGCGGCATAGCTTTATTCAGTGGAGGACAACTGTAATGGGAGGCAGACACAGTTAGTAGGCCCAAATAAGTAGGCTAAATGCAGTTCAAAACTGGTAAAAGGACTAAACAGGCGGCATAGCTTTGTTCAGTGGAGGACAACTGTAATGGGAGGCAGACACAGTTAGTAGGCCCAAATAAGTAGGCTAAATGCAGTTCAAAACTGTTAAAAGGACTAAACAGGCGGCATAGCTTTGTTCAGGGGAGGACAACTGTAATGGGAGGCAGACACAGTTAGTAGGCCCAAATAAGTAGGCTAAATGCAGTTCAAAACTGGTATAAGGACTAAACTGGCGGCATAGCTTTGTTCAGCGGAGGACAACTGTAATGGGAGGCAGACCCTGTAGGCCCAAATAAGTAGGGTATATGCAGTTCAAAACTGGTAAAAGGACTAAACAGGTGGCATAGCTTTGTTCAGGGTAGGACAACTGTAATGGGAGGCAGACACAGTTAGTAGGCCCACATAAGTAGGCTAAATGCAGTTCAAAACTGGTAAAAGGACTAAACAGGCAGCATAGCTTTGTTCAGCGGAGGACAACTGTAATGGGAGGCAGACACAGTTAGTAGGCCCAAATAAGTAGGCTAAATGCAGTTCAAAACTGGTAAAAGGACTAAACAGGTGGCATAGCTTTGTTCAGTGGAGGACAACTGTAATGGGAGGCAGACACAGTAGGCCCAAATAAGTAGGGTAAATGCAGTTCAAAACAGAAAACAAGGACTAAACAGGCATCATAGCTTTGTTCAGTGGAGGACAATTGTAATGGGAGGCAGACACAGTTAGTAGGCCCAAATAAGTAGGCTAAATGCAGTTCAAAATTGTAAATGGACTAAACAGGCAGCAAAGCTTTGTTCAGTGGAGGACAACAGTAATGGGAGGCAGACACAGTAGGCCCAAATAAGTAGACTAAATGCAGTTGAAAACTGGTAAAAAGACTGAACAGGCAGCGTAGCTTTCTTCAGTGGAGGACAACTGTAATGGGAGGCAGACACAGTAAGCCCAATTAAGTAGGCTAAATGCAGTTCAAAACTGTAAATGGACTAAACAGGCGGCATAGCTTTGTTCAGTGGAGGACAACTGTAATGGGAGGCAGACACAGTTAGCAGGCCCACATAAGTAGACTAAATGCAGTTCAAAACTGGTAAAAAGACTAAACAGACGGCATTGCTTTCTTCAGTGGAGGACAACTGTAATGGGGGGCAGACATAGTTAGTAGGCCCAAATAAGTAGGCTAAATGCAGTTCAAAACTGGAAAAAGGACTAAACAGGTGGCATAGCTTTATTCAGTGGAGGACAACTGTAATGGGAGGCAGACACAGTAAGCCCAATTAAGTAGGCTAAATGCAGTTTAAAACTGGTAAAAGGACTAAACAGACGGCATAGCTTTGTTCAGTGGAGGACAACTGTAATGGGAGGCAGACCCTGTAGGCCCACATAAGTAGACTAAATGCAGTTCAAAACTGGTAAAAAGACTAAACAGACGGCATAGCTTTCTTCAGTGGAGGACAACTGTAATGGGGGGCAGACACAGTTAGTAGGCCCAAATAAGTAGGCTAAATGCAGTTCAAAACTGGTAAAAGGACTAAACAGGCGGCATAGCTTTGTTCAGTGGAGGACAACTGTAATGGGAGGCAGACCCTGTAGGCCCAAATAAGTAGGGTAAATGCAGTTCAAAACTGTCAAAGGACTAAACAGGCGGCATAGCTTTGTTCAGTGGAGGACAACTGTAATGGGAGGCAGACACAGTTAGTAGGCCCAAATAAGTAGGCTGAATGCAGTTCAAAACTGGTAAAAGGACTAAACAGGCGGCATTGCTTTGTTCAGTGGAGGACAACTGTAATAGGAGGCAGATACAGTTAGTAGGCCCAAATAAGTAGGCTAAATGCAGTTCAAAACTGGTAAAAGGACTAAACAGGCGGCATAGCTTTGTTCAGTGGAGGACAACTGTAATGGGAGGCAGACACAGTTAGTAGGCCCAAATAAGTAGGCTAAATGCAGTTCAAAACTGGTAAAAGGACTAAACAGGCGGCATAGCTTTGTTCAGTGGAGGACAACTGTAATGGGAGGCAGACACATTTAGTAGGCCCAAATAAGTAGGCTAAATGCAGTTCAAAACTGTTAAAAGGACTAAACAGGCGGCATAGCTTTGTTCAGGGGAGGACAACTGTAATGGGAGGCAGACACAGTTAGTAGGCCCAAATAAGTAGGCTAAATGCAGTTCAAAACTGGTATAAGGACTAAACTGGCGGCATAGCTTTGTTCAGCGGAGGACAACTGTAATGGGAGGCAGACACAGTTAGTAGGCCCAAATAAGTAGGCTAAATGCAGTTCAAAACTGGTAAAAGGACTAAACAGGCGGCATAGCTTTGTTCAGTGGAGGACAACTGTAATGGGAGGCAGACACAGTAGGCCCAAATAAGTAGGGTAAATGCAGTTCAAAACTGAGAAAAAGGACTAAACAGGCATCATAGCTTTGTTCAGTGGAGGACAACTGTAATGGGAGGCAGATACAGTTAGTATGCCCAAATAAGTAGGCTAAATGCAGTTCAAAACTGGTAAAAGGACTAAACAGGCGGCATAGCTTTGTTCAGGGGAGGACAACTGTAATGGGAGGCAGACACAGTTAGTAGGCCCAAATAAGTAGGCTAAATGCAGTTCAAAACTGGTAAAAGGACTAAACAGGCAGCATAGCTTTGTTCAGCGGAGGACAACTGTAATGGGAGGCAGACACAGTTAGTAGGCCCAAATAAGTAGGCTAAATGCAGTTCAAAACTGGTAAAAGGACTAAACAGGCAGCATAGCTTTGTTCAGTGGAGGACAACTGTAATGGGAAGCAGACACAGTTAGTAGGCCCAAATAAGTAGGCTAAATACAGTTCAAAACTGATAAAAGGACTAAACAGGTGGCATAGCTTTGTTCAGTGGAGGACAACTGTAATGGGAGGCAGACACAGTTAGTAGGCCCAAATAAGTAGGCTAAATGCAGTTCAAAAATTGTAAAATTACTAAACAGGCGGCATAGCTTTGTTCAGGGGAGGACAGCTGTAATGGGAAGCAGACACAGTTAGTAGGCCCAAATAAGTAGGCTAAATACAGTTCAAATCTGATAAAAGGACTAAACAGGCGGCATAGCTTTGTTCAGTGGAGGACAACTGTAATGGGAGGCAGACACAGTTAGTAGGCCCAAATAAGTAGGCTAAATGCAGTTCAAAACTGGTAAAAGGACTAAACAGGTGGCATAGCTTTGTTCAGGGGAGGACAACTGTAATGGGAGGCAGACACAGTTAGTAGGCCCAAATAGGTAGGCTAAATGCAGTTCAAAACTGGTATAAGGACTAAACTGGCGGCATAGCTTTGTTCAGTGGAGGACAACTGTAATAGGAGGCAGACACAGTTAGTAGGCCCAAATAAGTAGGCTAAATGCAGTTCAAAACTGGTAAAAGGACTAAACAGGCGGCATAGCTTTGTTCAGTGGAGGACAACTGTAATGGGAGGCAGACACAGTTAGTAGGCCCAAATAAGTCGGCTAAATGCAGTTCAAAACTGGTAAAAGGACTAAACAGGCAGCATAGCTTTGTTCAGTGGAGGACAACTGTAATGGGAGGCAGACACAGTTAATAGGCCCAAATAAGTAGGCTAAATGCAGTTCAAAACT
The DNA here is from genome assembly GCF_051348905.1 of Ranitomeya variabilis. Lineage (NCBI taxonomy): Eukaryota > Metazoa > Chordata > Amphibia > Anura > Dendrobatidae > Ranitomeya > Ranitomeya variabilis. Next base: position 304,001,592 of record NC_135234.1, on the reverse strand, counting down.
GTTAAAAGGACTAAACAGGCGGCAAAGTTTTGTTCGGGGGAGGAAAACTGTAATGGGAGGCAGACACAGTTAGTAGGCCCAAATAAGTAGGCTAAATTCAGTTCAAAACTGGTATAAGGACTAAACTGGCGGCATAGCTTTGTTCAGCGGAGGACAACTGTAATGGGAGGCAGACACAGTTAGTAGGCCCAAATAAGTAGGCTAAATGCAGTTCAAAACTGGTAAAAGGACTAAACAGGCGGCATAGCTTTGTTCAGTGGAGGACAACTGTAATGGGAGGCAGAAACAGTAGGCCCAAAAAAGTAGGCTAAATGCAGTTCAAAACTGGTAAAAGGACTAAACAGGCGGCATAGCTTTGTTCAGGGGAGGACAACTGTAATGGGAGGCAGACACAGTTAGTAGGCCCAAATAAGTAGGCTAAATGCAGTTCAAAACTGGTAAAAGGACTAAACAGGCAGCATAGCTTTGTTCAGCGGAGGACAACTGTAATGGGAGGCAGACACAGTTAGTAGGCCCAAATAAGAAGGCTAACTGCAGTTCAAAACTGGTAAAAGGACTTAACAGGCGGCATAGCTTTGTTCAGTGGAGGACAACTGTAATGGGAGGCAGACCCAGTAGGCCCAAATAAGTAGGGTAAATGCAGTTCAAAACTGTAAAAGGACTAAACAGGCGGCATAGCTTTGTTCAGTGGAGGATAACTGTAATGGGAGGCAGACACAGTTAGTAGGCCCAAATAAGTAGGCTAAATGCAGTTCAAAACTGGTAAAAGGACTAAACAGGCGGCATAGCTTTGTTCAGGGGAGGACAACTGTAATGGGAGGCAGACACAGTTAGTAGGCCCAAACAAGTAGGCTAAATGCAGTTCAAAACTGGTATAAGGACTAAACTGGCGGCACAGCTTTGTTCAGTGGGGGACAACTGTAATAGGAGGCAGACACAGTTAGTAGGCCCAAATAAGTAGGCTAAATGCAGTTCAAAACTGGTAAAAGGACTAAACAGGCGGCATAGCTTTGTTCAGTGGAGGACAACTGTAATGGGAGGCAGACACAGTTAGTAGGCCCAAATAAGTAGGCTAAATGCAGTTCAAAACTGTTAAAAGGACTAAACAGGCGGCATAGCTTTGTTCGGGGGAGGACAACTGTAATGGGAGGCAGACACAGTTAGTAGGCCCAAATAACTAGGCTAAATGCAGTTCAAAACTGGTATAAGGACTAAACTGGCGGCATAGCTTTGTTCAGCGGAGGAAAACTGTAATGGGAGGCAGACACAGTTAGTAGGCCCAAATAAGTAGGCTAAATGCAGTTCAAAACTGGTAAAAGGACTAAACAGGCGGCATAGCTTTGTTCAGTGGAGGACAACTGTAATGGGAGGCAGACACAGTAGGCCCAAATAAGTAGGGTAAATGCAGTTCAAAACAGAAAACAAGGACTAAACAGGCATCATAGCTTTGTTCAATGGAGGACAATTGTAATGGGAGGCAGACACAGTTAGTAGGCCCAAATAAGTAGGCTAAATGCAGTTCAAAATTGTAAATGGACTAAACAGGCGGCATAGCTTTGTTCAGTGGAGGACAACTGTAATGGGAGGCAGACACAGTAGGCCCAAATAAGTAGACTAAATGCAGTTGAAAACTGGTAAAAAGACTAAACAGGCAGCGTAGCTTTCTTCAGTGGAGGACAACTGTAATGGGAGGCAGACACAGTTAGCAGGCCCACATAAGTAGACTAAATGCAGTTCAAAACTGGTAAAAAGACTAAACAGACGGCATAGCTTTCTTCAGTGGAGGACAACTGTAATGGGGGGCAGACACAGTTAGTATGCCCAAATAAGTAGGCTAAATGCAGTTCAAAACTGGAAAAAGGACTAAACAGGTGGCATAGCTTTATTCAGTGGAGGACAACTGTAATGGGAGGCAGACACAGTAAGCCCAATTAAGTAGGCTAAATGCAGTTTAAAACAGGTAAAAGGACTAAACAGGCGGCATAGCTTTGTTCAGTGGAGGACAACTGTAATGGGAGGCAGATACAGTTAGTATACCCAAATAAGTAGGCTAAATGCAGTTCAAAACTGGTAAAAGGACTAAACAGGCGGCATAGCTTTGTTCAGGGGAGGACAACTGTAATGGGAGGCAGACACAGTTAGTAGGCCCAAATAAGTAGGCTAAATGCAGTTCAAAACTGGTAAAAGGACTAAACAGGCAGCATAGCTTTGTTCAGCGGAGGACAACTGTAATGGGAGGCAGACACAGTTAGTAGGCCCAAATAAGTAGGCTAAATGCAGTTCAAAACAGGTAAAAGGACTAAACAGGCAGCATAGCTTTGTTCAGTGGAGGACAACTGTAATGGGAAGCAGACACAGTTAGTAGGCCCAAATAAGTAGGCTAAATACAGTTCAAAACTGATAAAAGGACTAAACAGGTGGCATAGCTTTGTTCAGTGGAGGACAACTGTAATGGGAGGCAGACACAGTTAGTAGGCCCAAATAAGTAGGCTAAATGCAGTTCAAAAATTGTAAAATTACTAAACAGGCGGCATAGCTTTGTTCAGGGGAGGACAACTGTAATGGGAAGCAGACACAGTTAGTAGGCCCAAATAAGTAGGCTAAATACAGTTCAAATCTGATAAAAGGACTAAACAGGCGGCATAGCTTTGTTCAGTGGAGGACAACTGTAATGGGAGGCAGACACAGTTAGTAGGCCCAAATAAGTAGGCTAAATGCAGTTCAAAACTGGTAAAAGGACTAAACAGGCGGCATAGCTTTGTTCAGGGGAGGACAACTGTAATGGGAGGCAGACACAGTTAGTAGGCCCAAATAGGTAGGCTAAATGCAGTTCAAAACTGGTATAAGGACTAAACTGGCGGCATAGCTTTGTTCAGTGGAGGACAACTGTAATAGGAGGCAGACACAGTTAGTAGGCCCAAATAAGTAGGCTAAATGCAGTTCAAAACTGGTAAAAGGACTAAACAGGCGGCATAGCTTTGTTCAGTGGAGGACAACTGTAATGGGAGGCAGACACAGTTAGTAGGCCCAAATAAGTAGGCTAAATGCAGTTCAAAACTGGTAAAAGGACTAAACAGGCAGCATAGCTTTGTTCAGTGGAGGACAACTGTAATGGGAGGCAGACACAGTTAATAGGCCCAAATAAGTAGGCTAAATGCAGTTCAAAACTGTTAAAAGGACTAAACAGGCGGCATAGTTTTGTTCGGGGGAGGAAAACTGTAATGGGAGGCAGACACAGTTAGTAGGCCCAAATAAGTAGGCTAAATTCAGTTCAAAACTGGTATAAGGACTAAACTGGCGGCATAGCTTTGTTCAGCGGAGGACAACTGTAATGGGAGGCAGACACAGTTAGTAGGCCCAAATAAGTAGGCTAAATGCAGTTCAAAACTGGTAAAAGGACTAAACAGGCGGCATAGCTTTGTTCAGTGGAGGACAACTGTAATGGGAGGCAGAAACAGTAGGCCAAAAAAAGTAGGCTAAATGCAGTTCAAAACTGGTAAAAGGACTAAACAGGCGGCATAGCTTTGTTCAGGGGAGGACAACTGTAATTGGAGGCAGACACAGTTAGTAGGCCCAAATAAGTAGGCTAAATGCAGTTCAAAACTGGTAAAAGGACTAAACAGGCAGCATAGCTTTGTTCAGCGGAGGACAACTGTAATGGGAGGCAGACACAGTTAGTAGGCCCAAATAAGTAGGCTAAATGCAGTTCAAAACTGGTAAAAGGACTAAACAGGCAGCATAGCTTTGTTCAGTGGAGGACAACAGTAATGGGAGGCAGACACAGTTAGTAGGCCCAAATAAGTAGGCTAAATGCAGTTCAAAACTGTTAAAAGGACTAAACAGGCGGCATAGCTTTGTTCGGGGGAGGACAACTGTAATGGGAGGCAGACACAGTTAGTAGGCCCAAATAACTAGGCTAAATGCAGTTCAAAACTGGTATAAGGACTAAACTGGCGGCATAGCTTTGTTCAGCGGAGGACAACTGTAATGGGAGGCAGACACAGTTAGTAGGCCCAAATAAGTAGGCTAAATGCAGTTCAAAACTGGTAAAAGGACTAAACAGGCGGCATAGCTTTGTTCAGTGGAGGACAACTGTAATGGGAGGCAGACACAGTAGGCCCAAATAAGTAGGGTAAATGCAGTTCAAAACAGAAAACAAGGACTAAACAGGCATCATAGCTTTGTTCAATGGAGGACAATTGTAATGGGAGGCAGACACAGTTAGTAGGCCCAAATAAGTAGGCTAAATGCAGTTCAAAATTGTAAATGGACTAAACAGGCGGCATAGCTTTGTTCAGTGGAGGACAACTGTAATGGGAGGCAGACACAGTAGGCCCAAATAAGTAGACTAAATGCAGTTGAAAACTGGTAAAAAGACTAAACAGGCAGCGTAGCTTTCTTCAGTGGAGGACAACTGTAATGGGAGGCAGACACAGTTAGTAGGCTCAAATAAGTAGGCTAAATGCAGTTCAAAGCTGGTAAATGGACTAAACAGGCGGCATAGCTTTGTTCAGTGGAGGACAACTGTAATGGGAGGCAGACACAGTTAGTAGGCCCAAATAAGTAGGCTAAATGCAGTTCAAAAGTGGTAAAAGGACTAAACAGGCATCATAGCTTTGTTCAGTGGAGGACAATTGTAATGGGAGGCAGACACAGTTAGTAGGCCCAAATAAGTAGGCTAAATGCAGTTCAACACTGTAAATGGACTTAACAGGCGGCATAGCTTTGTTCAGTGGAGGACAACTGTAATGGGAGGCAGACACAGTTAGTAGGCCCAAATAAGTAGGCTAAATGCAGTTCAAAACTGGTAAAAGGACTAAACAGGCAGCATAGCTTTGTTCAGTGGCGGACAACTGTAATGGGAGGCAGACACAGTTAGTAGGCCCAAATGAGTAGGCTAAATGCAGTTCAAAACTGGTAAAAGGACTAAACAGGCGGCATAGCTTTGTTCAGTGGAGGTCAACTGTAATGGGAGGCAGACACAGTTAGCAGGCCCAAATAAGTAGGCTAAATGCAGTTCAACACTGTAAATGGACTTAACAGGCGGCATAGCTTTGTTCAGTGGAGGACAACTGTAATGGGAGGCAGACACAGTTAGTAGGCCCAAATAAGTAGGCTAAATGCAGTTCAAAACTGGTAAAAGGACTAAACAGGCAGCATAGCTTTGTTCAGTGGCGGACAACTGTAATGGGAGGCAGACACAGTTAGTAGGCCCAAATGAGTAGGCTAAATGCAGTTCAAAACTGATAAAAGGACTAAACAGGCGGCATAGCTTTGTTCAGCGGAGGACAACTGAAATAGGAGGCAGACACAGTTAGTAGGCCCAAATAAGTAGGCTAAATGCAGTTCAAAACTGGTATAAGGACTAAACTGGCGGCATAGCTTTGTTCAGTGGAGGACAACTGTAATGGGAGGCAGACACAGTTAGTAGGCCCAAATAAGTAGGTTAAATGCAGTTCAAAACTGGTAAAAGGACTAAACAGGCAGTATAGCTTTGTTCAGCGGAGGACAACTGTAATGGGAGGCAGACACAGTTAGTAGGCCCAAATAAGTAGGCTAAATGCAGTTCAAAACTGATAAAAGGACTAAACAGTAGGCATAGCTTTGTTCAGTGGAGGACAACTATAATAGGAGGCAGACACAGTTAGTAGGCCCAAATAAGTAGGCTAAATGCAGTTCAAAACTGGTAAAAAGACTAAACAGGCGGCATAGCTTTGTTCAGTGGAGGACAACTGTAATGGGAGGCAGACACAGTTAGTAGGCACAAATAAGTAGGCTAAATACAGTTCAAAACTGGTAAAAGGACTAAACAGGCAGCATAGCTTTGTTCAGTGGAGGACAACTGTAATGGGAGGCAGACACAGTTAGTAGGCCCAAATAAGTTGACTAAATGCAGTTCAAAACTGGTAAAAGGACTAAACAGGCGGCATAGCTTTGTTCAGTGGAGGACAACTATAATAGGAGGCAGACACAGTTAGTAGGCCCAAATAAGTAGGCTAAATGCAGTTCAAAACTGGTAAAAGGACTTAACAGGCGGCATAGCTTTGTTCAGTGGAGGACAACTGTAATGGGAGGCAGACCCAGTAGGCCCAAATAAGTAGGGTAAATGCAGTTCAAACCTGTAAAAGGACTAAACAGGCAGCATAGCTTTGTTCAGTGGAGGACAACTGTAATGGGAGGCAGACACAGTTAGTAGGCCCAAATAAGTAGGCTAAATGTAGTTCAAAACTGGTAAAAGGACTAAACAGGTGGCATAGCTTTGTTCAGTGGAGGACAACTGTAATGGGAGGCAGATGCAGTAGGCCCAAATAAGTAGGGTAAATGCAGTTCAAAACTGTAAAAGGACTAAACAGGTGGCATAGCTTTGTTCAGTGGAGGACAACTGTAATGGGAGGCAGACACAGTTAGTAGGCCCAAATGAGTAAGCTAAATGCAGTTCAAAACTGGTAAAAGGACTAAACAGGCGGCATAGCTTTGTTCAGTGGAAGACAACTGTAATGGGAGGCAGATACAGTTAGTAGGCCCAAATAAGTAGGCTAAATGCAGTTCAAAACTGGTAAAAGGACTAAACAGGCATCATAGCTTTGTTCAGTGGAGGACAATTGTAATGGGAGGCAGACACAGTTAGTAGGCCCAAATAAGTAGGCTAAATGCAGTTCAACACTGTAAATGGATTTAACAGGTGGCATAGCTTTGTTCAGTGGAGGACAACTGTAATGGGAGGCAGACACAGTTAGTAGGCACAAATAAGTAGGCTAAATACAGTTCAAAACTGGTAAAAGGACTAAACAGGCAGCATAGCTTTGTTCAGTGAAGGACAACTGTAATGGGAAGCAGACACAGTTAGTAGGCCCAAATAAGTAGGCTAAATGCAGTTCAAAACTGGTAAAAGGACTAAACAGGCGGCATAGCTTTCTTCAGTGGAGGACAATTGTAATGGGAGGCAGACACAGTTAGTAGGCCCAAATAAGTAGGCTAAATGCAGTTCAAAACTGTTAAAAGGACTAAACAGGCGGCATAGCTTTGTTCAGTGGAGGACAACTGTAATGGGAGGCAGACACAGTTAGTAGGCCCAAATAAGTAGGCTAAATGCAGTTCAAAACTGGTAAAAAGACTAAACAGGCGGCATAGCTTTGTTCAGTGGAGGACAACTGTAATGGAAGGCAGACACAGTAGGCCCAAATAAGTAGGCTAAATACAGTTCAAAACTGGTAAAAGGACTAAACAGGCAGCATAGCTTTGTTCAGTGGAGGACAACTGTAATGGGAGGCAGACACAGTTAGTAGGCCCAAATAAGTAGGCTAAATGCAGTTCAAAACTGGTAAAAGGACTAAACAGGCGGCATAGCTTTCTTCAGTGGAGGACAATTGTAATGGGAGGCAGACACAGTTAGTAGGCCCAAATAAGTAGGCTAAATGCACTTCAAAACTGTTAAAAGGACTAAACAGGCGGCATAGCTTTGTTCAGTGGAGGACAACTGTAATGGGAGGCAGACACAGTTAGTAGGCCCAAATAAGTAGGCTAAATGCAGTTCAAAACTGGTAAAAAGACTAAACAGGCGGCATAGCTGTGTTCAGTGGAGGACAACTGTAATGGGAGGCAGACACAGTTAGTAGGCACAAATAAGTAGGCTAAATACAGTTCAAAACTGGTAAAAGGACTAAACAGGCAGCATAGCTTTGTTCAGTGGAGGACAACTGTAATGGGAGGCAGACACAGTTAGTAGGCCCAAATAAGTAGGCTAAATGCAGTTCAAAACTTGTAAAAGGACTAAAAAGGAGGCATAGCTTTGTTCAGTGGAGGACAACTGTAATGGGAGGCAGACACAGTTAGTAGGCACATATAAGTAGGCTAAATACAGTTCAAAACTGGTAAAAGGACTAAACAGGCATCATAGCTTTGTTCAGTGGAGGACAATTGTAATGGGAGGCAGACACAGTTAATAGGCCCAAATAAGTAGGCTAAATGCAGTTCAACACTGTAAATGGACTTAACAGGCGGCATAGCTTTGTTCAGTGGAGGACAACTGTAATGGGAGGCAGACACAGTTAGTAGGCCCAAATAAGTAGGCTAAATGCAGTTCAAAACTGGTAAAAGGACTAAACAGGCAGCATAGCTTTGTTCAGTGGCGGACAACTGTAATGGGAGGCAGACACAGTTAGTAGGCCCAAATGAGTAGGCTAAATGCAGTTCAAAACTGGTAAAAGGACTAAACAGGCGGCATAGCTTTGTTCAGTGGAGGTCAACTGTAATGGGAGGCAGACACAGTTAGTAGGCCCAAATAAGTTGACTAAATGCAGTTCAAAACTGGTAAAAGGACTAAACAGGCGGCATAGCTTTGTTCAGTGGATGACAATTGTAATGGGAGGCAGACACAGTTAGTAGGCCCAAATAAGTAGGCTAAATGCAGTTCAAAACTGGTAAAAGGACTAAACAGGCGGCATAGCTTTGTTCAGTGGAGGTCAACTGTAATGGGAGGCAGACACAGTTAGTAGGCCCAAATAAGTTGACTAAATGCAGTTCAAAACTCGTAAAAGGACTAAACAGGCAGTATAGCTTTGTTCAGCGGAGGACAACTGTAATGGGAGGCAGACACAGTTAGTAGGCCCAAATAAGTAGGCTAAATGCAGTTCAAAACTGATAAAAGGACTAAACAGTAGGCATAGCTTTGTTCAGTGGAGGACAACTATAATAGGAGGCAGACACAGTTAGTAGGCCCAAATAAGTAGGCTAAATGCAGTTCAAAACTGGTAAAAAGACTAAACAGGCGGCATAGCTTTGTTCAGTGGAGGACAACTGTAATGGGAGGCAGACACAGTTAGTAGGCACAAATAAGTAGGCTAAATACAGTTCAAAACTGGTAAAAGGACTAAACAGGCAGCATAGCTTTGTTCAGTGGAGGACAACTGTAATGGGAGGCAGACACAGTTAGTAGGCCCAAATAAGTTGACTAAATGCAGTTCAAAACTGGTAAAAGGACTAAACAGGCGGCATAGCTTTGTTCAGTGGAGGACAACTATAATAGGAGGCAGACACAGTTAGTAGGCCCAAATAAGTAGGCTAAATGCAGTTCAAAACTGGTAAAAGGACTTAACAGGCGGCATAGGTTTGTTCAGTGGAGGACAACTGTAATGGGAGGCAGACCCAGTAGGCCCAAATAAGTAGGGTAAATGCAGTTCAAACCTGTAAAAGGACTAAACAGGCAGCATAGCTTTGTTCAGTGGAGGACAACTGTAATGGGAGGCAGACACAGTTAGTAGGCCCAAATAAGTAGGCTAAATGTAGTTCAAAACTGGTAAAAGGACTAAACAGGTGGCATAGCTTTGTTCAGTGGAGGACAACTGTAATGGGAGGCAGATGCAGTAGGCCCAAATAAGTAGGGTAAATGCAGTTCAAAACTGTAAAAGGACTAAACAGGTGGCATAGCTTTGTTCAGTGGAGGACAACTGTAATGGGAGGCAGACACAGTTAGTAGGCCCAAATGAGTAAGCTAAATGCAGTTCAAAACTGGTAAAAGGACTAAACAGGCGGCATAGCTTTGTTCAGTGGAAGACAACTGTAATGGGAGGCAGATACAGTTAGTAGGCCCAAATAAGTAGGCTAAATGCAGTTCAAAACTGGTAAAAGGACTAAACAGGCATCATAGCTTTGTTCAGTGGAGGACAATTGTAATGGGAGGCAGACACAGTTAGTAGGCCCAAATAAGTAGGCTAAATGCAGTTCAACACTGTAAATGGATTTAACAGGTGGCATAGCTTTGTTCAGTGGAGGACAACTGTAATGGGAGGCAGACACAGTTAGTAGGCACAAATAAGTAGGCTAAATACAGTTCAAAACTGGTAAAAGGACTAAACAGGCAGCATAGCTTTGTTCAGTGGAGGACAACTGTAATGGGAAGCAGACACAGTTAGTAGGCCCAAATAAGTAGGCTAAATGCAGTTCAAAACTGGTAAAAGGACTAAACAGGCGGCATAGCTTTCTTCAGTGGAGGACAATTGTAATGGGAGGCAGACACAGTTAGTAGGCCCAAATAAGTAGGCTAAATGCAGTTCAAAACTGTTAAAAGGACTAAACAGGCGGCATAGCTTTGTTCAGTGGAGGACAACTGTAATGGGAGGCAGACACAGTTAGTAGGCCCAAATAAGTAGGCTAAATGCAGTTCAAAACTGGTAAAAAGACTAAACAGGCGGCATAGCTTTGTTCAGTGGAGGACAACTGTAATGGAAGACAGACACAGTAGGCCCAAATAAGTAGGCTAAATACAGTTCAAAACTGGTAAAAGGACTAAACAGGCAGCATAGCTTTGTTCAGTGGAGGACAACTGTAATGGGAGGCAGACACAGTTAGTAGGCCCAAATAAGTAGGCTAAATGCAGTTCAAAACTGGTATAAGGACTAAACAGGCGGCATAGCTTTCTTCAGTGGAGGACAATTGTAATGGGAGGCAGACACAGTTAGTAGGCCCAAATAAGTAGGCTAAATGCACTTCAAAACTGTTAAAAGGACTAAACAGGCGGCATAGCTTTGTTCAGTGGAGGACAACTGTAATGGGAGGCAGACACAGTTAGTAGGCCCAAATAAGTAGGCTAAATGCAGTTCAAAACTGGTAAAAAGACTAAACAGGCGGCATAGCTGTGTTCAGTGGAGGACAACTGTAATGGGAGGCAGACACAGTTAGTAGGCACAAATAAGTAGGCTAAATACAGTTCAAAACTGGTAAAAGGACTAAACAGGCAGCATAGCTTTGTTCAGTGGAGGACAACTATAATGGGAGGCAGACACAGTTAGTAGGCCCAAATAAGTAGGCTAAATGCAGTTCAAAACTTGTAAAAGGACTAAAAAGGCGGCATAGCTTTGTTCAGTGGAGGACAACTGTAATGGGAGGCAGACACAGTTAGTAGGCACATATAAGTAGGCTAAATACAGTTCAAAACTGGTAAAAGGACTAAACAGGCAGCATAGCTTTGTTCAGTGGAGGACAACTGTAATGGGAGGCAGACACAGTTAGTAGGCCCAAATAAGTAGGCTAAATGCAGTTCAAAACTGGTAAAAGGACTAAATAGGCGGCATAGCTTTCTTCAGTGGAGGACAACTGTAATGGGAGGCAGACACAGTTAGTAGGCTCAAATAAGTAGGCTAAATGCAGTTCAAAGCTGGTAAATGGACTAAACAGGCGGCATAGCTTTGTTCAGTGGAGGACAACTGTAATGGGAGGCAGACACAGTTAGTAGGCCCAAATAAGCAGGCTAAATGCAGTTCAAAAGTGGTAAAAGGACTAAACAGGCATCATAGCTTTGTTCAGTGGAGGACAATTGTAATGGGAGGCAGACACAGTTAATAGGCCCAAATAAGTAGGCTAAATGCAGTTCAACACTGTAAATGGACTTAACAGGCGGCATAGCTTTGTTCAGTGGAGGACAACTGTAATGGGAGGCAGACACAGTTAGTAGGCCCAAATAAGTAGGCTAAATGCAGTTCAAAACTGGTAAAAGGACTAAACAGGCAGCATAGCTTTGTTCAGTGGCGGACAACTGTAATGGGAGGCAGACACAGTTAGTAGGCCCAAATGAGTAGGCTAAATGCAGTTCAAAACTGGTAAAAGGACTAAACAGGCGGCATAGCTTTGTTCAGTGGAGGTCAACTGTAATGGGAGGCAGACACAGTTAGTAGGCCCAAATAAGTTGACTAAATGCAGTTCAAAACTTGTAAAAGGACTAAACAGGCAGCATAGCTTTGTTCAGTGGAGGACAACTGTAATGGGAGGCAGACACAGTTAGTAGGCCCAAATAAGTAGGCTAAATGCAGTTCAAAACTTGTAAAAGGACTAAAAAGGCGGCATAGCTTTGTTCAGGGGAGGACAACTGTAAGGGGAGGCAGACACAGTTAGTAGGCCCAAATAAGTAGGCTAAATGCAGTTCAAAACTGGTAAAAGGACTAAACAGGCGGCATAGCTTTGTTCAGTGGAGGACAATTGTAATGGGAGGCAGACACAGTTAGTAGGCCCAAATAAGTAGGCTAAATGCAGTTCAAAACTGGTAAAAGGACTAAACAGGCGGCATAGCTTTGTTCAGTGGAGGTCAACTGTAATGGGAGGCAGACACAGTTAGTAGGCCCAAATAAGTTGACTAAATGCAGTTCAAAACTCGTAAAAGGACTAAACAGGCAGCATAGCTTTGTTCAGTGGAGGACAACTGTAATGGGAGGCAGACACAGTTAGTAGGCCCAAATAAGTAGGCTAAATGCAGTTGAAAACTGGTAAAAGGACTAAACAGGCGGCATTGCTTTGTTCAGTGGAGGACAACTGTAATAGGAGGCAGACACAGTTAATAGGCCCAAATAAGTAGGCTAAATGCAGATCAAAACTGGTAAAAGGACTAAACAGGCGGCATAGCTTTCTTCAGTGGAGGACAACTGTAATGGGAGGCAGACACAGTTAGTAGGCTCAAATAAGTAGGCTAAATGCAGTTCAAAGCTGGTAAATGGACTAAACAGGCGGCATAGCTTTGTTCAGTGGAGGACAACTGTAATGGGAGGCAGACACAGTTAGTAGGCCCAAATAAGTAGGCTAAATGCAGTTCAAAAGTGGTAAAAGGACTAAACAGGCATCATAGCTTTGTTCAGTGGAGGACAATTGTAATGGGAGGCAGACACAGTTAGTAGGCCCAAATAAGTAGGCTAAATGCAGTTCAACACTGTAAATGGACTTAACAGGCGGCATAGCTTTGTTCAGTGGAGGACAACTGTAATGGGAGGCAGACACAGTTAGTAGGCCCAAATAAGTAGGCTAAATGCAGTTCAAAACTGGTAAAAGGACTAAACAGGCAGCATAGCTTTGTTCAGTGGCGGACAACTGTAATGGGAGGCAGACACAGTTAGTAGGCCCAAATGAGTAGGCTAAATGCAGTTCAAAACTGGTAAAAGGACTAAACAGGCGGCATAGCTTTGTTCAGTGGAGGTCAACTGTAATGGGAGGCAGACACAGTTAGCAGGCCCAAATAAGTAGGCTAAATGCAGTTCAACACTGTAAATGGACTTAACAGGCGGCATAGCTTTGTTCAGTGGAGGACAACTGTAATGGGAGGCAGACACAGTTAGTAGGCCCAAATAAGTAGGCTAAATGCAGTTCAAAACTGGTAAAAGGACTAAACAGGCAGCATAGCTTTGTTCAGTGGCGGACAACTGTAATGGGAGGCAGACACAGTTAGTAGGCCCAAATGAGTAGGCTAAATGCAGTTCAAAACTGATAAAAGGACTAAACAGGCGGCATAGCTTTGTTCAGCGGAGGACAACTGAAATAGGAGGCAGACACAGTTAGTAGGCCCAAATAAGTAGGCTAAATGCAGTTCAAAACTGGTATAAGGACTAAACTGGCGGCATAGCTTTGTTCAGTGGAGGACAACTGTAATGGGAGGCAGACACAGTTAGTAGGCCCAAATAAGTAGGTTAAATGCAGTTCAAAACTGGTAAAAGGACTAAACAGGCAGTATAGCTTTGTTCAGCGGAGGACAACTGTAATGGGAGGCAGACACAGTTAGTAGGCCCAAATAAGTAGGCTAAATGCAGTTCAAAACTGATAAAAGGACTAAACAGTAGGCATAGCTTTGTTCAGTGGAGGACAACTATAATAGGAGGCAGACACAGTTAGTAGGCCCAAATAAGTAGGCTAAATGCAGTTCAAAACTGGTAAAAAGACTAAACAGGCGGCATAGCTTTGTTCAGTGGAGGACAACTGTAATGGGAGGCAGACACAGTTAGTAGGCACAAATAAGTAGGCTAAATACAGTTCAAAACTGGTAAAAGGACTAAACAGGCAGCATAGCTTTGTTCAGTGGAGGACAACTGTAATGGGAGGCAGACACAGTTAGTAGGCCCAAATAAGTTGACTAAATGCAGTTCAAAACTGGTAAAAGGACTAAACAGGCGGCATAGCTTTGTTCAGTGGAGGACAACTATAATAGGAGGCAGACACAGTTAGTAGGCCCAAATAAGTAGGCTAAATGCAGTTCAAAACTGGTAAAAGGACTTAACAGGCGGCATAGCTTTGTTCAGTGGAGGACAACTGTAATGGGAGGCAGACCCAGTAGGCCCAAATAAGTAGGGTAAATGCAGTTCAAACCTGTAAAAGGACTAAACAGGCAGCATAGCTTTGTTCAGTGGAGGACAACTGTAATGGGAGGCAGACACAGTTAGTAGGCCCAAATAAGTAGGCTAAATGTAGTTCAAAACTGGTAAAAGGACTAAACAGGTGGCATAGCTTTGTTCAGTGGAGGACAACTGTAATGGGAGGCAGATGCAGTAGGCCCAAATAAGTAGGGTAAATGCAGTTCAAAACTGTAAAAGGACTAAACAGGTGGCATAGCTTTGTTCAGTGGAGGACAACTGTAATGGGAGGCAGACACAGTTAGTAGGCCCAAATGAGTAAGCTAAATGCAGTTCAAAACTGGTAAAAGGACTAAACAGGCGGCATAGCTTTGTTCAGTGGAAGACAACTGTAATGGGAGGCAGATACAGTTAGTAGGCCCAAATAAGTAGGCTAAATGCAGTTCAAAACTGGTAAAAGGACTAAACAGGCATCATAGCTTTGTTCAGTGGAGGACAATTGTAATGGGAGGCAGACACAGTTAGTAGGCCCAAATAAGTAGGCTAAATGCAGTTCAACACTGTAAATGGATTTAACAGGTGGCATAGCTTTGTTCAGTGGAGGACAACTGTAATGGGAGGCAGACACAGTTAGTAGGCACAAATAAGTAGGCTAAATACAGTTCAAAACTGGTAAAAGGACTAAACAGGCGGCATAGCTTTCTTCAGTGGAGGACAATTGTAATGGGAGGCAGACACAGTTAGTAGGCCCAAATAAGTAGGCTAAATGCAGTTCAAAACTGTTAAAAGGACTAAACAGGCGGCATAGCTTTGTTCAGTGGAGGACAACTGTAATGGGAGGCAGACACAGTTAGTAGGCCCAAATAAGTAGGCTAAATGCAGTTCAAAACTGGTAAAAAGACTAAACAGGCGGCATAGCTTTGTTCAGTGGAGGACAACTGTAATGGAAGGCAGACACAGTAGGCCCAAATAAGTAGGCTAAATACAGTTCAAAACTGGTAAAAGGACTAAACAGGCAGCATAGCTTTGTTCAGTGGAGGACAACTGTAATGGGAGGCAGACACAGTTAGTAGGCCCAAATAAGTAGGCTAAATGCAGTTCAAAACTGGTAAAAGGACTAAACAGGCGGCATAGCTTTCTTCAGTGGAGGACAATTGTAATGGGAGGCAGACACAGTTAGTAGGCCCAAATAAGTAGGCTAAATGCACTTCAAAACTGTTAAAAGGACTAAACAGGCGGCATAGCTTTGTTCAGTGGAGGACAACTGTAATGGGAGGCAGACACAGTTAGTAGGCCCAAATAAGTAGGCTAAATGCAGTTCAAAACTGGTAAAAAGACTAAACAGGCGGCATAGCTGTGTTCAGTGGAGGACAACTGTAATGGGAGGCAGACACAGTTAGTAGGCACAAATAAGTAGGCTAAATACAGTTCAAAACTGGTAAAAGGACTAAACAGGCAGCATAGCTTTGTTCAGTGGAGGACAACTGTAATGGGAGGCAGAGACAGTTAGTAGGCCCAAATAAGTAGGCTAAATGCAGTTCAAAACTTGTAAAAGGACTAAAAAGGAGGCATAGCTTTGTTCAGTGGAGGACAACTGTAATGGGAGGCAGACACAGTTAGTAGGCACATATAAGTAGGCTAAATACAGTTCAAAACTGGTAAAAGGACTAAACAGGCATCATAGCTTTGTTCAGTGGAGGACAATTGTAATGGGAGGCAGACACAGTTAATAGGCCCAAATAAGTAGGCTAAATGCAGTTCAACACTGTAAATGGACTTAACAGGCGGCATAGCTTTGTTCAGTGGAGGACAACTGTAATGGGAGGCAGACACAGTTAGTAGGCCCAAATAAGTAGGCTAAATGCAGTTCAAAACTGGTAAAAGGACTAAACAGGCAGCATAGCTTTGTTCAGTGGCGGACAACTGTAATGGGAGGCAGACACAGTTAGTAGGCCCAAATGAGTAGGCTAAATGCAGTTCAAAACTGGTAAAAGGACTAAACAGGCGGCATAGCTTTGTTCAGTGGAGGTCAACTGTAATGGGAGGCAGACACAGTTAGTAGGCCCAAATAAGTTGACTAAATGCAGTTCAAAACTGGTAAAAGGACTAAACAGGCAGCATAGCTTTGTTCAGTGGAGGACAACTGTAATGGGAGGCAGACACAGTTAGTAGGCCCAAATAAGTAGGCTAAATGCAGTTCAAAACTTGTAAAAGGACTAAATAGGCGGCATAGCTTTGTTCAGGGGATGACAACTGTAAGGGGAGGCAGACACAGTTAGTAGGCCCAAATAAGTAGGCTAAATGCAGTTCAAAACTGGTAAAAGGACTAAACAGGCGGCATAGCTTTGTTCAGTGGAGGACAATTGTAATGGGAGGCAGACACAGTTAGTAGGCCCAAATAAGTAGGCTAAATGCAGTTCAAAACTGGTAAAAGGACTAAACAGGCGGCATAGCTTTGTTCAGTGGAGGTCAACTGTAATGGGAGGCAGACACAGTTAGTAGGCCCAAATAAGTTGACTAAATGCAGTTCAAAACTCGTAAAAGGACTAAACAGGCAGTATAGCTTTGTTCAGCGGAGGACAACTGTAATGGGAGGCAGACACAGTTAGTAGGCCCAAATAAGTAGGCTAAATGCAGTTCAAAACTGATAAAAGGACTAAACAGTAGGCATAGCTTTGTTCAGTGGAGGACAACTATAATAGGAGGCAGACACAGTTAGTAGGCCCAAATAAGTAGGCTAAATGCAGTTCAAAACTGGTAAAAAGACTAAACAGGCGGCATAGCTTTGTTCAGTGGAGGACAACTGTAATGGGAGGCAGACACAGTTAGTAGGCACAAATAAGTAGGCTAAATACAGTTCAAAACTGGTAAAAGGACTAAACAGGCAGCATAGCTTTGTTCAGTGGAGGACAACTGTAATGGGAGGCAGACACAGTTAGTAGGCCCAAATAAGTTGACTAAATGCAGTTCAAAACTGGTAAAAGGACTAAACAGGCGGCATAGCTTTGTTCAGTGGAGGACAACTATAATAGGAGGCAGACACAGTTAGTAGGCCCAAATAAGTAGGCTAAATGCAGTTCAAAACTGGTAAAAGGACTTAACAGGCGGCATAGCTTTGTTCAGTGGAGGACAACTGTAATGGGAGGCAGACCCAGTAGGCCCAAATAAGTAGGGTAAATGCAGTTCAAACCTGTAAAAGGACTAAACAGGCAGCATAGCTTTGTTCAGTGGAGGACAACTGTAATGGGAGGCAGACACAGTTAGTAGGCCCAAATAAGTAGGCTAAATGTAGTTCAAAACTGGTAAAAGGACTAAACAGGTGGCATAGCTTTGTTCAGTGGAGGACAACTGTAATGGGAGGCAGATGCAGTAGGCCCAAATAAGTAGGGTAAATGCAGTTCAAAACTGTAAAAGGACTAAACAGGTGGCATAGCTTTGTTCAGTGGAGGACAACTGTAATGGGAGGCAGACACAGTTAGTAGGCCCAAATGAGTAAGCTAAATGCAGTTCAAAACTGGTAAAAGGACTAAACAGGCGGCATAGCTTTGTTCAGTGGAAGACAACTGTAATGGGAGGCAGATACAGTTAGTAGGCCCAAATAAGTAGGCTAAATGCAGTTCAAAACTGGTAAAAGGACTAAACAGGCATCATAGCTTTGTTCAGTGGAGGACAATTGTAATGGGAGGCAGACACAGTTAGTAGGCCCAAATAAGTAGGCTAAATGCAGTTCAACACTGTAAATGGATTTAACAGGTGGCATAGCTTTGTTCAGTGGAGGACAACTGTAATGGGAGGCAGACACAGTTAGTAGGCACAAATAAGTAGGCTAAATACAGTTCAAAACTGGTAAAAGGACTAAACAGGCAGCATAGCTTTGTTCAGTGGAGGACAACTGTAATGGGAAGCAGACACAGTTAGTAGGCCCAAATAAGTAGGCTAAATGCAGTTCAAAACTGGTAAAAGGACTAAACAGGCGGCATAGCTTTCTTCAGTGGAGGACAATTGTAATGGGAGGCAGACACAGTTAGTAGGCCCAAATAAGTAGGCTAAATGCAGTTCAAAACTGTTAAAAGGACTAAACAGGCGGCATAGCTTTGTTCAGTGGAGGACAACTGTAATGGGAGGCAGACACAGTTAGTAGGCCCAAATAAGTAGGCTAAATGCAGTTCAAAACTGGTAAAAAGACTAAACAGGCGGCATAGCTTTGTTCAGTGGAGGACAACTGTAATGGAAGACAGACACAGTAGGCCCAAATAAGTAGGCTAAATACAGTTCAAAACTGGTAAAAGGACTAAACAGGCAGCATAGCTTTGTTCAGTGGAGGACAACTGTAATGGGAGGCAGACACAGTTAGTAGGCCCAAATAAGTAGGCTAAATGCAGTTCAAAACTGGTATAAGGACTAAACAGGCGGCATAGCTTTCTTCAGTGGAGGACAATTGTAATGGGAGGCAGACACAGTTAGTAGGCCCAAATAAGTAGGCTAAATGCACTTCAAAACTGTTAAAAGGACTAAACAGGCGGCATAGCTTTGTTCAGTGGAGGACAACTGTAATGGGAGGCAGACACAGTTAGTAGGCCCAAATAAGTAGGCTAAATGCAGTTCAAAACTGGTAAAAAGACTAAACAGGCGGCATAGCTGTGTTCAGTGGAGGACAACTGTAATGGGAGGCAGACACAGTTAGTAGGCACAAATAAGTAGGCTAAATACAGTTCAAAACTGGTAAAAGGACTAAACAGGCAGCATAGCTTTGTTCAGTGGAGGACAACTGTAATGGGAGGCAGACACAGTTAGTAGGCCCAAATAAGTAGGCTAAATGCAGTTCAAAACTTGTAAAAGGACTAAAAAGGCGGCATAGCTTTGTTCAGTGGAGGACAACTGTAATGGGAGGCAGACACAGTTAGTAGGCACATATAAGTAGGCTAAATACAGTTCAAAACTGGTAAAAGGACTAAACAGGCAGCATAGCTTTGTTCAGTGGAGGACAACTGTAATGGGAGGCAGACACAGTTAGTAGGCCCAAATAAGTAGGCTAAATGCAGTTCAAAACTGGTAAAAGGACTAAATAGGCGGCATAGCTTTCTTCAGTGGAGGACAACTGTAATGGGAGGCAGACACAGTTAGTAGGCTCAAATAAGTAGGCTAAATGCAGTTCAAAGCTGGTAAATGGACTAAACAGGCGGCATAGCTTTGTTCAGTGGAGGACAACTGTAATGGGAGGCAGACACAGTTAGTAGGCCCAAATAAGCAGGCTAAATGCAGTTCAAAAGTGGTAAAAGGACTAAACAGGCATCATAGCTTTGTTCAGTGGAGGACAATTGTAATGGGAGGCAGACACAGTTAATAGGCCCAAATAAGTAGGCTAAATGCAGTTCAACACTGTAAATGGACTTAACAGGCGGCATAGCTTTGTTCAGTGGAGGACAACTGTAATGGGAGGCAGACACAGTTAGTAGGCCCAAATAAGTAGGCTAAATGCAGTTCAAAACTGGTAAAAGGACTAAACAGGCAGCATAGCTTTGTTCAGTGGCGGACAACTGTAATGGGAGGCAGACACAGTTAGTAGGCCCAAATGAGTAGGCTAAATGCAGTTCAAAACTGGTAAAAGGACTAAACAGGCGGCATAGCTTTGTTCAGTGGAGGTCAACTGTAATGGGAGGCAGACACAGTTAGTAGGCCCAAATAAGTTGACTAAATGCAGTTCAAAACTGGTAAAAGGACTAAACAGGCAGCATAGCTTTGTTCAGTGGAGGACAACTGTAATGGGAGGCAGACACAGTTAGTAGGCCCAAATAAGTAGGCTAAATGCAGTTCAAAACTTGTAAAAGGACTAAAAAGGCGGCATAGCTTTGTTCAGGGGAGGACAACTGTAAGGGGAGGCAGACACAGTTAGTAGGCCCAAATAAGTAGGCTAAATGCAGTTCAAAACTGGTAAAAGGACTAAACAGGCGGCATAGCTTTGTTCAGTGGAGGACAATTGTAATGGGAGGCAGACACAGTTAGTAGGCCCAAATAAGTAGGCTAAATGCAGTTCAAAACTGGTAAAAGGACTAAACAGGCGGCATAGCTTTGTTCAGTGGAGGTCAACTGTAATGGGAGGCAGACACAGTTAGTAGGCCCAAATAAGTTGACTAAATGCAGTTCAAAACTCGTAAAAGGACTAAACAGGCAGCATAGCTTTGTTCAGTGGAGGACAACTGTAATGGGAGGCAGACACAGTTAGTAGGCCCAAATAGGTAGGCTAAATGCAGTTCAAAACTGGTAAAAGGACTAAACAGGCGGCATAGCTTTGTTCATTGGAGGACAACTGTAATGGGAGGCAGATACAGTTAGTAGGCCCAAATAAGTAGGCTAAATGCAGTTCAAAACTGTTAAAAGGACTAAACAGGGGGCATAGCTTTGTTCAGGGGAGGACGACTGTAATGGGAGGCAGACACAGTTAGTAGGCCCAAATAAGTAGGCTAAATGCAGTTCAAAACTGGTAAAAGGACTAAACAGGTGGCATAGCTTTGTTCAGCGGAGGACAACTGTAATGGGAGGCAGACACAGTTAGTAGGCCCAAATAAGTAGGCTAAATGCAGTTCAAAACTGGTATAAGGACTAAACAGGCGGCATAGCTTTGTTCAGTGGAGGACAACTGTAATGGGAGGCAGACCCTGTAGGCCCAAATAAGTAGGGTAAATGCAGTTCAAAACTGTAAAAGGACTAAACAGGCGGCATAGCTTTGTTCAGTGGAGGACAACTGTAATGGGAGGCAGACACAGTTAGTAGGCCCAAATAAGTAGGCTAAATGCAGTTGAAAACTGGTAAAAGGACTAAACAGGTGGCATTGCTTTGTTCAGTGGAGGACAACTGTAATAGGAGGCAGACACAGTTAATAGGCCCAAATAAGTAGGCTAAATGCAGATCAAAACTGGTAAAAGGACTAAACAGGCGGCATAGCTTTCTTCAGTGGAGGACAACTGTAATGGGAGGCAGACACAGTTAGTAGGCTCAAATAAGTAGGCTAAATGCAGTTCAAAGCTGGTAAATGGACTAAACAGGCGGCATAGCTTTGTTCAGTGGAGGACAACTGTAATGGGAGGCAGACACAGTTAGTAGGCCCAAATAAGTAGGCTAAATGCAGTTCAAAAGTGGTAAAAGGACTAAACAGGCATCATAGCTTTGTTCAGTGGAGGACAATTGTAATGGGAGGCAGACACAGTTAGTAGGCCCAAATAAGTAGGCTAAATGCAGTTCAACACTGTAAATGGACTTAACAGGCGGCATAGCTTTGTTCAGTGGAGGACAACTGTAATGGGAGGCAGACACAGTTAGTAGGCCCAAATAAGTAGGCTAAATGCAGTTCAAAACTGGTAAAAGGACTAAACAGGCAGCATAGCTTTGTTCAGTGGCGGACAACTGTAATGGGAGGCAGACACAGTTAGTAGGCCCAAATGAGTAGGCTAAATGCAGTTCAAAACTGGTAAAAGGACTAAACAGGCGGCATAGCTTTGTTCAGTGGAGGTCAACTGTAATGGGAGGCAGACACAGTTAGTAGGCCCAAATAAGTAGGCTAAATGCAGTTCAACACTGTAAATGGACTTAACAGGCGGCATAGCTTTGTTCAGTGGAGGACAACTGTAATGGGAGGCAGACACAGTTAGTAGGCCCAAATAAGTAGGCTAAATGCAGTTCAAAACTGGTAAAAGGACTAAACAGGCAGCATAGCTTTGTTCAGTGGCGGACAACTGTAATGGGAGGCAGACACAGTTAGTAGGCCCAAATGAGTAGGCTAAATGCAGTTCAAAACTGATAAAAGGACTAAACAGGCGGCATAGCTTTGTTCAGCGGAGGACAACTGAAATAGGAGGCAGACACAGTTAGTAGGCCCAAATAAGTAGGCTAAATGCAGTTCAAAACTGGTATAAGGACTAAACTGGCGGCATAGCTTTGTTCAGTGGAGGACAACTGTAATGGGAGGCAGACACAGTTAGTAGGCCCAAATAAGTAGGTTAAATGCAGTTCAAAACTGGTAAAAGGACTAAACAGGCAGTATAGCTTTGTTCAGCGGAGGACAACTGTAATGGGAGGCAGACACAGTTAGTAGGCCCAAATAAGTAGGCTAAATGCAGTTCAAAACTGATAAAAGGACTAAACAGTAGGCATAGCTTTGTTCAGTGGAGGACAACTATAATAGGAGGCAGACACAGTTAGTAGGCCCAAATAAGTAGGCTAAATGCAGTTCAAAACTGGTAAAAAGACTAAACAGGCGGCATAGCTTTGTTCAGTGGAGGACAACTGTAATGGGAGGCAGACACAGTTAGTAGGCACAAATAAGTAGGCTAAATACAGTTCAAAACTGGTAAAAGGACTAAACAGGCAGCATAGCTTTGTTCAGTGGAGGACAACTGTAATGGGAGGCAGACACAGTTAGTAGGCCCAAATAAGTTGACTAAATGCAGTTCAAAACTGGTAAAAGGACTAAACAGGCGGCATAGCTTTGTTCAGTGGAGGACAACTATAATAGGAGGCAGACACAGTTAGTAGGCCCAAATAAGTAGGCTAAATGCAGTTCAAAACTGGTAAAAGGACTTAACAGGCGGCATAGCTTTGTTCAGTGGAGGACAACTGTAATGGGAGGCAGACCCAGTAGGCCCAAATAAGTAGGGTAAATGCAGTTCAAACCTGTAAAAGGACTAAACAGGCAGCATAGCTTTGTTCAGTGGAGGACAACTGTAATGGGAGGCAGACACAGTTAGTAGGCCCAAATAAGTAGGCTAAATGTAGTTCAAAACTGGTAAAAGGACTAAACAGGTGGCATAGCTTTGTTCAGTGGAGGACAACTGTAATGGGAGGCAGATGCAGTAGGCCCAAATAAGTAGGGTAAATGCAGTTCAAAACTGTAAAAGGACTAAACAGGTGGCATAGCTTTGTTCAGTGGAGGACAACTGTAATGGGAGGCAGACACAGTTAGTAGGCCCAAATGAGTAAGCTAAATGCAGTTCAAAACTGGTAAAAGGACTAAACAGGCGGCATAGCTTTGTTCAGTGGAAGACAACTGTAATGGGAGGCAGATACAGTTAGTAGGCCCAAATAAGTAGGCTAAATGCAGTTCAAAACTGGTAAAAGGACTAAACAGGCATCATAGCTTTGTTCAGTGGAGGACAATTGTAATGGGAGGCAGACACAGTTAGTAGGCCCAAATAAGTAGGCTAAATGCAGTTCAACACTGTAAATGGATTTAACAGGTGGCATAGCTTTGTTCAGTGGAGGACAACTGTAATGGGAGGCAGACACAGTTAGTAGGCACAAATAAGTAGGCTAAATACAGTTCAAAACTGGTAAAAGGACTAAACAGGCAGCATAGCTTTGTTCAGTGGAGGACAACTGTAATGGGAAGCAGACACAGTTAGTAGGCCCAAATAAGTAGGCTAAATGCAGTTCAAAACTGGTAAAAGGACTAAACAGGCGGCATAGCTTTCTTCAGTGGAGGACAATTGTAATGGGAGGCAGACACAGTTAGTAGGCCCAAATAAGTAGGCTAAATGCAGTTCAAAACTGTTAAAAGGACTAAACAGGCGGCATAGCTTTGTTCAGTGGAGGACAACTGTAATGGGAGGCAGACACAGTTAGTAGGCCCAAATAAGTAGGCTAAATGCAGTTCAAAACTGGTAAAAAGACTAAACAGGCGGCATAGCTTTGTTCAGTGCAGGACAACTGTAATGGAAGGCAGACACAGTAGGCCCAAATAAGTAGGCTAAATACAGTTCAAAACTGGTAAAAGGACTAAACAGGCAGCATAGCTTTGTTCAGTGGAGGACAACTGTAATGGGAGGCAGACACAGTTAGTAGGCCCAAATAAGTAGGCTAAATGCAGTTCAAAACTGGTAAAAGGACTAAACAGGCGGCATAGCTTTCTTCAGTGGAGGACAATTGTAATGGGAGGCAGACACAGTTAGTAGGCCCAAATAAGTAGGCTAAATGCACTTCAAAACTGTTAAAAGGACTAAACAGGCGGCATAGCTTTGTTCAGTGGAGGACAACTGTAATGGGAGGCAGACACAGTTAGTAGGCCCAAATAAGTAGGCTAAATGCAGTTCAAAACTGGTAAAAAGACTAAACAGGCGGCATAGCTGTGTTCAGTGGAGGACAACTGTAATGGGAGGCAGACACAGTTAGTAGGCACAAATAAGTAGGCTAAATACAGTTCAAAACTGGTAAAAGGACTAAACAGGCAGCATAGCTTTGTTCAGTGGAGGACAACTGTAATGGGAGGCAGACACAGTTAGTAGGCCCAAATAAGTAGGCTAAATGCAGTTCAAAACTGGTAAAAGGACTAAACAGGCGGCAAAGCTCTCTTCAGTGGAGGACAACTGTAATGGGAGGCAGACACAGTTAGTAGGCCCAAATAAGTAGGCTAAATGCAGTTCAAAGCTGGTAAAAGGACTAAACAGGCGGCATAGCTTTGTTCAGTGGAGAACAATTGTAATGGGAGGCAGACACAGTTAGTAGGCCCAAATAAGTAGGCTAAATGCAGTTCAACACTGTAATGGACTTAACAGGCGGCATAGCTTTGTTCAGAGGAGGACAACTGTAATGGGAGGCAGACACAGTTAGTAGGCCCAAATAAGTAGGCTAAATGCAGTTCAAAACTGGTAAAAGGACTAAACAGGCGGCATAGCTTTGTTCAGTGGAGGACAACTGTAATGGGAGGCAGACACAGTTAGTAGGCACAAATAAGTAGGCTAAATGCAGTTCAAAAGTGGTAAAAGGACTAAACAGGCGGCATAGCTTTGTTCAGTGGAGGACAACTGTAATGGGAGGCAGACACAGTTAGTAGGCCCAAATAAGTAGGCTGAATGCAGTTCAAAACTTGTAAAAGGACTAAACAGGTGGCATAGCTTTGTTCAGGGGAGGACAACTGTAATGGGAGGCAGACACAGTTAGTAGGCCCAAATAAGTAGGCTAAATGCAGTTCAAAACTGGTAAAAGGACTAAACAGGCGGCATAGCTTTGTTCAGTGGAGGACAATTGTAATGGGAGGCAGACACAGTTAGTAGGTCCAAATAAGTAGGCTAAATGCAGTTCAAAACTGGTAAAAGGACTAAACAGGCGGCATAGCTTTGTTCAGTGGAGGTCAACTGTAATGGGAGGCAGACACAGTTAGTAGGCCCAAATAAGTTGACTAAATGCAGTTCAAAACTGGTAAAAGGACTAAACAGGCAGCATAGCTTTGTTCAGTGGAGGACAAATGTAATGGGAGGCAGACACAGTTAGTAGGCCCAAATAAGTAGGCTAAATGCAGTTCAATGTTCCCATAGTCCTTATTTCCTAAGGCTGAAAGTCACTTCAAAAGATCAATTAATTTCATATTCATTTGTGAATTAACACAAAAGAAAATGAAGTGTAAATGAGAAGAAAGTTTAAAACATGAGTTTTATTGAAACAAATTCTTTAAAATTGTACATATAATATTAACAATAGAAAAAAAGTGGTTAAAAAACCACCAGACTGAAGGAGACAACGGATCTACACTATACCATACAGGGTAAAGAATGTAAACCCAGTTTGGACCTACTAGTAGTGAGAGTATAATACTGGTATAAAGAACAGCGCAGGTGTGTAAAAACAGACTATATTTATCACCAGGCAATTACCATAATCCCCAACCAAAAGGAGATGTCCAGTTAATACAATTGGTAAATAGATATATAGGTGTGGGATAAGTATATATATCTCTCCAGATGTGCAGAAAACTGCTACTAAACCTGAAGCGTATACTCCCAACAGGTATCAATATAACAATATAACAAAGACAAATAAATATGGTATGGGGAAATGGATTACCTGCGGTGCAGAATGGATTACTCCATCCATTCTGCACCGCAGGTAATCCATTTCCCCATACCATATTTATTTGTCTTTGTTATATTGTTATATTGATACCTGTTGGGAGTATACGCTTCAGGTTTAGTAGCAGTTTTCTGCACATCTGGAGAGATATATATACTTATCCCACACCTATATATCTATTTACCAATTGTATTAACTGGACATCTCCTTTTGGTTGGGGATTATGGTAATTGCCTGGTGATAAATATAGTCTGTTTTTACACACCTGCGCTGTTCTTTATACCAGTATTATACTCTCACTACTAGTAGGTCCAAACTGGGTTTACATTCTTTACCCTGTATGGTATAGTGTAGATCCGTTGTCTCCTTCAGTCTGGTGGTTTTTTAACCCCTTTTTTTCTATTGTTAATATTATATGTACAATTTTAAAGAATTTGTTTCAATAAAACTCATGTTTTAAACTTTCTTCTCATTTACACTTCATTTTCTTTTGTGTTAATTCACAAATGAATATGTAATTAAATGCAGTTCAAAACTGGTAAAAGGACTAAACAGGCGGCATAGCTTTGTTCAGTGGAGGACAACTGTAATGGGAGGCAGATACAGTTAGTAGGCCCAAATAAGTAGGCTAAATGCAGTTCAAAACTGTTAAAAGGACTAAACAGGGGGCATAGCTTTGTTCAGGGGAGGACGACTGTAATGGGAGGCAGACACAGTTAGTAGGCCCAAATAAGTAGGCTAAATGCAGTTCAAAACTGGTAAAAGGACTAAACAGGTGGCATAGCTTTGTTCAGCGGAGGACAACTGTAATGGGAGGCAGACACAGTTAGTAGGCCCAAATAAGTAGGCTAAATGCAGTTCAAAACTGGTATAAGGACTAAACAGGCGGCATAGCTTTGTTCAGTGGAGGACAACTGTAATGGGAGGCAGACCCTGTAGGCCCAAATAAGTAGGGTAAATGCAGTTAAAAACTGTAAAAGGACTAAACAGGCGGCATAGCTTTGTTCAGTGGAGGACAACTGTAATGGGAGGCAGACACAGTTAGTAGGCCCAAATAAGTAGGCTAAATGCAGTTGAAAACTGGTAAAAGGACTAAACAGGCGGCATTGCTTTGTTCAGTGGAGGACAACTGTAATAGGAGGCAGACACAGTTAGTAGGCCCAAATAAGTAGGCAAAATGCAGATCAAAACTGTTAAAAGGACTAAATAGGCGGCATAGCTTTGTTCAGTGGAGGACAACTGTAATGGGAGGCAGATACAGTTAGTAGGCCCAAATAAGTAGGCTAAATGCAGTTGAAATCTGGTAAAAGGACTAAACAGGCGGCATTGCTTTATTCAGTGGAGGACAACTGTAATAGGAGGCAGACACAGTTAGTAGGCCCAAATAAGTTGACTAAATGCAGTTCAAAACTGGTAAAAGGACTAAACAGGCGGCATAGCTTTGTTCAGTGGAGGACAACTATAATAGGAGGCAGACACAGTTAGTAGGCCCAAATAAGTAGGCTAAATGCAGTTCAAAACTGGTAAAAGGACTTAACAGGCGGCATAGCTTTGTTCAGTGGAGGACAACTGTAATGGGAGGCAGACCCAGTAGGCCCAAATAAGTAGGGTAAATGCAGTTCAAACCTGTAAAAGGACTAAACAGGCAGCATAGCTTTGTTCAGTGGAGGACAACTGTAATGGGAGGCAGACACAGTTAGTAGGCCCAAATAAGTAGGCTAAATGTAGTTCAAAACTGGTAAAAGGACTAAACAGGTGGCATAGCTTTGTTCAGTGGAGGACAACTGTAATGGGAGGCAGATGCAGTAGGCCCAAATAAGTAGGGTAAATGCAGTTCAAAACTGTAAAAGGACTAAACAGGTGGCATAGCTTTGTTCAGCGGAGGACAACTGTAATGGGAGGCAGACACAGTTAGTAGGCCCAAATGAGTAAGCTAAATGCAGTTCAAAACTGGTAAAAGGACTAAACAGGCGGCATAGCTTTGTTCAGTGGAAGACAACTGTAATGGGAGGCAGATACAGTTAGTAGGCCCAAATAAGTAGGCTAAATGCAGTTCAAAACTGGTAAAAGGACTAAACAGGCATCATAGCTTTGTTCAGTGGAGGACAATTGTAATGGGAGGCAGACACAGTTAGTAGGCCCAAATAAGTAGGCTAAATGCAGTTCAACACTGTAAATGGATTTAACAGGTGGCATAGCTTTGTTCAGTGGAGGACAACTGTAATGGGAGGCAGACACAGTTAGTAGGCACAAATAAGTAGGCTAAATACAGTTCAAAACTGGTAAAAGGACTAAACAGGCAGCATAGCTTTGTTCAGTGGAGGACAACTGTAATGGGAAGCAGACACAGTTAGTAGGCCCAAATAAGTAGGCTAAATGCAGTTCAAAACTGGTAAAAGGACTAAACAGGCGGCATAGCTTTCTTCAGTGGAGGACAATTGTAATGGGAGGCAGACACAGTTAGTAGGCCCAAATAAGTAGGCTAAATGCAGTTCAAAACTGTTAAAAGGACTAAACAGGCGGCATAGCTTTGTTCAGTGGAGGACAACTGTAATGGGAGGCAGACACAGTTAGTAGGCCCAAATAAGTAGGCTAAATGCAGTTCAAAACTGGTAAAAAGACTAAACAGGCGGCATAGCTTTGTTCAGTGGAGGACAACTGTAATGGAAGGCAGACACAGTAGGCCCAAATAAGTAGGCTAAATACAGTTCAAAACTGGTAAAAGGACTAAACAGGCAGCATAGCTTTGTTCAGTGGAGGACAACTGTAATGGGAGGCAGACACAGTTAGTAGGCCCAAATAAGTAGGCTAAATGCAGTTCAAAACTGGTAAAAGGACTAAACAGGCGGCATAGCTTTCTTCAGTGGAGGACAATTGTAATGGGAGGCAGACACAGTTAGTAGGCCCAAATAAGTAGGCTAAATGCACTTCAAAACTGTTAAAAGGACTAAACAGGCGGCATAGCTTTGTTCAGTGGAGGACAACTGTAATGGGAGGCAGACACAGTTAGTAGGCCCAAATAAGTAGGCTAAATGCAGTTCAAAACTGGTAAAAAGACTAAACAGGCGGCATAGCTGTGTTCAGTGGAGGACAACTGTAATGGGAGGCAGACACAGTTAGTAGGCACAAATAAGTAGGCTAAATACAGTTCAAAACTGGTAAAAGGACTAAACAGGCAGCATAGCTTTGTTCAGTGGAGGACAACTGTAATGGGAGGCAGACACAGTTAGTAGGCCCAAATAAGTAGGCTAAATGCAGTTCAAAACTGGTAAAAGGACTAAACAGGCGGCAAAGCTCTCTTCAGTGGAGGACAACTGTAATGGGAGGCAGACACAGTTAGTAGGCCCAAATAAGTAGGCTAAATGCAGTTCAAAGCTGGTAAAAGGACTAAACAGGCGGCATAGCTTTGTTCAGTGGAGAACAATTGTAATGGGAGGCAGACACAGTTAGTAGGCCCAAATAAGTAGGCTAAATGCAGTTCAACACTGTAATGGACTTAACAGGCGGCATAGCTTTGTTCAGAGGAGGACAACTGTAATGGGAGGCAGACACAGTTAGTAGGCCCAAATAAGTAGGCTAAATGCAGTTCAAAACTGGTAAAAGGACTAAACAGGCGGCATAGCTTTGTTCAGTGGAGGACAACTGTAATGGGAGGCAGACACAGTTAGTAGGCACAAATAAGTAGGCTAAATGCAGTTCAAAAGTGGTAAAAGGACTAAACAGGCATCATAGCTTTGTTCAGTGTAGGACAATTGTAATGGGAGGCAGACACAGTTAGTAGGCACAAATAAGTAGGCTAAATGCAGTTCAACACTGTAAAGTAACTTAACAGGCGGCATAGCTTTGTTCAGTGGAGGACAACTGTAATGGGAGGCAGACACAGTTAGTAGGCACAAATAAGTAGGCTAAATAGAGTTCAAAACTGGTAAAAGGACTAAACAGGCAGCATAGCTTTGTTCAGTGGCGGACAACTGTAATGGGAGGCAGACACAGTTAGTAGGCCCAAATAAGTAGGCTAAATGCAGTTCAAAACTGGTAAAAGGACTAAACAGGCGGCATAGCTTTGTTCAGTGGAGGTCAACTGTAATGGGAGGCAGACACAGTTAGTAGGCCCAAATAAGTTGACTAAATGCAGTTCAAAACTGGTAAAAGGACTAAACAGGCGGCAAAGCTTTGTTCAGTGGAGGACAACTGTAATGGGAGGCAGACACAGTTAGTAGGCCCAAATAAGTAGGCTAAATGCAGTTCAAAACTTGTAAAAGGACTAAACAGGTGGCATAGCTTTGTTCAGGGGAGGACAACTGTAATGGGAGGCAGACACAGTTAGTAGGCCCAAATAAGTAGGCTAAATGCAGTTCAAAACTGGTAAAAGGACTAAACAGGCGGCATAGCTTTGTTCAGTGGAGGACAATTGTAATGGGAGGCAGACACAGTTAGTAGGTCCAAATAAGTAGGCTAAATGCAGTTCAAAACTGGTAAAAGGACTAAACAGGCGGCATAGCTTTGTTCAGTGGAGGTCAACTGTAATGGGAGGCAGACACAGTTAGTAGGCCCAAATAAGTTGACTAAATGCAGTTCAAAACTGGTAAAAGGACTAAACAGGCAGCATAGCTTTGTTCAGTGGAAGACAAATGTAATGGGAGGCAGACACAGTTAGTAGGCCCAAATAAGTAGGCTAAATGCAGTTCAATGTTCCCATAGTCCTTATTTCCTAAGGCTGAAAGTCACTTCAAAAGATCAATTAATTACATATTCATTTGTGAATTAACACAAAAGAAAATGAAGTGTAAATGAGAAGAAAGTTTAAAACATGAGTTTTATTGAAACAAATTCTTTAAAATTGTACATATAATATTAACAATAGAAAAAAAGGGGTTAAAAAACCACCAGACTGAAGGAGACAACGGATCTACACTATACCATACAGGGTAAAGAATGTAAACCCAGTTTGGACCTACTAGTAGTGAGAGTATAATACTGGTATAAAGAACAGCGCAGGTGTGTAAAAACAGACTATATTTATCACCAGGCAATTACCATAATCCCCAACCAAAAGGAGATGTCCAGTTAATACAATTGGTAAATAGATATATAGGTGTGGGATAAGTATATATATCTCTCCAGATGTGCAGAAAACTGCTACTAAACCTGAAGCGTATACTCCCAACAGGTATCAATATAGCAATATAACAAAGACAAATAAATATGGTATGGGGAAATGGATTACCTGCGGTGCAGAATGGATTACTCCATCCATTCTGCACCGCAGGTAATCCATTTCCCCATACCATATTTATTTGTCTTTGTTATATTGTTATATTGATACCTGTTGGGAGTATACGCTTCAGGTTTAGTAGCAGTTTTCTGCACATCTGGAGAGATATATATACTTATCCCACACCTATATATCTATTTACCAATTGTATTAACTGGACATCTCCTTTTGGTTGGGGATTATGGTAATTGCCTGGTGATAAATATAGTCTGTTTTTACACACCTGCGCTGTTCTTTATACCAGTATTATACTCTCACTACTAGTAGGTCCAAACTGGGTTTACATTCTTTACCCTGTATGGTATAGTGTAGATCCGTTGTCTCCTTCAGTCTGGTGGTTTTTTAACCCCTTTTTTTCTATTGTTAATATTATATGTACAATTTTAAAGAATTTGTTTCAATAAAACTCATGTTTTAAACTTTCTTCTCATTTACACTTCATTTTCTTTTGTGTTAATTCACAAATGAATATGTAATTAAATGCAGTTCAAAACTGGTAAAAGGACTAAACAGGGGGCATAGCTTTGTTCAGGGGAGGACGACTGTAATGGGAGGCAGACACAGTTAGTAGGCCCAAATAAGTAGGCTAAATGCAGTTCAAAACTGGTAAAAGGACTAAACAGGTGGCATAGCTTTGTTCAGCGGAGGACAACTGTAATGGGAGGCAGACACAGTTAGTAGGCCCAAATAAGTAGGCTAAATGCAGTTCAAAACTGGTATAAGGACTAAACAGGCGGCATAGCTTTGTTCAGTGGAGGACAACTGTAATGGGAGGCAGACCCTGTAGGCCCAAATAAGTAGGGTAAATGCAGTTAAAAACTGTAAAAGGACTAAACAGGCGGCATAGCTTTGTTCAGTGGAGGACAACTGTAATGGGAGGCAGACACAGTTAGTAGGCCCAAATAAGTAGGCTAAATGCAGTTGAAAACTGGTAAAAGGACTAAACAGGCGGCATTGCTTTGTTCAGTGGAGGACAACTGTAATAGGAGGCAGACACAGTTAGTAGGCCCAAATAAGTAGGCAAAATGCAGATCAAAACTGTTAAAAGGACTAAATAGGCGGCATAGCTTTGTTCAGTGGAGGACAACTGTAATGGGAGGCAGATACAGTTAGTAGGCCCAAATAAGTAGGCTAAATGCAGTTCAAAACTGTTAAAAGGACTAAAAAGGCGGCATAGCTTTGTTCAGGGGAGGACGACTGTAATGGGAGGCAGACACACTTAGTAGGCCCAAATAAGTAGGCTAAACGCAGTTCAAAACTGGTAAAAGGACTAAACAGGTGGCATAGCTTTGTTCAGCGGAGGACAACTGTAATGGGAGGCAGACACAGTTAGTAGGCCCAAATAAGTAGGCTAAATGCAGTTCAAAACTGGTATAAGGACTAAACTGGAGGCATAGGTTTGTTCAGAGGAGGACAACTGTAATGGGAGGCAGACACAGTTAGTAGGCCCAAATAAGTAGGTTAAATGCAGTTCAAAACTGGTAAAAGGACTAAACAGGCAGCATAGCTTTGTTCAGCGGAGGACAACTGTAATGGCAGGCAGACACAGTTAGTAGGCCCAAATAAGTAGGCTAAATGCAGTTCAAAACTGATAAAAGGACTAAACAGTAGGCATAGCTTTGTTCAGTGGAGGACAACGATTATGGGAGGCAGACAGTTAGTAGGCCCAAATAAGTAGGCTAAATGCAGTTCAAAACTGGTAAAAGGACTAAACAGGCAGCATAGCTTTGTTCAGTGGAGGACAACTATAATGGGAAGCAGACACAGTTAGTAGGCCCAAATAAGTAGGCTAAATACAGTTCAAAACTGATAAAAGGACTAAACAGGTGGCATAGCTTTGTTCAGTGGAGGACAACTGTAATGGGAGGCAGACACAGTTAGTAGGCCCAAATAAGTAGGCTAAATGCAGTTCAAAACTGGTAAAAGGACTAAACAGGCGGCATAGCTTTGTTCAGTGGAGGACAACTGTAAAGGGAGGCAGACACAGTAGGCCCAAATAAGTAGGCTAAGTGCAGTTCAAAACTGGTAAAAGGACTAAACAGGCGGCATAGCTTTGTTCAGTGGAGGACAACTGTAAAGGGAGGCAGACACAGTAGGCCCAAATAAGTAGGCTAAATGAAGTTCAACACTGTAAATGGATTTAACAGGTGGCATAGCTTTGTTCAGTGGAGGACAACTGTAATGGGAGGCAGACACAGTTAGTAGGCACAAATAAGTAGTCTAAATACAGTTCAAAACTGGTAAAAGGACTAAACAGGCAGCATAGCTTTGTTCAGTGGAGGACAACTGTAATGGGAGGCAGACACAGTTAGTAGGCCCAAATAAGTAGGCTAAATGCAGTTCAAAACTGGTAAAAGGACTAAACAGGCGGCGTAGCTTTCTTCAGTGGAGGACAATTGTAATGGGAGGCAGACACAGTTAGTAGGCCCAAATAAGTAGGCTAAATGCAGTTCAAAACTGTTAAAAGGACTAAACAGGCGGCATAGCTTTGTTCAGTGGAGGACAACTGTAATGGGAGGCAGACACAGTTAGTAGGCCCAAATAAGTAGGCTAAATGCAGTTCAAAACTGGTAAAAAGACTAAACAGGCGGCATAGCTTTGTTCAGTGGAGGACAACTGTAATGGGAGGCAGACACAGTTAGTAGGCACATATAAGTAGGCTAAATACAGTTCAAAACTGGTAAAAGGACTAAACAGGCAGCATAGCTTTGTTCAGTGGAGGACAACTGTAATGGGAGGCAGACACAGTTAGTAGGCCCAAATAAGTAGGCTAAATGCAGTTCAAAACTGGTAAAAGGACTAAACAGGCGGCATAGCTTTCTTCAGTGGAGGACAACTGTAATGGGAGGCAGACACAGTTAGTAGGCTCAAATAAGTAGGCTAAATGCAGTTCAAAGCAGGTAAATGGACTAAACAGGCGGCATAGCTTTGTTCAGTGGAGGAAAACTGTAATGGGAGGCAGACACAGTTAGTAGGCCCAAATAAGTAGGCTAAATGCAGTTCAAAAGTGGTAAAAGGACTAAACAGGCAGCATAGCTTTGTTCAGTGGAGGACAACTGTAATGGGAGGCAGACACAGTTAGTAGGCCCAAATAAGTAGGCTAAATGCAGTTCAAAACTGGTAAAAGGACTAAACAGGCGGCAAAGCTTTGTTCATTGGAGGACAACTGTAATGGGAGGCAGATACAGTTAGTAGGCCCAAATAAGTAGGCTAAATGCAGTTCAAAACTGTTAAAAGGACTAAACAGGGGGCATAGCTTTGTTCAGGGGAGGACGACTGTAATGGGAGGCAGACACAGTTAGTAGGCCCAAATAAGTAGGCTAAATGCAGTTCAAAACTGGTAAAAGGACTAAACAGGTGGCATAGCTTTGTTTAGCGGAGGACAACTGTAATGGGAGGCAGACACAGTTAGTAGGCCCAAATAAGTAGGCTAAATGCAGTTCAAAACTGGTATAAGGACTAAACAGGCGGCATAGCTTTGTTCAGTGGAGGACAACTGTAATGGGAGGCAGACCCTGTAGGCCCAAATAAGTAGGGTAAATGCAGTTCAAAACTGTAAAAGGACTAAACAGGCGGCATAGCTTTGTTCAGTGGAGGACAACTGTAATGGGAGGCAGACACAGTTAGTAGGCCCAAATAAGTAGGCTAAATGCAGTTGAAAACTGGTAAAAGGACTAAACAGGCGGCATTGCTTTGTTCAGTGGAGGACAACTGTAATAGGAGGCAGACACAGTTAATAGGCCCAAATAAGTAGGCTAAATGCAGATCAAAACTGGTAAAAGGACTAAACAGGTGGCATAGCTTTGTTCAGCGGAGGACAACTGAAATAGGAGGCAGACACAGTTAGTAGGCCCAAATAAGTAGGCTAAATGCAGTTCAAAACTGGTATAAGGACTAAACTGGCGGCATAGCTTTGTTCAGTGGAGGACAACTGTAATGGGAGGCAGACACAGTTAGTAGGCCCAAATAAGTAGGTTAAATGCAGTTCAAAACTGGTAAAAGTACTAAACAGGCAGTATAGCTTTGTTCAGCGGAGGACAACTGTAATGGGAGGCAGACACAGTTAGTAGGCCCAAATAAGTAGGCTAAATGCAGTTCAAAACTGATAAAAGGACTAAACAGCAGGCATAGCTTTGTTCAGTGGAGGACAACTATTATGGGAGGCAGACAGTTAGTAAGCCCAAATAAGTAGGCTAAATGCAGTTCAAAACTGGTAAAAGGACTAAACAGGCAGCATAGCTTTGTTCAGTGGAGGACAACTATAATGGGAAGCAGACACAGTAAGTAGGCCCAAATAAGTAGGCTAAATACAGTTCAAAACTGATAAAAGGACTAAACAGGTGGCATAGCTTTGTTCAGTGGAGGACAACTGTAATGGGAGGCAGACACAGTTAGTAGGCCCAAATAAGTAGGCTAAATGCAGTTCAAAACTGGTAAAAGGAGTAAACAGGCGGCATAGCTTTGTTCAGTGGAGGACAACTGTAAAGGGAGGCAGACACAGTAGGCCCAAATAAGTAGGCTAAATGCAGTTCAAAACTGGTAAAAGGACTAAACAGGCGGCATAGCTTTGTTCAGTGGAGGACAATTGTAATGGGAGGCAGACACAGTTAGTAGGCACAAATAAGTTGGCTAAATGCAGTTCAAAACTGGTAAAAGGACTAAACAGGCGGCATAGCTTTGTGCAGTGGAGGTCAACTGTAATGGGAGGCAGACACTTAGTAGGCCCAAATAAGTTGACTAAATGCAGTTCAAAACTGGTAAAAGGACTAAACAGGCGGCATAGCTTTGTTCAGTGGAGGACAACTATAATGAGAGGCAGACACAGTTAGTAGGCCCAAATATGTAGGCTAAATGCAGTTCAAAACTTGTAAAAGGACTAAACAGGCGGCATAGCTTTGTTCAGGGAAGGAAAACTGTAATGGGAGGCAGACACAGTTAGTAGGCCCAAATAAGTAGGCTAAATGCAGTTCAAAACTGGTAAAAGGACTAAACAGGCAGCATAGATTTGTTCAGCGGAGGACAACTGTAATGGGAGGCAGACACAGTAGGCCAAAATAAGTAGGCTAAATACAGTTCAAAACTGGTAAAAGGACTAAACAGGCGGCATAGCTTTGTTCAGTGGAAGACAACTGTAATGGGAGGCAGACACAGTAGTAGGCCCAAATAAGTAGGCTAAATGCAGTTCAAAACTGGTAAAAGGACTAAACAGGCGGCATAGCTTTGTTCAGGAGAGGACAACTGTAATGGGAGACAGACACAGTTAGTAGGCCCAAATAAGTAGGCTAAATGCAGTTCAAAACTGGTAAAAGGACTAAACAGGCGGCATAGCTTTGTTCAGCGGAGGACAACTGTAATGGGAGGCAGACACAGTTAGTAGGCCCAAATAAGTAGGCTAAATGCAGTTCAAAACTTGTATAAGGACGAAACTGGCGGCATATCTTTGTTCAGTGGAGGACAACTGTAATGGGAGGCAGACACAGTTAGTAGGCCCAAATAAGAAGGCTAAATGCAGTTCAAAACTGATAAAAGGACCAAACAGTCGGCATAGCTTTGTTCAGTGGAGTTCAACTGTTATGGGAGGCAGACAGTTAGTAGGCCCAAATAAGTAGGCTAAATGCAGTTTAAAACTGGTAAAAGGACTAAACAGGCAGCATAGCTTTGTTCAGTGGAGGACAACTGTAATGGGAAGCAGACACAGTTAGTAGGCCCAAATACGTAGGCTAAATACAGTTCAAAACTGATAAAAGGACTAAACAGGTGGCATAGCTTTGTTCAGTGGAGGACAACTGTAATGGGAGGCAGACACAGTTAGTAGGCCCAAATAAGTAGGCTAAATGCAGTTCAAAACTGATAAAAGGACCAAACAGTCGGCATAGCTTTGTTCAGTGGAGTTCAACTGTTATGGGAGGCAGACAGTTAGTAGGCCCAAATAAGTAGGCTAAATGCAGTTCAAAACTGGTAAAAGGACTAAACAGGCAGCATAGCTTTGTTCAGTGGAGGACAACTGTAATGGGAAGCAGACACAGTTAGTAGGCCCAAATAAGTAGGCTAAATACAGTTCAAAACTGATAAAAGGACTAAACAGGCAGCATAGCTTTGTTCAGTGGAGGACAACTGTAATGGGAGGCAGACACATTTAGTAGGCCCAAATAAGTTGACTAAATGCAGTTCAAAACTGGTAAAAGGACTAAACAGGCGGCATAGCTTTGTTCAGT
This sequence comes from Ranitomeya variabilis, assembly GCF_051348905.1. Taxonomy (NCBI): domain Eukaryota; kingdom Metazoa; phylum Chordata; class Amphibia; order Anura; family Dendrobatidae; genus Ranitomeya; species Ranitomeya variabilis. The sequence continues at coordinate 303,964,168 of NC_135234.1, read as the reverse complement.
GGAGGACAACTGTAAAGGGAGGCAGACACAGTAGGCCCAAATAAGTAGGCTAAGTGCAGTTCAAAACTGGTAAAAGGACTAAACAGGCGGCATAGCTTTGTTCAGTGGAGGACAACTGTAAAGGGAGGCAGACACAGTAGGCCCAAATAAGTAGGCTAAATGAAGTTCAACACTGTAAATGGATTTAACAGGTGGCATAGCTTTGTTCAGTGGAGGACAACTGTAATGGGAGGCAGACACAGTTAGTAGGCACAAATAAGTAGGCTAAATACAGTTCAAAACTGGTAAAAGGACTAAACAGGCAGCATAGCTTTGTTCAGTGGAGGACAACTGTAATGGGAGGCAGACACAGTTAGTAGGCCCAAATAAGTAGGCTAAATGCAGTTCAAAACTGGTAAAAGGACTAAACAGGCGGCGTAGCTTTCTTCAGTGGAGGACAATTGTAATGGGAGGCAGACACAGTTAGTAGGCCCAAATAAGTAGGCTAAATGCAGTTCAAAACTGGTAAAAGGACTAAACAGGCGGCATAGCTTTGTTCAGTGGAGGACAACTGTAAAGGGAGGCAGACACAGTAGGCCCAAATAAGTAGGCTAAGTGCAGTTCAAAACTGGTAAAAGGACTAAACAGGCGGCATAGCTTTGTTCAGTTGAGGACAACTGTAAAGGGAGGCAGACACAGTAGGCCCAAATAAGTAGGCTAAATGAAGTTCAACACTGTAAATGGATTTAACAGGTGGCATAGCTTTGTTCAGTGGAGGACAACTGTAATGGGAGGCAGACACAGTTAGTAGGCACAAATAAGTAGGTTAAATACAGTTCAAAACTGGTAAAAGGACTAAACAGGCAGCATAGCTTTGTTCAGTGGAGGACAACTGTAATGGGAGGCAGACACAGTTAGTAGGCCCAAATAAGTAGGCTAAATGCAGTTCAAAACTGGTAAAAGGACTAAACAGGCGGCGTAGCTTTCTTCAGTGGAGGACAATTGTAATGGGAGGCAGACACAGTAGTAGGCCCAAATAAGTAGGCTAAATGCAGTTCAAAACTGTTAAAAGGACTAAACAGGCGGCATAGCTTTGTTCAGTGGAGGACAACTGTAATGGGAGGCAGACACAGTTAGTAGGCCCAAATAAGTAGGCTAAATGCAGTTCAAAATTGGTAAAAAGACTAAACAGGCGGCATAGCTTTGTTCAGTGGAGGACAACTGTAATGGGAGGCAGACACAGTTAGTAGGCCCAAATAAGTAGGCTAAATGCAGTTCAAAATTGGTAAAAAGACTAAACAGGCGGCATAGCTTTGTTCAGTGGAGGACAACTGTAATGGGAGGCAGACACAGTTAGTAGGCACATATAAGTAGGCTAAATACAGTTCAAAACTGGTAAAAGGACTAAACAGGCAGCATAGCTTTGTTCAGTGGAGGACAACTGTAATGGGAGGCAGACACAGTTAGTAGGCCCAAATAAGTAGGCTAAATGCAGTTCAAAACTGGTAAAAGGACTAAACAGGCGGCATAGCTTTCTTCAGTGGAGGACAACTGTAATGGGAGGCAGACACAGTTAGTAGGCTCAAATAAGTAGGCTAAATGCAGTTCAAAGCTGGTAAATGGACTAAACAGGCGGCATAGCTTTGTTCAGTGGAGGACAACTGTAATGGGAGGCAGACACAGTTAGTAGGCCCAAATAAGTAGGCTAAATGCAGTTCAAAAGTGGTAAAAGGACTAAACAGGCATCATAGCTTTGTTCAGTGGAGGACAATTGTAATGGGAGGCAGACACAGTTAGTAGGCCCAAATAAGTAGGCTAAATGCAGTTCAACACTGTAAATGGACTTAACAGGCGGCATAGCTTTGTTCAGTGGAGGACAACTGTAATGGGAGGCAGACACAGTTAGTAGGCCCAAATAAGTAGGCTAAATGCAGTTCAAAACTGGTAAAAGGACTAAACAGGCAGCATAGCTTTGTTCAGTGGAGGACAACTGTAATGGGAGGCAGACACAGTTAGTAGGCCCAAATGAGTAGGCTAAATGCAGTTCAAAACTGGTAAAAGGACTAAACAGGCGGCATAGCTTTGTTCAGTGGAGGTCAACTGTAATGGGAGGCAGACACAGTTAGTAGGCCCAAATAAGTTGACTAAATGCAGTTCAAAACTGGTAAAAGGACTAAACAGGCAGCATAGCTTTGTTCAGTGGAGGACAACTGTAATGGGAGGCAGACACAGTTAGTACGCCCAAATAAGTAGGCTAAATGCAGTTCAAAACTTGTAAAAGGACTAAAAAGGCGGCATAGCTTTGTTCAGGGGAGGACAACTGTAAGGGGAGGCAGACACAGTTAGTAGGCCCAAATAAGTAGGCTAAATGCAGTTCAAAACTGGTAAAAGGACTAAACAGGCGGCATAGCTTTGTTCAGTGGAGGACAATTGTAATGGGAGGCAGACACAGTTAGTAGGCCCAAATAAGTAGGCTAAATGCAGTTCAAAACTGGTAAAAGGACTAAACAGGCGGCATAGCTTTGTTCAGTGGAGGTCAACTGTAATGGGAGGCAGACACAGTTAGTAGGCCCAAATAAGTTGACTAAATGCAGTTCAAAACTGGTAAAAGGACTAAACAGGCAGCATAGCTTTGTTCAGTGGAGGACAACTGTAATGGGAGGCAGACACAGTTAGTAGGCCCAAATAAGTAGGCTAAATGCAGTTCAAAACTGGTAAAAGGACTAAACAGGCGGCATAGCTTTGTTCATTGGAGGACAACTGTAATGGGAGGCAGATACAGTTAGTAGGCCCAAATAAGTAGGCTAAATGCAGTTCAAAACTGTTAAAAGGACTAAACAGGGGGCATAGCTTTGTTCAGGGGAGGACGACTGTAATGGGAGGCAGACACAGTTAGTAGGCCCAAATAAGTAGGCTAAATGCAGTTCAAAACTGGTAAAAGGACTAAACAGGTGGCATAGCTTTGTTTAGCGGAGGACAACTGTAATGGGAGGCAGACACAGTTAGTAGGCCCAAATAAGTAGGCTAAATGCAGTTCAAAACTGGTATAAGGACTAAACAGGCGGCATAGCTTTGTTCAGTGGAGGACAACTGTAATGGGAGGCAGACCCTGTAGGCCCAAATAAGTAGGGTAAATGCAGTTCAAAACTGTAAAAGGACTAAACAGGCGGCATAGCTTTGTTCAGTGGAGGACAACTGTAATGGGAGGCAGACACAGTTAGTAGGCCCAAATAAGTAGGCTAAATGCAGTTGAAAACTGGTAAAAGGACTAAACAGGCGGCATTGCTTTGTTCAGTGGAGGACAACTGTAATAGGAGGCAGACACAGTTAATAGGCCCAAATAAGTAGGCTAAATGCAGATCAAAACTGGTAAAAGGACTAAACAGGTGGCATAGCTTTGTTCAGCGGAGGACAACTGAAATAGGAGGCAGACACAGTTAGTAGGCCCAAATAAGTAGGCTAAATGCAGTTCAAAACTGGTATAAGGACTAAACTGGCGGCATAGCTTTGTTCAGTGGAGGACAACTGTAATGGGAGGCAGACACAGTTAGTAGGCCCAAATAAGTAGGTTAAATGCAGTTCAAAACTGGTAAAAGGACTAAACAGGCAGTATAGCTTTGTTCAGCGGAGGACAACTGTAATGGGAGGCAGACACAGTTAGTAGGCCCAAATAAGTAGGCTAAATGCAGTTCAAAACTGATAAAAGGACTAAACAGCAGGCATAGCTTTGTTCAGTGGAGGACAACTATTATGGGAGGCAGACAGTTAGTAAGCCCAAATAAGTAGGCTAAATGCAGTTCAAAACTGGTAAAAGGACTAAACAGGCAGCATAGCTTTGTTCAGTGGAGGACAACTATAATGGGAAGCAGAAACAGTAAGTAGGCCCAAATAAGTAGGCTAAATACAGTTCAAAACTGATAAAAGGACTAAACAGGTGGCATAGCTTTGTTCAGTGGAGGACAACTGTAATGGGAGGCAGACACAGTTAGTAGGCCCAAATAAGTAGGCTAAATGCAGTTCAAAACTGGTAAAAGGACTAAACAGGCGGCATAGCTTTGTTCAGTGGAGGACAATTGTAATGGGAGGCAGACACAGTTAGTAGGCACAAATAAGTTGGCTAAATGCAGTTCAAAACTGGTAAAAGGACTAAACAGGCGGCATAGCTTTGTGCAGTGGAGGTCAACTGTAATGGGAGGCAGACAGTTAGTAGGCCCAAATAAGTTGACTAAATGCAGTTCAAAACTGGTAAAAGGACTAAACAGGCGGCATAGCTTTGTTCAGTGGAGGACAACTATAATGGGAGGCAGACACAGTTAGTAGGCCCAAATATGTAGGCTAAATGCAGTTCAAAACTTGTAAAAGGACTAAACAGGCGGCATAGCTTTGTTCAGGGAAGGAAAACTGTAATGGGAGGCAGACACAGTTAGTAGGCCCAAATAAGTAGGCTAAATGCAGTTCAAAACTGGTAAAAGGACTAAACAGGCAGCATAGATTTGTTCAGCGGAGGACAACTGTAATGGGAGGCAGACACAGTAGGCCCAAATAAGTAGGCTAAATACAGTTCAAAACTGGTAAAAGGACTAAACAGGCGGCATAGCTTTGTTCAGTGGAAGACAACTGTAATGGGAGGCAGACACAGTAGTAGGACCAAATAAGTAGGCTAAATGCAGTTCAAAACTGGTAAAAGGACTAAACAGGCGGCATAGCTTTGTTCAGGAGAGGACAACTGTAATGGGAGACAGACACAGTTAGTAGGCCCAAATAAGTAGGCTAAATGCAGTTCAAAACTGGTAAAAGGACTAAACAGGCGGCATAGCTTTGTTCAGCGGAGGACAACTGTAATGGGAGGCAGACACAGTTAGTAGGCCCAAATAAGTAGGCTAAATGCAGTTCAAAACTTGTATAAGGACGAAACTGGCGGCATATCTTTGTTCAGTGGAGGACAACTGTAATGGGAGGCAGACACAGTTAGTAGGCCCAAATAAGAAGGCTAAATGCAGTTCAAAACTGATAAAAGGACCAAACAGTCGGCATAGCTTTGTTCAGTGGAGTTCAACTGTTATGGGAGGCAGACAGTTAGTAGGCCCAAATAAGTAGGCTAAATGCAGTTTAAAACTGGTAAAAGGACTAAACAGGCAGCATAGCTTTGTTCAGTGGAGGACAACTGTAATGGGAAGCAGACACAGTTAGTAGGCCCAAATACGTAGGCTAAATACAGTTCAAAACTGATAAAAGGACTAAACAGGTGGCATAGCTTTGTTCAGTGGAGGACAACTGTAATGGGAGGCAGACACAGTTAGTAGGCCCAAATAAGTAGGCTAAATGCAGTTCAAAACTGATAAAAGGACCAAACAGTCGGCATAGCTTTGTTCAGTGGAGTTCAACTGTTATGGGAGGCAGACAGTTAGTAGGCCCAAATAAGTAGGCTAAATGCAGTTCAAAACTGGTAAAAGGACTAAACAGGCAGCATAGCTTTGTTCAGTGGAGGACAACTGTAATGGGAAGCAGACACAGTTAGTAGGCCCAAATAAGTAGGCTAAATACAGTTCAAAACTGATAAAAGGACTAAACAGGCGGCATAGCTTTGTTCAGTGGAGGACAACTGTAATGGGAGGCAGACACAGTAGGCCCAAATAAGTAGGCTAAATGCAGTTCAAAACTGGTAAAAAGAATAAACAGGCGGCATAGCTTTGTTCAGTGGAGGTCAACTGTAATGGGAGGCAGACACAGTTAGTAGGCCCAAATAAGTTGACTAAATGCAGTTCAAAACTGGTAAAAGGACTAAACAGGCGGCATAGCTTTGTTCAGTGGAGGACAACTATAATAGGAGGCAGACACACTTAGTAGGCCCAAATAAGTAGGCTAAATGCAGTTCAAAACTGGTAAAAGGACTAAACAGGCAGCATAGCTTTGTTCAGTGGAGGACAACTGTAATGGGAAGCAGACACAGTTAGTAGGCCCAAATAAGTAGGCTAAATACAGTTCAAAACTGATAAAAGGGCTAAACAGGTGGCATAGCTTTGTTCAGTGGATGGCAACTGTAATGGGAGGCAGACACAGTTAGTAGGCCCAAATAAGTAGGCTAAATGCAGTTCAAAACTGGTAAAAAGACTAAACAGGCGGCATAGCTTTGTTCAGTGGAAGACAACTGTAATGGGAGGCAGACACAGTAGTAGGCCCAAATAAGTAGGCTAAATGCAGTTCAAAACTGGTAAAAGGACTAAACAGGCGGCATAGCTTTGTTCAGGAGAGGACAACTGTAATGGGAGACAGACACAGTTAGTAGGCCCAAATAAGTAGGCTAAATGCAGTTCAAAACTGGTAAAAGGACTAAACAGGCGGCATAGCTTTGTTCAGCGGAGGACAACTGTAATGGGAGGCAGACACAGTTAGTAGGCCCAAATAAGTAGGCTAAATGCAGTTCAAAACTTGTATAAGGACGAAACTGGCGGCATATCTTTGTTCAGTGGAGGACAACTGTAATGGGAGGCAGACACAGTTAGTAGGCCCAAATAAGAAGGCTAAATGCAGTTCAAAACTGATAAAAGGACCAAACAGTCGGCATAGCTTTGTTCAGTGGAGTTCAACTGTTATGGGAGGCAGACAGTTAGTAGGCCCAAATAAGTAGGCTAAATGCAGTTTAAAACTGGTAAAAGGACTAAACAGGCAGCATAGCTTTGTTCAGTGGAGGACAACTGTAATGGGAGGCAGACACAGTTAGTAGGCCCAAATAAGTAGGCTAAATGCAGTTCAAAACTGATAAAAGGACCAAACAGTCGGCATAGCTTTGTTCAGTGGAGTTCAACTGTTATGGGAGGCAGACAGTTAGTAGGCCCAAATAAGTAGGCTAAATGCAGTTCAAAACTGGTAAAAGGACTAAACAGGCAGCATAGCTTTGTTCAGTGGAGGACAACTGTAATGGGAAGCAGACACAGTTAGTAGGCCCAAATAAGTAGGCTAAATACAGTTCAAAACTGATAAAAGGACTAAACAGGCGGCATAGCTTTGTTCAGTGGAGAACAACTGTGAAGGGAGGCAGACACAGTAGGCCCAAAAAAGTAGGCTAAATGCAGTTCAAAACTGGTAAAAAGAATAAACAGGCGGCATAGCTTTGTTCAGTGGAGGTCAACTGTAATGGGAGGCAGACACAGTTAGTAGGCCCAAATAAGTTGACTAATTGCAGTTCAAAACTGGTAAAAGGACTGAACAGGCGGCATAGCTTTGTTCAGTGGAGGACAACTATAATAGGAGGCAGACACACTTAGTAGGCCCAAATAAGTAGGCTAAATGCAGTTCAAAACTGGTAAAAGGATTAAACAGGCAGCATAGCTTTGTTCAGTGGAGGACAACTGTAATGGTAAGCAGACACAGTTAGTAGGCCCAAATAAGTAGGCTAAATACAGTTCAAAACTGATAAAAGGACTAAACAGGTGGCATAGCTTTGTTCAGTGGAGGGCAACTGTAATGGGAGGCAGACACAGTTAGTAGGCCCAAATAAGTAGGCTAAATGCAGTTCAAAACTGGTAAAAAGACTAAACAGGCGGCATAGCTTTGTTCAGTGGAGGTCAACTGTAATGGGAGGCAGACACAGTTAGTAGGCCCAAATAAGTTGACTAAATGCAGTTCAAAACTGGTAAAAGGACTAAACAGGCGGCATAGCTTTGTTCAGTGGAGGACAACTATAATAGGAGGCAGACACACTTAGTAGGCCCAAATAAGTAGGCTAAATGCAGTTCAAAACTGGTAAAAGGACTTAACAGGCGGCATAGCTTTGTTCAGTGGAGGACAACTGTAATGGGAGGCAGACCCAGTAGGCCCAAATAAGTAGGGTAAATGCAGTTCAAAACTGTAAAAGGACTAAACAGGCGGCATAGCTTTGTTCAGTGGAGGACAACTGTTATGGGAGGCAGACACAGTTAGTAGGCCCAAATAAGTAGGCTAAATGCAGTTCAAAACTGGTAAAAGGACTAAACAGGTGGCATAGCTTTGTTCAGTGGAGGACAACTGTAATGGGAGGCAGACACAGTTAGCAGGCCCACATAAGTAGACTAAATGCAGTTCAAAACTGGTAAAAAGACTAAACAGACGGCATTGCTTTCTTCAGTGGAGGACAACTGTAATGGGGGGCAGACATAGTTAGTAGGCCCAAATAAGTAGGCTAAATGCAGTTCAAAACTGGAAAAAGGACTAAACAGGTGGCATAGCTTTATTCAGTGGAGGACAACTGTAATGGGAGGCAGACACAGTAAGCCCAATTAAGTAGGCTAAATGCAGTTTAAAACTGGTAAAAGGACTAAACAGACGGCATAGCTTTGTTCAGTGGAGGACAACTGTAATGGGAGGCAGACCCTGTAGGCCCACATAAGTAGACTAAATGCAGTTCAAAACTGGTAAAAAGACTAAACAGACGGCATAGCTTTCTTCAGTGGAGGACAACTGTAATGGGGGGCAGACACAGTTAGTAGGCCCAAATAAGTAGGCTAAATGCAGTTCAAAACTGGAAAAAGGACTAAACAGGTGGCATAGTTTTGTTCAGTGGAGGAAAACTGTAATGGGAGGCAGACACAGTTAGTAGGCCCAAATAAGTAGGCTAAATGCAGTTCAAAACTGGTAAAAGGACTAAACAGGCGGCATAGCTTTGTTCAGTGGAGGACAACTGTAATGGGAGGCAGACCCTGTAGGCCCAAATAAGTAGGGTAAATGCAGTTCAAAACTGTCAAAGGACTAAACAGGCGGCATAGCTTTGTTCAGTGGAGGACAACTGTAATGGGAGGCAGACACAGTTAGTAGGCCCAAATAAGTAGGCTGAATGCAGTTCAAAACTGGTAAAAGGACTAAACAGGCGGCATTGCTTTGTTCAGTGGAGGACAACTGTAATAGGAGGCAGACACAGTTAGTAGGCCCAAATAAGTAGGCTAAATGCAGTTCAAAACTGGTAAAAGGACTAAACAGGCGGCATAGCTTTGTTCAGTGGAGGACAACTGTAATGGGAGGCAGACACAGTTAGTAGGCCCAAATAAGTAGGCTAAATGCAGTTCAAAACTGGTAAAAGGACTAAACAGGCGGCATAGCTTTGTTCAGTGGAGGACAACTGTAATGGGAGGCAGACACATTTAGTAGGCCCAAATAAGTAGGCTAAATGCAGTTCAAAACTGTTAAAAGGACTAAACAGGCGGCATAGCTTTGTTCAGGGGAGGACAACTGTAATGGGAGGCAGACACAGTTAGTAGGCCCAAATAAGTAGGCTAAATGCAGTTCAAAACTGGTATAAGGACTAAACTGGCGGCATAGCTTTGTTCAGCGGAGGACAACTGTAATGGGAGGCAGACACAGTTAGTAGGCCCAAATAAGTAGGCTAAATGCAGTTCAAAACTGGTAAAAGGACTAAACAGGCGGCATAGCTTTGTTCAGTGGAGGACAACTGTAATGGGAGGCAGACACAGTAGGCCCAAATAAGTAGGGTAAATGCAGTTCAAAACTGAGAAAAAGGACTAAACAGGCATCATAGCTTTGTTCAGTGGAGGACAACTGTAATGGGAGGCAGATACAGTTAGTATGCCCAAATAAGTAGGCTAAATGCAGTTCAAAACTGGTAAAAGGACTAAACAGGCGGCATAGCTTTGTTCAGGGGAGGACAACTGTAATGGGAGGCAGACACAGTTAGTAGGCCCAAATAAGTAGGCTAAATGCAGTTCAAAACTGGTAAAAGGACTAAACAGGCAGCATAGCTTTGTTCAGCGGAGGACAACTGTAATGGGAGGCAGACACAGTTAGTAGGCCCAAATAAGTAGGCTAAATGCAGTTCAAAACTGGTAAAAGGACTAAACAGGCAGCATAGCTTTGTTCAGTGGAGGACAACTGTAATGGGAAGCAGACACAGTTAGTAGGCCCAAATAAGTAGGCTAAATACAGTTCAAAACTGATAAAAGGACTAAACAGGTGGCATAGCTTTGTTCAGTGGAGGACAACTGTAATGGGAGGCAGACACAGTTAGTAGGCCCAAATAAGTAGGCTAAATGCAGTTCAAAAATTGTAAAATTACTAAACAGGCGGCATAGCTTTGTTCAGGGGAGGACAACTGTAATGGGAAGCAGACACAGTTAGTAGGCCCAAATAAGTAGGCTAAATGCAGTTCAAAACTGGTAAAAGGACTAAACAGGCGGCATAGCTTTGTTCAGTGGAGGACAACTGTAATGGGAGGCAGACACAGTTAGTAGGCCCAAATAAGTAGGCTAAATGCAGTTCAAAACTGGTAAAAGGACTAAACAGGCAGCATAGCTTTGTTCAGTGGAGGACAACTGTAATGGGAGGCAGACACAGTTAATAGGCCCAAATAAGTAGGCTAAATGCAGTTCAAAACTGTTAAAAGGACTAAACAGGCGGCATAGTTTTGTTCGGGGGAGGAAAACTGTAATGGGAGGCAGACACAGTTAGTAGGCCCAAATAAGTAGGCTAAATTCAGTTCAAAACTGGTAAAAGGACTAAACAGGCGGCATAGCTTTGTTCAGTGGAGGACAACTGTAATGGGAGGCAGACACAGTAAGCCCAATTAAGTAGGCTAAATGCAGTTTAAAACTGGTAAAAGGACTAAACAGGCGGCATAGCTTTATTCAGTGGAGGACAACTGTAATGGGAGGCAGACACAGTAAGCCCAATTAAGTAGGCTAAATGCAGTTTAAAACTGGTAAAAGGACTAAACAGACGGCATAGCTTTGTTCAGTGGAGGACAACTGTAATGGGAGGCAGACCCTGTAGGCCCACATAAGTAGACTAAATGCAGTTCAAAACTGGTAAAAAGACTAAACAGACGGCATAGCTTTCTTCAGTGGAGGACAACTGTAATGGGGGGCAGACACAGTTAGTAGGCCCAAATAAGTAGGCTAAATGCAGTTCAAAACTGGAAAAAGGACTAAACAGGTGGCATAGTTTTGTTCAGTGGAGGAAAACTGTAATGGGAGGCAGACACAGTTAGTAGGCCCAAATAAGTAGGCTAAATGCAGTTCAAAACTGGTAAAAGGACTAAACAGGCGGCATAGCTTTGTTCAGTGGAGGACAACTGTAATGGGAGGCAGACCCTGTAGGCACAAATAAGTAGGGTAAATGCAGTTCAAAACTGTCAAAGGACTAAACAGGCGGCATAGCTTTGTTCAGTGGAGGACAACTGTAATGGGAGGCAGACACAGTTAGTAGGCCCAAATAAGTAGGCTGAATGCAGTTCAAAACTGGTAAAAGGACTAAACAGGCGGCATTGCTTTGTTCAGTGGAGGACAACTGTAATAGGAGGCAGACACAGTTAGTAGGCCCAAATAAGTAGGCTAAATGCAGTTCAAAACTGGTAAAAGGACTAAACAGGCGGCATAGCTTTGTTCAGTGGAGGACAACTGTAATGGGAGGCAGACACAGTTAGTAGGCCCAAATAAGTAGGGTAAATGCAGTTCAAAACTGTAAAAGGACTAAACAGGCGGCATAGCTTTGTTCAGTGGAGGACAACTGTAATGGGAGGCAGACCCAGTAGGCCCAAATAAGTAGGGTAAATGCAGTTCAAAACTGTAAAAGGACTAAACAGGCGGCATAGCTTTGTTCAGTGGAGGACAACTGTAATGGGAGGCAGACACAGTTAGTAGGCCCAAATAAGTAGGCTAAATGCAGTTCAAAACTGTTAAAAGGACTAAACAGGCGGCATAGCTTTGTTCAGGGGAGGACAACTGTAATGGGAGGCAGACACAGTAGGCCCAAATAAGTAGGCTAAATGCAGTTCAAAACTGGTATAAGGACTAAACTGGCGGCATAGCTTTGTTCAGTGGAGGACAACTGTAATAGGAGGCAGACACAGTTAGTAGGCCCATATAAGTAGGCTAAATGCAGTTCAAAACTGGTAAAAGGACTAAACAGGCGGCATAGCTTTGTTCAGTGGAGGACAACTGTAATGGGAGGCAGACACAGTTAGTAGGCCCAAATAAGTAGGCTAAATGCAGTTCAAAACTGGTAAAAGGACTAAACAGGCAGCATAGCTTTGTTCAGTGGAGGACAACTGTAATGGGAGGGAGACACAGTTAGTAGGCCCAAATAAGTAGGGTAAATGCAGTTCAAAACTGGTAAAAGGACTAAACAGGCGGCATAGCTTTGTTCAGTGGAGGACAACTGTAATGGGAGGCAGACCCTGTAGGCCCAAATAAGTAGGGTAAATGCAGTTCAAAACTGTCAAAGGACTAAACAGGCGGCATAGCTTTGTTCAGTGGAGGACAACTGTAATGGGAGGCAGACACAGTTAGTAGGCCCAAATAAGTAGGCTAAATGCAGTTCAAAACTGTCAAAGGACTAAACAGGCGGCATAGCTTTGTTCAGTGGAGGACAACTGTAATGGGAGGCAGACACAGTTAGTAGGCCCAAATAAGTAGGCTAAATGCAGTTCAAAACTGGTAAAAGGACTAAACAGGCGGCATTGCTTTGTTTAGTGGAGGACAACTGTAATGGGAGGCAGACACAGTTAGTAGGCCCAAATAAGTAGGCTAAATGCAGTTCAAAACTGGTAAAAGGACTTAACAGGCGGCATAGCTTTATTCAGTGGAGGACAACTGTAATGGGAGGCAGACACAGTTAGTAGGCCCAAATAAGTAGGCTAAATGCAGTTCAAAACTGGTAAAAGGACTAAACAGGCGGCATAGCTTTGTTCAGTGGAGGACAACTGTAATGGGAGGCAGACACAGTTAGTAGGCCCAAATAAGTAGGCTAAATGCAGTTCAAAACTGTTAAAAGGACTAAACAGGCGGCATAGCTTTGTTCAGGGGAGGACAACTGTAATGGGAGGCAGACACAGTTAGTAGGCCCAAATAAGTAGGCTAAATGCAGTTCAAAACTGGTATAAGGACTAAACTGGCGGCATAGCTTTGTTCAGCGGAGGACAACTGTAATGGGAGGCAGACCCTGTAGGCCCAAATAAGTAGGGTATATGCAGTTCAAAACTGGTAAAAGGACTAAACAGGTGGCATAGCTTTGTTCAGGGTAGGACAACTGTAATGGGAGGCAGACACAGTTAGTAGGCCCACATAAGTAGGCTAAATGCAGTTCAAAACTGGTAAAAGGACTAAACAGGCAGCATAGCTTTGTTCAGCGGAGGACAACTGTAATGGGAGGCAGACACAGTTAGTAGGCCCAAATAAGTAGGCTAAATGCAGTTCAAAACTGGTAAAAGGACTAAACAGGTGGCATAGCTTTGTTCAGTGGAGGACAACTGTAATGGGAGGCAGACACAGTAGGCCCAAATAAGTAGGGTAAATGCAGTTCAAAACAGAAAACAAGGACTAAACAGGCATCATAGCTTTGTTCAGTGGAGGACAATTGTAATGGGAGGCAGACACAGTTAGTAGGCCCAAATAAGTAGGCTAAATGCAGTTCAAAATTGTAAATGGACTAAACAGGCAGCAAAGCTTTGTTCAGTGGAGGACAACAGTAATGGGAGGCAGACACAGTAGGCCCAAATAAGTAGACTAAATGCAGTTGAAAACTGGTAAAAAGACTGAACAGGCAGCGTAGCTTTCTTCAGTGGAGGACAACTGTAATGGGAGGCAGACACAGTAAGCCCAATTAAGTAGGCTAAATGCAGTTCAAAACTGTAAATGGACTAAACAGGCGGCATAGCTTTGTTCAGTGGAGGACAACTGTAATGGGAGGCAGACACAGTTAGCAGGCCCACATAAGTAGACTAAATGCAGTTCAAAACTGGTAAAAAGACTAAACAGACGGCATTGCTTTCTTCAGTGGAGGACAACTGTAATGGGGGGCAGACATAGTTAGTAGGCCCAAATAAGTAGGCTAAATGCAGTTCAAAACTGGAAAAAGGACTAAACAGGTGGCATAGCTTTATTCAGTGGAGGACAACTGTAATGGGAGGCAGACACAGTAAGCCCAATTAAGTAGGCTAAATGCAGTTTAAAACTGGTAAAAGGACTAAACAGACGGCATAGCTTTGTTCAGTGGAGGACAACTGTAATGGGAGGCAGACCCTGTAGGCCCACATAAGTAGACTAAATGCAGTTCAAAACTGGTAAAAAGACTAAACAGACGGCATAGCTTTCTTCAGTGGAGGACAACTGTAATGGGGGGCAGACACAGTTAGTAGGCCCAAATAAGTAGGCTAAATGCAGTTCAAAACTGGTAAAAGGACTAAACAGGCGGCATAGCTTTGTTCAGTGGAGGACAACTGTAATGGGAGGCAGACCCTGTAGGCCCAAATAAGTAGGGTAAATGCAGTTCAAAACTGTCAAAGGACTAAACAGGCGGCATAGCTTTGTTCAGTGGAGGACAACTGTAATGGGAGGCAGACACAGTTAGTAGGCCCAAATAAGTAGGCTGAATGCAGTTCAAAACTGGTAAAAGGACTAAACAGGCGGCATTGCTTTGTTCAGTGGAGGACAACTGTAATAGGAGGCAGATACAGTTAGTAGGCCCAAATAAGTAGGCTAAATGCAGTTCAAAACTGGTAAAAGGACTAAACAGGCGGCATAGCTTTGTTCAGTGGAGGACAACTGTAATGGGAGGCAGACACAGTTAGTAGGCCCAAATAAGTAGGCTAAATGCAGTTCAAAACTGGTAAAAGGACTAAACAGGCGGCATAGCTTTGTTCAGTGGAGGACAACTGTAATGGGAGGCAGACACATTTAGTAGGCCCAAATAAGTAGGCTAAATGCAGTTCAAAACTGTTAAAAGGACTAAACAGGCGGCATAGCTTTGTTCAGGGGAGGACAACTGTAATGGGAGGCAGACACAGTTAGTAGGCCCAAATAAGTAGGCTAAATGCAGTTCAAAACTGGTATAAGGACTAAACTGGCGGCATAGCTTTGTTCAGCGGAGGACAACTGTAATGGGAGGCAGACACAGTTAGTAGGGCCAAATAAGTAGGCTAAATGCAGTTCAAAACTGGTAAAAGGACTAAACAGGCGGCATAGCTTTGTTCAGTGGAGGACAACTGTAATGGGAGGCAGACACAGTAGGCCCAAATAAGTAGGGTAAATGCAGTTCAAAACTGAGAAAAAGGACTAAACAGGCATCATAGCTTTGTTCAGTGGAGGACAACTGTAATGGGAGGCAGATACAGTTAGTATGCCCAAATAAGTAGGCTAAATGCAGTTCAAAACTGGTAAAAGGACTAAACAGGCGGCATAGCTTTGTTCAGGGGAGGACAACTGTAATGGGAGGCAGACACAGTTAGTAGGCCCAAATAAGTAGGCTAAATGCAGTTCAAAACTGGTAAAAGGACTAAACAGGCAGCATAGCTTTGTTCAGCGGAGGACAACTGTAATGGGAGGCAGACACAGTTAGTAGGCCCAAATAAGTAGGCTAAATGCAGTTCAAAACTGGTAAAAGGACTAAACAGGCAGCATAGCTTTGTTCAGTGGAGGACAACTGTAATGGGAAGCAGACACAGTTAGTAGGCCCAAATAAGTAGGCTAAATACAGTTCAAAACTGATAAAAGGACTAAACAGGTGGCATAGCTTTGTTCAGTGGAGGACAACTGTAATGGGAGGCAGACACAGTTAGTAGGCCCAAATAAGTAGGCTAAATGCAGTTCAAAAATTGTAAAATTACTAAACAGGCGGCATAGCTTTGTTCAGGGGAGGACAGCTGTAATGGGAAGCAGACACAGTTAGTAGGCCCAAATAAGTAGGCTAAATACAGTTCAAATCTGATAAAAGGACTAAACAGGCGGCATAGCTTTGTTCAGTGGAGGACAACTGTAATGGGAGGCAGACACAGTTAGTAGGCCCAAATAAGTAGGCTAAATGCAGTTCAAAACTGGTAAAAGGACTAAACAGGTGGCATAGCTTTGTTCAGGGGAGGACAACTGTAATGGGAGGCAGACACAGTTAGTAGGCCCAAATAGGTAGGCTAAATGCAGTTCAAAACTGGTATAAGGACTAAACTGGCGGCATAGCTTTGTTCAGTGGAGGACAACTGTAATAGGAGGCAGACACAGTTAGTAGGCCCAAATAAGTAGGCTAAATGCAGTTCAAAACTGGTAAAAGGACTAAACAGGCGGCATAGCTTTGTTCAGTGGAGGACAACTGTAATGGGAGGCAGACACAGTTAGTAGGCCCAAATAAGTCGGCTAAATGCAGTTCAAAACTGGTAAAAGGACTAAACAGGCAGCATAGCTTTGTTCAGTGGAGGACAACTGTAATGGGAGGCAGACACAGTTAATAGGCCCAAATAAGTAGGCTAAATGCAGTTCAAAACTGTTAAAAGGACTAAACAGGCGGCAAAGTTTTGTTCGGGGGAGGAAAACTGTAATGGGAGGCAGACACAGTTAGTAGGCCCAAATAAGTAGGCTAAATTCAGTTCAAAACTGGTATAAGGACTAAACTGGCGGCATAGCTTTGTTCAGCGGAGGACAACTGTAATGGGAGGCAGACACAGTTAGTAGGCCCAAATAAGTAGGCTAAATGCAGTTCAAAACTGGTAAAAGGACTAAACAGGCGGCATAGCTTTGTTCAGTGGAGGACAACTGTAATGGGAGGCAGAAACAGTAGGCCCAAAAAAGTAGGCTAAATGCAGTTCAAAACTGGTAAAAGGACTAAACAGGCGGCATAGCTTTGTTCAGGGGAGGACAACTGTAATGGGAGGCAGACACAGTTAGTAGGCCCAAATAAGTAGGCTAAATGCAGTTCAAAACTGGTAAAAGGACTAAACAGGCAGCATAGCTTTGTTCAGCGGAGGACAACTGTAATGGGAGGCAGACACAGTTAGTAGGCCCAAATAAGAAGGCTAACTGCAGTTCAAAACTGGTAAAAGGACTTAACAGGCGGCATAGCTTTGTTCAGTGGAGGACAACTGTAATGGGAGGCAGACCCAGTAGGCCCAAATAAGTAGGGTAAATGCAGTTCAAAACTGTAAAAGGACTAAACAGGCGGCATAGCTTTGTTCAGTGGAGGATAACTGTAATGGGAGGCAGACACAGTTAGTAGGCCCAAATAAGTAGGCTAAATGCAGTTCAAAACTGGTAAAAGGACTAAACAGGCGGCATAGCTTTGTTCAGGGGAGGACAACTGTAATGGGAGGCAGACACAGTTAGTAGGCCCAAACAAGTAGGCTAAATGCAGTTCAAAACTGGTATAAGGACTAAACTGGCGGCACAGCTTTGTTCAGTGGGGGACAACTGTAATAGGAGGCAGACACAGTTAGTAGGCCCAAATAAGTAGGCTAAATGCAGTTCAAAACTGGTAAAAGGACTAAACAGGCGGCATAGCTTTGTTCAGTGGAGGACAACTGTAATGGGAGGCAGACACAGTTAGTAGGCCCAAATAAGTAGGCTAAATGCAGTTCAAAACTGTTAAAAGGACTAAACAGGCGGCATAGCTTTGTTCGGGGGAGGACAACTGTAATGGGAGGCAGACACAGTTAGTAGGCCCAAATAACTAGGCTAAATGCAGTTCAAAACTGGTATAAGGACTAAACTGGCGGCATAGCTTTGTTCAGCGGAGGAAAACTGTAATGGGAGGCAGACACAGTTAGTAGGCCCAAATAAGTAGGCTAAATGCAGTTCAAAACTGGTAAAAGGACTAAACAGGCGGCATAGCTTTGTTCAGTGGAGGACAACTGTAATGGGAGGCAGACACAGTAGGCCCAAATAAGTAGGGTAAATGCAGTTCAAAACAGAAAACAAGGACTAAACAGGCATCATAGCTTTGTTCAATGGAGGACAATTGTAATGGGAGGCAGACACAGTTAGTAGGCCCAAATAAGTAGGCTAAATGCAGTTCAAAATTGTAAATGGACTAAACAGGCGGCATAGCTTTGTTCAGTGGAGGACAACTGTAATGGGAGGCAGACACAGTAGGCCCAAATAAGTAGACTAAATGCAGTTGAAAACTGGTAAAAAGACTAAACAGGCAGCGTAGCTTTCTTCAGTGGAGGACAACTGTAATGGGAGGCAGACACAGTTAGCAGGCCCACATAAGTAGACTAAATGCAGTTCAAAACTGGTAAAAAGACTAAACAGACGGCATAGCTTTCTTCAGTGGAGGACAACTGTAATGGGGGGCAGACACAGTTAGTATGCCCAAATAAGTAGGCTAAATGCAGTTCAAAACTGGAAAAAGGACTAAACAGGTGGCATAGCTTTATTCAGTGGAGGACAACTGTAATGGGAGGCAGACACAGTAAGCCCAATTAAGTAGGCTAAATGCAGTTTAAAACAGGTAAAAGGACTAAACAGGCGGCATAGCTTTGTTCAGTGGAGGACAACTGTAATGGGAGGCAGATACAGTTAGTATACCCAAATAAGTAGGCTAAATGCAGTTCAAAACTGGTAAAAGGACTAAACAGGCGGCATAGCTTTGTTCAGGGGAGGACAACTGTAATGGGAGGCAGACACAGTTAGTAGGCCCAAATAAGTAGGCTAAATGCAGTTCAAAACTGGTAAAAGGACTAAACAGGCAGCATAGCTTTGTTCAGCGGAGGACAACTGTAATGGGAGGCAGACACAGTTAGTAGGCCCAAATAAGTAGGCTAAATGCAGTTCAAAACAGGTAAAAGGACTAAACAGGCAGCATAGCTTTGTTCAGTGGAGGACAACTGTAATGGGAAGCAGACACAGTTAGTAGGCCCAAATAAGTAGGCTAAATACAGTTCAAAACTGATAAAAGGACTAAACAGGTGGCATAGCTTTGTTCAGTGGAGGACAACTGTAATGGGAGGCAGACACAGTTAGTAGGCCCAAATAAGTAGGCTAAATGCAGTTCAAAAATTGTAAAATTACTAAACAGGCGGCATAGCTTTGTTCAGGGGAGGACAACTGTAATGGGAAGCAGACACAGTTAGTAGGCCCAAATAAGTAGGCTAAATACAGTTCAAATCTGATAAAAGGACTAAACAGGCGGCATAGCTTTGTTCAGTGGAGGACAACTGTAATGGGAGGCAGACACAGTTAGTAGGCCCAAATAAGTAGGCTAAATGCAGTTCAAAACTGGTAAAAGGACTAAACAGGCGGCATAGCTTTGTTCAGGGGAGGACAACTGTAATGGGAGGCAGACACAGTTAGTAGGCCCAAATAGGTAGGCTAAATGCAGTTCAAAACTGGTATAAGGACTAAACTGGCGGCATAGCTTTGTTCAGTGGAGGACAACTGTAATAGGAGGCAGACACAGTTAGTAGGCCCAAATAAGTAGGCTAAATGCAGTTCAAAACTGGTAAAAGGACTAAACAGGCGGCATAGCTTTGTTCAGTGGAGGACAACTGTAATGGGAGGCAGACACAGTTAGTAGGCCCAAATAAGTAGGCTAAATGCAGTTCAAAACTGGTAAAAGGACTAAACAGGCAGCATAGCTTTGTTCAGTGGAGGACAACTGTAATGGGAGGCAGACACAGTTAATAGGCCCAAATAAGTAGGCTAAATGCAGTTCAAAACTGTTAAAAGGACTAAACAGGCGGCATAGTTTTGTTCGGGGGAGGAAAACTGTAATGGGAGGCAGACACAGTTAGTAGGCCCAAATAAGTAGGCTAAATTCAGTTCAAAACTGGTATAAGGACTAAACTGGCGGCATAGCTTTGTTCAGCGGAGGACAACTGTAATGGGAGGCAGACACAGTTAGTAGGCCCAAATAAGTAGGCTAAATGCAGTTCAAAACTGGTAAAAGGACTAAACAGGCGGCATAGCTTTGTTCAGTGGAGGACAACTGTAATGGGAGGCAGAAACAGTAGGCCAAAAAAAGTAGGCTAAATGCAGTTCAAAACTGGTAAAAGGACTAAACAGGCGGCATAGCTTTGTTCAGGGGAGGACAACTGTAATTGGAGGCAGACACAGTTAGTAGGCCCAAATAAGTAGGCTAAATGCAGTTCAAAACTGGTAAAAGGACTAAACAGGCAGCATAGCTTTGTTCAGCGGAGGACAACTGTAATGGGAGGCAGACACAGTTAGTAGGCCCAAATAAGTAGGCTAAATGCAGTTCAAAACTGGTAAAAGGACTAAACAGGCAGCATAGCTTTGTTCAGTGGAGGACAACAGTAATGGGAGGCAGACACAGTTAGTAGGCCCAAATAAGTAGGCTAAATGCAGTTCAAAACTGTTAAAAGGACTAAACAGGCGGCATAGCTTTGTTCGGGGGAGGACAACTGTAATGGGAGGCAGACACAGTTAGTAGGCCCAAATAACTAGGCTAAATGCAGTTCAAAACTGGTATAAGGACTAAACTGGCGGCATAGCTTTGTTCAGCGGAGGACAACTGTAATGGGAGGCAGACACAGTTAGTAGGCCCAAATAAGTAGGCTAAATGCAGTTCAAAACTGGTAAAAGGACTAAACAGGCGGCATAGCTTTGTTCAGTGGAGGACAACTGTAATGGGAGGCAGACACAGTAGGCCCAAATAAGTAGGGTAAATGCAGTTCAAAACAGAAAACAAGGACTAAACAGGCATCATAGCTTTGTTCAATGGAGGACAATTGTAATGGGAGGCAGACACAGTTAGTAGGCCCAAATAAGTAGGCTAAATGCAGTTCAAAATTGTAAATGGACTAAACAGGCGGCATAGCTTTGTTCAGTGGAGGACAACTGTAATGGGAGGCAGACACAGTAGGCCCAAATAAGTAGACTAAATGCAGTTGAAAACTGGTAAAAAGACTAAACAGGCAGCGTAGCTTTCTTCAGTGGAGGACAACTGTAATGGGAGGCAGACACAGTTAGCAGGCCCACATAAGTAGACTAAATGCAGTTCAAAACTGGTAAAAAGACTAAACAGACGGCATAGCTTTCTTCAGTGGAGGACAACTGTAATGGGGGGCAGACACAGTTAGTAGGCCCAAATAAGTAGGCTAAATGCAGTTCAAAACTGGTAAAAGGACTAAACAGGCGGCATAGCTTTGTTCAGTGGAGGACAACTGTAATGGGAGGCAGACCCTGTAGGCCCAAATAAGTAGGTTAAATGCAGTTCAAAACTGTCAAAGGACTAAACAGGCGGCATAGCTTTATTCAATGGAGGACAACTGTAATGGGAGGCAGACACAGTTTGTAGGCCCAAATAAGTAGGCTAAATGCAGTTCAAAACTGGTAAAAGGACTAAACTGGCAGCATAGCTTTGTTCAGCGGAGTACAACTGTAATGGAAGGCAGACACAGTTAGTAGGCCCAAATAAGAAGGCTAAATGCAGTTCAAAACTGGTAAAAGGACTTAACAGGTGGCATAGCTTTGTTCAGTGGAGGACAACTGTAATGGGAGGCAGACCCAGTAGGCCCAAATAAGTAGGGTAAATGCAGTTCAAAACTGTAAAAGGACTAAACAGGCGGCATAGCTTTGTTCAGTGGAGGACAACTGTAATGGGAGGCAGACACAGTTAGTAGGCCCAAATAAGTAGGCTAAATGCAGTTCAAAACTGTTAAAAGGACTAAACAGGCGGCATAGCTTTGTTCAGGGGAGGACAACTGTAATGGGAGGCAGACACAGTAGGCCCAAATAAGTAGGCTAAATGCAGTTCAAAACTGGTATAAGGACTAAACTGGCGGCATAGCTTTGTTCAGTGGAGGACAACTGTAATAGGAGGCAGACACAGTTAGTAGGCCCAAATAAGTAGGCTAAATGCAGTTCAAAACTGGTAAAAGGACTAAACAGGCGGCATAGCTTTGTTCAGTGGAGGACAACTATAATGGGAGGCAGACACAGTTAGTAGGCCCAAATAAGTAGGCTAAATGCAGTTCAAAACTGGTAAAAGGACTAAACAGGCAGCATAGCTTTGTTCAGTGGAGGACAACTGTAATGGGAGGCAGACACAGTTAGCAGGCCCACATAAGTAGACTAAATGCAGTTCAAAACTGGTAAAAAGACTAAACAGACGACATAGCTTTCTTCAGTGGAGGACAACTGTAATGGGGGGCAGACACAGTTAGTAGGCCCAAATAAGTAGGCTAGATGCAGTTCAAAACTGGAAAAAGGACTAAACAGGTGGCATAGTTTTGTTCAGTGGAGGACAACTGTAATGGGAGGCAGACACAGTTAGTAGGCCCAAATAAGTAGGCTAAATGCAGTTCAAAACTGGTAAAAGGACTAAACAGGCGGCATAGCTTTGTTCAGTGGAGGACAACTGTAATGGGAGGCAGACCCTGTAGGCCCAAATAAGTAGGGTAAATGCAGTTCAAAACTGTCAAAGGACTAAACAGGCGGCATAGCTTTATTCAATGGAGGACAACTGTAATGGGAGGCAGACACAGTTAGTAGGCCCAAATAAGTAGGCTAAATGCAGTTCAAAACTGGTAAAAGGACTAAACTGGCAGCATAGCTTTGTTCAGCGGAGTACAACTGTAATGGGAGGCAGACACAGTTAGTAGGCCCAAATAAGAAGGCTAAATGCAGTTCAAAACTGGTAAAAGGACTTAACAGGCGGCATAGCTTTGTTCAGTGGAGGACAACTGTAATGGGAGGCAGACCCAGTAGGCCCAAATAAGTAGGGTAAATGCAGTTCAAAACTGTAAAAGGACTAAACAGGCGGCATAGCTTTGTTCAGGGGAGGACAACTGTAATGGGAGGCAGACACAGTAGGCCCAAATAAGTAGGCTAAATGCAGTTCAAAACTGGTAAAAGGACTAAACAGGCGGCATAGCTTTGTTCAGTGGAGGACAACTATAATGGGAGGCAGACACAGTTAGTAGGCCCAAATAAGTAGGCTAAATGCAGTTCAAAACTGGTAAAAGGACTAAACAGGCAGCATAGCTTTGTTCAGTGGAGGACAACTGTAATGGGAGGGAGACACAGTTAGTAGGCCCAAATAAGTAGGCTAAATGCAGTTCAAAACTGGTAAAAGGACTAAACAGGCGGCATAGCATTGTTCAGTGGAGGACAACTGTAATGGGAGGCAGACCCTGTAGGCCCAAATAAGTAGGGTAAATGCAGTTCAAAACTGTCAAAGGACTAAACAGGCGGCATAGCTTTGTTCAGTGGAGGACAACTGTAATGGGAGGCAGACACAGTTAGTAGGCCCAAATAAGTAGGCTAAATGCAGTTCAAAACTGGTAAAAGGACTAAACAGGCAGCATAGCTTTGTTCAGTGGAGGACAACTGTAATGGGAAGCAGACACAGTTAGTAGGCCCAAATAAGTAGGCTAAATACAGTTCAAAACTGATAAAAGGACTAAACAGGTGGCATAGCTTTGTTCAGTGGATGGCAACTGTAATGGGAGGCAGACACAGTTAGTAGGCCCAAATAAGTAGGCTAAATGCAGTTCAAAACTGGTAAAAAGACTAAACAGGCGGCATAGCTTTGTTCAGTGGAAGACAACTGTAATGGGAGGCAGACACAGTAGTAGGCCCAAATAAGTAGGCTAAATGCAGTTCAAAACTGGTAAAAGGACTAAACAGGCGGCATAGCTTTGTTCAGGAGAGGACAACTGTAATGGGAGACAGACACAGTTAGTAGGCCCAAATAAGTAGGCTAAATGCAGTTCAAAACTGGTAAAAGGACTAAACAGGCGGCATAGCTTTGTTCAGCGGAGGACAACTGTAATGGGAGGCAGACACAGTTAGTAGGCCCAAATAAGTAGGCTAAATGCAGTTCAAAACTTGTATAAGGACGAAACTGGCGGCATATCTTTGTTCAGTGGAGGACAACTGTAATGGGAGGCAGACACAGTTAGTAGGCCCAAATAAGAAGGCTAAATGCAGTTCAAAACTGATAAAAGGACCAAACAGTCGGCATAGCTTTGTTCAGTGGAGTTCAACTGTTATGGGAGGCAGACAGTTAGTAGGCCCAAATAAGTAGGCTAAATGCAGTTTAAAACTGGTAAAAGGACTAAACAGGCAGCATAGCTTTGTTCAGTGGAGGACAACTGTAATGGGAGGCAGACACAGTTAGTAGGCCCAAATAAGTAGGCTAAATGCAGTTCAAAACTGATAAAAGGACCAAACAGTCGGCATAGCTTTGTTCAGTGGAGTTCAACTGTTATGGGAGGCAGACAGTTAGTAGGCCCAAATAAGTAGGCTAAATGCAGTTCAAAACTGGTAAAAGGACTAAACAGGCAGCATAGCTTTGTTCAGTGGAGGACAACTGTAATGGGAAGCAGACACAGTTAGTAGGCCCAAATAAGTAGGCTAAATACAGTTCAAAACTGATAAAAGGACTAAACAGGCGGCATAGCTTTGTTCAGTGGAGAACAACTGTGAAGGGAGGCAGACACAGTAGGCCCAAAAAAGTAGGCTAAATGCAGTTCAAAACTGGTAAAAAGAATAAACAGGCGGCATAGCTTTGTTCAGTGGAGGTCAACTGTAATGGGAGGCAGACACAGTTAGTAGGCCCAAATAAGTTGACTAATTGCAGTTCAAAACTGGTAAAAGGACTGAACAGGCGGCATAGCTTTGTTCAGTGGAGGACAACTATAATAGGAGGCAGACACACTTAGTAGGCCCAAATAAGTAGGCTAAATGCAGTTCAAAACTGGTAAAAGGATTAAACAGGCAGCATAGCTTTGTTCAGTGGAGGACAACTGTAATGGTAAGCAGACACAGTTAGTAGGCCCAAATAAGTAGGCTAAATACAGTTCAAAACTGATAAAAGGACTAAACAGGTGGCATAGCTTTGTTCAGTGGAGGGCAACTGTAATGGGAGGCAGACACAGTTAGTAGGCCCAAATAAGTAGGCTAAATGCAGTTCAAAACTGGTAAAAAGACTAAACAGGCGGCATAGCTTTGTTCAGTGGAGGTCAACTGTAATGGGAGGCAGACACAGTTAGTAGGCCCAAATAAGTTGACTAAATGCAGTTCAAAACTGGTAAAAGGACTAAACAGGCGGCATAGCTTTGTTCAGTGGAGGACAACTATAATAGGAGGCAGACACACTTAGTAGGCCCAAATAAGTAGGCTAAATGCAGTTCAAAACTGGTAAAAGGACTTAACAGGCGGCATAGCTTTGTTCAGTGGAGGACAACTGTAATGGGAGGCAGACCCAGTAGGCCCAAATAAGTAGGGTAAATGCAGTTCAAAACTGTAAAAGGACTAAACAGGCGGCATAGCTTTGTTCAGTGGAGGACAACTGTTATGGGAGGCAGACACAGTTAGTAGGCCCAAATAAGTAGGCTAAATGCAGTTCAAAACTGGTAAAAGGACTAAACAGGTGGCATAGCTTTGTTCAGTGGAGGACAACTGTAATGGGAGGCAGACACAGTTAGCAGGCCCACATAAGTAGACTAAATGCAGTTCAAAACTGGTAAAAAGACTAAACAGACGGCATTGCTTTCTTCAGTGGAGGACAACTGTAATGGGGGGCAGACATAGTTAGTAGGCCCAAATAAGTAGGCTAAATGCAGTTCAAAACTGGAAAAAGGACTAAACAGGTGGCATAGCTTTATTCAGTGGAGGACAACTGTAATGGGAGGCAGACACAGTAAGCCCAATTAAGTAGGCTAAATGCAGTTTAAAACTGGTAAAAGGACTAAACAGACGGCATAGCTTTGTTCAGTGGAGGACAACTGTAATGGGAGGCAGACCCTGTAGGCCCACATAAGTAGACTAAATGCAGTTCAAAACTGGTAAAAAGACTAAACAGACGGCATAGCTTTCTTCAGTGGAGGACAACTGTAATGGGGGGCAGACACAGTTAGTAGGCCCAAATAAGTAGGCTAAATGCAGTTCAAAACTGGAAAAAGGACTAAACAGGTGGCATAGTTTTGTTCAGTGGAGGAAAACTGTAATGGGAGGCAGACACAGTTAGTAGGCCCAAATAAGTAGGCTAAATGCAGTTCAAAACTGGTAAAAGGACTAAACAGGCGGCATAGCTTTGTTCAGTGGAGGACAACTGTAATGGGAGGCAGACCCTGTAGGCCCAAATAAGTAGGGTAAATGCAGTTCAAAACTGTCAAAGGACTAAACAGGCGGCATAGCTTTGTTCAGTGGAGGACAACTGTAATGGGAGGCAGACACAGTTAGTAGGCCCAAATAAGTAGGCTGAATGCAGTTCAAAACTGGTAAAAGGACTAAACAGGCGGCATTGCTTTGTTCAGTGGAGGACAACTGTAATAGGAGGCAGACACAGTTAGTAGGCCCAAATAAGTAGGCTAAATGCAGTTCAAAACTGGTAAAAGGACTAAACAGGCAGCATAGCTTTGTTCAGTGGAGGACAACTGTAATGGGAGGCAGACACAGTTAGTAGGCCCAAATAAGTAGGCTAAATGCAGTTCAAAACTGGTAAAAGGACTAAACAGGCGGCATAGCTTTGTTCAGTGGAGGACAACTGTAATGGGAGGCAGACACATTTAGTAGGCCCAAATAAGTAGGCTAAATGCAGTTCAAAACTGTTAAAAGGACTAAACAGGCGGCATAGCTTTGTTCAGGGGAGGACAACTGTAATGGGAGGCAGACACAGTTAGTAGGCCCAAATAAGTAGGCTAAATGCAGTTCAAAACTGGTATAAGGACTAAACTGGCGGCATAGCTTTGTTCAGCGGAGGACAACTGTAATGGGAGGCAGACACAGTTAGTAGGCCCAAATAAGTAGGCTAAATGCAGTTCAAAACTGGTAAAAGGACTAAACAGGCGGCATAGCTTTGTTCAGTGGAGGACAACTGTAATGGGAGGCAGACACAGTAGGCCCAAATAAGTAGGGTAAATGCAGTTCAAAACTGAGAAAAAGGACTAAACAGGCATCATAGCTTTGTTCAGTGGAGGACAACTGTAATGGGAGGCAGATACAGTTAGTATGCCCAAATAAGTAGGCTAAATGCAGTTCAAAACTGGTAAAAGGACTAAACAGGCGGCATAGCTTTGTTCAGGGGAGGACAACTGTAATGGGAGGCAGACACAGTTAGTAGGCCCAAATAAGTAGGCTAAATGCAGTTCAAAACTGGTAAAAGGACTAAACAGGCAGCATAGCTTTGTTCAGCGGAGGACAACTGTAATGGGAGGCAGACACAGTTAGTAGGCCCAAATAAGTAGGCTAAATGCAGTTCAAAACTGGTAAAAGGACTAAACAGGCAGCATAGCTTTGTTCAGTGGAGGACAACTGTAATGGGAAGCAGACACAGTTAGTAGGCCCAAATAAGTAGGCTAAATACAGTTCAAAACTGATAAAAGGACTAAACAGGTGGCATAGCTTTGTTCAGTGGAGGACAACTGTAATGGGAGGCAGACACAGTTAGTAGGCCCAAATAAGTAGGCTAAATGCAGTTCAAAAATTGTAAAATTACTAAACAGGCGGCATAGCTTTGTTCAGGGGAGGACAACTGTAATGGGAAGCAGACACAGTTAGTAGGCCCAAATAAGTAGGCTAAATGCAGTTCAAAACTGGTAAAAGGACTAAACAGGCGGCATAGCTTTGTTCAGTGGAGGACAACTGTAATGGGAGGCAGACACAGTTAGTAGGCCCAAATAAGTAGGCTAAATGCAGTTCAAAACTGGTAAAAGGACTAAACAGGCAGCATAGCTTTGTTCAGTGGAGGACAACTGTAATGGGAGGCAGACACAGTTAATAGGCCCAAATAAGTAGGCTAAATGCAGTTCAAAACTGTTAAAAGGACTAAACAGGCGGCATAGTTTTGTTCGGGGGAGGAAAACTGTAATGGGAGGCAGACACAGTTAGTAGGCCCAAATAAGTAGGCTAAATGCAGTTTAAAACTGGTAAAAGGACTAAACAGACGGCATAGCTTTGTTCAGTGGAGGACAACTGTAATGGGAGGCAGACCCTGTAGGCCCACATAAGTAGACTAAATGCAGTTCAAAACTGGTAAAAAGACTAAACAGACGGCATAGCTTTCTTCAGTGGAGGACAACTGTAATGGGGGGCAGACACAGTTAGTAGGCCCAAATAAGTAGGCTAAATGCAGTTCAAAACTGGAAAAAGGACTAAACAGGTGGCATAGTTTTGTTCAGTGGAGGAAAACTGTAATGGGAGGCAGACACAGTTAGTAGGCCCAAATAAGTAGGCTAAATGCAGTTCAAAACTGGTAAAAGGACTAAACAGGCGGCATAGCTTTGTTCAGTGGAGGACAACTGTAATGGGAGGCAGACCCTGTAGGCACAAATAAGTAGGGTAAATGCAGTTCAAAACTGTCAAAGGACTAAACAGGCGGCATAGCTTTGTTCAGTGGAGGACAACTGTAATGGGAGGCAGACACAGTTAGTAGGCCCAAATAAGTAGGCTGAATGCAGTTCAAAACTGGTAAAAGGACTAAACAGGCGGCATTGCTTTGTTCAGTGGAGGACAACTGTAATAGGAGGCAGACACAGTTAGTAGGCCCAAATAAGTAGGCTAAATGCAGTTCAAAACTGGTAAAAGGACTAAACAGGCGGCATAGCTTTGTTCAGTGGAGGACAACTGTAATGGGAGGCAGACACAGTTAGTAGGCCCAAATAAGTAGGGTAAATGCAGTTCAAAACTGTAAAAGGACTAAACAGGCGGCATAGCTTTGTTCAGTGGAGGACAACTGTAATGGGAGGCAGACCCAGTAGGCCCAAATAAGTAGGGTAAATGCAGTTCAAAACTGTAAAAGGACTAAACAGGCGGCATAGCTTTGTTCAGTGGAGGACAACTGTAATGGGAGGCAGACACAGTTAGTAGGCCCAAATAAGTAGGCTAAATGCAGTTCAAAACTGTTAAAAGGACTAAACAGGCGGCATAGCTTTGTTCAGGGGAGGACAACTGTAATGGGAGGCAGACACAGTAGGCCCAAATAAGTAGGCTAAATGCAGTTCAAAACTGGTATAAGGACTAAACTGGCGGCATAGCTTTGTTCAGTGGAGGACAACTGTAATAGGAGGCAGACACAGTTAGTAGGCCCATATAAGTAGGCTAAATGCAGTTCAAAACTGGTAAAAGGACTAAACAGGCGGCATAGCTTTGTTCAGTGGAGGACAACTGTAATGGGAGGCAGACACAGTTAGTAGGCCCAAATAAGTAGGCTAAATGCAGTTCAAAACTGGTAAAAGGACTAAACAGGCAGCATAGCTTTGTTCAGTGGAGGACAACTGTAATGGGAGGGAGACACAGTTAGTAGGCCCAAATAAGTAGGGTAAATGCAGTTCAAAACTGGTAAAAGGACTAAACAGGCGGCATAGCTTTGTTCAGTGGAGGACAACTGTAATGGGAGGCAGACCCTGTAGGCCCAAATAAGTAGGGTAAATGCAGTTCAAAACTGTCAAAGGACTAAACAGGCGGCATAGCTTTGTTCAGTGGAGGACAACTGTAATGGGAGGCAGACACAGTTAGTAGGCCCAAATAAGTAGGCTAAATGCAGTTCAAAACTGTCAAAGGACTAAACAGGCGGCATAGCTTTGTTCAGTGGAGGACAACTGTAATGGGAGGCAGACACAGTTAGTAGGCCCAAATAAGTAGGCTAAATGCAGTTCAAAACTGGTAAAAGGACTAAACAGGCGGCATTGCTTTGTTTAGTGGAGGACAACTGTAATGGGAGGCAGACACAGTTAGTAGGCCCAAATAAGTAGGCTAAATGCAGTTCAAAACTGGTAAAAGGACTAAACAGGCGGCATAGCTTTATTCAGTGGAGGACAACTGTAATGGGAGGCAGACACAGTTAGTAGGCCCAAATAAGTAGGCTAAATGCAGTTCAAAACTGGTAAAAGGACTAAACAGGCGGCATAGCTTTGTTCAGTGGAGGACAACTGTAATGGGAGGCAGACACAGTTAGTAGGCCCAAATAAGTAGGCTAAATGCAGTTCAAAACTGTTAAAAGGACTAAACAGGCGGCATAGCTTTGTTCAGGGGAGGACAACTGTAATGGGAGGCAGACACAGTTAGTAGGCCCAAATAAGTAGGCTAAATGCAGTTCAAAACTGGTATAAGGACTAAACTGGCGGCATAGCTTTGTTCAGCGGAGGACAACTGTAATGGGAGGCAGACCCTGTAGGCCCAAATAAGTAGGGTATATGCAGTTCAAAACTGGTAAAAGGACTAAACAGGCGGCATAGCTTTGTTCAGGGTAGGACAACTGTAATGGGAGGCAGACACAGTTAGTAGGCCCACATAAGTAGGCTAAATGCAGTTCAAAACTGGTAAAAGGACTAAACAGGCAGCATAGCTTTGTTCAGCGGAGGACAACTGTAATGGGAGGCAGACACAGTTAGTAGGCCCAAATAAGTAGGCTAAATGCAGTTCAAAACTGGTAAAAGGACTAAACAGGTGGCATAGCTTTGTTCAGTGGAGGACAACTGTAATGGGAGGCAGACACAGTAGGCCCAAATAAGTAGGGTAAATGCAGTTCAAAACAGAAAACAAGGACTAAACAGGCATCATAGCTTTGTTCAGTGGAGGACAATTGTAATGGGAGGCAGACACAGTTAGTAGGCCCAAATAAGTAGGCTAAATGCAGTTCAAAATTGTAAATGGACTAAACAGGCAGCAAAGCTTTGTTCAGTGGAGGACAACAGTAATGGGAGGCAGACACAGTAGGCCCAAATAAGTAGACTAAATGCAGTTGAAAACTGGTAAAAAGACTAAACAGGCAGCGTAGCTTTCTTCAGTGGAGGACAACTGTAATGGGAGGCAGACACAGTAAGCCCAATTAAGTAGGCTAAATGCAGTTCAAAACTGTAAATGGACTAAACAGGCGGCATAGCTTTGTTCAGTGGAGGACAACTGTAATGGGAGGCAGACACAGTTAGCAGGCCCACATAAGTAGACTAAATGCAGTTCAAAACTGGTAAAAAGACTAAACAGACGGCATTGCTTTCTTCAGTGGAGGACAACTGTAATGGGGGGCAGACATAGTTAGTAGGCCCAAATAAGTAGGCTAAATGCAGTTCAAAACTGGAAAAAGGACTAAACAGGTGGCATAGCTTTATTCAGTGGAGGACAACTGTAATGGGAGGCAGACACAGTAAGCCCAATTAAGTAGGCTAAATGCAGTTTAAAACTGGTAAAAGGACTAAACAGACGGCATAGCTTTGTTCAGTGGAGGACAACTGTAATGGGAGGCAGACCCTGTAGGCCCACATAAGTAGACTAAATGCAGTTCAAAACTGGTAAAAAGACTAAACAGACGGCATAGCTTTCTTCAGTGGAGGACAACTGTAATGGGGGGCAGACACAGTTAGTAGGCCCAAATAAGTAGGCTAAATGCAGTTCAAAACTGGAAAAAGGACTAAACAGGTGGCATAGTTTTGTTCAGTGGAGGAAAACTGTAATGGGAGGCAGACACAGTTAGTAGGCCCAAATAAGTAGGCTAAATGCAGTTCAAAACTGGTAAAAGGACTAAACAGGCGGCATAGCTTTGTTCAGTGGAGGACAACTGTAATGGGAGGCAGACCCTGTAGGCCCAAATAAGTAGGGTAAATGCAGTTCAAAACTGTCAAAGGACTAAACAGGCGGCATAGCTTTGTTCAGTGGAGGACAACTGTAATGGGAGGCAGACACAGTTAGTAGGCCCAAATAAGTAGGCTGAATGCAGTTCAAAACTGGTAAAAGGACTAAACAGGCGGCATTGCTTTGTTCAGTGGAGGACAACTGTAATAGGAGGCAGATACAGTTAGTAGGCCCAAATAAGTAGGCTAAATGCAGTTCAAAACTGGTAAAAGGACTAAACAGGCGGCATAGCTTTGTTCAGTGGAGGACAACTGTAATGGGAGGCAGACACAGTTAGTAGGCCCAAATAAGTAGGCTAAATGCAGTTCAAAACTGGTAAAAGGACTAAACAGGCGGCATAGCTTTGTTCAGTGGAGGACAACTGTAATGGGAGGCAGACACATTTAGTAGGCCCAAATAAGTAGGCTAAATGCAGTTCAAAACTGTTAAAAGGACTAAACAGGCGGCATAGCTTTGTTCAGGGGAGGACAACTGTAATGGGAGGCAGACACAGTTAGTAGGCCCAAATAAGTAGGCTAAATGCAGTTCAAAACTGGTATAAGGACTAAACTGGCGGCATAGCTTTGTTCAGCGGAGGACAACTGTAATGGGAGGCAGACACAGTTAGTAGGCCCAAATAAGTAGGCTAAATGCAGTTCAAAACTGGTAAAAGGACTAAACAGGCGGCATAGCTTTGTTCAGTGGAGGACAACTGTAATGGGAGGCAGACACAGTAGGCCCAAATAAGTAGGGTAAATGCAGTTCAAAACTGAGAAAAAGGACTAAACAGGCATCATAGCTTTGTTCAGTGGAGGACAACTGTAATGGGAGGCAGATACAGTTAGTATGCCCAAATAAGTAGGCTAAATGCAGTTCAAAACTGGTAAAAGGACTAAACAGGCGGCATAGCTTTGTTCAGGGGAGGACAACTGTAATGGGAGGCAGACACAGTTAGTAGGCCCAAATAAGTAGGCTAAATGCAGTTCAAAACTGGTAAAAGGACTAAACAGGCAGCATAGCTTTGTTCAGCGGAGGACAACTGTAATGGGAGGCAGACACAGTTAGTAGGCCCAAATAAGTAGGCTAAATGCAGTTCAAAACTGGTAAAAGGACTAAACAGGCAGCATAGCTTTGTTCAGTGGAGGACAACTGTAATGGGAAGCAGACACAGTTAGTAGGCCCAAATAAGTAGGCTAAATACAGTTCAAAACTGATAAAAGGACTAAACAGGTGGCATAGCTTTGTTCAGTGGAGGACAACTGTAATGGGAGGCAGACACAGTTAGTAGGCCCAAATAAGTAGGCTAAATGCAGTTCAAAAATTGTAAAATTACTAAACAGGCGGCATAGCTTTGTTCAGGGGAGGACAGCTGTAATGGGAAGCAGACACAGTTAGTAGGCCCAAATAAGTAGGCTAAATACAGTTCAAATCTGATAAAAGGACTAAACAGGCGGCATAGCTTTGTTCAGTGGAGGACAACTGTAATGGGAGGCAGACACAGTTAGTAGGCCCAAATAAGTAGGCTAAATGCAGTTCAAAACTGGTAAAAGGACTAAACAGGTGGCATAGCTTTGTTCAGGGGAGGACAACTGTAATGGGAGGCAGACACAGTTAGTAGGCCCAAATAGGTAGGCTAAATGCAGTTCAAAACTGGTATAAGGACTAAACTGGCGGCATAGCTTTGTTCAGTGGAGGACAACTGTAATAGGAGGCAGACACAGTTAGTAGGCCCAAATAAGTAGGCTAAATGCAGTTCAAAACTGGTAAAAGGACTAAACAGGCGGCATAGCTTTGTTCAGTGGAGGACAACTGTAATGGGAGGCAGACACAGTTAGTAGGCCCAAATAAGTCGGCTAAATGCAGTTCAAAACTGGTAAAAGGACTAAACAGGCAGCATAGCTTTGTTCAGTGGAGGACAACTGTAATGGGAGGCAGACACAGTTAATAGGCCCAAATAAGTAGGCTAAATGCAGTTCAAAACTGTTAAAAGGACTAAACAGGCGGCAAAGTTTTGTTCGGGGGAGGAAAACTGTAATGGGAGGCAGACACAGTTAGTAGGCCCAAATAAGTAGGCTAAATTCAGTTCAAAACTGGTATAAGGACTAAACTGGCGGCATAGCTTTGTTCAGCGGAGGACAACTGTAATGGGAGGCAGACACAGTTAGTAGGCCCAAATAAGTAGGCTAAATGCAGTTCAAAACTGGTAAAAGGACTAAACAGGCGGCATAGCTTTGTTCAGTGGAGGACAACTGTAATGGGAGGCAGAAACAGTAGGCCCAAAAAAGTAGGCTAAATGCAGTTCAAAACTGGTAAAAGGACTAAACAGGCGGCATAGCTTTGTTCAGGGGAGGACAACTGTAATGGGAGGCAGACACAGTTAGTAGGCCCAAATAAGTAGGCTAAATGCAGTTCAAAACTGGTAAAAGGACTAAACAGGCAGCATAGCTTTGTTCAGCGGAGGACAACTGTAATGGGAGGCAGACACAGTTAGTAGGCCCAAATAAGAAGGCTAACTGCAGTTCAAAACTGGTAAAAGGACTTAACAGGCGGCATAGCTTTGTTCAGTGGAGGACAACTGTAATGGGAGGCAGACCCAGTAGGCCCAAATAAGTAGGGTAAATGCAGTTCAAAACTGTAAAAGGACTAAACAGGCGGCATAGCTTTGTTCAGTGGAGGATAACTGTAATGGGAGGCAGACACAGTTAGTAGGCCCAAATAAGTAGGCTAAATGCAGTTCAAAACTGGTAAAAGGACTAAACAGGCGGCATAGCTTTGTTCAGGGGAGGACAACTGTAATGGGAGGCAGACACAGTTAGTAGGCCCAAACAAGTAGGCTAAATGCAGTTCAAAACTGGTATAAGGACTAAACTGGCGGCACAGCTTTGTTCAGTGGAGGACAACTGTAATAGGAGGCAGACACAGTTAGTAGGCCCAAATAAGTAGGCTAAATGCAGTTCAAAACTGGTAAAAGGACTAAACAGGCGGCATAGCTTTGTTCAGTGGAGGACAACTGTAATGGGAGGCAGACACAGTTAGTAGGCCCAAATAAGTAGGCTAAATGCAGTTCAAAACTGTTAAAAGGACTAAACAGGCGGCATAGCTTTGTTCGGGGGAGGACAACTGTAATGGGAGGCAGACACAGTTAGTAGGCCCAAATAACTAGGCTAAATGCAGTTCAAAACTGGTAAAAGGACTAAACAGGCGGCATAGCTTTGTTCAGTGGAGGACAACTGTAATGGGAGGCAGACACAGTAGGCCCAAATAAGTAGGGTAAATGCAGTTCAAAACAGAAAACAAGGACTAAACAGGCATCATAGCTTTGTTCAATGGAGGACAATTGTAATGGGAGGCAGACACAGTTAGTAGGCCCAAATAAGTAGGCTAAATGCAGTTCAAAATTGTAAATGGACTAAACAGGCGGCATAGCTTTGTTCAGTGGAGGACAACTGTAATGGGAGGCAGACACAGTAGGCCCAAATAAGTAGACTAAATGCAGTTGAAAACTGGTAAAAAGACTAAACAGGCAGCGTAGCTTTCTTCAGTGGAGGACAACTGTAATGGGAGGCAGACACAGTTAGCAGGCCCACATAAGTAGACTAAATGCAGTTCAAAACTGGTAAAAAGACTAAACAGACGGCATAGCTTTCTTCAGTGGAGGACAACTGTAATGGGGGGCAGACACAGTTAGTATGCCCAAATAAGTAGGCTAAATGCAGTTCAAAACTGGAAAAAGGACTAAACAGGTGGCATAGCTTTATTCAGTGGAGGACAACTGTAATGGGAGGCAGACACAGTAAGCCCAATTAAGTAGGCTAAATGCAGTTTAAAACAGGTAAAAGGACTAAACAGGCGGCATAGCTTTGTTCAGTGGAGGACAACTGTAATGGGAGGCAGATACAGTTAGTATGCCCAAATAAGTAGGCTAAATGCAGTTCAAAACTGGTAAAAGGACTAAACAGGCGGCATAGCTTTGTTCAGGGGAGGACAACTGTAATGGGAGGCAGACACAGTTAGTAGGCCCAAATAAGTAGGCTAAATGCAGTTCAAAACTGGTAAAAGGACTAAACAGGCAGCATAGCTTTGTTCAGCGGAGGACAACTGTAATGGGAGGCAGACACAGTTAGTAGGCCCAAATAAGTAGGCTAAATGCAGTTCAAAACAGGTAAAAGGACTAAACAGGCAGCATAGCTTTGTTCAGTGGAGGACAACTGTAATGGGAAGCAGACACAGTTAGTAGGCCCAAATAAGTAGGCTAAATACAGTTCAAAACTGATAAAAGGACTAAACAGGTGGCATAGCTTTGTTCAGTGGAGGACAACTGTAATGGGAGGCAGACACAGTTAGTAGGCCCAAATAAGTAGGCTAAATGCAGTTCAAAAATTGTAAAATTACTAAACAGGCGGCATAGCTTTGTTCAGGGGAGGACAACTGTAATGGGAAGCAGACACAGTTAGTAGGCCCAAATAAGTAGGCTAAATACAGTTCAAATCTGATAAAAGGACTAAACAGGCGGCATAGCTTTGTTCAGTGGAGGACAACTGTAATGGGAGGCAGACACAGTTAGTAGGCCCAAATAAGTAGGCTAAATGCAGTTCAAAACTGGTAAAAGGACTAAACAGGCGGCATAGCTTTGTTCAGGGGAGGACAACTGTAATGGGAGGCAGACACAGTTAGTAGGCCCAAATAGGTAGGCTAAATGCAGTTCAAAACTGGTATAAGGACTAAACTGGCGGCATAGCTTTGTTCAGTGGAGGACAACTGTAATAGGAGGCAGACACAGTTAGTAGGCCCAAATAAGTAGGCTAAATGCAGTTCAAAACTGGTAAAAGGACTAAACAGGCGGCATAGCTTTGTTCAGTGGAGGACAACTGTAATGGGAGGCAGACACAGTTAGTAGGCCCAAATAAGTAGGCTAAATGCAGTTCAAAACTGGTAAAAGGACTAAACAGGCAGCATAGCTTTGTTCAGTGGAGGACAACTGTAATGGGAGGCAGACACAGTTAATAGGCCCAAATAAGTAGGCTAAATGCAGTTCAAAACTGTTAAAAGGACTAAACAGGCGGCATAGTTTTGTTCGGGGGAGGAAAACTGTAATGGGAGGCAGACACAGTTAGTAGGCCCAAATAAGTAGGCTAAATTCAGTTCAAAACTGGTATAAGGACTAAACTGGCGGCATAGCTTTGTTCAGCGGAGGACAACTGTAATGGGAGGCAGACACAGTTAGTAGGCCCAAATAAGTAGGCTAAATGCAGTTCAAAACTGGTAAAAGGACTAAACAGGCGGCATAGCTTTGTTCAGTGGAGGACAACTGTAATGGGAGGCAGAAACAGTAGGCCCAAAAAAGTAGGCTAAATGCAGTTCAAAACTGGTAAAAGGACTAAACAGGCGGCATAGCTTTGTTCAGGGGAGGACAACTGTAATTGGAGGCAGACACAGTTAGTAGGCCCAAATAAGTAGGCTAAATGCAGTTCAAAACTGGTAAAAGGACTAAACAGGCAGCATAGCTTTGTTCAGCGGAGGACAACTGTAATGGGAGGCAGACACAGTTAGTAGGCCCAAATAAGTAGGCTAAATGCAGTTCAAAACTGGTAAAAGGACTAAACAGGCAGCATAGCTTTGTTCAGTGGAGGACAACAGTAATGGGAGGCAGACACAGTTAGTAGGCCCAAATAAGTAGGCTAAATGCAGTTCAAAACTGTTAAAAGGACTAAACAGGCGGCATAGCTTTGTTCGGGGGAGGACAACTGTAATGGGAGGCAGACACAGTTAGTAGGCCCAAATAACTAGGCTAAATGCATTTCAAAACTGGTATAAGGACTAAACTGGCGGCATAGCTTTGTTCAGCGGAGGACAACTGTAATGGGAGGCAGACACAGTTAGTAGGCCCAAATAAGTAGGCTAAATGCAGTTCAAAACTGGTAAAAGGACTAAACAGGCGGCATAGCTTTGTTCAGTGGAGGACAACTGTAATGGGAGGCAGACACAGTAGGCCCAAATAAGTAGGGTAAATGCAGTTCAAAACAGAAAACAAGGACTAAACAGGCATCATAGCTTTGTTCAATGGAGGACAATTGTAATGGGAGGCAGACACAGTTAGTAGGCCCAAATAAGTAGGCTAAATGCAGTTCAAAATTGTAAATGGACTAAACAGGCGGCATAGCTTTGTTCAGTGGAGGACAACTGTAATGGGAGGCAGACACAGTAGGCCCAAATAAGTAGACTAAATGCAGTTGAAAACTGGTAAAAAGACTAAACAGGCAGCGTAGCTTTCTTCAGTGGAGGACAACTGTAATGGGAGGCAGACACAGTTAGCAGGCCCACATAAGTAGACTAAATGCAGTTCAAAACTGGTAAAAAGACTAAACAGACGGCATAGCTTTCTTCAGTGGAGGACAACTGTAATGGGGGGCAGACACAGTTAGTAGGCCCAAATAAGTAGGCTAAATGCAGTTCAAAACTGGTAAAAGGACTAAACAGGCGGCATAGCTTTGTTCAGTGGAGGACAACTGTAATGGGAGGCAGACCCTGTAGGCCCAAATAAGTAGGTTAAATGCAGTTCAAAACTGTCAAAGGACTAAACAGGCGGCATAGCTTTATTCAATGGAGGACAACTGTAATGGGAGGCAGACACAGTTTGTAGGCCCAAATAAGTAGGCTAAATGCAGTTCAAAACTGGTAAAAGGACTAAACTGGCAGCATAGCTTTGTTCAGCGGAGTACAACTGTAATGGAAGGCAGACACAGTTAGTAGGCCCAAATAAGAAGGCTAAATGCAGTTCAAAACTGGTAAAAGGACTTAACAGGTGGCATAGCTTTGTTCAGTGGAGGACAACTGTAATGGGAGGCAGACCCAGTAGGCCCAAATAAGTAGGGTAAATGCAGTTCAAAACTGTAAAAGGACTAAACAGGCGGCATAGCTTTGTTCAGTGGAGGACAACTGTAATGGGAGGCAGACACAGTTAGTAGGCCCAAATAAGTAGGCTAAATGCAGTTCAAAACTGTTAAAAGGACTAAACAGGCGGCATAGCTTTGTTCAGGGGAGGACAACTGTAATGGGAGGCAGACACAGTAGGCCCAAATAAGTAGGCTAAATGCAGTTCAAAACTGGTATAAGGACTAAACTGGCGGCATAGCTTTGTTCAGTGGAGGACAACTGTAATAGGAGGCAGACACAGTTAGTAGGCCCAAATAAGTAGGCTAAATGCAGTTCAAAACTGGTAAAAGGACTAAACAGGCGGCATAGCTTTGTTCAGTGGAGGACAACTATAATGGGAGGCAGACACAGTTAGTAGGCCCAAATAAGTAGGCTAAATGCAGTTCAAAACTGGTAAAAGGACTAAACAGGCAGCATAGCTTTGTTCAGTGGAGGACAACTGTAATGGGAGGCAGACACAGTTAGCAGGCCCACATAAGTAGACTAAATGCAGTTCAAAACTGGTAAAAAGACTAAACAGACGACATAGCTTTCTTCAGTGGAGGACAACTGTAATGGGGGGCAGACACAGTTAGTAGGCCCAAATAAGTAGGCTAGATGCAGTTCAAAACTGGAAAAAGGACTAAACAGGTGGCATAGTTTTGTTCAGTGGAGGACAACTGTAATGGGAGGCAGACACAGTTAGTAGGCCCAAATAAGTAGGCTAAATGCAGTTCAAAACTGGTAAAAGGACTAAACAGGCGGCATAGCTTTGTTCAGTGGAGGACAACTGTAATGGGAGGCAGACCCTGTAGGCCCAAATAAGTAGGGTAAATGCAGTTCAAAACTGTCAAAGGACTAAACAGGCGGCATAGGTTTATTCAATGGAGGACAACTGTAATGGGAGGCAGACACAGTTAGTAGGCCCAAATAAGTAGGCTAAATGCAGTTCAAAACTGGTAAAAGGACTAAACTGGCAGCATAGCTTTGTTCAGCGGAGTACAACTGTAATGGGAGGCAGACACAGTTAGTAGGCCCAAATAAGAAGGCTAAATGCAGTTCAAAACTGGTAAAAGGACTTAACAGGCGGCATAGCTTTGTTCAGTGGAGGACAACTGTAATGGGAGGCAGACCCAGTAGGCCCAAATAAGTAGGGTAAATGCAGTTCAAAACTGTAAAAGGACTAAACAGGCGGCATAGCTTTGTTCAGGGGAGGACAACTGTAATGGGAGGCAGACACAGTAGGCCCAAATAAGTAGGCTAAATGCAGTTCAAAACTGGTAAAAGGACTAAACAGGCGGCATAGCTTTGTTCAGTGGAGGACAACTATAATGGGAGGCAGACACAGTTAGTAGGCCCAAATAAGTAGGCTAAATGCAGTTCAAAACTGGTAAAAGGACTAAACAGGCAGCATAGCTTTGTTCAGTGGAGGACAACTGTAATGGGAGGGAGACACAGTTAGTAGGCCCAAATAAGTAGGCTAAATGCAGTTCAAAACTGGTAAAAGGACTAAACAGGCGGCATAGCATTGTTCAGTGGAGGACAACTGTAATGGGAGGCAGACCCTGTAGGCCCAAATAAGTAGGGTAAATGCAGTTCAAAACTGTCAAAGGACTAAACAGGCGGCATAGCTTTGTTCAGTGGAGGACAACTGTAATGGGAGGCAGACACAGTTAGTAGGCCCAAATAAGTAGGCTAAATGCAGTTCAAAACTGGTAAAAGGACTAAACAGGCGGCATTGCTTTGTTCAGTGGAGGACAACTGTAATGGGAGGCAGACTCAGTTAGTAGGCCCAAATAAGTAGGCTAAATGCAGTTCAAAACTGTTAAAAGGACTAAACAGGCGGCATAGCTTTGTTCAGGGGAGGACAACTGTAATGGGAGGCAGACACAGTAGGCCCAAATAAGTAGGCTAAATGCAGTTCAAAACTGGTAAAAGGACTAAACAGGCGGCATAGCTTTGTTCAGTGGAGGACAACTATAATGGGAGGCAGACACAGTTAGTAGGCCCAAATAAGTAGGCTAAATGCAGTTCAAAACTGGTAAAAGGACTAAACAGGCAGCATAGCTTTGTTCAGTGGAGGACAACTGTAATGGGAGGGAGACACAGTTAGTAGGCCCAAATAAGTAGGCTAAATGCAGTTCAAAACTGGTAAAAGGACTAAACAGGCGGCATAGCATTGTTCAGTGGAGGACAACTGTAATGGGAGGCAGACCCTGTAGGCCCAAATAAGTAGGGTAAATGCAGTTCAAAACTGTCAAAGGACTAAACAGGCGGCATAGCTTTGTTCAGTGGAGGACAACTGTAATGGGAGGCAGACACAGTTAGTAGGCCCAAATAAGTAGGCTAAATGCAGTTCAAAACTGGTAAAAGGACTAAACAGGCGGCATTGCTTTGTTCAGTGGAGGACAACTGTAATGGGAGGCAGACTCAGTTAGTAGGCCCAAATAAGTAGGCTAAATGCAGTTCAAAACTGGTAAAAGGACTAAACAGGCGGCATAGCTTTGTTCAGTGGAGGACAACTGTAATGGGAGGCAGACACAGTTAGTAGGCCCAAATAAGTAGGCTAAATGCAGTTCAAAACTGTTAAAAGGACTAAACAGGCGGCATAGCTTTGTTCAGGGG
Organism: Ranitomeya variabilis; assembly: GCF_051348905.1. NCBI lineage: Eukaryota > Metazoa > Chordata > Amphibia > Anura > Dendrobatidae > Ranitomeya > Ranitomeya variabilis. Next base: position 303,923,393 of record NC_135234.1, on the reverse strand, counting down.
AGGACAACTGTAATGGGAGGCAGACACAGTTAGTAGGCCCAAATAAGTAGGCTAAATGCAGTTCAAAACTGGTATAAGGACTAAACTGGCGGCATAGCTTTGTTCAGCGGAGGACAACTGTAATGGGAGGCAGACCCTGTAGGCCCAAATAAGTAGGGTATATGCAGTTCAAAACTGGTAAAAGGACTAAACAGGCGGCATAGCTTTGTTCAGGGGAGGACAACTGTAATGGGAGGCAGACACAGTTAGTAGGCCCAAATAAGTAGGCTAAATGCAGTTCAAAACTGGTAAAAGGACTAAACAGGCAGCATAGCTTTGTTCAGCGGAGGACAACTGTAATGGGAGGCAGACACAGTTAGTAGGCCCAAATAAGTAGGCTAAATGCAGTTCAAAACTGATAAAAGGACCAAACAGTCGGCACAGCTTTGTTCAGTGGAGGACAACTATAATAGGAGGCAGACACAGTTAGTAGGCCCAAATAAGTAGGCTAAATGCAGTTCAAAACTGGTAAAAGGACTAAACAGGCAGCATAGCTTTGTTCAGTGGAGGACAACTATAATGGGAGGCAGACACAGTTAGTAGGCCCAAATAAGTAGGCTAAATGCAGTTCAAATCTGGTAAAAGGACTAAACAGGCAGCATAGCTTTGTTCAGTGGAGGACAACTGTAATAGGAGGCAGACACAGTTAGTAGGCCCAAATAAGTAGGCTAAATGCAGTTCAAAACTGGTAAAAGGACTAAACAGGCGGCATAGCTTTGTTCAGTGGAGGACAACTATAATGGGAGGCAGACACAGTTAGTAGGCCCAAATAAGTAGGCTAAATGCAGTTCAAAACTGGTAAAAGGACTAAACAGGCAGCATAGCTTTGTTCAGTGGAGGACAACTGTAATGGGAGGGAGACACAGTTAGTAGGCCCAAATAAGTAGGCTAAATGCAGTTCAAAACTGGTAAAAGGACTAAACAGGCGGCATAGCTTTGTTCAGTGGAGGACAACTGTAATGGGAGGCAGACCCTGTAGGCCCAAATAAGTAGGGTAAATGCAGTTCAAAACTGTCAAAGGACTAAACAGGCGGCATAGCTTTGTTCAGTGGAGGACAACTGTAATGGGAGGCAGACACAGTTAGTAGGCCCAAATAAGTAGGCTAAATGCAGTTCAAAACTGGTAAAAGGACTAAACAGGCAGCATAGCTTTGTTCAGTGGAGGACAACAGTAATGGGAGGCAGACACAGTTAGTAGGCCCAAATCAGTAGGCTAAATGCAGTTCAAAACTGTTAAAAGGACTAAACAGGCGGCATAGCTTTGTTCGGGGGAGGACAACTGTAATGGGAGGCAGACACAGTTAGTAGGCCCAAATAACTAGGCTAAATGCAGTTCAAAACTGGTATAAGGACTAAACTGGCGGCATAGCTTTGTTCAGCGGAGGACAACTGTAATGGGAGGCAGACACAGTTAGTAGGCCCAAATAAGTAGGCTAAATGCAGTTCAAAACTGGTAAAAGGACTAAACAGGCGGCATAGCTTTGTTCAGTGGAGGACAACTGTAATGGGAGGCAGACACAGTAGGCCCAAATAAGTAGGGTAAATGCAGTTCAAAACAGAAAACAAGGACTAAACAGGCATCATAGCTTTGTTCAATGGAGGACAATTGTAATGGGAGGCAGACACAGTTAGTAGGCCCAAATAAGTAGGCTAAATGCAGTTCAAAATTGTAAATGGACTAAACAGGCGGCATAGCTTTGTTCAGTGGAGGACAACTGTAATGGGAGGCAGACACAGTAGGCCCAAATAAGTAGACTAAATGCAGTTGAAAACTGGTAAAAAGACTAAACAGGCAGCGTAGCTTTCTTCAGTGGAGGACAACTGTAATGGGAGGCAGACACAGTTAGCAGGCCCACATAAGTAGACTAAATGCAGTTCAAAACTGGTAAAAAGACTAAACAGACGGCATAGCTTTCTTCAGTGGAGGACAACTGTAATGGGGGGCAGACACAGTTAGTAGGCCCAAATAAGTAGGCTAAATGCAGTTCAAAACTGGAAAAAGGACTAAACAGGTGGCATAGCTTTATTCAGTGGAGGACAACTGTAATGGGAGGCAGACACAGTAAGCCCAATTAAGTAGGCTAAATGCAGTTTAAAACAGGTAAAAGGACTAAACAGGCGGCATAGCTTTGTTCAGTGGAGGACAACTGTAATGGGAGGCAGACACTGTAGGCCCACATAAGTAGACTAAATGCAGTTCAAAACTGGTAAAAAGACTAAACAGACGGCATAGCTTTCTTCAGTGGAGGACAACTGTAATGGGGGGCAGACACAGTTAGTAGGCCCAAATAAGTAGGCTAAATGCAGTTCAAAACTGGAAAAAGGACTAAACAGGTGGCATAGCTTTGTTCAGTGGAGGACAACTGTAATGGGAGGCAGACACAGTTAGTAGGCCCAAATAAGTAGGCTAAATGCAGTTCAAAACTGGTAAAAGGACTAAACAGGCGGCATAGCTTTGTTCAGTGGAGGACAACTGTAATGGGAGGCAGACCCTGTAGGCCCAAATAAGTAGGGTAAATGCAGTTCAAAACTGTCAAAGGACTAAACAGGCGGCATAGCTTTATTCAATGGAGGACAACTGTAATGGGAGGCAGACACAGTTAGTAGGCCCAAATAAGTAGGCTAAATGCAGTTCAAAACTGGTAAAAGGACTAAACAGGCAGCATAGCTTTGTTCAGCGGAGTACAACTGTAATGGGAGGCAGACACAGTTAGTAGGCCCAAATAAGAAGGCTAAATGCAGTTCAAAACTGGTAAAAGGACTTAACAGGCGGCATAGCTTTGTTCAGTGGAGGACAACTGTAATGGGAGGCAGACACAGTAGGCCCAAATAAGTAGGGTAAATGCAGTTCAAAACAGAAAACAAGGACTAAACAGGCATCATAGCTTTGTTCAATGGAGGACAATTGTAATGGGAGGCAGACACAGTTAGTAGGCCCAAATAAGTAGGCTAAATGCAGTTCAAAATTGTAAATGGACTAAACAGGCGGCATAGCTTTGTTCAGTGGAGGACAACTGTAATGGGAGGCAGACACAGTAGGCCCAAATAAGTAGACTAAATGCAGTTGAAAACTGGTAAAAAGACTAAACAGGCAGCGTAGCTTTCTTCAGTGGAGGACAACTGTAATGGGAGGCAGACACAGTTAGCAGGCCCACATAAGTAGACTAAATGCAGTTCAAAACTGGTAAAAAGACTAAACAGACGGCATAGCTTTCTTCAGTGGAGGACAACTGTAATGGGGGGCAGACACAGTTAGTAGGCCCAAATAAGTAGGCTAAATGCAGTTCAAAACTGGAAAAAGGACTAAACAGGTGGCATAGCTTTATTCAGTGGAGGACAACTGTAATGGGAGGCAGACACAGTAAGCCCAATTAAGTAGGCTAAATGCAGTTTAAAACAGGTAAAAGGACTAAACAGGCGGCATAGCTTTGTTCAGTGGAGGACAACTGTAATGGGAGGCAGACACTGTAGGCCCACATAAGTAGACTAAATGCAGTTCAAAACTGGTAAAAAGACTAAACAGACGGCATAGCTTTCTTCAGTGGAGGACAACTGTAATGGGGGGCAGACACAGTTAGTAGGCCCAAATAAGTAGGCTAAATGCAGTTCAAAACTGGAAAAAGGACTAAACAGGTGGCATAGCTTTGTTCAGTGGAGGACAACTGTAATGGGAGGCAGACACAGTTAGTAGGCCCAAATAAGTAGGCTAAATGCAGTTCAAAACTGGTAAAAGGACTAAACAGGCGGCATAGCTTTGTTCAGTGGAGGACAACTGTAATGGGAGGCAGACCCTGTAGGCCCAAATAAGTAGGGTAAATGCAGTTCAAAACTGTCAAAGGACTAAACAGGCGGCATAGCTTTATTCAATGGAGGACAACTGTAATGGGAGGCAGACACAGTTAGTAGGCCCAAATAAGTAGGCTAAATGCAGTTCAAAACTGGTAAAAGGACTAAACAGGCAGCATAGCTTTGTTCAGCGGAGTACAACTGTAATGGGAGGCAGACACAGTTAGTAGGCCCAAATAAGAAGGCTAAATGCAGTTCAAAACTGGTAAAAGGACTTAACAGGCGGCATAGCTTTGTTCAGTGGAGGACAACTGTAATGGGAGGCAGACACAGTAGGCCCAAATAAGTAGGGTAAATGCAGTTCAAAACAGAAAACAAGGACTAAACAGGCATCATAGCTTTGTTCAATGGAGGACAATTGTAATGGGAGGCAGACACAGTTAGTAGGCCCAAATAAGTAGGCTAAATGCAGTTCAAAATTGTAAATGGACTAAACAGGCGGCATAGCTTTGTTCAGTGGAGGACAACTGTAATGGGAGGCAGACACAGTAGGCCCAAATAAGTAGACTAAATGCAGTTGAAAACTGGTAAAAAGACTAAACAGGCAGCGTAGCTTTCTTCAGTGGAGGACAACTGTAATGGGAGGCAGACACAGTTAGCAGGCCCACATAAGTAGACTAAATGCAGTTCAAAACTGGTAAAAAGACTAAACAGACGGCATAGCTTTCTTCAGTGGAGGACAACTGTAATGGGGGGCAGACACAGTTAGTAGGCCCAAATAAGTAGGCTAAATGCAGTTCAAAACTGGAAAAAGGACTAAACAGGTGGCATAGCTTTATTCAGTGGAGGACAACTGTAATGGGAGGCAGACACAGTAAGCCCAATTAAGTAGGCTAAATGCAGTTTAAAACAGGTAAAAGGACTAAACAGGCGGCATAGCTTTGTTCAGTGGAGGACAACTGTAATGGGAGGCAGACACTGTAGGCCCACATAAGTAGACTAAATGCAGTTCAAAACTGGTAAAAAGACTAAACAGACGGCATAGCTTTCTTCAGTGGAGGACAACTGTAATGGGGGGCAGACACAGTTAGTAGGCCCAAATAAGTAGGCTAAATGCAGTTCAAAACTGGAAAAAGGACTAAACAGGTGGCATAGCTTTGTTCAGTGGAGGACAACTGTAATGGGAGGCAGACACAGTTAGTAGGCCCAAATAAGTAGGCTAAATGCAGTTCAAAACTGGTAAAAGGACTAAACAGGCGGCATAGCTTTGTTCAGTGGAGGACAACTGTAATGGGAGGCAGACCCTGTAGGCCCAAATAAGTAGGGTAAATGCAGTTCAAAACTGTCAAAGGACTAAACAGGCGGCATAGCTTTATTCAATGGAGGACAACTGTAATGGGAGGCAGACACAGTTAGTAGGCCCAAATAAGTAGGCTAAATGCAGTTCAAAACTGGTAAAAGGACTAAACAGGCAGCATAGCTTTGTTCAGCGGAGTACAACTGTAATGGGAGGCAGACACAGTTAGTAGGCCCAAATAAGAAGGCTAAATGCAGTTCAAAACTGGTAAAAGGACTTAACAGGCGGCATAGCTTTGTTCAGTGGAGGACAACTGTAATGGGAGGCAGACCCAGTAGGCCCAAGTAAGTAGGGTAAATGCAGTTCAAAACTGTAAAAGGACTAAAAAGGCGGCATAGCTTTGTTCAGTGGAGGACAACTGTAATGGGAGGCAGACACAGTTAGTAGGCCCAAATAAGTAGGCTAAATGCAGTTCAAAACTGTTAAAAGGACTAAACAGGCGGCATAGCTTTGTTCAGGGGAGGACAACTGTAATGGGAGGCAGACACAGTAGGCCCAAATAAGTAGGCTAAATGCAGATCAAAACTGGTATAAGGACTAAACTGGCGGCATAGCTTTGTTCAGTGGAGCACAACTGTAATAGGAGGCAGACACAGTTAGTAGGCCCAAATAAGTAGGCTAAATGCAGTTCAAAACTGGTAAAAGGACTAAACAGGCGGCATAGCTTTGTTCAGTGGAGGACAACTGTAATGGGAGGCAGACCCTGTAGGCCCAAATAAGTAGGGTAAATGCAGTTCAAAACTGTCAAAGGACTAAACAGGCGGCATAGCTTTGTTCAGTGGAGGACAACTGTAATGGGAGGCAGACACAGTTAGTAGGCCCAAATAAGTAGGCTAAATGCAGTTCAAAACTGGTAAAAGGACTAAACAGGCGGCATTGCTTTGTTCAGTGGAGGACAACTGTAATGGGAGGCAGACACAGTTAGTAGGCCCAAATAAGTAGGCTAAATGCAGTTCAAAACTGGTAAAAGGACTAAACAGGCGGCATAGCTTTGTTCAGTGGAGGACAACTGTAATGGGAGGCAGACACAGTTAGTAGGCCCAAATAAGTAGGCTAAATGCAGTTCAAAACTGTTAAAAGGACTAAACAGGCGGCATAGCTTTGTTCAGGGGAGGACAACTGTAATGGGAGGCAGACACAGTTAGTAGGCCCAAATAAGTAGGCTAAATGCAGTTCAAAACTGGTATAAGGACTAAACTGGCGGCATAGCTTTGTTCAGCGGAGGACAACTGTAATGGGAGGCAGACCCTGTAGGCCCAAATAAGTAGGGTATATGCAGTTCAAAACTGGTAAAAGGACTAAACAGGCGGCATAGCTTTGTTCAGGGGAGGACAACTGTAATGGGAGGCAGACACAGTTAGTAGGCCCAAATAAGTAGGCTAAATGCAGTTCAAAACTGGTAAATGGACTAAACAGGCAGCATAGCTTTGTTCAGCGGAGGACAACTGCAATGGGAGGCAGACACAGTTAGTAGGCCCAAATAAGTAGGCTAAATGCAGTTCAAAACTGATAGAAGGACCAAACAGTCGGCATAGCTTTGTTCAGTGGAGTTCAACTGTTATGGGAGGCAGACAGTTAGTAGGCCCAAATAAGTAGGCTAAATGCAGTTCAAAACTGGTAAAAGGACTAAACAGGCAGCATAGCTTTGTTCAGTGGAGGACAACTGTAATGGGAAGCAGACACAGTTAGTAGGCCCAAATAAGTAGGCTAAATACAGTTCAAAACTGATAAAAGGACTAAACAGGTGGCATAGCTTTGTTCAGTGGAGGACAACTGTAATGGGAGGCAGACACAGTTAGTAGGCCCAAATAAGTAGGCTAAATGCAGTTCAAAACTGGTAAAAGGACTTAACAGGCGGCATAGCTTTGTTCAGTGGAGGACAACTGTAAAGGGAGGCAGACACAGTAGGCCTAAATAAGTAGGCTAAATGCAGTTCAAAACTGGTAAAAGGACTAAACAGGCGGCATAGCTTTGTTCAGTGGAGGACAATTGTAATGGGAGGCAGACACAGTTAGTAGGCCCAAATAAGAAGGCTAACTGCAGTTCAAAACTGGTAAAAGGACTTAACAGGCGGCATAGCTTTGTTCAGTGGAGGACAACTGTAATGGGAAGCAGACCCAGTAGGCCCAAATAAGTAGGGTAAATGCAGTTCAAAACTGTAAAAGGACTAAACAGGCGGCATAGCTTTGTTCAGTGGAGGACAACTGTAATGGGAGGCAGACACAGTTAGTAGGCCCAAATAAGTAGGCTAAATGCAGTTCAAAACTGGTAAAAGGACTAAACAGGCGGCATAGCTTTGTTCAGGGGAGGACAACTGTAATGGGAGGCAGACACAGTTAGTAGGCCCAAATAAGTAGGCTAAATGCAGTTCAAAACTGGTATAAGGACTAAACTGGCGGCACAGCTTTGTTCAGTGGAGGACAACTGTAATAGGAGGCAGACACAGTTAGTAGGCCCAAATAAGTAGGCTAAATGCAGTTCAAAACTGGTAAAAGGACTAAACAGGCGGCATAGCTTTGTTCAGTGGAGGACAACTGTAATGGGAGGCAGACACAGTTAGTAGGCCCAAATAAGTAGGCTAAATGCAGTTCAAAACTGGTAAAAGGACTAAACAGGCAGCATAGCTTTGTTCAGTGGAGGACAACAGTAATAGGAGGCAGACACAGTTAGTAGGCCCAAATAAGTAGGCTAAATGCAGTTCAAAACTGTTAAAAGGACTAAACAGGCGGCATAGCTTTGTTCGGGGGAGGACAACTGTAATGGGAGGCAGACACAGCTTAGTAGGCCCAAATAACTAGGCTAAATGCAGTTCAAAACTGGTATAAGGACTAAACTGGCAGGATAGCTTTGTTCAGCGGAGGACAACTGTAATGGGAGGCAGACACAGTTAGTAGGCCCAAATAAGTAGGCTAAATGCAGTTCAAAACTGGTAAAAGGACTAAACAGGCGGCATAGCTTTGTTCAGTGGAGGACAACTGTAATGGGAGGCAGACACAGTAGGCCCAAATAAGTAGGGTAAATGCAGTTCAAAACAGAAAACAAGGACTAAACAGGCATCATAGCTTTGTTCAGTGGAGGACAATTGTAATGGGAGGCAGACACAGTTAGTAGGCCCAAATAAGTAGGCTAAATGCAGTTCAAAATTGTAAATGGACTAAACAGGCGGCATAGCTTTGTTCAGTGGAGGACAACTGTAATGGGAGGCAGACACAGTAGGCCCAAATAAGTAGACTAAATGCAGTTGAAAACTGGTAAAAAGACTAAACAGGCAGCGTAGCTTTCTTCAGTGGAGGACAACTGTAATGGGAGGCAGACACAGTAAGCCCAATTAAGTAGGCTAAATGCAGTTCAAAACTGTAAATGGACTAAACAGGCGGCATAGCTTTGTTCAGTGGAGGACAACTGTAATGGGAGGCAGACACAGTTAGCAGGCCCACATAAGTAGACTAAATGCAGTTCAAAACTGGTAAAAAGACTAAACAGACGGCATAGCTTTCTTCAGTGGAGGACAACTGTAATGGGGGGCAGACACAGTTAGTAGGCCCAAATAAGTAGGCTAAATGCAGTTCAAAACTGGAAAAAGGACTAAACAGGTGGCATAGCTTTATTCAGTGGAGGACAACTGTAATGGGAGGCAGACACAGTAAGCCCAATTAAGTAGGCTAAATGCAGTTTAAAACAGGTAAAAGGACTAAACAGGCGGCATAGCTTTGTTCAGTGGAGGACAACTGTAATGGGAGGCAGACACTGTAGGCCCACATAAGTAGACTAAATGCAGTTCAAAACTGGTAAAAAGACTAAACAGACGACATAGCTTTCTTCAGTGGAGGACAACTGTAATGGGGGGCAGACACAGTTAGTAGGCCCAAATAAGTAGGCTAAATGCAGTTCAAAACTGGAAAAAGGACTAAACAGGTGGCATAGTTTTGTTCAGTGGAGGACAACTGTAATGGGAGGCAGACACAGTTAGTAGGCCCAAATAAGTAGGCTAAATGCAGTTCAAAACTGGTAAAAGGACTAAACAGGCGGCATAGCTTTGTTCAGTGGAGGACAACTGTAATGGGAGGCAGACCCTGTAGGCCCAAATAAGTAGGTTAAATGCAGTTCAAAACTGTCAAAGGACTAAACAGGCGGCATAGCTTTATTCAATGGAGGACAACTGTAATGGGAGGCAGACACAGTTTGTAGGCCCAAATAAGTAGGCTAAATGCAGTTCAAAACTGGTAAAAGGACTAAACTGGCAGCATAGCTTTGTTCAGCGGAGTACAACTGTAATGGGAGGCAGACACAGTTAGTAGGCCCAAATAAGAAGGCTAAATGCAGTTCAAAACTGGTAAAAGGACTTAACAGGTGGCATAGCTTTGTTCAGTGGAGGACAACTGTAATGGGAGGCAGACCCAGTAGGCCCAAATAAGTAGGGTAAATGCAGTTCAAAACTGTAAAAGGACTAAACAGGCGGCATAGCTTTGTTCAGTGGAGGACAACTGTAATGGGAGGCAGACACAGTTAGTAGGCCCAAATAAGTAGGCTAAATGCAGTTCAAAACTGTTAAAAGGACTAAACAGGCGGCATAGCTTTGTTCAGGGGAGGACAACTGTAATGGGAGGCAGACACAGTAGGCCCAAATAAGTAGGCTAAATGCAGTTCAAAACTGGTATAAGGACTAAACTGGCGGCATAGCTTTGTTCAGTGGAGGACAACTGTAACAGAAGGCAGACACAGTTAGTAGGCCCAAATAAGTAGGCTAAATGCAGTTCAAAACTGGTAAAAGGACTAAACAGGCGGCATAGCTTTGTTCAGTGGAGGACAACTATAATGGGAGGCAGACACAGTTAGTAGGCCCAAATAAGTAGGCTAAATGCAGTTCAAAACTGGTAAAAGGACTAAACAGGCAGCATAGCTTTGTTCAGTGGAGGACAACTGTAATGGGAGGCAGACACAGTTAGCAGGCCCACATAAGTAGACTAAATGCAGTTCAAAACTGGTAAAAAGACTAAACAGACGGCATAGCTTTCTTCAGTGGAGGACAACTGTAATGGGGGGCAGACACAGTTAGTAGGCCCAAATAAGTAGGCTAAATGCAGTTCAAAACTGGAAAAAGGACTAAACAGGCGGCATAGCTTTGTTCAGGGGAGGACAACTGTAATGGGAGGCAGACACAGTAGGCCCAAATAAGTAGGCTAAATGCAGATTAAAACTGGTATAAGGACTAAACTGGCGGCATAGCTTTGTTCAGTGGAGCACAACTGTAATAGGAGGCAGACACAGTTAGTAGGCCCAAATAAGTAGGCTAAATGCAGTTCAAAACTGGTAAAAGGACTAAACAGGCAGCATAGCTTTGTTCAGTGGAGGACAACTGTAATGGGAGGGAGACACAGTTAGTAGGCCCAAATAAGTAGGCTAAATGCACTTCAAAACTGGTAAAAGGACTAAACAGGCGGCATAGCTTTGTTCAGTGGAGGACAACTGTAATGGGAGGCAGACCCTGTAGGCCCAAATAAGTAGGGTAAATGCAGTTCAAAACTGTCAAAGGACTAAACAGGCGGCATAGCTTTGTTCAGTGGAGGACAACTGTAATGGGAGGCAGACACAGTTAGTAGGCCCAAATAAGTAGGCTAAATGCAGTTCAAAACTGGTAAAAGGACTAAACAGGCGGCATTGCTTTGTTCAGTGGAGGACAACTGTAATGGGAGGCAGACACAGTTAGTAGGCCCAAATAAGTAGGCTAAATGCAGTTCAAAACTGGTAAAAGGACTAAACAGGCGGCATAGCTTTGTTCAGTGGAGGACAACTGTAATGGGAGGCAGACACAGTTAGTAGGCCCAAATAAGTAGGCTAAATGCAGTTCAAAACTGTTAAAAGGACTAAACAGGCGGCATAGCTTTGTTCAGGGGAGGACAACTGTAATGGGAGGCAGACACAGTTAGTAGGCCCAAATAAGTAGGCTAAATGCAGTTCAAAACTGGTATAAGGACTAAACTGGCGGCATAGCTTTGTTCAGCGGAGGACAACTGTAATGGGAGGCAGACCCTGTAGGCCCAAATAAGTAGGGTATATGCAGTTCAAAACTGGTAAAAGGACTAAACAGGCGGCATAGCTTTGTTCAGGGGAGGACAACTGTAATGGGAGGCAGACACAGTTAGTAGGCCCAAATAAGTAGGCTAAATGCAGTTCAAAACTGGTAAATGGACTAAACAGGCAGCATAGCTTTGTTCAGCGGAGGACAACTGCAATGGGAGGCAGACACAGTTAGTAGGCCCAAATAAGTAGGCTAAATGCAGTTCAAAACTGATAGAAGGACCAAACAGTCGGCATAGCTTTGTTCAGTGGAGTTCAACTGTTATGGGAGGCAGACAGTTAGTAGGCCCAAATAAGTAGGCTAAATGCAGTTCAAAACTGGTAAAAGGACTAAACAGGCAGCATAGCTTTGTTCAGTGGAGGACAACTGTAATGGGAAGCAGACACAGTTAGTAGGCCCAAATAAGTAGGCTAAATACAGTTCAAAACTGATAAAAGGACTAAACAGGTGGCATAGCTTTGTTCAGTGGAGGACAACTGTAATGGGAGGCAGACACAGTTAGTAGGCCCAAATAAGTAGGCTAAATGCAGTTCAAAACTGGTAAAAGGACTTAACAGGCGGCATAGCTTTGTTCAGTGGAGGACAACTGTAAAGGGAGGCAGACACAGTAGGCCTAAATAAGTAGGCTAAATGCAGTTCAAAACTGTTAAAAGGACTAAACAGGCGGCATAGCTTTGTTCGGGGGAGGACAACTGTAATGGGAGGCAGACACAGCTTAGTAGGCCCAAATAACTAGGCTAAATGCAGTTCAAAACTGGTATAAGGACTAAACTGGCAGGATAGCTTTGTTCAGCGGAGGACAACTGTAATGGGAGGCAGACACAGTTAGTAGGCCCAAATAAGTAGGCTAAATGCAGTTCAAAACTGGTAAAAGGACTAAACAGGCGGCATAGCTTTGTTCAGTGGAGGACAACTGTAATGGGAGGCAGACACAGTAGGCCCAAATAAGTAGGGTAAATGCAGTTCAAAACAGAAAACAAGGACTAAACAGGCATCATAGCTTTGTTCAGTGGAGGACAATTGTAATGGGAGGCAGACACAGTTAGTAGGCCCAAATAAGTAGGCTAAATGCAGTTCAAAATTGTAAATGGACTAAACAGGCGGCATAGCTTTGTTCAGTGGAGGACAACTGTAATGGGAGGCAGACACAGTAGGCCCAAATAAGTAGACTAAATGCAGTTGAAAACTGGTAAAAAGACTAAACAGGCAGCGTAGCTTTCTTCAGTGGAGGACAACTGTAATGGGAGGCAGACACAGTAAGCCCAATTAAGTAGGCTAAATGCAGTTCAAAACTGTAAATGGACTAAACAGGCGGCATAGCTTTGTTCAGTGGAGGACAACTGTAATGGGAGGCAGACACAGTTAGCAGGCCCACATAAGTAGACTAAATGCAGTTCAAAACTGGTAAAAAGACTAAACAGACGGCATAGCTTTCTTCAGTGGAGGACAACTGTAATGGGGGGCAGACACAGTTAGTAGGCCCAAATAAGTAGGCTAAATGCAGTTCAAAACTGGAAAAAGGACTAAACAGGTGGCATAGCTTTATTCAGTGGAGGACAACTGTAATGGGAGGCAGACACAGTAAGCCCAATTAAGTAGGCTAAATGCAGTTTAAAACAGGTAAAAGGACTAAACAGGCGGCATAGCTTTGTTCAGTGGAGGACAACTGTAATGGGAGGCAGACACTGTAGGCCCACATAAGTAGACTAAATGCAGTTCAAAACTGGTAAAAAGACTAAACAGACGACATAGCTTTCTTCAGTGGAGGACAACTGTAATGGGGGGCAGACACAGTTAGTAGGCCCAAATAAGTAGGCTAAATGCAGTTCAAAACTGGAAAAAGGACTAAACAGGTGGCATAGTTTTGTTCAGTGGAGGACAACTGTAATGGGAGGCAGACACAGTTAGTAGGCCCAAATAAGTAGGCTAAATGCAGTTCAAAACTGGTAAAAGGACTAAACAGGCGGCATAGCTTTGTTCAGTGGAGGACAACTGTAATGGGAGGCAGACCCTGTAGGCCCAAATAAGTAGGTTAAATGCAGTTCAAAACTGTCAAAGGACTAAACAGGCGGCATAGCTTTATTCAATGGAGGACAACTGTAATGGGAGGCAGACACAGTTTGTAGGCCCAAATAAGTAGGCTAAATGCAGTTCAAAACTGGTAAAAGGACTAAACTGGCAGCATAGCTTTGTTCAGCGGAGTACAACTGTAATGGGAGGCAGACACAGTTAGTAGGCCCAAATAAGAAGGCTAAATGCAGTTCAAAACTGGTAAAAGGACTTAACAGGTGGCATAGCTTTGTTCAGTGGAGGACAACTGTAATGGGAGGCAGACCCAGTAGGCCCAAATAAGTAGGGTAAATGCAGTTCAAAACTGTAAAAGGACTAAACAGGCGGCATAGCTTTGTTCAGTGGAGGACAACTGTAATGGGAGGCAGACACAGTTAGTAGGCCCAAATAAGTAGGCTAAATGCAGTTCAAAACTGTTAAAAGGACTAAACAGGCGGCATAGCTTTGTTCAGGGGAGGACAACTGTAATGGGAGGCAGACACAGTAGGCCCAAATAAGTAGGCTAAATGCAGTTCAAAACTGGTATAAGGACTAAACTGGCGGCATAGCTTTGTTCAGTGGAGGACAACTGTAACAGAAGGCAGACACAGTTAGTAGGCCCAAATAAGTAGGTTAAATGCAGTTCAAAACTGGTAAAAGGACTAAACAGGCGGCATAGCTTTGTTCAGTGGAGGACAACTATAATGGGAGGCAGACACAGTTAGTAGGCCCAAATAAGTAGGCTAAATGCAGTTCAAAACTGGTAAAAGGACTAAACAGGCAGCATAGCTTTGTTCAGTGGAGGACAACTGTAATGGGAGGCAGACACAGTTAGTAGGCCCACATAAGTAGACTAAATGCAGTTCAAAACTGGTAAAAAGACTAAACAGACGGCATAGCTTTCTTCAGTGGAGGACAACTGTAATGGGGGGCAGACACAGTTAGTAGGCCCAAATAAGTAGGCTAAATGCAGTTCAAAACTGGAAAAAGGACTAAACAGGCGGCATAGCTTTGTTCAGGGGAGGACAACTGTAATGGGAGGCAGACACAGTAGGCCCAAATAAGTAGGCTAAATGCAGATTAAAACTGGTATAAGGACTAAACTGGCGGCATAGCTTTGTTCAGTGGAGCACAACTGTAATAGGAGGCAGACACAGTTAGTAGGCCCAAATAAGTAGGCTAAATGCAGTTCAAAACTGGTAAAAGGACTAAACAGGCAGCATAGCTTTGTTCAGTGGAGGACAACTGTAATGGGAGGGAGACACAGTTAGTAGGCCCAAATAAGTAGGCTAAATGCACTTCAAAACTGGTAAAAGGACTAAACAGGCGGCATAGCTTTGTTCAGTGGAGGACAACTGTAATGGGAGGCAGACCCTGTAGGCCCAAATAAGTAGGGTAAATGCAGTTCAAAACTGTCAAAGGACTAAACAGGCGGCATAGCTTTGTTCAGTGGAGGACAACTGTAATGGGAGGCAGACACAGTTAGTAGGCCCAAATAAGTAGGCTAAATGCAGTTCAAAACTGGTAAAAGGACTAAACAGGCGGCATTGCTTTGTTCAGTGGAGGACAACTGTAATGGGAGGCAGACACAGTTAGTAGGCCCAAATAAGTAGGCTAAATGCAGTTCAAAACTGGTAAAAGGACTAAACAGGCGGCATAGCTTTGTTCAGTGGAGGACAACTGTAATGGGAGGCAGACACAGTTAGTAGGCCCAAATAAGTAGGCTAAATGCAGTTCAAAACTGTTAAAAGGACTAAACAGGCGGCATAGCTTTGTTCAGGGGAGGACAACTGTAATGGGAGGCAGACACAGTTAGTAGGCCCAAATAAGTAGGCTAAATGCAGTTCAAAACTGGTATAAGGACTAAACTGGCGGCATAGCTTTGTTCAGCGGAGGACAACTGTAATGGGAGGCAGACCCTGTAGGCCCAAATAAGTAGGGTATATGCAGTTCAAAACTGGTAAAAGGACTAAACAGGCGGCATAGCTTTGTTCAGGGGAGGACAACTGTAATGGGAGGCAGACACAGTTAGTAGGCCCAAATAAGTAGGCTAAATGCAGTTCAAAACTGGTAAATGGACTAAACAGGCAGCATAGCTTTGTTCAGCGGAGGACAACTGCAATGGGAGGCAGACACAGTTAGTAGGCCCAAATAAGTAGGCTAAATGCAGTTCAAAACTGATAGAAGGACCAAACAGTCGGCATAGCTTTGTTCAGTGGAGTTCAACTGTTATGGGAGGCAGACAGTTAGTAGGCCCAAATAAGTAGGCTAAATGCAGTTCAAAACTGGTAAAAGGACTAAACAGGCAGCATAGCTTTGTTCAGTGGAGGACAACTGTAATGGGAAGCAGACACAGTTAGTAGGCCCAAATAAGTAGGCTAAATACAGTTCAAAACTGATAAAAGGACTAAACAGGTGGCATAGCTTTGTTCAGTGGAGGACAACTGTAATGGGAGGCAGACACAGTTAGTAGGCCCAAATAAGTAGGCTAAATGCAGTTCAAAACTGGTAAAAGGACTTAACAGGCGGCATAGCTTTGTTCAGTGGAGGACAACTGTAAAGGGAGGCAGACACAGTAGGCCTAAATAAGTAGGCTAAATGCAGTTCAAAACTGGTAAAAGGACTAAACAGGCGGCATAGCTTTGTTCAGTGGAGGACAATTGTAATGGGAGGCAGACACAGTTAGTAGGCCCAAATAAGAAGGCTAACTGCAGTTCAAAACTGGTAAAAGGACTTAACAGGCGGCATAGCTTTGTTCAGTGGAGGACAACTGTAATGGGAGGCAGACCCAGTAGGCCCAAATAAGTAGGGTAAATGCAGTTCAAAACTGTAAAAGGACTAAACAGGCGGCATAGCTTTGTTCAGTGGAGGACAACTGTAATGGGAGGCAGACACAGTTAGTAGGCCCAAATAAGTAGGCTAAATGCAGTTCAAAACTGGTAAAAGGACTAAACAGGCGGCATAGCTTTGTTCAGGGGAGGACAACTGTAATGGGAGGCAGACACAGTTAGTAGGCCCAAATAAGTAGGCTAAATGCAGTTCAAAACTGGTATAAGGACTAAACTGGCGGCACAGCTTTGTTCAGTGGAGGACAACTGTAATAGGAGGCAGACACAGTTAGTAGGCCCAAATAAGTAGGCTAAATGCAGTTCAAAACTGGTAAAAGGACTAAACAGGCGGCATAGCTTTGTTCAGTGGAGGACAACTGTAATGGGAGGCAGACACAGTTAGTAGGCCCAAATAAGTAGGCTAAATGCAGTTCAAAACTGGTAAAAGGACTAAACAGGCAGCATAGCTTTGTTCAGTGGAGGACAACAGTAATAGGAGGCAGACACAGTTAGTAGGCCCAAATAAGTAGGCTAAATGCAGTTCAAAACTGTTAAAAGGACTAAACAGGCGGCATAGCTTTGTTCGGGGGAGGACAACTGTAATGGGAGGCAGACACAGCTTAGTAGGCCCAAATAACTAGGCTAAATGCAGTTCAAAACTGGTATAAGGACTAAACTGGCAGGATAGCTTTGTTCAGCGGAGGACAACTGTAATGGGAGGCAGACACAGTTAGTAGGCCCAAATAAGTAGGCTAAATGCAGTTCAAAACTGGTAAAAGGACTAAACAGGCGGCATAGCTTTGTTCAGTGGAGGACAACTGTAATGGGAGGCAGACACAGTAGGCCCAAATAAGTAGGGTAAATGCAGTTCAAAACAGAAAACAAGGACTAAACAGGCATCATAGCTTTGTTCAGTGGAGGACAATTGTAATGGGAGGCAGACACAGTTAGTAGGCCCAAATAAGTAGGCTAAATGCAGTTCAAAATTGTAAATGGACTAAACAGGCGGCATAGCTTTGTTCAGTGGAGGACAACTGTAATGGGAGGCAGACACAGTTAGCAGGCCCACATAAGTAGACTAAATGCAGTTCAAAACTGGTAAAAAGACTAAACAGACGGCATAGCTTTCTTCAGTGGAGGACAACTGTAATGGGGGGCAGACACAGTTAGTAGGCCCAAATAAGTAGGCTAAATGCAGTTCAAAACTGGAAAAAGGACTAAACAGGTGGCATAGCTTTATTCAGTGGAGGACAACTGTAATGGGAGGCAGACACAGTAAGCCCAATTAAGTAGGCTAAATGCAGTTTAAAACAGGTAAAAGGACTAAACAGGCGGCATAGCTTTGTTCAGTGGAGGACAACTGTAATGGGAGGCAGACACTGTAGGCCCACATAAGTAGACTAAATGCAGTTCAAAACTGGTAAAAACACTAAACAGACGACATAGCTTTCTTCAGTGGAGGACAACTGTAATGGGGGGCAGACACAGTTAGTAGGCCCAAATAAGTAGGCTAAATGCAGTTCAAAACTGGAAAAAGGACTAAACAGGTGGCATAGTTTTGTTCAGTGGAGGACAACTGTAATGGGAGGCAGACACAGTTAGTAGGCCCAAATAAGTAGGCTAAATGCAGTTCAAAACTGGTAAAAGGACTAAACAGGCGGCATAGCTTTGTTCAGTGGAGGACAACTGTAATGGGAGGCAGACCCTGTAGGCCCAAATAAGTAGGTTAAATGCAGTTCAAAACTGTCAAAGGACTAAACAGGCGGCATAGCTTTATTCAATGGAGGACAACTGTAATGGGAGGCAGACACAGTTTGTAGGCCCAAATAAGTAGGCTAAATGCAGTTCAAAACTGGTAAAAGGACTAAACTGGCAGCATAGCTTTGTTCAGCGGAGTACAACTGTAATGGGAGGCAGACACAGTTAGTAGGCCCAAATAAGAAGGCTAAATGCAGTTCAAAACTGGTAAAAGGACTTAACAGGTGGCATAGCTTTGTTCAGTGGAGGACAACTGTAATGGGAGGCAGACCCAGTAGGCCCAAATAAGTAGGGTAAATGCAGTTCAAAACTGTAAAAGGACTAAACAGGCGGCATAGCTTTGTTCAGTGGAGGACAACTGTAATGGGAGGCAGACACAGTTAGTAGGCCCAAATAAGTAGGCTAAATGCAGTTCAAAACTGTTAAAAGGACTAAACAGGCGGCATAGCTTTGTTCAGGGGAGGACAACTGTAATGGGAGGCAGACACAGTAGGCCCAAATAAGTAGGCTAAATGCAGTTCAAAACTGGTATAAGGACTAAACTGGCGGCATAGCTTTGTTCAGTGGAGGACAACTGTAATAGAAGGCAGACACAGTTAGTAGGCCCAAATAAGTAGGCTAAATGCAGTTCAAAACTGGTAAAAGGACTAAACAGGCGGCATAGCTTTGTTCAGTGGAGGACAACTATAATGGGAGGCAGACACAGTTAGTAGGCCCAAATAAGTAGGCTAAATGCAGTTCAAAACTGGTAAAAGGACTAAACAGGCAGCATAGCTTTGTTCAGTGGAGGACAACTGTAATGGGAGGCAGACACAGTTAGCAGGCCCACATAAGTAGACTAAATGCAGTTCAAAACTGGTAAAAAGACTAAACAGACGGCATAGCTTTCTTCAGTGGAGGACAACTGTAATGGGGGGCAGACACAGTTAGTAGGCCCAAATAAGTAGGCTAAATGCAGTTCAAAACTGGAAAAAGGACTAAACAGGTGGCATAGCTTTATTCAGTGGAGGACAACTGTAATGGGAGGCAGACACAGTAAGCCCAATTAAGTAGGCTAAATGCAGTTTAAAACAGGTAAAAGGACTAAACAGGCGGCATAGCTTTGTTCAGTGGAGGACAACTGTAATGGGAGGCAGACACTGTAGGCCCACATAAGTAGACTAAATGCAGTTCAAAACTGGTAAAAAGACTAAACAGACGACATAGCTTTCTTCAGTGGAGGACAACTGTAATGGGGGGCATACACAGTTAGTAGGCCCAAATAAGTAGGCTAGATGCAGTTCAAAACTGGAAAAAGGACTAAACAGGTGGCATAGTTTTGTTCAGTGGAGGACAACTATAATGGGAGGCAGACACAGTTAGTAGGCCCAAATAAGTAGGCTAAATGCAGTTCAAAACTGGTAAAAGGACTAAACAGGCGGCATAGCTTTGTTCAGTGGAGGACAACTGTAATGGGAGGCAGACCCTGTAGGCCCAAATAAGTAGGGTAAATGCAGTTCAAAACTGTCAAAGGACTAAACAGGCAGCATAGCTTTATTCAATGGAGGACAACTGTAATGGGAGGCAGACACAGTTAGTAGGCCCAAATAAGTAGGCTAAATGCAGTTCAAAACTGGTAAAAGGACTAAACTGGCAGCATAGCTTTGTTCAGCGGAGTACAACTGTAATGGGAGGCAGACACAGTTAGTAGGCCCAAATAAGAAGGCTAAATGCAGTTCAAAACTGGTAAAAGGACTTAACAGGCGGCATAGCTTTGTTCAGTGGAGGACAACTGTAATGGGAGGCAGACCCAGTAGGCCCAAATAAGTAGGGTAAATGCAGTTCAAAACTGTAAAAGGACTAAACAGGCGGCATAGCTTTGTTCAGTGGAGGACAACTGTAATGGGAGGCAGACACAGTTAGTAGGCCCAAATAAGTTGGCTAAATGCAGTTCAAAACTGTTAAAAGGACTAAACAGGCGGCATAGCTTTGTTCAGGGGAGGACAACTGTAATGGGAGGCAGACACAGTAGGCCCAAATAAGTAGGCTAAATGCAGTTCAAAACTGGTAAAAGGACTAAACAGGCGGCTGTTATGACCCCAATGGCGAGGGTCTCAGAGGAACGTGGAAGTCTGCAGAATACAAAAATCCTGCTCATAGGGCAGTGGTAACTGGGTTGACCATATATCTACTCCTAACGCCAACACTAGCAGTAGCCGGGGATCATACCTACGTTGATTCTAGATGACACGCGCCAGCCGGAGAATCTAGCTACCCCTAGTAGAGGAAAACAAAGACCTTTCTTGCCTCCAGAGAAGGGGACCCCAAAGCTGGATAGAAGCCCCCCACAAATAATAACGGTGAGGTAAGAGGAAATGACAAACACAGAAATGAACCAGGTTTAGCACAGAGAGGCCCGCTTACTGATAGCAGAATAAAGAAAGGTAACTTATATGGTCAACAAAAACCCTATCAAAATCCACACTGGAAATTCAAGAACCCCCGAACCGTCTAACGGTCCGGGGGGAGAACACCAGCCCCCTAGAGCTTCCAGCAAAGGTCAGGATATAGATTTGGAACAAGCTGGACAAAAATACAAAACCAAAACAAATAGCAAAAAGCAAAAGGCAGACTTAGCTGATATAACTGGAACCAGGATCAGTAGACAAGAGCACAGCAGACTAGCTCTGATAACTACGTTGCCAGGCATAGAACTGAAGGTCCAGGGAGCTTATATAGCAACGCCCCTAACTAACGACCCAGGTGCGGATAAAAGGAATGACAGAAAAACCAGAGTCAAAAAACTAGTAACCACTAGAGGGAGCAAAAAGCAAATTCACAACAGTACCCCCCCCTTAGTGAGGGGTCACCGAACCCTCACCACGACCACCAGGGCGATCAGGATGAGCGGCATGAAAGGCACGAACTAAATCGGCCGCATGAACATCAGAGGCGACCACCCAGGAATTATCCTCCTGACCATAGCCCTTCCACTTGACCAGGTACTGAAGCCTCCGCCTGGAGAGGCGAGAATCCAAGATCTTCTCCACCACGTACTCCAACTCGCCCTCAACCAACACCGGAGCAGGAGGCTCAGCAGAAGGAACTACAGGCACAATGTACCGCCGCAACAAGGACCTATGAAATACATTGTGAATAGCAAACGACACAGGAAGATCCAGACGAAAAGATACAGGATTAAGGATTTCCAATATCTTGTAAGGCCCAATAAAACGAGGTTTAAATTTGGGAGAGGAGACCTTCATAGGAACAAAGCGGGAAGAAAGCCATACCAAATCCCCAACGCGTAGTCGGGGACCCACACCGCGGCGGCGGTTGGCAAAGCGCTGAGCCCTCTCCTGTGACAACTTCAAGTTGTCCACCACATGATTCCAGATCCGCTGCAACCTATCCACCACAGAATCCACCCCAGGACAGTCAGAAGGCTCCACATGACCCGAAGAAAAGCGAGGATGGAAACCAGAGTTGCAGAAAAAAGGCGAAACCAAGGTGGCGGAACTAGCCCGATTATTAAGGGCAAACTCAGCCAACGGCAAGAATGTCACCCAATCGTCCTGATCAGCAGAGACAAAACACCTCAAATAAGCCTCCAAAGTCTGATTGGTTCGCTCCGTCTGTCCATTAGTCTGAGGATGGAAAGCAGACGAAAACGACAAATCAATGCCCATCCTACTACAAAAGGATCGCCAGAACCTGGAAACGAACTGGGATCCTCTGTCTGACACAATATTCTCAGGGATGCCGTGCAAACGAACCACGTTCTGGAAAAACACAGGAACCAGATCGGAAGAGGAAGGCAGCTTAGGCAAAGGAACCAAATGGACCATCTTGGAGAAGCGATCACATATCACCCAGATAACGGACATGCCCTGAGATAGCGGAAGATCAGAAATGAAATCCATGGAGATATGTGTCCAAGGTCTCTTCGGGACAGGCAAGGGCAAGAGCAAACCGCTGGCACGAGAACAGCAAGGCTTGGCTCGAGCACAAGTCCCACAGGACTGCACAAATGACCGCACATCCCTTGACAAGGAAGGCCACCAAAAGGACCTGGCCACCAGATCTCTGGTGCCAAAAATTCCCGGGTGACCTGCCAACACCGAGGAATGAACCTCGGAAATGACTCTGCTAGTCCACTTATCCGGGACAAACAGTCTGTCAGGTGGACAAGACTCAGGCCTATCAGCCTGAAATCTCTGCAATACACGTCGCAGATCCGGAGAAATAGCTGACAAGATAACTCCATCTTTAAGAATACCAACAGGATCAGCGACTTCAGGAGCATCAGGCACAAAGCTCCTAGAAAGAGCATCGGCCTTCACATTCTTTGAACCTGGTAAATACGAGACAACAAAATCAAAGCGGGAGAAAAACAATGACCAGCGGGCCTGTCTCGGATTAAGGCGTTTAGCAGACTCGAGATACATCAGATTTTTGTGATCAGTCAAGACCACCACACGATGCTTAGCACCCTCGAGCCAATGACGCCACTCCTCAAATGCCCATTTCATGGCCAACAACTCCCGATTGCCCACATCGTAATTTCGCTCGGCAGGCGAAAACTTCCTAGAGAAAAAGGCACAAGGTTTCATAACAGAGCAACCAGGGCCTCTCTGCGACAAAACGGCCCCTGCTCCAATCTCTGAAGCATCCACCTCAACCTGAAAGGGAAGTGAGACATCGGGCTGGCACAAAACAGGCGCCGAAGTAAACCGGCGTTTCAACTCCTGGAAAGCCTCCACGGCAGCAGGAGCCCAGTTAGCTACATCGGAGCCCTTCTTGGTCATATCCGTCAAAGGTTTCACAATGCTAGAAAAATTAGCGATAAAACGACGGTAGAAGTTAGCGAAACCCAAGAACTTCTGAAGACTCTTAACTGACGAGGGCTGAGTCCAATCAAGAATAGCTCGGACCTTGACTGGGTCCATCTCCACAGCAGAAGGGGAAAAAATGAACCCCAAAAAGGGAACCTTCTGTACACCAAAGAGACATTTTGAGCCCTTGACAAATAACGAATTTTCACGCAAAATTTTAAAGACCAACCTGACCTGCTCCACATGCGAATCCCAATTCTCAGAAAAAACCAAAATATCATCCAGATAAACAATCAAAAATTTATCCAGATACTTCCGGAAAATGTCATGCATAAAGGACTGAAAAACTGAAGGCGCATTGGAGAGCCCAAAAGGCATCACCAAGTACTCAAAATGACCTTCGGGCGTATTGAATGCGGTTTTCCACTCATCACCTTGCTTAATGCGCACAAGGTTGTACGCACCACGAAGGTCTATCTTGGTGAACCACTTGGCACCTTTAATCCGGGCAAACAAGTCAGACAACAGCGGTAAAGGATACTGAAATTTGACAGTGATCTTATTTAAAAGCCGATAATCAATACAAGGCCTCAAAGATCCGTCCTTTTTTGCCACAAAAAAGAATCCCGCACCAAGAGGGGAAGAAGACGGACGAATATGTCCTTTCTCCAGAGACTCCTTGATATATGAACGCATAGCGGTATGTTCAGGTACCGACAGATTAAACAGTCTTCCCTTAGGAAATTTACTGCCTGGGATCAAATCTATAGCACAGTCACAGTCCCTATGAGGAGGCAGTGCACTGGACTCAGACTCACTGAAGACATCCTGATAATCAGACAAATACTCAGGAACTTCCGAAGGCGTAGAAGAAGCAATAGACACAGGCAGGGAATCCCCATGAATACCACGACAGCCCCAACTTGAGACTGACATAGCCTTCCAGTCCAGGACTGGATTATGGGTCTGTAACCATGGCAGCCCTAAAACAACCAAATCATGCATTTTATGTAAAACCAGGAAACGTATCACCTCGCGGTGTTCAGGAGTCATGCACATGGTAACCTGTGTCCAATACTGCGGTTTATTTGCTGCCAATGGCGTAGCATCAATACCCCTAAGAGGAATAGGATTTACTAATGGTTCAAGAGTAAAACCACAGCGCTTAGCAAATGACAGATCCATAAGACTCAGGGCAGCACCTGAATCTACAAACGCCATGACAGGATAAGACGACAGTGAGCAAATCAAAGTTACAGACAGAATAAATTTAGGTTGCAAATTACCAACGGTGACAGGACTAACAACCTTAGCTATACGTTTAGAGCATGCTGAGATAACATGTGTAGAATCACCACAGTAGTAGCACAAGCCATTCCGGCGTCTATGAATTTTCCGCTCATTTCTAGTCAGGATTCTATCACATTGCATTAAATCAGGTGTCTGTTCAGACAACACCATGAGGGAATTTGCGGTTTTTCTATCACATTGCACCGAATTAGGTGTCTGTTCAGACAACACCATGAGGGAATTTGCGGTTTTGCGTTCCCGCAACCGCCGGTCAATTTGAATAGCCAGTGCCATAGTATCATTCAGACCTGTGGGAATGGGAAAACCCACCATAACATTCTTAATGGCTTCAGAAAGGCCATTTCTAAAATTAGCGGCCAGTGCACACTCGTTCCAATGTGTCAGCACGGACCATTTCCGAAATTTTTGGCAATACACTTCAGCCTCGTCCTGCCCCTGAGACATAGCCAGCAAGGCCTTTTCTGCCTGAATCTCAAGATTGGGTTCCTCATAAAGTAAACCGAGCGCCAGAAAAAACGCATCAATATCAGCCAATGCCGGATCTCCTGGCGCCAGCGAAAAAGCCCAATCCTGAGGGTCGCCCCGTAAGAACGAAATAACAATTTTTACTTGCTGAGCAGAGTCTCCAGATGAACAGGGTCTCAGGGACAAAAACAATTTACAATTATTCATGAAATTCCTGAACTTAAACCTGTCTCCGGAAAACAGTTCAGGAATCGGTATTTTAGGTTCTGACCTAGGATTTCTGATAACATAGTCTTGTATGCCCTGCACACGAGTAGCCAGCTGGTCCACACTTGTAATCAAGGTCTGGACATTCATGTCTGCAGCAAGCATAGCCACTCTGAGGTAAAGGGGAAGAAGAAAAAAAGAAAAAACTCAGAATCTTCTTTCTTATAATCCCTCTTCTGCAATGCATTAAACATTTAATACTGGCCTGGCAAACTGTTATGACCCCAATGGCGAGGGTCTCAGAGGAACGTGGAAGTCTGCAGAATACAAAAATCCTGCTCATAGGGCAGTGGTAACTGGGTTGACCATATATCTACTCCTAACGCCAACACTAGCAGTAGCCGGGGATCATACCTACGTTGATTCTAGATGACACGCGCCAGCCGGAGAATCTAGCTACCCCTAGTAGAGGAAAACAAAGACCTTTCTTGCCTCCAGAGAAGGGGACCCCAAAGCTGGATAGAAGCCCCCCACAAATAATAACGGTGAGGTAAGAGGAAATGACAAACACAGAAATGAACCAGGTTTAGCACAGAGAGGCCCGCTTACTGATAGCAGAATAAAGAAAGGTAACTTATATGGTCAACAAAAACCCTATCAAAATCCACACTGGAAATTCAAGAACCCCCGAACCGTCTAACGGTCCGGGGGGAGAACACCAGCCCCCTAGAGCTTCCAGCAAAGGTCAGGATATAGATTTGGAACAAGCTGGACAAAAATACAAAACCAAAACAAATAGCAAAAAGCAAAAGGCAGACTTAGCTGATATAACTGGAACCAGGATCAGTAGACAAGAGCACAGCAGACTAGCTCTGATAACTACGTTGCCAGGCATAGAACTGAAGGTCCAGGGAGCTTATATAGCAACGCCCCTAACTAACGACCCAGGTGCGGATAAAAGGAATGACAGAAAAACCAGAGTCAAAAAACTAGTAACCACTAGAGGGAGCAAAAAGCAAATTCACAACAGGCGGCATAGCTTTGTTCAGTGGAGGACAACTATAATGGGAGGCAGACACAGTTAGTAGGCCCAAATAAGTAGGGTAAATGCAGTTCAAAACTGTCAAAGGACTAAACAGGCGGCATAGCTTTGTTCAGTGGAGGACAACTGTAATGGGAGGCAGACACAGTTAGTAGGCCCAAATAAGTAGGCTAAATGCAGTTCAAAACTGGTAAAAGGACTAAACAGGCGGCATTGCTTTGTTCAGTGGAGGACAACTGTAATGGGAGGCAGACACAGTTAGTAGGCCCAAATAAGTAGGCTAAATGCAGTTCAAAACTGGTAAAAGGACTAAACAGGCAGCATAGCTTTGTTCAGCGGAGGACAACTGTAATGGGAGGCAGACACAGTTAGTAGGCACAAATAAGTAGGCTAAATGCAGTTCAAAACTGATAAAAGGACCAAACAGTCGGCATAGCTTTGTTCAGTGGAGGACAACTATAATAGGAGGCAGACACAGTTAGTAGGCCCAAATAAGTAGGCTAAATGCAGTTCAAAACTGGTAAAAGGACTAAACAGGCAGCATAGCTTTGTTCAGTGGAGGACAACTATAATGGGAGGCAGACACAGTTAGTAGGCCCAAATAAGTAGGCTAAATGCAGTTCAAATCTGGTAAAAGGACTAAACAGGCAGCATAGCTTTGTTCAGTGGAGGACAACTGTAATAGGAGGCAGACACAGTTAGTAGGCCCAAATAAGTAGGCTAAATGCAGTTCAAAACTGGTAAAAGGACTAAACAGGCGGCATAGCTTTGTTCAGTGGAGGACAACTATAATGGGAGGCAGACACAGTTAGTAGGCCCAAATAAGTAGGTTAAATGCAGTTCAAAACTGGTAAAAGGACTAAACAGGCAGCATAGCTTTGTTCAGTGGAGGACAACTGTAATGGGAGGGAGACACAGTTAGTAGGCCCAAATAAGTAGGCTAAATGCAGTTCAAAACTGGTAAAAGGACTAAACAGGCGGCATAGCTTTGTTCAGTGGAGGACAACTGTAATGGGAGGCAGACCCTGTAGGCCCAAATAAGTAGGGTAAATGCAGTTCAAAACTGTCAAAGGACTAAACAGGCGGCATAGCTTTGTTCAGTGGAGGACAACTGTAATGGGAGGCAGACACAGTTAGTAGGCCCAAATAAGTAGGCTAAATGCAGTTCAAAACTGGTAAAAGGACTAAACAGGCAGCATAGCTTTGTTCAGTGGAGGACAACAGTAATGGGAGGCAGACACAGTTAGTAGGCCCAAATAAGTAGGCTAAATGCAGTTCAAAACTGTTAAAAGGACTAAACAGGCGGCATAGCTTTGTTCGGGGGAGGACAACTGTAATGGGAGGCAGACACAGTTAGTAGGCCCAAATAACTAGGCTAAATGCAGTTCAAAACTGGTATAAGGACTAAACTGGCGGCATAGCTTTGTTCAGCGGAGGACAACTGTAATGGGAGGCAGACACAGTTAGTAGGCCCAAATAAGTAGGCTAAATGCAGTTCAAAACTGGTAAAAGGACTAAACAGGCGGCATAGCTTTGTTCAGTGGAGGACAACTGTAATGGGAGGCAGACACAGTAGGCCCAAATAAGTAGGGTAAATGCAGTTCAAAACAGAAAACAAGGACTAAACAGGCATCATAGCTTTGTTCAATGGAGGACAATTGTAATGGGAGGCAGACACAGTTAGTAGGCCCAAATAAGTAGGCTAAATGCAGTTCAAAATTGTAAATGGACTAAACAGGCGGCATAGCTTTGTTCAGTGGAGGACAACTGTAATGGGAGGCAGACACAGTAGGCCCAAATAAGTAGACTAAATGCAGTTGAAAACTGGTAAAAAGACTAAACAGGCAGCGTAGCTTTCTTCAGTGGAGGACAACTGTAATGGGAGGCAGACACAGTTAGCAGGCCCACATAAGTAGACTAAATGCAGTTCAAAACTGGTAAAAAGACTAAACAGACGGCATAGCTTTCTTCAGTGGAGGACAACTGTAATGGGGGGCAGACACAGTTAGTAGGCCCAAATAAGTAGGCTAAATGCAGTTCAAAACTGGAAAAAGGACTAAACAGGTGGCATAGCTTTATTCAGTGGAGGACAACTGTAATGGGAGGCAGACACAGTAAGCCCAATTAAGTAGGCTAAATGCAGTTTAAAACAGGTAAAAGGACTAAACAGGCGGCATAGCTTTGTTCAGTGGAGGACAACTGTAATGGGAGGCAGACACTGTAGGCCCACATAAGTAGACTAAATGCAGTTCAAAACTGGTAAAAAGACTAAACAGACGGCATAGCTTTCTTCAGTGGAGGACAACTGTAATGGGGGGCAGACACAGTTAGTAGGCCCAAATAAGTAGGTTAAATGCAGTTCAAAACTGGAAAAAGGACTAAACAGGTGGCATAGCTTTGTTCAGTGGAGGACAACTGTAATGGGAGGCAGACACAGTTAGTAGGCCCAAATAAGTAGGCTAAATGCAGTTCAAAACTGGTAAAAGGACTAAACAGGCGGCATAGCTTTGTTCAGTGGAGGACAACTGTAATGGGAGGCAGACCCTGTAGGCCCAAATAAGTAGGGTAAATGCAGTTCAAAACTGTCAAAGGACTAAACAGGCGGCATAGCTTTATTCAATGGAGGACAACTGTAATGGGAGGCAGACACAGTTAGTAGGCCCAAATAAGTAGGCTAAATGCAGTTCAAAACTGGTAAAAGGACTAAACAGGCAGCATAGCTTTGTTCAGCGGAGTACAACTGTAATGGGAGGCAGACACAGTTAGTAGGCCCAAATAAGAAGGCTAAATGCAGTTCAAAACTGGTAAAAGGACTTAACAGGCGGCATAGCTTTGTTCAGTGGAGGACAACTGTAATTTGAGGCAGACCCAGTAGGCCCAAATAAGTAGGGTAAATGCAGTTCAAAACTGTAAAAGGACTAAAAAGGCGGCATAGCTTTGTTCAGTGGAGGACAACTGTAATGGGAGGCAGACACAGTTAGTAGGCCCAAATAAGTAGGCTAAATGCAGTTCAAAACTGTTAAAAGGACTAAACAGGCGGCATAGCTTTGTTCAGGGGAGGACAACTGTAATGGGAGGCAGACACAGTAGGCCCAAATAAGTAGGCTAAATGCAGATCAAAACTGGTATAAGGACTAAACTGGCGGCATAGCTTTGTTCAGTGGAGCACAACTGTAATAGGAGGCAGACACAGTTAGTAGGCCCAAATAAGTAGGCTAAATGCAGTTCAAAACTGGTAAAAGGACTAAACAGGCAGCATAGCTTTGTTCAGTGGAGGACAACTGTAATGGGAGGGAGACACAGTTAGTAGGCCCAAATAAGTAGGCTAAATGCACTTCAAAACTGGTAAAAGGACTAAACAGGCGGCATAGCTTTGTTCAGTGGAGGACAACTGTAATGGGAGGCAGACCCTGTAGGCCCAAATAAGTAGGGTAAATGCAGTTCAAAACTGTCAAAGGACTAAACAGGCGGCATAGCTTTGTTCAGTGGAGGACAACTGTAATGGGAGGCAGACACAGTTAGTAGGCCCAAATAAGTAGGCTAAATGCAGTTCAAAACTGGTAAAAGGACTAAACAGGCGGCATTGCTTTGTTCAGTGGAGGACAACTGTAATGGGAGGCAGACACAGTTAGTAGGCCCAAATAAGTAGGCTAAATGCAGTTCAAAACTGGTAAAAGGACTAAACAGGCGGCATAGCTTTGTTCAGTGGAGGACAACTGTAATGGGAGGCAGACACAGTTAGTAGGCCCAAATAAGTAGGCTAAATGCAGTTCAAAACTGTTAAAAGGACTAAACAGGCGGCATAGCTTTGTTCAGGGGAGGACAACTGTAATGGGAGGCAGACACAGTTAGTAGGCCCAAATAAGTAGGCTAAATGCAGTTCAAAACTGGTATAAGGACTAAACTGGCGGCATAGCTTTGTTCAGCGGAGGACAACTGTAATGGGAGGCAGACCCTGTAGGCCCAAATAAGTAGGGTATATGCAGTTCAAAACTGGTAAAAGGACTAAACAGGCGGCATAGCTTTGTTCAGGGGAGGACAACTGTAATGGGAGGCAGACACAGTTAGTAGGCCCAAATAAGTAGGCTAAATGCAGTTCAAAACTGGTAAATGGACTAAACAGGCAGCATAGCTTTGTTCAGCGGAGGACAACTGTAATGGGAGGCAGACACAGTTAGTAGGCCCAAATAAGTAGGCTAAATGCAGTTCAAAACTGATAGAAGGACCAAACAGTCGGCATAGCTTTGTTCAGTGGAGTTCAACTGTTATGGGAGGCAGACAGTTAGTAGGCCCAAATAAGTAGGCTAAATGCAGTTC
Source organism: Ranitomeya variabilis (assembly GCF_051348905.1). NCBI lineage: Eukaryota > Metazoa > Chordata > Amphibia > Anura > Dendrobatidae > Ranitomeya > Ranitomeya variabilis. Next base: position 303,893,341 of record NC_135234.1, on the reverse strand, counting down.
AAAACTGGTAAAAGGACTAAACAGGCAGCATAGCTTTGTTCAGTGGAGGACAACTGTAATGGGAAGCAGACACAGTTAGTAGGCCCAAATAAGTAGGCTAAATACAGTTCAAAACTGATAAAAGGACTAAACAGGTGGCATAGCTTTGTTCAGTGGAGGACAACTGTAATGGGAGGCAGACACAGTTAGTAGGCCCAAATAAGTAGGCTAAATGCAGTTCAAAACTGGTAAAAGGACTTAACAGGCGGCATAGCTTTGTTCAGTGGAGGACAACTGTAAAGGGAGGCAGACACAGTAGGCCTAAATAAGTAGGCTAAATGCAGTTCAAAACTGGTAAAAGGACTAAACAGGCGGCATAGCTTTGTTCAGTGGAGGACAATTGTAATGGGAGGCAGACACAGTTAGTAGGCCCAAATAAGAAGGCTAACTGCAGTTCAAAACTGGTAAAAGGACTTAACAGGCGGCATAGCTTTGTTCAGTGGAGGACAACTGTAATGGGAGGCAGACCCAGTAGGCCCAAATAAGTAGGGTAAATGCAGTTCAAAACTGTAAAAGGACTACACAGGCGACATAGCTTTGTTCAGTGGAGGACAACTGTAATGGGAGGCAGACACAGTTAGTAGGCCCAAATAAGTAGGCTAAATGCAGTTCAAAACTGGTAAAAGGACTAAACAGGCGGCATAGCTTTGTTCAGGGGAGGACAACTGTAATGGGAGGCAGACACAGTTAGTAGGCCCAAATAAGTAGGCTAAATGCAGTTCAAAACTGGTATAAGGACTAAACTGGCGGCACAGCTTTGTTCAGTGGAGGACAACTGTAATAGGAGGCAGACACAGTTAGTAGGCCCAAATAAGTAGGCTAAATGCAGTTCAAAACTGGTAAAAGGACTAAACAGGCGGCATAGCTTTGTTCAGTGGAGGACAACTGTAATGGGAGGCAGACACAGTTAGTAGGCCCAAATAAGTAGGCTAAATGCAGTTCAAAACTGGTAAAAGGACTAAACAGGCAGCATAGCTTTGTTCAGTGGAGGACAACAGTAATGGGAGGCAGACACAGTTAGTAGGCCCAAATAAGTAGGCTAAATGCAGTTCAAAACTGTTAAAAGGACTAAACAGGCGGCATAGCTTTGTTCGGGGGAGGACAACTGTAATGGGAGGCAGACACAGTTAGTAGGCCCAAATAACTAGGCTAAATGCAGTTCAAAACTGGTATAAGGACTAAACTGGCAGGATAGCTTTGTTCAGCGGAGGACAACTGTAATGGGAGGCAGACACAGTTAGTAGGCCCAAATAAGTAGGCTAAATGCAGTTCAAAACTGGTAAAAGGACTAAACAGGCGGCATAGCTTTGTTCAGTGGAGGACAACTGTAATGGGAGGCAGACACAGTAGGCCCAAATAAGTAGGGTAAATGCAGTTCAAAACAGAAAACAAGGACTAAACAGGCATCATAGCTTTGTTCAGTGGAGGACAATTGTAATGGGAGGCAGACACAGTTAGTAGGCCCAAATAAGTAGGCTAAATGCAGTTCAAAATTGTAAATGGACTAAACAGGCGGCATAGCTTTGTTCAGTGGAGGACAACTGTAATGGGAGGCAGACACAGTAGGCCCAAATAAGTAGACTAAATGCAGTTGAAAACTGGTAAAAAGACTAAACAGGCAGCGTAGCTTTCTTCAGTGGAGGACAACTGTAATGGGAGGCAGACACAGTAAGCCCAATTAAGTAGGCTAAATGCAGTTCAAAACTGTAAATGGACTAAACAGGCGGCATAGCTTTGTTCAGTGGAGGACAACTGTAATGGGAGGCAGACACAGTTAGCAGGCCCACATAAGTAGACTAAATGCAGTTCAAAACTGGTAAAAAGACTAAACAGACGGCATAGCTTTCTTCAGTGGAGGACAACTGTAATGGGGGGCAGACACAGTTAGTAGGCCCAAATAAGTAGGCTAAATGCAGTTCAAAACTGGAAAAAGGACTAAACAGGTGGCATAGCTTTATTCAGTGGAGGACAACTGTAATGGGAGGCAGACACAGTAAGCCCAATTAAGTAGGCTAAATGCAGTTTAAAATAGGTAAAAGGACTAAACAGGCGGCATAGCTTTGTTCAGTGGAGGACAACTGTAATGGGAGGCAGACACTGTAGGCCCACATATGTAGACTAAATGCAGTTCAAAACTGGTAAAAAGACTAAACAGACGACATAGCTTTCTTCAGTGGAGGACAACTGTAATGGGGGGCAGACACAGTTAGTAGGCCCAAATAAGTAGGCTAAATGCAGTTCAAAACTGGAAAAAGGACTAAACAGGTGGCATAGTTTTGTTCAGTGGAGGACAACTGTAATGGGAGGCAGACACAGTTAGTAGGCCCAAATAAGTAGGCTAAATGCAGTTCAAAACTGGTAAAAGGACTAAACAGGCGGCATAGCTTTGTTCAGTGGAGGACAACTGTAATGGGAGGCAGACCCTGTAGGCCCAAATAAGTAGGTTAAATGCAGTTCAAAACTGTCAAAGGACTAAACAGGCGGCATAGCTTTATTCAATGGAGGACAACTGTAATGGGAGGCAGACACAGTTTGTAGGCCCAAATAAGTAGGCTAAATGCAGTTCAAAACTGGTAAAAGGACTAAACAGGCGGCATAGCTTTGTTCAGTGGAGGACAACTGTAATGGGAGGCAGACACTGTAGGCCCACATATGTAGACTAAATGCAGTTCAAAACTGGTAAAAAGACTAAACAGACGGCATAGCTTTCTTCAGTGGAGGACAACTGTAATGGGGGGCAGACACAGTTAGTAGGCCCAAATAAGTAGGCTAAATGCAGTTCAAAACTGGAAAAAGGACTAAACAGGTGGCATAGCTTTATTCAGTGGAGGACAACTGTAATGGGAGGCAGACACAGTAAGCCCAATGAAGAAGGCTAAATGCAGTTCAAAACTGGTAAAAGGACTTAACAGGCGGCATAGCTTTGTTCAGTGGAGGACAACTGTAATGGGAGGCAGACCCAGTAGGCCCAAATAAGTAGGGTAAATGCAGTTCAAAACTGTAAAAGGACTAAACAGGCGGCATAGCTGTGTTCAGTGGAGGACAACTGTAATGGGAGGCAGACACAGTTAGTAGGCCCAAATAAGTAGGCTAAATGCAATTCAAAACTGTTAAAAGGACTAAACAGGCGGCATAGCTTTGTTCAGGGGAGGACAACTGTAATGGGAGGCAGACACAGTAGGCCCAAATAAGTAGGCTAAATGCAGTTCAAAACTGTCAAAGGACTAAACAGGCGGCATAGCTTTGTTCAGTGGAGGACAACTGTAATGGGAGGCAGACACAGTTAGTAGGCCCAAATAAGTAGGCTAAATGCAGTTCAAAACTGGTAAAAGGACTAAACAGGCGGCATTGCTTTGTTCAGTGGAGGACAACTGTAATGGGAGGCAGACACAGTTAGTAGGCCCAAATAAGTAGGCTAAATGCAGTTCAAAACTGGTAAAAGGACTAAACAGGCGGCATAGCTTTATTCAGTGGAGGACAACTGTAATGGGAGGCAGACACAGTTAGTAGGCCCAAATAAGTAGGCTAAATGCAGTTCAAAACTGGTAAAAGGACTAAACAGGCGGCATAGCTTTGTTCAGTGGAGGACAACTGTAATGGGAGGCAGACACAGTTAGTAGGCCCAAATAAGTAGGCTAAATGCAGTTCAAAACTGTTAAAAGGACTAAACAGGCGGCATAGCTTTGTTCAGGGGAGGACAACTGTAATGGGAGGCAGACACAGTTAGTAGGCCCAAATAAGTAGGCTAAATGCAGTTCAAAACTGGTATAAGGACTAAACTGGCGGCATAGCTTTGTTCAGCGGAGGACAACTGTAATGGGAGGCAGACCCTGTAGGCCCAAATAAGTAGGGTATATGCAGTTCAAAACTGGTAAAAGGACTAAACAGGCGGCATAGCTTTGTTCAGGGGAGGACAACTGTAATGGGAGGCAGACACAGTTAGTAGGCCCAAATAAGTAGGCTAAATGCAGTTCAAAACTGGTAAAAGGACTAAACAGGCAGCATAGCTTTGTTCAGCGGAGGACAACTGTAATGGGAGGCAGACACAGTTAGTAGGCCCAAATAAGTAGGCTAAATGCAGTTCAAAACTGATAAAAGGACCAAACAGTCGGCATAGCTTTGTTCAGTGGAGGACAACTATAATAGGAGGCAGACACAGTTAGTAGGCCCAAATAAGTAGGCTAAATGCAGTTCAAAACTGGTAAAAGGACTAAACAGGCAGCATAGCTTTGTTCAGTGGAGGACAACTATAATGGGAGGCAGACACAGTTAGTAGGCCCAAATAAGTAGGCTAAATGCAGATCAAATCTGGTAAAAGGACTAAACAGGCAGCATAGCTTTGTTCAGTGGAGGACAACTGTAATAGGAGGCAGACACAGTTAGTAGGCCCAAATAAGTAGGCTAAATGCAGTTCAAAACTGGTAAAAGGACTAAACAGGCGGCATAGCTTTGTTCAGTGGAGGACAACTATAATGGGAGGCAGACACAGTTAGTAGGCCCAAATAAGTGTGCTAAATGCAGTTCAAAACTGGTAAAAGGACTAAACAGGCAGCATAGCTTTGTTCAGTGGAGGACAACTGTAATGGGAGGGAGACACAGTTAGTAGGCCCAAATAAGTAGGCTAAATGCAGTTCAAAACTGGTAAAAGGACTAAACAGGCGGCATAGCTTTGTTCAGTGGAGGACAACTGTAATGGGAGGCAGACCCTGTAGGCCCAAATAAGTAGGGTAAATGCAGTTCAAAACTGTCAAAGGACTAAACAGGCGGCATAGCTTTGTTCAGTGGAGGACAACTGTAATGGGAGGCAGACACAGTTAGTAGGCCCAAATAAGTAGGCTAAATGCAGTTCAAAACTGGTAAAAGGACTAAACAGGCGGCATTGCTTTGTTCAGTGGAGGACAACTGTAATGGGAGGCAGACACAGTTAGTAGGCCCAAATAAGTAGGCTAAATGCAGTTCAAAACTGGTAAAAGGACTAAACAGGCGGCATAGCTTTATTCAGTGGAGGACAACTGTAATGGGAGGCAGACACAGTTAGTAGGCCCAAATAAGTAGGCTAAATGCAGTTCAAAACTGGTAAAAGGACTAAACAGGCGGCATAGCTTTGTTCAGTGAAGGACAACTGTAATGGGAGGCAGACACAGTTAGTAGGCCCAAATAAGTAGGCTAAATGCAGTTCAAAACTGTTAAAAGGACTAAACAGGCGGCATAGCTTTGTTCAGGGGAGGACAACTGTAATGGGAGGCAGACACAGTTAGTAGGCCCAAATAAGTAGGCTAAATGCAGTTCAAAACTGGTATAAGGACTAAACTGGCGGCATAGCTTTGTTCAGCGGAGGACAACTGTAATGGGAGGCAGACCCTGTAGGCCCAAATAAGTAGGGTATATGCAGTTCAAAACTGGTAAAAGGACTAAACAGGCGGCATAGCTTTGTTCAGGGGAGGACAACTGTAATGGGAGGCAGACACAGTTAGTAGGCCCAAATAAGTAGGCTAAATGCAGTTCAAAACTGGTAAAAGGACTAAACAGGCAGCATAGCTTTGTTCAGCGGAGGACAACTGTAATGGGAGGCAGACACAGTTAGTAGGCCCAAATAAGTAGGCTAAATGCAGTTCAAAACTGATAAAAGGACCAAACAGTCGGCATAGCTTTGTTCAGTGGAGTTCAACTGTTATGGGAGGCAGACAGTTAGTAGGCCCAAATAAGTAGGCTAAATGCAGTTCAAAACTGGTAAAAGGACTAAACAGGCAGCATAGCTTTGTTCAGTGGAGGACAACTGTAATGGGAAGCAGACACAGTTAGTAGGCCCAAATAAGTAGGCTAAATACAGTTCAAAACTGATAAAAGGACTAAACAGGTGGCATAGCTTTGTTCAGTGGAGGACAACTGTAATGGGAGGCAGACACAGTTAGTAGGCCCAAATAAGTAGGCTAAATGCAGTTCAAAACTGGTAAAAGGACTTAACAGGCGGCATAGCTTTGTTCAGTGGAGGACAACTGTAAAGGGAGGCAGACACAGTAGGCCTAAATAAGTAGGCTAAATGCAGTTCAAAACTGGTAAAAGGACTAAACAGGCGGCATAGCTTTGTTCAGTGGAGGACAATTGTAATGGGAGGCAGACACAGTTAGTAGGCCCAAATAAGAAGGCTAAATGCAGTTCAAAACTGTTAAAAGGACTAAACAGGCGGCATAGCTTTGTTCAGGGGAGGACAACTGTAATGGGAGGCAGACACAGTTAGTAGGCCCAAATAAGTAGGCTAAATGCAGTTCAAAACTGGTAAAAGGACTAAACAGGCAGCATAGCTTTGTTCAGCGGAGGACAACTGTAATGGGAGGCAGACACAGTTAGTAGGCCCAAATAAGTAGGCTAAATGCAGTTCAAAACTGATAAAAGGACCAAACAGTCGGCATAGCTTTGTTCAGTGGAGTTCAACTGTTATGGGAGGCAGACAGTTAGTAGGCCCAAATAAGTAGGCTAAATGCAGTTCAAAACTGGTAAAAGGACTAAACAGGCAGCATAGCTTTGTTCAGTGGAGGACAACTGTAAGGGGAAGCAGACACAGTTAGTAGGCCCAAATAAGTAGGCTAAATACAGTTCAAAACTGATAAAAGGACTAAACAGGTGGCATGGCTTTGTTCAGTGGAGGGCAACTGTAATGGGAGGCAGACACAGTTAGTAGGCCCAAATAAGTAGGCTAAATGCAGTTCAAAACTGGTAAAAAGACTAAACAGGCGGCATAGCTTTGTTCAGTGGAGGACAACTGTAAAGGGAGGCAGACACAGTAGGCTGTCATGATTCCCCAATGACTAGGGATAGCACAGGACAAGCAAAGTATAATAAATATCGGACGAGCTCTAGGGTGATGGAACCTGGGCTGACCGCTGCCCTACGCCTGACAAACGCAACTAGAGATAGCCAGGGAGCGTGCCTACGTTGGTTCTAGACGCCACGCACCAGCCTAAGAGCTAACTAGTACTGCAGAGAAAACAAAGACCTCACTTGCCTCCAGAGGAATTAACCCCAAAAGGTATAGTTGCCCCCCACATGTATTGACGGTGAAATGAGAGGAAGGCACACACATAGAGATGATGTATATAGCTTTAGCAAATAGAGGCCCGCTGAAAACTAGAAAGCAGAATGATACAAAAGGGGACTGAGCGGTCAGCAAAAAACCCTAATCAAAAAAACCATCCTGAGATTACAAGAACCCATGTGCCAACTTATGGCACATGGGGAGAACCTCAGTCCACTAGAGCTACCAGCTAGCATAAAGACATGATAAGCAAGCTGGACAAAAACAAACAACTGAAAATCAACACTTAGCTTATACTGAAAGATCTGGGAGCAGGTAGGCAGGAACCAAACAGAGCACATCTGAACACATTGATAGCCGGCAAGGGAAATGACAGAAAGGCCAGGTAAAATAGGAAACACCCAGCCTCTGATGGACAGGTGAAAACCAAAGGCCGCAACCCACCAAAGTCACCCAGTACCAGCAGTAACCACCAGAGGGAGCCCACAAACAGAATCCACAACAGTACCCCCCCCTTGAGGAGGGGTCACCGAACCCTCACGAGAACCCCCAGGGCGATCAGGGTGAGCTCTATGGAAGGCGCGGACCAAATCAGTCGCATGAACATCGGAGGCGACCACCCAGGAATTATCCTCCTGACCATAACCCTTCCACTTAACCAAATACTGGAGTTTGCGTCTGGAAACACGAGAATCCAAGATCTTTTCAACAACATACTCCAATTCTCCCTCCACCAGCACCGGAGCAGGAGGCTCGACCGAAGGAACAACGGGCACCTCATACCTCCGCAACAACGACCGATGGAACACATTATGAATAGCAAACGATGCTGGGAGATCCAAACGGAAAGATACAGGGTTAAGAATCTCCGAGATCCTATAAGGACCGATGAACCGAGGCTTGAACTTAGGAGAAGAGACCTTCATAGGGACAAAACGAGAAGACAACCACACCAAGTCCCCAACAAGAAGTCGGGGACCCACGCGGCGACGACGATTAGCAAACTGCTGAGTCTTCTCCTGAGATAACTTCAAATTGTCCACCACCTGATTCCAAATCTGATGTAGCCTGTCCACCACCACGTCCACTCCAGGACAATCCGAAGACTCCACCTGACCAGAGGAAAAACGAGGATGAAACCCCGAATTACAAAAAAAAGGAGAGACCAACGTGGCCGAACTAGCCCGATTATTAAGAGCAAATTCGGCCAGTGGCAAAAAAGCAACCCAGTCATCCTGATCAGCAGAAACAAAACACCTCAAATAAGTTTCCAAGGTCTGATTAGTTCGCTCCGTCTGGCCATTCGTCTGAGGATGGAATGCAGATGAGAAAGACAAATCAATGCCCATCTTGGCACAAAACGTCCGCCAAAATCTAGACACAAACTGGGATCCCCTGTCAGAAACGATATTCTCCGGAATCCCATGCAAACGAACCACGTTCTGAAAAAATAAAGGAACCAACTCAGAGGAGGAGGGCAACTTAGGCAAGGGCACCAAATGAACCATCTTAGAAAAGCGGTCACACACAACCCAGATAACGGACATTTTCTGTGAAACCGGGAGATCAGAAATAAAATCCATGGAAATGTGCGTCCAAGGCCTCTTCGGGATAGGCAAGGATAACAACAACCCACTAGCCCGTGAACAGCAAGGCTTAGCTCGAGCACACACTTCACAAGACTGCACAAAGGTACGCACATCCCTAGACAAGGAAGGCCACCAAAAAGACCTGGCCACCAAGTCTCTTGTACCAAATATTCCAGGATGACCAGCCAACACAGAAGAATGGACCTCGGAGATGACTCTACTGGTCCAATCATCCGGAACAAACAGTCTTTCTGGTGGACATCGATCCGGTTTATCCACCTGAAACTCCTGCAATGCGCGTCGCAAGTCTGGGGATACGGCGGACAATATTACCCCATCCCTAAGGAAACCAGTAGGCCCAGTGTCTCCAGGAGAGTCAGGCACAAAACTCCTGGAAAGAGCATCTGCCTTCACATTCTTTGAACCTGGCAGGTATGAAACCACGAAATTGAAACGAGAAAAAAATAACGACCAACGAGCCTGTCTAGGATTCAAACGCCTGGCAGACTCAAGGTAAATGAGATTCTTGTGATCAGTCAAGACCACCACGCGATGTCTAGCACCCTCAAGCCAATGACGCCACTCCTCAAATGCCCACTTCATGGCCAAAAGCTCCCGATTACCCACATCATAATTGCGCTCGGCGGGCGAGAATTTTCTAGAGAAGAAAGCACATGGCTTCATCACCGAGCCATTAGAACTTCTCTGTGACAAAACCGCCCCCGCTCCAATCTCGGAAGCATCAACCTCAACCTGAAAAGGAAGTGAAACATCTGGTTGACACAACACAGGAGCAGAAGAAAACCGGTGCTTAAGTTCCCGAAAGGCCTCCACGGCCGCAGGAGACCAATCAGCAACATCAGCACCCTTTTTAGTCAAATCAGTCAAAGGTTTAACAATACTGGAAAAATTAGCAATGAACCGACGATAAAAATTAGCAAACCCCAAGAACTTCTGAAGGCTCTTAACAGATGTAGGTTGTGTCCATTGACAAATAGCCTGAACCTTAACGGGATCCATCTCAATAGTAGAAGGAGAAAAAATGTACCCCAAAAAAGAAATCTTCTGGACTCCGAAGAGACACTTTGAGCCCTTCACAAACAGAGAATTGGCCCGCAGAACCTGAAACACCTTCCTGACCTGTAGAACATGAGACTCCCAGTCATCAGAAAACACCAAAATATCATCCAAATACACAATCATAAACTTATCCAGATATTCACGGAAAATATTGTGCATAAAGGACTGAAAGACTGACGGAGCATTGGAGAGTCCAAAAGGCATTACCAAATACTCAAAATGGCCCTCAGGCGTATTAAATGCGGTTTTCCACTCATCACCCTGTTTTATCCGCACCAGATTATACGCACCACGAAGATCTATCTTAGTGAACCACCTAGCCCCCTTAATGCGAGCAAACAAATCAGTAAATAATGGCAATGGATACTGATATTTGACTGTAATCTTATTCAGAAGGCGATAATCTATACAAGGCCTCAGGGAACCATCTTTTTTTGCCACGAAAAAAAAAACCTGCTCCCAGAGGGGACGAAGATGGACGAATATGTCCCTTTTCCAAGGACTCCCTAATATAATTCCGCATAGCAGTATGCTCTGGCAGTGACAGATTAAATAAACGACCCTTAGGGAACTTACTGCCAGGAATCAATTCTATAGCACAGTCACACTCTCTATGAGGAGGGAGCGAATTGAGCTTAGGCTCCTCAAAAACATCCCTATAATCCGATAAAAACGCAGGGATCTCAGAAGGAGTAGATGAAGCGATAGAAATCGGAGGTGCATAATCATGAACCCCCTGACATCCCCAGCTTAACACAGACATTGTTTTCCAGTCCAGGACAGGATTATGAGTTTGTAACCATGGCAGACCAAGCACTAGTACATCATGTAAATTATACAGTACAAGGAAGCGAATCACCTCCTGATGAACGGGAGTCATGCGCATGGTCACTTGTGTCCAATACTGCGGTTTATTCATAGCCAATGGTGTAGAGTCAATTCCCTTCAGAGGAATAGGAACTTCCAGAGGCTCTAGACTAAAACCGCAGCGTTTAGCAAATGACCAATCCATAAGACTCAGGGCAGCGCCTGAATCCACATAGGCATCGACGGAAATGGAAGACAGTGAAAAAATCAGAGTCACAGACAAAATGAACTTAGACTGCAGAGTATCAATGGCAAAAGATTTATCAACCCTTTTTGTGCGTTTAGAGCATGCTGATATAACATGGGCTGAATCACCACAATAAAAACACAAACCATTTTTCCGCCTATAATTTTGCCGTTCACTTCTGGACTGAATTCTATCATATTGCATAGTCTCAGGTGCCTGTTCAGAAGACACCGCCAACTGGTGCACGGGTTTGCGCTCCCGTAAACGCCGATCAATCTGAATGGCCATAGCCATAGACTCATTCAGACCTGTAGGCGCAGGGAACCCCACCATAATATCCTTAATGGCCTCAGAAAGACCATTTCTGAAGTTTGCAGCCAGGGCGCACTCATTCCACTGAGTAAGCACCGACCATTTCCGAAATTTCTGACAATAAATTTCCGCTTCATCATGCCCCTGAGAGAGGGCTAATAAAGCCTTTTCAGCCTGAATCTCTAGGTTAGGTTCCTCATAGAGCAATCCCAATGCCAGAAAAAACGCATCCACACTGAGCAACGCAGGATCCCCTGGTGCCAATGCAAATGCCCAATTCTGAGGGTCGCCCCGTAGGAACAATATAACAATCTTGACCTGTTGAGCAGGGTCTCCAGAGGAGCGAGATTTCAAAGAAAGAAACAATTTACAATTGTTCCTGAAATTCAGGAAGGTAGATCTATCTCCAGAAAAAAACTCTGGAATAGGAATTCTAGGTTCAGACATGGGAGTGTGAACAACGAAATCCTGTATGTTTTGAACCTTTGCCGCGAGATTACTCAGGCTGGAAGCCAAACTCTGGACATCCATGATAAACAGCTAAGATCAGAGCCATTCAAGGGTTAAGAGGAGGTAAGAAGCAGCTAGACAGCAATTAAGGGCTAGGCAGCAAAACTCTGAAGGGAAAAAAAAAAAAAAAATTTTCCTTGAACACTTCTTTTTCTCCTGCTTCAGCCCAAACAATTAACACTTTGTGGGCCGGCTATACTGTCATGAATCCCCAATGGCTAGGGATAGCACAGGACAAGCAAAGTATAATAAATATCGGACGAGCTCTAGGGTGATGGAACCTGGGCTGACCGCTGCCCTACGCCTGACAAACGCAACTAGAGATAGCCAGGGAGCGTGCCTACGTTGGTTCTAGACGCCACGCACCAGCCTAAGAGCTAACTAGTACTGCAGAGAAAACAAAGACCTCACTTGCCTCCAGAGGAATTAACCCCAAAAGGTATAGTTGCCCCCCACATGTATTGACGGTGAAATGAGAGGAAGGCACACACATAGAGATGATGTATATAGCTTTAGCAAATAGAGGCCCGCTGAAAACTAGAAAGCAGAATGATACAAAAGGGGACTGAGCGGTCAGCAAAAAACCCTAATCAAAAAAACCATCCTGAGATTACAAGAACCCATGTGCCAACTCATGGCACATGGGGAGAACCTCAGTCCACTAGAGCTACCAGCTAGCATAAAGACATGATAAGCAAGCTGGACAAAAACAAACAACTGAAAATCAGCACTTAGCTTATACTGAAAGATCTGGGAGCAGGTAGGCAGGAACCAAACAGAGCACATCTGAACACATTGATAGCCGGCAAGGGAAATGACAGAAAGGCCAGGTAAAATAGGAAACACCCAGCCTCTGATGGACAGGTGAAAACCAAAGGCCGCAACCCACCAAAGTCACCCAGTACCAGCAGTAACCACCAGAGGGAGCCCACAAACAGAATCCACAACAGTAGGCCCAAATAAGTAGGCTAAATGCAGTTCAAAACTGGTAAAATGACTAAACAGGCGGCATAGCTTTGTTCAGGGGAGGACAACTGTAATGGGAGGCAGACACAGTTAGTAGGCCCAAATAAGAAGGCTAAATGCAGTTCAAAACTGGTAAAAGGACTTAACAGGCGGCATAGCTTTGTTCAGTGGAGGACAACTGTAATGGGAGGCAGACCCAGTAGGCCCAAATAAGTAGGGTAAATGCAGTTCAAAACTGTAAAAGGACTAAACAGGTGGCATAGCTTTGTTCAGTGGAGGACAACTGTAATGGGAGGCAGACACAGTTAGTAGGCCCAAATAAGTAGGCTAAATGCAGTTCAAAACTGTTAAAAGGACTAAACAGGCGGCATAGCTTTGTTCAGGGGAGGACAACTGTAATGGGAGGCAGACACAGTAGGCCCAAATAAGTAGGCTAAATGCAGTTCAAAACTGGTATAAGGACTAAACTGGCGGCATAGCTTTGTTCAGTGGAGGACAACTGTAATAGGAGGCAGACACAGTTAGTAGGCCAAAATAAGTAGGCTAAATGCAGTTCAAAACTGGTAAAAGGACTAAACAGGTGGCATAGCTTTGTTCAGTGGAGGACAACTGTAATGGGAGGCAGACACAGTTAGTAGGCCCAAATAAGTAGGCTAAATGCAGTTCAAAACTGGTAAAAGGACTAAACAGGCAGCATAGCTTTGTTCAGTGGAGGACAACTGTAATGGGAGGGAGACACAGTTAGTAGGCCCAAATAAGTAGGCTAAATGCAGTTCAAAACTGTTAAAAGGACTAAACAGGCGGCATAGCTTTGTTCGGGGGAGGACAACTGTAATGGGAGGCAGACACAGTTAGTAGGCCCAAATAAGTAGGCTAAATGCAGTTCAAAACTGGTATAAGGACTAAACTGGTGGCATAGCTTTGTTCAGCGGAGGACAACTGTAATGGGAGGCAGACACAGTTAGTAGGCCCAAATAAGTAGGCTAAATGCAGTTCAAAACTGGTAAAAGGACTAAACAGGCAGCATAGCTTTGTTCAGTGGAGGACAACTGTAATGGGAGGCAGACACAGTAGGCCCAAATAAGTAGGGTAAATGCAGTTCAAAACAGAAAACAAGGACTAAACAGGCATCATAGCTTTGTTCAGTGGAGGACAATTGTAATGGGAGGCAGACACAGTTAGTAGGCCCAAATAAGTAGGCTAAATGCAGTTCAAAATTGTAAATGGACTAATCAGGCAGCATAGCTTTGTTCAGTGGAGGACAACTGTAATGGGAGGCAGACACAGTAGGCCCAAATAAGTAGACTAAATGCAGTTGAAAACTGGTAAAAAGACTAAACAGGCAGCGTAGCTTTCTTCAGTGGAGGACTGTTGTGATTTTGCTTTTTGCTCCCTCTAGTGGTCATTAGTGATTTTACTCTGGAGCGTCTGTCTTTTCCTATATCCTCACCTGGGCCGTTAGTTCAGGGGCGTTGCTATATAAGCTCCCTGGACCTTCAGTTCAATGCCTGGCATCGTTGAAATCAGAGCTAATCTGTTGTGCTCTTGTCCTCTGATCCTGGTTCCTGTTTTTCAAGCTAAGTCTGCTTCTTTGCTTTTTGCTTTTGTTTTGTTTGGTATTTTTGTCCAGCTTGTTCCTATCTGTATCCTGACCTTTGCTGGAAGCTCTAGGGGGCTGGTGTTCTCCCCCCGGACCGTTAGACGGTTCGGGGGTTCTTGAATCTCCAGCGTGGATTTTTATAGGGTTTTTGTTGACCAGATAAGTTATCTTGCTTTATTCTGCTATTAGTAAGCTGGCCTCTCTTTGCTGAACCTGGTTCATTTCTGTGTTTGTCATTTCCTCTTACCTCACCGTTATTATTTGTGGGGGGCTTGTATCTTGCTTTGGGGTCCCTTTCTCTGGAGGCAAGAGAGGTCTTTGTTTTCTTCTCCTAGGGGTAGTTAGATTCTCCGGCTGGCGCGAGTCATCTAGCGATCACCGTAGGCATGATCCCCGGCTACTTCTAGTGTTGGCGTTAGGAGTAGCTATTTGGTCAACCCAGTTACCACAGCCCTATGAGCTGGATTTTTGTATCTTGCAGACTTACACGTTCCTCTGAGACCCTGTCCACTGGGGTCATAACAGTATGCCAGGCCCGTATTAAATGTTTAATGCATTGCAGAAGTGGGATTATAAGAAAGAAAATTTTGAGTTTTTTTTTTCCCTCTCTCATTTTTTTTTTTTTTCTTTTCCCCTTTACCTCAGAGTGGCTTAAGCTTGCTGCAGACATGAATGTCCAGACCTTGATTACAAGTGTGGACCAGCTTGCCGCTCGTGTGCAGGGTATACAAGATTATGTTACCAGAAATCCTAGGTCTGAACCCAAGATTCCGATTCCTGAACTGTTTTCAGGAGACCGATTTAAGTTTAGGAATTTCAGGAATAATTGTAAATTATTTTTGTCCCTGAAACCTTGTTCGTCTGGAGACTCTGCTCAACAAGTAAAAATTGTTATTTCATTCTTACGGGGTGACCCTCAGGATTGGGCTTTTTCGTTGGCGCCAGGAGATCCGGCATTGGCTGATATTGATGCGTTTTTTCTGGCGCTCGGTTTACTTTATGAGGAACCCAATCTTGAGATTCAGGCAGAGAAAGCCTTGCTGGCTATGTCTCAGGGCCAGGACGAGGCAGAGGTGTATTGCCAAAAATTTCGGAAATGGTCCGTGCTGACACATTGGAACGAGTGTGCACTGGCCGCTAATTTTAGAAATGGCCTTTCTGAGGCCATTAAGAATGTTATGGTGGGTTTTCCCATTCCCACAGGTCTGAATGATACCATGTCCCTGGCTATTCAAATTGACCGGCAGTTGCGGGAGCGCAAAACCGCAAATTCCCTCATGTTGTTGTCTGAACAGACACCTGATGTGATGCAATGTGATAGAAAAACCGCAAATTCCCTCATGGTGTTGTCTGAACGGACACCTGATTTGATGCAATGTGATAGAATCCTGACTAGAAATGAGAGGAAAATTCATAGACGCCGGAATGGCTTGTGCTACTACTGTGGTGATTCTACACATGTTATCTCAGCATGCTCTAAACGTATATCTAAGGTTGTTAGTCCTGTCACCGTTGGTAATTTGCATCCTAAGTTTATTCTGTCTGCAACTTTGATTTGCTCACTGTCATCTTATCCTGTCATGGCGTTTGTAGATTCAGGTGCTGCCCTGAGTCTTATGGATCTCTCATTTGCTAAGCGCTGTGGTTTTATTCTTGAACCATTAGAAAATCCTATCCCTCTTAGGGGTATTGATGCTACGCCATTGGCAGAAAATAAGCCGCAGTATTGGACACAGGTTACCATGTGCATGACTCCTGAACACCGCGAGGTGATACGTTTTCTCGTTCTACATAAAATGCATGATTTGGTTGTTTTGGGGCTGCCATGGTTACAGACCCATAATCCAGTCCTTGACTGGAAGGCTATGTCAGTGTCTAGTTGGGGCTGTCGTGGTATTCATGAGGATTCCCTGCCTGTGTCTATTGCTTCTTCTACGCCTTCGGAAGTTCCGGAGTACTTGTCTGATTATCAGGATGTCTTTAGCGAGTCCAGGTCCAGTGCATTGCCTCCTCATAGGGAATGTGACTGTGCAATAGATTTGATTCCAGGCAGTAAGTTTCCTAAGGGAAGACTGTTTAATCTGTCGATACCTGAACATACCGCTATGCGTTCATATATCAAGGAGTCTCTGGAGAAAGGACACATCCGTCCGTCTTCTTCCCCTCTTGGTGCGGGATTCTTTTTTGTGGCTAAAAAGGACGGATCTTTGAGGCCTTGTATTGACTATCGGCTTTTAAATAAGATCACTGTCAAATTTCAGTATCCTTTGCCGCTGTTGTCTGACTTGTTTGCCCGGATTAAAGGTGCCAAGTGGTTTACCAAGATAGACCTTCGTGGTGCGTACAACCTTGTGCGCATTAAGCAAGGGGATGAATGGAAAACCGCATTCAATACGCCCGAAGGTCATTTTGAGTACTTGGTGATGCCTTTTGGGCTCTCTAATGCCCCTTCAGTTTTTCAGTCCTTTATGCATGACATTTTCCGGAACTATCTGGATAAATTTCTGATCGTTTATCTGGATGATATTCTGGTTTTTTCTGATAATTGGGACTCGCATGTGGAACAGGTCAGGATGGTCTTTAAAATTTTACGTGAAAATTCTTTGTTTGTCAAGGGCTCAAAGTGTCTTTTTGGTGTACAGAAGGTTCCCTTTTTGGGGTTCATTTTTTCCCCTTCTGCTGTGGAGATGGACCCAGTCAAGGTCCGAGCTATTCTTGATTGGACTCAGCCCTCGTCAGTTAAGAATCTTCAGAAGTTCTTGGGTTTCGCTAACTTCTACCGTCGTTTTATCGCTAACTTTTCTAGCATTGTGAAACCTTTGACGGATATGACCAAGAAGGGCTCCGATGTGGTTAATTGGGCTCCTGCTGCCGTGGAGGCTTTCCAGGAGTTGAAACGTCGGTTTACTTCGGCGCCTGTTTTGTGCCAGCCTGATGTCTCGCTTCCCTTTCAAGTTGAGGTGGATGCTTCAGAGATTGGAGCAGGGGCCGTTTTGTCGCAGAGAGGCCCTGGTTGCTCTGTTATGAGACCTTGCGCCTTTTTCTCTAGGAAGTTTTCGCCTGCGGAGCGAAATTATGATGTGGGCAATCGGGAGTTGTTGGCCATGAAATGGGCATTTGAGGAGTGGCGTCATTGGCTCGAGGGTGCTAAGCATCGTGTGGTGGTCTTGACTGATCACAAAAATCTGATGTATCTCGAGTCTGCTAAACGCCTGAATCCTAGACAGGCCCGCTGGTCATTGTTTTTCTCCCGTTTTGACTTTGTTGTCTCGTATTTACCAGGTTCAAAGAATGTGAAGGCCGATGCTCTTTCCAGGAGCTTTGTGCCTGATGCTCCTGGAGTCGCTGAACCTGTTGGTATTCTTAAGGATGGTATTATCTTGTCAGCTATTTCTCCAGATCTGCGACGTGTGTTGCAGAGATTTCAGGCGGATAGGCCTGATTCTTGTCCACCTGACAGACTGTTTGTGCCTGATAAGTGGACCAGCAGAGTCATTTCCGAGGTTCATTCCTCGGTGTTGGCAGGTCACCCAGGAATTTTTGGCACCAGAGATCTGGTGGCCAGATCCTTTTGGTGGCCTTCCTTGTCTAGGGATGTGCGGTCATTTGTACAGTCCTGTGGGACTTGTGCTCGAGCTAAGCCTTGCTGTTCTCGTGCCAGCGGGTTGCTCTTGCCCTTGCCTGTCCCTAAGAGACCTTGGACACATATCTCCATGGATTTCATTTCTGATCTTCCGGTGTCTCAGGGCATGTCTGTTATCTGGGTGATATGTGATCGCTTCTCCAAGATGGTCCATTTGGTTCCTTTGCCTAAACTGCCTTCCTCTTCCGATCTGGTTCCTGTGTTTTTCCAGAACGTGGTTCGTTTGCACGGCATCCCTGAGAATATTGTGTCAGACAGAGGATCCCAGTTCGTTTCCAGATTCTGGCGATCCTTTTGTAGTAGGATGGGCATTGACTTGTCGTTTTCGTCTGCTTTCCATCCTCAGACTAATGGACAGACGGAGCGAACGAATCAGACTTTGGAGGCTTATTTGAGGTGTTTTGTCTCTGCTGATCAGGACGATTGGGTGACCTTCTTGCCGTTAGCTGAGTTTGCCCTTAATAATCGGGCTAGTTCCGCCACCTTGGTTTCGCCGTTTTTCTGCAACTCTGGTTTCCACCCTCGTTTTTCTTCGGGTCATGTGGAGCCTTCTGACTGCCCTGGGGTGGATTCTGTGGTGGATAGGTTGCAGCGGATCTGGAATCTTGTGGTGGACAACTTGAAGTTGTCACAGGAAAGGGCTCAGCGCTTTGCCAACCGCCGCCGCGGTGTGGGTCCCCGACTACGTGTTGGGGATTTGGTTTGGCTTTCTTCCCGCTTTGTTCCTATGAAGGTTTCCTCTCCCAAATTTAAACCTCGTTTTATTGGTCCTTACAAGATATTGGAAATTCTTAATCCTGTGTCCTTTCGCCTGGATCTTCCGGTGTCGTTTGCTATCCACAACGTGTTTCATAGGTCCTTGTTGCGGCGGTACGTTGTGCCTGTGGTTCCTTCTGCTGAGCCTCCTGCTCCGGTGTTGGTTGAGGGCGAGTTGGAGTACGTGGTGGAGAAGATCTTGGATTCTCGTCTCTCCAGGCGGAGGCTTCAGTACCTGGTCAAGTGGAAGGGCTATGGTCAGGAAGATAATTCCTGGGTGGTCGCCTCTGATGTTCATGCGGCCGATTTAGTTCGTGCCTTTCACGCCGCTCATCCTGATCGCCCTGGTGGTCGTGGTGAGGGTTCGGTGACCCCTCACTAGGGGGGGGTACTGTTGTGATTTTGCTTTTTGCTCCCTCTAGTGGTCATTAGTGATTTTACTCTGGAGCGTCTGTCTTTTCCTATATCCTCACCTGGGCCGTTAGTTCAGGGTGCGTTGCTATATAAGCTCCCTGGACCTTCAGTTCAATGCCTGGCATCGTTGAAATCAGAGCTAATCTGTTGTGCTCTTGTCCTCTGATCCTGGTTCCTGTTTTTCAAGCTAAGTCTGCTTCTTTGCTTTTTGCTTTTGTTTTGTTTGGTATTTTTGTCCAGCTTGTTCCTATCTGTATCCTGACCTTTGCTGGAAGCTCTAGGGGGCTGGTGTTCTCCCCCCGGACCGTTAGACGGTTCGGGGGTTCTTGAATCTCCAGCGTGGATTTTTATAGGGTTTTTGTTGACCAGATAAGTTATCTTGCTTTATTCTGCTATTAGTAAGCTGGCCTCTCTTTGCTGAACCTGGTTCATTTCTGTGTTTGTCATTTCCTCTTACCTCACCGTTATTATTTGTGGGGGGCTTGTATCTTGCTTTGGGGTCCCTTTCTCTGGAGGCAAGAGAGGTCTTTGTTTTCTTCTCCTAGGGGTAGTTAGATTCTCCGGCTGGCGCGAGTCATCTAGCGATCACCGTAGGCATGATCCCCGGCTACTTCTAGTGTTGGCGTTAGGAGTAGCTATTTGGTCAACCCAGTTACCACAGCCCTATGAGCTGGATTTTTGTATCTTGCAGACTTACATGTTCCTCTGAGACCCTGTCCACTGGGGTCATAACAGAGGACAACTGTAATGGGAGGCAGACACAGTAAGCCCAATTAAGTAGGCTAAATGCAGTTCAAAACTGTAAATGGACTAAACAGGCGGCATAGCTTTGTTCAGTGGAGGACAACTGTAATGGGAGGCAGACACAGTTAGCAGGCCCACATAAGTAGACTAAATGCAGTTCAAAACTGGTAAAAAGACTAAACAGACGGCATTGCTTTCTTCAGTGGAGGACAACTGTAATGGGGGGCAGACATAGTTAGTAGGCCCAAATAAGTAGGCTAAATGCAGTTCAAAACTGGAAAAAGGACTAAACAGGCAGCATAGCTTTGTTCAGTGGAGGACAACTGTAAGGGGAAGCAGACACAGTTAGTAGGCCCAAATACGTAGGCTAAATACAGTTCAAAACTGATAAAAGGACTAAACAGGTGGCATAGCTTTGTTCAGTGGAGGGCAACTGTAAAGGGAGGCAGACACAGTTAGTAGGCCCAAATAAGTAGGCTAAATGCAGTTCAAAACTGGTAAAAAGACTAAACAGGCGGCATAGCTTTGTTCAGTGGAGGACAACTGTAAAGGGAGGCAGACACAGTAGGCCCAAATAAGTAGGCTAAATGCAGTTCAAAACTGGTAAAAGGACTAAACAGGCGGCATAGCTTTGTTCAGTGGAGGACAACTGTAATGGGAGGCAGACACAGTTAGTAGGCCCAAATAAGTAGGCTAAATGCAGTTCAAAACTGGTAAAAGGACTAAACAGGCAGCATAGCTTTGTTCAGCGGAGTACAACTGTAATGGGAGGCAGACACAGTTAGTAGGCCAAAATAAGAAGGCTAAATGCAGTTCAAAACTGGTAAAAGGACTTAACAGGCGGCATAGCTTTGTTCAGTGGAGGACAACTGTAATGGGAGGCAGACCCAGTAGGCCCAAATAAGTAGGGTAAATGCAGTTCAAAACTGTAAAAGGACTAAACAGGCGGCATTGCTTTGTTCAGTGGAGGACAACTGTAATGGGAGGCAGACACAGTTAGTAGGCCCAAATAAGTAGGCTAAATGCAGTTCAAAACTGTTAAAAGGACTAAACAGGCGGCATAGCTTTGTTCAGGGGAGGACAACTGTAATGGGAGGCAGACACAGTAGGCCCAAATAAGTAGGCTAAATGCAGTTCAAAACTGGTATAAGGACTAAACTGGCGGCATAGCTTTGTTCAGTGGAGGACAACTGTAATAGGAGGCAGACACAGTTAGTAGGCCCAAATAAGTAGGCTAAATGCAGTTCAAAACTGGTAAAAGGACTAAACAGGCGGCATAGCTTTGTTCAGTGGAGGACAACTGTAATGGGAGGCAGACACAGTTAGTAGGCCCAAATAAGTAGGGTAAATGCAGTTCAAAACTGGTAAAAGGACTAAACAGGCAGCATAGCTTTGTTCAGTGGAGGACAACTGTAATGGGAGGGAGACACAGTTAGTAGGCCCAAATAAGTAGGCTAAATGCAGTTCAAAACTGTTAAAAGGACTAAACAGGCGGCACAGCTTTGTTCGGGGGAGGACAACTGTAATGGGAGGCAGACACAGTTAGTAGGCCCAAATAAGTAGGCTAAATGCAGTTCAAAACTGGTATAAGGACTAAACTGGCGGCATAGCTTTGTTCAGCGGAGTACAACTGTAATGGGAGGCAGACACAGTTAGTAGGCCCAAATAAGTAGGCTAAATGCAGTTCAAAACTGGTAAAAGGACTAAACAGGCGGCATAGCTTTGTTCAGTGGAGGACAACTGTAATGGGAGGCAGACACAGTAGGCCCAAATAAGTAGGGTAAATGCAGTTCAAAACAGAAAACAAGGACTAAACAGGCATCATAGCTTTGTTCAGTGGAGGACAATTGTAATGGGAGGCAGACACAGTTAGTAGGCCCAAATAAGTAGGCTAAATGCAGTTCAAAATTGTAAATGGACTAAACAGGCAGCATAGCTTTGTTCAGTGGAGGACAACTGTAATGGGAGGCAGACACAGTAGGCCCAAATAAGTAGACTAAATGCAGTTGAAAACTGGTAAAAAGACTAAACAGGCAGCGTAGCTTTCTTCAGTGGAGGACAACTGTAATGGGAGGCAGACACAGTAAGCCCAATTAAGTAGGCTAAATGCAGTTCAAAACTGTAAATGGACTAAACAGGCGGCATAGCTTTGTTCAGTGGAGGACAACTGTAATGGGAGGCAGACACAGTTAGCAGGCCCACATAAGTAGACTAAATGCAGTTCAAAACTGGTAAAAAGACTAAACAGATGGCATTGCTTTCTTCAGTGGAGGACAACTGTAATGGGGGGCAGACATAGTTAGTAGGCCCAAATAAGTAGGCTAAATGCAGTTCAAAACTGGAAAAAGGACTAAACAGGTGGCATAGCTTTATTCAGTGGAGGACAACTGTAATGGGAGGCAGACACAGTAAGCCCAATTAAGTAGGCTAAATGCAGTTTAAAACTGGTAAAAGGACTAAACAGGCGGCATAGCTTTGTTCAGTGGAGGACAACTGTAATGGGAGGCAGACCCTGTAGGCCCACATAAGTAGACTAAATGCAGTTCAAAACTGGTAAAAAGACTAAACAGATGGCATAGCTTTCTTCAGTGGAGGACAACTGTAATGGGGGGCAGACACAGTTAGTAGGCCCAAATAAGTAGGCTAAATGCAGTTCAAAACTGGAAAAAGGACTAAACAGGTGGCATAGTTTTGTTCAGTGGAGGAAAACTGTAATGGGAGGCAGACACAGTTAGTAGGCTGTTATGACCCCAATGGCGAGGGTCTCAGAGGAACGTGGAAGTCTGCAGAGTACAAAAATCCAGCTCATAGGGCAGTGGTAACTGGGTTGACCATATATCTACTCCTAACGCCAACACTAGAAGTAGCCGGGGATCATTCCTACGTTGATTCTAGATGACACGCGCCAGCCGGAGAATCTAGCTACCCCTAGTAGAGGAAAACAAAGACCTTTCTTGCCTCCAGAGAAGGGGACCCCAAAGCTGGATAGAAGCCCCCCACAAATAATGACGGTTAGGTAAGAGGAAATGACAAACACAGAAATGAACCAGGTTTAGCACAGAGAGGCCCGCTTACTGATAGCAGAATAAAGAAAGGTAACTTATATGGTCAACAAAAACCCTATCAAAATCCACACTGGAAATTCAAGAACCCCCGAACCGTCTAACGGTCCGGGGGGAGAACACCAGCCCCCCTAGAGCTTCCAGCAAAGGTCAGGATATAGATTTGGAACAAGCTGGACAAAAATACAAAACCAAAACAAATAGCAAAAAGCAAAAGGCAGACTTAGCTGATATAACTGGAACCAGGATCAGTAGACAAGAGCACAGCAGACTAGCTCTGATAACTACGTTGCCAGGCATTGAACTGAAGGTCCAGGGAGCTTATATAGCAACACCCCTAACTAACGACCCAGGTGCGGATAAAAGGAATGACAGAAAAACCAGAGTCAAAAAACTAGTAACCACTAGAGGGAGCAAAAAGCAAATTCACAACAGTACCCCCCCCTTAGTGAGGGGTCACCGAACCCTCACCACGACCCCAGGGCGATCAGGATGAGCGGCATGAAAGGCACACACGTTCCAATGTGTCAGCACGGACCATTTCCGAAATTTTTGGCAATACACTTCAGCCTCGTCCTGCCCCTGAGACATAGCCAGCAAGGCCTTTTCTGCCTGAATCTCAAGATTGGGTTCCTCATAAAGTAAACCGAGCGCCAGAAAAAACGCATCAAGATCAGCCAATGCCGGATCTCCTGGCGCCAGCGAAAAAGCCCAATCCTGAGGGTCGCCCCGTAAGAACGAAATAACAATTTTTACTTGCTGAGCAGAATCTCCAGATGAACAGGGTCTCAGGGACAAAAACAATTTACAATTATTCACGAAATTCCTAAACTTAAACCTGTCTCCGGAAAACAGTTCAGGAATCGGTATTTTAGGTTCTGACCTAGGATTTCTGATAACATAGTCTTGTATGCCCTGCACACGAGTAGCCAGCTGGTCCACACTTGTAATCAAGGTCTGGACATTCATGTCTGCAGCAAGCATAGCCACTCTGAGGTAAAGGGGAAGAAGAAAAAAAAAACAAAAAAAAAACTCAGAATCTTCTTTCTTATAATCCCTCTTCTGCAATGCATTAAACATTTAATACTGGCCTGGCAAACTGTTATGACCCCAATGGCGAGGGTCTCAGAGGAACGTGGAAGTCTGCAGAGTACAAAAATCCAGCTCATAGGGCAGTGGTAACTGGGTTGACCATATATCTACTCCTAACGCCAACACTAGAAGTAGCCGGGGATCATTCCTACGTTGATTCTAGATGACACGCGCCAGCCGGAGAATCTAGCTACCCCTAGTAGAGGAAAACAAAGACCTTTCTTGCCTCCAGAGAAGGGGACCCCAAAGCTGGATAGAAGCCCCCCACAAATAATGACGGTTAGGTAAGAGGAAATGACAAACACAGAAATGAACCAGGTTTAGCACAGAGAGGCCCGCTTACTGATAGCAGAATAAAGAAAGGTAACTTATATGGTCAACAAAAACCCTATCAAAATCCACACTGGAAATTCAAGAACCCCCGAACCGTCTAACGGTCCGGGGGGAGAACACCAGCCCCCCTAGAGCTTCCAGCAAAGGTCAGGATATAGATTTGGAACAAGCTGGACAAAAATACAAAACCAAAACAAATAGCAAAAAGCAAAAGGCAGACTTAGCTGATATAACTGGAACCAGGATCAGTAGACAAGAGCACAGCAGACTAGCTCTGATAACTACGTTGCCAGGCATTGAACTGAAGGTCCAGGGAGCTTATATAGCAACACCCCTAACTAACGACCCAGGTGCGGATAAAAGGAATGACAGAAAAACCAGAGTCAAAAAACTAGTAACCACTAGAGGGAGCAAAAAGCAAATTCACAACAGTAGGCCCAAATAAGTAGGCTAAATGCAGTTCAAAACTGGTAAAAGGACTAAACAGGCGGCATAGCTTTGTTCAGTGGAGGACAACTGTAATGGGTGGCAGACCCTGTAGGCCCAAATAAGTAGGGTAAATGCAGTTCAAAACTGTTAAAAGGACTAAACAGGCGGCATAGCTTTGTTCAGTGGAGGACAACTGTAATGGGAGGCAGACACAGTTAGTAGGCCCAAATAAGTAGGCTGAATGCAGTTCAAAACTGGTAAAAGGACTAAACAGGCGGCATAGCTTTGTTCAGTGGAGGACAACTGTAATAGGAGGCAGACACAGTTAGTAGGCCCAAATAAGTAGGCTAAATGCAGTTCAAAACTGGTAAAAGGACTAAACAGGCGGCATAGCTTTGTTCAGTGGAGGACAACTGTAATGGGAGGCAGACACAGTTAGTAGGCCCAAATAAGTAGGCTAAATGCAGTTCAAAACTGGTAAAAGGACTAAACAGGCGGCATAGCTTTGTTCAGTGGAGGACAACTGTAATGGGAGGCAGACACAGTTAGTAGGCCCAAATAAGTAGGCTAAATGCAGTTCAAAACTGTTAAAAGGACTAAACAGGCGGCATAGCTTTGTTCAGGGGAGGACAACTGTAATGGGAGGCAGACACAGTTAGTATGCCCAAATAAGTAGGCTAAATGCAGTTCAAAACTGGTATAAGGACTAAACTGGCGGCATAGCTTTGTTCAGCGGAGGACAACTGTAATGGGAGGCAGACACAGTTAGTAGGCCCAAATAAGTAGGCTAAATGCAGTTCAAAACTGGTAAAAGGACTAAACAGGCGGCATAGCTTTGTTCAGTGGAGGACAACTGTAATGGGAGGCAGACACAGTAGGCCCAAATAAGTAGGGTAAATGCAGTTCAAAACTGAAAAAAAGGACTAAACAGGCATCATAGCTTTGTTCAGTGGAGGACAACTGTAATGGGAGGCAGATACAGTTAGTATGCCCAAATAAGTAGGCTAAATGCAGTTCAAAACTGGTAAAAGGACTAAACAGGCGGCATAGCTTTGTTCAGGGGAGGACAACTGTAATGGGAGGCAGACACAGTTAGTAGGCCCAAATAAGTAGGCTAAATGCAGTTCAAAACTGGTAAAAGGACTAAACAGGCAGCATAGCTTTGTTCAGCGGAGGACAACTGTAATCGGAGGCAGACACAGTTAGTAGGCCCAAATAAGTAGGCTAAATGCAGTTCAAAACTGGTAAAAGGACTAAACAGGCAGCATAGTTTTGTTCAGTGGAGGACAACTGTAATGGGAAGCAGACACAGTTAGTAGGCCCAAATAAGTAGGCTAAATACAGTTCAAAACTGATAAAAGGACTAAACAGGTGGCATAGCTTTGTTCAGTGGAGGACAACTGTAATGGGAGGCAGACACAGTTAGTAGGCCCAAATAAGTAGGCTAAATGCATTTCAAAACTGGTAAAAGGACTAAACAGGCGGCATAGCTTTGTTCAGTGGAGGACAACTGTAATGGGAGGCAGACACAGTTAGTAGGCCCAAATAAGTAGGCTAAATGCAGTTCAAAACTGGTAAAAGGACTAAACAGGCGGCATAGCTTTGTTCAGTGGAGGACAACTGTAATGGGAGGCAGACACAGTTAGTAGGCCCAAATAAGTAGGCTAAATGCAGTTCAAAACTGTTAAAAGGACTAAACAGGCGGCACAGCTTTGTTCAGGGGAGGACAACTGTAATGGGAGGCAGACACAGTTAGTATGCCCAAATAAGTAGGCTAAATGCAGTTCAAAACTGGTATAAGGACTAAACTGGCGGCATAGCTTTGTTCAGCGGAGGACAACTGTAATGGGAGGCAGACACAGTTAGTAGGCCCAAATAAGTAGGCTAAATGCAGTTCAAAACTGGTAAAAGGACTAAACAGGCGGCATAGCTTTGTTCAGTGGAGGACAACTGTAATGGGAGGCAGACACAGTAGGCCCAAATAAGTAGGGTAAATGCAGTTCAAAACTGATAAAAGGACTAAACAGGTGGCATAGCTTTGTTCAGTGGAGGACAACTGTAATGGGAGGCAGACACAGTTAGTAGGCCCAAATAAGTAGGCTAAATGCATTTCAAAACTGGTAAAAGGACTAAACAGGCGGCATAGCTTTGTTCAGTGGAGGACAACTGTAATGGGAGGCAGACCCAGTAGGCCCAAATAAGTACGGTAAATGCAGTTCAAAACTGGTAAAAGGACTAAACAGGCGGCATAGCTTTGTTCAGGGGAGGACAACTGTAATGGGAAGCAGACACAGTTAGTAGGCCCAAATAAGTAGGCTAAATACAGTTCAAAACTGATAAAAGGACTAAACAGGCGGCATAGCTTTGTTCAGTGGAGGACAACTGTTATGGGAAGCAGACACAGTTAGTAGGCGCAAATAAGTAGGCTAAATACAGTTCAAAACTGATAAAAGGACTAAACAGGTGGCATAGCTTTGTTCAGTGGAGGACAACTGTAATGGGAGGCAGACACAGTTAGTAGGCCCAAATAAGTAGGCTAAATGCAGTTCAAAACTGGTAAAAGGACTAAACAGGCGGCATAGCTTTGTTCAGGGGAGGACAACTGTAATGGGAGGCAGACACAGTTAGTAGGCCCAAATAGGTAGGCTAAATGCAGTTCAAAACTGGTATAACGACTAAACTGGCGGCATAGCTTTGTTCAGTGGAGGACAACTGTAATAGGAGGCAGACACAGTTAGTAGGCCCAAATAAGTAGGCTAAATGCAGTTCAAAACTGGTAAAAGGACTAAACAGGCGGCATAGCTTTGTTCAGTGGAGGACAACTGTAATGGGAGGCAGACACAGTTAGTAGGCCCAAATAAGTAGGCTAAATGCAGTTCAAAACTGGTAAAAGGACTAAACAGGCGGCATAGCTTTGTTCAGTGGAGGACAACTGTAATGGGAGGCAGACACAGTTAGTAGGCCCAAATAAGTAGGCTAAATGCAGTTCAAAACTGTTAAAAGGACTAAACAGGCGGCATAGCTTTGTTCAGGGGAGGACAACTGTAATGGGAGGCAGACACAGTTAGTAGGCCCAAATAAGTAGGCTAAATGCAGTTCAAAACTGGTATAAGGACTAAACTGGCGGCATAGCTTTGTTCAGAGGAGGTCAACTGTAATGGGAGGCAGACACAGTTAGTAGGCCCAAATAAGTAGGCTAAATGCAGTTCAAAACTGGTAAAAGGACTAAACAGGCGGCATAGCTTTGTTCAGTGGAGGACAACTGTAATGGAAGGCAGACACAGTAGGCCCAAATAAGTAGGGTAAATGCAGTTCAACACTGAAAAAAAGGACTAAACAGGCATCATAGCTTTGTTCAGTGGAGGACAACTGTAATGGGAGGCAGATACAGTTAGTAGGCCCAAATCAGTAGGCTAAATGCAGTTCAAAACAGATAAAAGGACCAAACAGGCAGCATAGCTTTGTTCAGTGGAGGACAACTGTAATGGGAGGCAGATACAGTTAGTAGGCCCAAAAAAGTAGGCTAAATGCAGTTCAAAACAGATAAAAGGACCAAACAGTCGGCATAGCTTTGTTCAGTGGAGTTCAACTGTTATGGGAGGCAGACAGTTAGTAGGCCCAAATAAGTAGGCTAAATGCAGTTCAAAACTGATAAAAGGACTAAACAGGCAGCATAGCTTTGTTCAGTGGAGGACAACTGTAATGGGAAGCAGACACAGTTAGTAGGCCCAAATAAGTAGGCTAAATACAGTTCAAAACTGGTAAAAGGACTAAACAGGCAGCATAGCTTTGTTCAGCGGAGTACAACTGTAATGGGAGGCAGACACAGTTAGTAGGCCAAAATAAGAAGGCTAAATGCAGTTCAAAACTGGTAAAAGGACTTAACAGGCGGCATAGCTTTGTTCAGTGGAGGACAACTGTAATGGGAGGCAGACCCAGTAGGCCCAAATAAGTAGGGTAAATGCAGTTCAAAACTGTAAAAGGACTAAACAGGCGGCATTGCTTTGTTCAGTGGAGGACAACTGTAATGGGAGGCAGACACAGTTAGTAGGCCCAAATAAGTAGGCTAAATGCAGTTCAAAACTGTTAAAAGGACTAAACAGGCGGCATAGCTTTGTTCAGGGGAGGACAACTGTAATGGGAGGCAGACACAGTAGGCCCAAATAAGTAGGCTAAATGCAGTTCAAAACTGGTATAAGGACTAAACTGGCGGCATAGCTTTGTTCAGTGGAGGACAACTGTAATAGGAGGCAGACACAGTTAGTAGGCCCAAATAAGTAGGCTAAATGCAGTTCAAAACTGGTAAAAGGACTAAACAGGCGGCATAGCTTTGTTCAGTGGAGGACAACTGTAATGGGAGGCAGACACAGTTAGTAGGCCCAAATAAGTAGGGTAAATGCAGTTCAAAACTGGTAAAAGGACTAAACAGGCAGCATAGCTTTGTTCAGTGGAGGACAACTGTAATGGGAGGGAGACACAGTTAGTAGGCCCAAATAAGTAGGCTAAATGCAGTTCAAAACTGTTAAAAGGACTAAACAGGCGGCACAGCTTTGTTCGGGGGAGGACAACTGTAATGGGAGGCAGACACAGTTAGTAGGCCCAAATAAGTAGGCTAAATGCAGTTCAAAACTGGTATAAGGACTAAACTGGCGGCATAGCTTTGTTCAGCGGAGTACAACTGTAATGGGAGGCAGACACAGTTAGTAGGCCCAAATAAGTAGGCTAAATGCAGTTCAAAACTGGTAAAAGGACTAAACAGGCGGCATAGCTTTGTTCAGTGGAGGACAACTGTAATGGGAGGCAGACACAGTAGGCCCAAATAAGTAGGGTAAATGCAGTTCAAAACAGAAAACAAGGACTAAACAGGCATCATAGCTTTGTTCAGTGGAGGACAATTGTAATGGGAGGCAGACACAGTTAGTAGGCCCAAATAAGTAGGCTAAATGCAGTTCAAAATTGTAAATGGACTAAACAGGCAGCATAGCTTTGTTCAGTGGAGGACAACTGTAATGGGAGGCAGACACAGTAGGCCCAAATAAGTAGACTAAATGCAGTTGAAAACTGGTAAAAAGACTAAACAGGCAGCGTAGCTTTCTTCAGTGGAGGACAACTGTAATGGGAGGCAGACACAGTAAGCCCAATTAAGTAGGCTAAATGCAGTTCAAAACTGTAAATGGACTAAACAGGCGGCATAGCTTTGTTCAGTGGAGGACAACTGTAATGGGAGGCAGACACAGTTAGCAGGCCCACATAAGTAGACTAAATGCAGTTCAAAACTGGTAAAAAGACTAAACAGATGGCATTGCTTTCTTCAGTGGAGGACAACTGTAAATGGGGGGCAGACATAGTTAGTAGGCCCAAATAAGTAGGCTAAATGCAGTTCAAAACTGGAAAAAGGACTAAACAGGTGGCATAGCTTTATTCAGTGGAGGACAACTGTAATGGGAGGCAGACACAGTAAGCCCAATTAAGTAGGCTAAATGCAGTTTAAAACTGGTAAAAGGACTAAACAGGCGGCATAGCTTTGTTCAGTGGAGGACAACTGTAATGGGAGGCAGACCCTGTAGGCCCACATAAGTAGACTAAATGCAGTTCAAAACTGGTAAAAAGACTAAACAGATGGCATAGCTTTCTTCAGTGGAGGACAACTGTAATGGGGGGCAGACACAGTTAGTAGGCCCAAATAAGTAGGCTAAATGCAGT
Organism: Ranitomeya variabilis; assembly: GCF_051348905.1. NCBI lineage: Eukaryota > Metazoa > Chordata > Amphibia > Anura > Dendrobatidae > Ranitomeya > Ranitomeya variabilis. The sequence continues at coordinate 303,862,982 of NC_135234.1, read as the reverse complement.
TCAAAACTGGAAAAAGGACTAAACAGGTGGCATAGTTTTGTTCAGTGGAGGAAAACTGTAATGGGAGGCAGACACAGTTAGTAGGCTGTTATGACCCCAATGGCGAGGGTCTCAGAGGAACGTGGAAGTCTGCAGAGTACAAAAATCCAGCTCATAGGGCAGTGGTAACTGGGTTGACCATATATCTACTCCTAACGCCAACACTAGAAGTAGCCGGGGATCATTCCTACGTTGATTCTAGATGACACGCGCCAGCCGGAGAATCTAGCTACCCCTAGTAGAGGAAAACAAAGACCTTTCTTGCCTCCAGAGAAGGGGACCCCAAAGCTGGATAGAAGCCCCCCACAAATAATGACGGTTAGGTAAGAGGAAATGACAAACACAGAAATGAACCAGGTTTAGCACAGAGAGGCCCGCTTACTGATAGCAGAATAAAGAAAGGTAACTTATATGGTCAACAAAAACCCTATCAAAATCCACACTGGAAATTCAAGAACCCCCGAACCGTCTAACGGTCCGGGGGGAGAACACCAGCCCCCCTAGAGCTTCCAGCAAAGGTCAGGATATAGATTTGGAACAAGCTGGACAAAAATACAAAACCAAAACAAATAGCAAAAAGCAAAAGGCAGACTTAGCTGATATAACTGGAACCAGGATCAGTAGACAAGAGCACAGCAGACTAGCTCTGATAACTACGTTGCCAGGCATTGAACTGAAGGTCCAGGGAGCTTATATAGCAACACCCCTAACTAACGACCCAGGTGCGGATAAAAGGAATGACAGAAAAACCAGAGTCAAAAAACTAGTAACCACTAGAGGGAGCAAAAAGCAAATTCACAACAGTACCCCCCCCTTAGTGAGGGGTCACCGAACCCTCACCACGACCCCAGGGCGATCAGGATGAGCGGCATGAAAGGCACACACGTTCCAATGTGTCAGCACGGACCATTTCCGAAATTTTTGGCAATACACTTCAGCCTCGTCCTGCCCCTGAGACATAGCCAGCAAGGCCTTTTCTGCCTGAATCTCAAGATTGGGTTCCTCATAAAGTAAACCGAGCGCCAGAAAAAACGCATCAAGATCAGCCAATGCCGGATCTCCTGGCGCCAGCGAAAAAGCCCAATCCTGAGGGTCGCCCCGTAAGAACGAAATAACAATTTTTACTTGCTGAGCAGAATCTCCAGATGAACAGGGTCTCAGGGACAAAAACAATTTACAATTATTCACGAAATTCCTAAACTTAAACCTGTCTCCGGAAAACAGTTCAGGAATCGGTATTTTAGGTTCTGACCTAGGATTTCTGATAACATAGTCTTGTATGCCCTGCACACGAGTAGCCAGCTGGTCCACACTTGTAATCAAGGTCTGGACATTCATGTCTGCAGCAAGCATAGCCACTCTGAGGTAAAGGGGAAGAAGAAAAAAAAAAAAAAAAAAAAACTCAGAATCTTCTTTCTTATAATCCCTCTTCTGCAATGCATTAAACATTTAATACTGGCCTGGCAAACTGTTATGACCCCAATGGCGAGGGTCTCAGAGGAACGTGGAAGTCTGCAGAGTACAAAAATCCAGCTCATAGGGCAGTGGTAACTGGGTTGACCATATATCTACTCCTAACGCCAACACTAGAAGTAGCCGGGGATCATTCCTACGTTGATTCTAGATGACACGCGCCAGCCGGAGAATCTAGCTACCCCTAGTAGAGGAAAACAAAGACCTTTCTTGCCTCCAGAGAAGGGGACCCCAAAGCTGGATAGAAGCCCCCCACAAATAATGACGGTTAGGTAAGAGGAAATGACAAACACAGAAATGAACCAGGTTTAGCACAGAGAGGCCCGCTTACTGATAGCAGAATAAAGAAAGGTAACTTATATGGTCAACAAAAACCCTATCAAAATCCACACTGGAAATTCAAGAACCCCCGAACCGTCTAACGGTCCGGGGGGAGAACACCAGCCCCCCTAGAGCTTCCAGCAAAGGTCAGGATATAGATTTGGAACAAGCTGGACAAAAATACAAAACCAAAACAAATAGCAAAAAGCAAAAGGCAGACTTAGCTGATATAACTGGAACCAGGATCAGTAGACAAGAGCACAGCAGACTAGCTCTGATAACTACGTTGCCAGGCATTGAACTGAAGGTCCAGGGAGCTTATATAGCAACACCCCTAACTAACGACCCAGGTGCGGATAAAAGGAATGACAGAAAAACCAGAGTCAAAAAACTAGTAACCACTAGAGGGAGCAAAAAGCAAATTCACAACAGTAGGCCCAAATAAGTAGGCTAAATGCAGTTCAAAACTGGTAAAAGGACTAAACAGGCGGCATAGCTTTGTTCAGTGGAGGACAACTGTAATGGGTGGCAGACCCTGTAGGCCCAAATAAGTAGGGTAAATGCAGTTCAAAACTGTTAAAAGGACTAAACAGGCGGCATAGCTTTGTTCAGTGGAGGACAACTGTAATGGGAGGCAGACACAGTTAGTAGGCCCAAATAAGTAGGCTGAATGCAGTTCAAAACTGGTAAAAGGACTAAACAGGCGGCATAGCTTTGTTCAGTGGAGGACAACTGTAATAGGAGGCAGACACAGTTAGTAGGCCCAAATAAGTAGGCTAAATGCAGTTCAAAACTGGTAAAAGGACTAAACAGGCGGCATAGCTTTGTTCAGTGGAGGACAACTGTAATGGGAGGCAGACACAGTTAGTAGGCCCAAATAAGTAGGCTAAATGCAGTTCAAAACTGGTAAAAGGACTAAACAGGCGGCATAGCTTTGTTCAGTGGAGGACAACTGTAATGGGAGGCAGACACAGTTAGTAGGCCCAAATAAGTAGGCTAAATGCAGTTCAAAACTGTTAAAAGGACTAAACAGGCGGCATAGCTTTGTTCAGGGGAGGACAACTGTAATGGGAGGCAGACACAGTTAGTATGCCCAAATAAGTAGGCTAAATGCAGTTCAAAACTGGTATAAGGACTAAACTGGCGGCATAGCTTTGTTCAGCGGAGGACAACTGTAATGGGAGGCAGACACAGTTAGTAGGCCCAAATAAGTAGGCTAAATGCAGTTCAAAACTGGTAAAAGGACTAAACAGGCGGCATAGCTTTGTTCAGTGGAGGACAACTGTAATGGGAGGCAGACACAGTAGGCCCAAATAAGTAGGGTAAATGCAGTTCAAAACTGAAAAAAAGGACTAAACAGGCATCATAGCTTTGTTCAGTGGAGGACAACTGTAATGGGAGGCAGATACAGTTAGTATGCCCAAATAAGTAGGCTAAATGCAGTTCAAAACTGGTAAAAGGACTAAACAGGCGGCATAGCTTTGTTCAGGGGAGGACAACTGTAATGGGAGGCAGACACAGTTAGTAGGCCCAAATAAGTAGGCTAAATGCAGTTCAAAACTGGTAAAAGGACTAAACAGGCAGCATAGCTTTGTTCAGCGGAGGACAACTGTAATCGGAGGCAGACACAGTTAGTAGGCCCAAATAAGTAGGCTAAATGCAGTTCAAAACTGGTAAAAGGACTAAACAGGCAGCATAGTTTTGTTCAGTGGAGGACAACTGTAATGGGAAGCAGACACAGTTAGTAGGCCCAAATAAGTAGGCTAAATACAGTTCAAAACTGATAAAAGGACTAAACAGGTGGCATAGCTTTGTTCAGTGGAGGACAACTGTAATGGGAGGCAGACACAGTTAGTAGGCCCAAATAAGTAGGCTAAATGCATTTCAAAACTGGTAAAAGGACTAAACAGGCGGCATAGCTTTGTTCAGTGGAGGACAACTGTAATGGGAGGCAGACACAGTTAGTAGGCCCAAATAAGTAGGCTAAATGCAGTTCAAAACTGGTAAAAGGACTAAACAGGCGGCATAGCTTTGTTCAGTGGAGGACAACTGTAATGGGAGGCAGACACAGTTAGTAGGCCCAAATAAGTAGGCTAAATGCAGTTCAAAACTGTTAAAAGGACTAAACAGGCGGCACAGCTTTGTTCAGGGGAGGACAACTGTAATGGGAGGCAGACACAGTTAGTATGCCCAAATAAGTAGGCTAAATGCAGTTCAAAACTGGTATAAGGACTAAACTGGCGGCATAGCTTTGTTCAGCGGAGGACAACTGTAATGGGAGGCAGACACAGTTAGTAGGCCCAAATAAGTAGGCTAAATGCAGTTCAAAACTGGTAAAAGGACTAAACAGGCGGCATAGCTTTGTTCAGTGGAGGACAACTGTAATGGGAGGCAGACACAGTAGGCCCAAAAAAGTAGGGTAAATGCAGTTCAAAACTGATAAAAGGACTAAACAGGTGGCATAGCTTTGTTCAGTGGAGGACAACTGTAATGGGAGGCAGACACAGTTAGTAGGCCCAAATAAGTAGGCTAAATGCATTTCAAAACTGGTAAAAGGACTAAACAGGCGGCATAGCTTTGTTCAGTGGAGGACAACTGTAATGGGAGGCAGACCCAGTAGGCCCAAATAAGTACGGTAAATGCAGTTCAAAACTGGTAAAAGGACTAAACAGGCGGCATAGCTTTGTTCAGGGGAGGACAACTGTAATGGGAAGCAGACACAGTTAGTAGGCCCAAATAAGTAGGCTAAATACAGTTCAAAACTGATAAAAGGACTAAACAGGCGGCATAGCTTTGTTCAGTGGAGGACAACTGTTATGGGAAGCAGACACAGTTAGTAGGCGCAAATAAGTAGGCTAAATACAGTTCAAAACTGATAAAAGGACTAAACAGGTGGCATAGCTTTGTTCAGTGGAGGACAACTGTAATGGGAGGCAGACACAGTTAGTAGGCCCAAATAAGTAGGCTAAATGCAGTTCAAAACTGGTAAAAGGACTAAACAGGCGGCATAGCTTTGTTCAGGGGAGGACAACTGTAATGGGAGGCAGACACAGTTAGTAGGCCCAAATAGGTAGGCTAAATGCAGTTCAAAACTGGTATAACGACTAAACTGGCGGCATAGCTTTGTTCAGTGGAGGACAACTGTAATAGGAGGCAGACACAGTTAGTAGGCCCAAATAAGTAGGCTAAATGCAGTTCAAAACTGGTAAAAGGACTAAACAGGCGGCATAGCTTTGTTCAGTGGAGGACAACTGTAATGGGAGGCAGACACAGTTAGTAGGCCCAAATAAGTAGGCTAAATGCAGTTCAAAACTGGTAAAAGGACTAAACAGGCGGCATAGCTTTGTTCAGTGGAGGACAACTGTAATGGGAGGCAGACACAGTTAGTAGGCCCAAATAAGTAGGCTAAATGCAGTTCAAAACTGTTAAAAGGACTAAACAGGCGGCATAGCTTTGTTCAGGGGAGGACAACTGTAATGGGAGGCAGACACAGTTAGTAGGCCCAAATAAGTAGGCTAAATGCAGTTCAAAACTGGTATAAGGACTAAACTGGCGGCATAGCTTTGTTCAGAGGAGGTCAACTGTAATGGGAGGCAGACACAGTTAGTAGGCCCAAATAAGTAGGCTAAATGCAGTTCAAAACTGGTAAAAGGACTAAACAGGCGGCATAGCTTTGTTCAGTGGAGGACAACTGTAATGGAAGGCAGACACAGTAGGCCCAAATAAGTAGGGTAAATGCAGTTCAACACTGAAAAAAAGGACTAAACAGGCATCATAGCTTTGTTCAGTGGAGGACAACTGTAATGGGAGGCAGATACAGTTAGTAGGCCCAAATCAGTAGGCTAAATGCAGTTCAAAACAGATAAAAGGACCAAACAGGCAGCATAGCTTTGTTCAGTGGAGGACAACTGTAATGGGAGGCAGATACAGTTAGTAGGCCCAAAAAAGTAGGCTAAATGCAGTTCAAAACAGATAAAAGGACCAAACAGTCGGCATAGCTTTGTTCAGTGGAGTTCAACTGTTATGGGAGGCAGACAGTTAGTAGGCCCAAATAAGTAGGCTAAATGCAGTTCAAAACTGATAAAAGGACTAAACAGGCAGCATAGCTTTGTTCAGTGGAGGACAACTGTAATGGGAAGCAGACACAGTTAGTAGGCCCAAATAAGTAGGCTAAATACAGTTCAAAACTGATAAAAGGACTAGACAGGTGGCATAGCTTTGTTCAGTGGAGGACAACTGTAATGGGAGGCAGACACAGTTAGTAGGCCCAAATAAGTAGGCTAAATGCAGTTCAAAACTGGTAAAAGGACTAAACAGGCGGCATAGCCTTGTTCATTGGAGGACAACTGTAAAGGGAGGCAGACACAGTAGGCCTAAATAAGTAGGCTAAATGCAGTTCAAAACTGGTAAAAGGACTAAACAGGTGGCATAGCTTTGTTCAGTGGAGTACAATTGTAATGGGAGGCAGACACAGTTAGTAGGCCCAAATAAGAAGGCTAAATGCAGTTCAAAACTGTTAAAAGGACTAAACAGGCTGCATAGCTTTGTTCAGGGGAGGACAACTGTAATGGGAGGCAGACACAGTTAGTAGGCCCAAATAAGTAGGCTAAATGCAGTTCAAAACTGGTAAAAGGACTAAACAGGCAGCATAGCTTTGTTCAGTGTAGGACAAATGTAATGGAAGGCAGACACAGTTAGTAGGCCCAAATAAGTAGGCTAAATGCAGTTAAAAACTGTTAAAAGGACTAAACAGGCGGCATAGCTTTGTTCGGGGGAGGACAACTGTAATGGGAGGCAGACACAGTTAGTAGGCCCAAATAAGTAGGCTAAATGCAGTTCAAAACTGGTATAAGGACTAAACTGGCGGCATTGCTTTGTTCAGCGGAGGACAACTGTAATGGGAGGCAGACACAGTTAGTAGGCCCAAATAAGTAGGCTAAATGCAGTTCAAAACTGGTAAAAGGACTAAACAGGCGGCATAGCTTTGTTCAGTGGAGGACAACTGTAATGGGAGGCAGACACAGTAGGCCCAAATAAGTAGGGTAAATGCAGTTCAAAACAGAAAACAAGGACTAAACAGGCATCATAGCTTTGTTCAGTGGAGGACAATTGTAATGGGAGGCAGACACAGTTAGTAGGCCCAAATAAATAGGCTAAATGCAGTTCAAAATTGTTAATGGACTAAACAGGCAGCATAGCTTTGTTCAGTGGAGGACAACTGTAATGGGAGGCAGACACAGTAGGCCCAAATAAGTAGACTAAATGCAGTTGAAAACTGGTAAAAAGACTAAACAGGCAGCGTAGCTTTCTTCAGTGGAGGACAACTGTAATGGGAGGCAGACACAGTAAGCCCAATTAAGTAGGCTAAATGCAGTTCAAAACTGTAAATGGACTAAACAGGCGGCTTAGCTTTGTTCAGTGGAGGACAACTGTAATGGGAGGCAGACACAGTAGGCCCAAATAAGTAGACTAAATGCAGTTCAAAACTGGTAAAAAGACTAAACAGATGGCATTGCTTTCTTCAGTGGAGGACAACTGTAATGGGGGGCAGACATAGTTAGTAGGCCCAAATAAGTAGGCTAAATGCAGTTCAAAACTGGAAAAAGGACTAAACAGGTGGCATAGCTTTATTCAGTGGAGGACAACTGTAATGGGAGGCAGACCCTGTAGGCCCACATAAGTAGACTAAATGCAGTTCAAAACTGGTAAAAAGACTAAACAGACGGCATAGCTTTCTTCAGTGGAGGACAACTGTAATGGGGGGCAGACACAGTTAGTAGGCCCAAATAAGTAGGCTAAATGCAGTTCAAAACTGGAAAAAGGACTAAACAGGTGACATAGTTTTGTTCAGTGGAGGACAACTGTAATGGGAGGCAGACACAGTTAGTAGGCCCAAATAAGTAGGCAAAATGCAGTTCAAAACTGGTAAAAGGACTAAACAGGCGGCATTGCTTTGTTCAGTGGAGGACAACTGTAATAGGAGGCAGACACAGTTAGTAGGCCCAAATAAGTAGGCTAAATGCAGTTCAAAACTGGTAAAAGGACTAAACAGGCGGCATAGCTTTGTTCAGTGGAGGACAACTGTAATGGGAGGCAGACACAGTTAGTAGGCCCAAATAAGTAGGCTAATTGCAGTTCAAAACTGTTAAAAGGACTAAACAGGCGGCATAGCTTTGTTCAGGGGAGGACAACTGTAATGGGAGGCAGACACAGTTAGTAGGCCCAAATAAGTAGGCTAAATGCAGTTCAAAACTGGTATAAGGACTAAACTGGCGGCATAGCTTTGTTCAGCGGAGGACAACTGTAATGGGAGGCAGACACAGTTAGTAGGCCCAAATAAGTAGGGTAAATGCAGTTCAAAACTGAAAAAAAGGACTAAACAGGCATCATAGCTTTGTTCAGTGGAGGACAACTGTAATGGGAGGCAGATACAGTTAGTAGGCCCAAATAAGTAGGCTAAATGCAGTTCAAAACTGGTAAAAGGACTAAACAGGCGGCATAGCTTTGTTCAGGGGAGGACAACTGTAATGGGAGGCAGACACAGTTAGTAGGCCCAAATAAGTAGACTAAATGCAGTTCAAAACTGGTAAAAGGACTAAACAGGCGGCATAGCTTTGTTCAGTGGAGGACAACTGTAATGGGAGGCAGACACAGTAGGCCCAAATAAGTAGGGTAAATGCAGTTCAAAACTGAAAAAAAGGACTAAACAGGCATCATAGCTTTGTTCAGTGGAGGACAACTGTAATGGGAGGCAGATACAGTTAGTAGGCCCAAATAAGTAGGCTAAATGCAGTTCAAAACTGGTAAAAGGACTAAACAGGCGGCATAGCTTTGTTCAGGGGAGGACAACTGTAATGGGAGGCAGACACAGTTAGTAGGCCCAAATAAGTAGGCTAAATGCAGTTGAAAACTGGTAAAAGGACTAAACAGGCAGCATAGCTTTGTTCAGCGGAGGACAACTGTAATGGGAGGCAGACACAGTTAGTAGGCCCAAATAAGTAGGCTAAATGCAGTTCAAAACTGGTAAAAGAACTAAACAGGCAGCATAGCTTTGTTCAGTGGAGGACAACTGTAATGGGAAGCAGACACAGTTAGTAGGCCCAAATAAGCAGGCTAAATACAGTTCAAAACTGATAAAAGGACTAAACAGGTGGCATAGCTTTGTTCAGTGGAGGACAACTGTAATGGGAGGCAGACACAGTTAGTAGGCCCAAATAAGTAGGCTAAATGCAGTTCAAAACTGGTAAAAGGTCTAAACAGGCGGCATAGCTTTGTTCAGTGGAGGACAACTGTAATGGGAGGCAGACCCAGTAGGCCCAAATAAGTAGGGTAAATGCAGTTCAAAACTGGTAAAAGGACTAAACAGGCGGCATAGCTTTGTTCAGGGGAGGACAACTGTAATGGGAAGCAGACACAGTTAGTAGGCACAAATAAGTAGGCTAAATACAGTTCAAAACTGATAAAAGGACTAAACAGGCGGCATAGCTTTGTTCAGTGGAGGACAACTGTAATGGGAAGCAGACACAGTTAGTAGGCCCAAATAAGTAGGCTAAATACAGTTCAAAACTGATAAAAGGACTAAACAGGTGGCATAGCTTTGTTCAGTGGAGGACAACTGTAATGGGAGGCAGACACAGTTAGTAGGCCCAAATAAGTAGGCTAAATGCAGTTCAAAACTGGTAAAAGGACTAAACAGGCGGCATAGTTTTGTTCAGGGGAGGACAACTGTAATGGGAGGCAGACACAGTTAGTAGGCCCAAATAGGTAGGCTAAATGCAGTTCAAAACTGGTATAAGGACTAAACTGGCGGCATAGCTTTGTTCAGTGGAGTACAACTGTAATAGGAGGCAGACACAGTTAGTAGGCCCAAATAAGTAGGCTAAATGCAGTTCAAAACTGGTAAAAGGACTAAACAGGCGGCATAGCTTTGTGCAGTGGAGGACAACTGTAATGGGAGGCAGACACAGTTAGTAGGCCCAAATAAGTAGGCTAAATGCAGTTCGAAACTGGTAAAAGGACTAAACAGGCAGCATAGCTTTGTTCAGTGGAGGACAACTGTAATGGGAGGCAGACACAGTTAGTAGGCCCAAATAAGTAGGCTAAATGCAGTTCAAAACTGTTAAAAGGACTAAACAGGCGGCATAGCTTTGTTCGGGGGAGGACAACTGTAATGGGAGGCAGACACAGTTAGTAGGCCCAAATAAGTAGGCTAAATGCAGTTCAAAACTGGTATAAGGACTAAACTGGCGGCATAGCTTTGTTCAGCGGAGGACAACTGTAATGGGAGGCAGACACAGTTAGTAGGCCCAAATAAGTAGGCTAAATGCAGTTCAAAACTGGTAAAAGGACTAAACAGGCGGCATAGCTTTGTTCAGTGGAGGACAACTGTAATGGGAGGCAGACACAGTAGGCCCAAATAAGTAGGGTAAATGCAGTTCAAAACAGAAAACAAGGACTAAACAGGCATCATAGCTTTGTTCAGTGGAGGACAATTGTAATGGGAGGCAGACACAGTTAGTAGGCCCAAATAAGTAGGCTAAATGCAGTTCAAAATTGTAAATGGACTAAACAGGCGGCATAGCTTTGTTCAGTGGAGAACAACTGTAATGGGAGGCAGACACAGTAGGCCCAAATAAGTAGACTAAATGCAGTTGAAAACTGGAAAAAAGACTAAACAGGCAGCGTAGCTTTCTTCAGTGGAGGACAACTGTAATGGGAGGCAGACACAGTAAGCCCAATTAAGTAGGCTAAATGCAGTTCAAAACTGTAAATGGACTAAACAGGCGGCATAGCTTTGTTCAGTGGAGGACAACTGTAATGGGAGGCAGACACAGTTAGCAGGCCCACATAAGTAGACTAAATGCAGTTCAAAACTGGTAAAAAGACTAAACAGACGGCAGAGCTTTCTTCAGTGGAGGACAGCTGTAATGGGGGGCAGACACAGTTAGTAGGCCCAAATAAGTAGGCTAAATGCAGTTCAAAACTGGAAAAAGGACTAAACAGGTGGCATAGCTTTATTCAGTGGAGGACAACTGTAATGGGAGGCAGACACAGTAAGCCCAAATAAGTAGGGTAAATGCAGTTCAAAACTGGTAAAAGGACTAAACAGGCGGCATAGCTTTGTTCAGTGGAGGACAACTGTAATGGGAGGCAGACCCTGTAGGCCCACATAAGTAGACTAAATGCAGTTCAAAACTGGTAAAAAGACTAAACAGACGGCATAGCTTTCTTCAGTGGAGGACAACTGTAATGGGGGGCAGACACAGTTAGTAGGCCCAAATAAGTAGGCTAAATGCAGTTCAAAACTGGAAAAAGGACTATACAGGTGGCATAGTTTTGTTCAGTGGAGGACAACTGTAATGGGAGGCAGACACAGTTAGTAGGCCCAAATAAGTAGGCTAAATGCAGTTCAAAACTGGTAAAAGGACTAAACAGGCGGCATAGCTTTGTTCAGTGGAGGACAACTGTAATGGGAGGCAGACCCTGTAGGCCCAAATAAGTAGGGTAAATGCAGTTCAAAACTGTCAAAGGACTAAACAGGTGGCATAGCTTTGTTCAGTGGAGGACAACTGTAATGGGAGGCAGACACAGTTAGTAGGCCCAAATAAGTAGGCTAAATGCAGTTCAAAACTGGTAAAAGGACTAAACAGGCGGCATAGCTTTATTCAGTGGAGGACAACTGTAATGGGAGGCAGACACAGTTAGTAGGCCCAAATAAGTAGGCTAAATGCAGTTCAAAACTGGTAAAAGGACTAAACAGGCGGCATAGCTTTGTTCAGTGGAGGACAACTGTAATGGGAGGCAGACACAGTTAGTAGGCCCAAATAAGTAGGCTAAATGCAGTTCAAAACTGTTTATAGGACTAAACAGGCGGTATAGCTTTGTTCAGGGGGGGACAACTGTAATGGGAGGCAGATACAGTTAGTAGGCCCAAATAAGTAGGCTAAATGCAGTTCAAAACTGGTATAAGGACTAAACTGGCGGCATAGGTTTGTTCAGCAGAGGACAACTGTAATGGGAGGCAGACCCTGTAGGCTCAAATAAGTAGGGTAAATGCAGTTCAAAAATGGTAAAAGGACTAAACAGGCGGCATAGCTTTGTTCAGGGGAGGACAACTGTAATGGGAGGCAGACACAGTTAGTATGCCCAAATAAGTAGGCTAAATGCAGTTCAAAACTGGTATAAGGACTAAACTGGCGGCATAGCTTTGTTCAGCGGAGGACAACTGTAATGGGAGGCAGACACAGTTAGTAGGCCCAAATAAGTAGGCTAAATGCAGTTCAAAACTGGTAAAAGGACTAAACAGGCGGCATAGCTTTGTTCAGTGGAGGACAACTGTAATGGGAGGCAGACACAGTAGGCCCAAATAAGTAGGGTAAATGCAGTTCAAAACTGATAAAAGGACTAAACAGGTGGCATAGCTTTGTTCAGTGGAGGACAACTGTAATGGGAGGCAGACACAGTTAGTAGGCCCAAATAAGTAGGCTAAATGCATTTCAAAACTGGTAAAAGGACTAAACAGGCGGCATAGCTTTGTTCAGTGGAGGACAACTGTAATGGGAGGCAGACCCAGTAGGCCCAAATAAGTACGGTAAATGCCGTTCAAAACTGGTAAAAGGACTAAACAGGCGGCATAGCTTTGTTCAGGGGAGGACAACTGTAATGGGAAGCAGACACAGTTAGTAGGCCCAAATAAGTAGGCTAAATACAGTTCAAAACTGATAAAAGGACTAAACAGGCGGCATAGCTTTGTTCAGTGGAGGACAACTGTTATGGGAAGCAGACACAGTTAGTAGGCGCAAATAAGTAGGCTAAATACAGTTCAAAACTGATAAAAGGACTAAACAGGTGGCATAGCTTTGTTCAGTGGAGGACAACTGTAAAGGGAGGCAGACACAGTTAGTAGGCCCAAATAAGTAGGCTAAATGCAGTTCAAAACTGGTAAAAGGACTAAACAGGCGGCATAGCTTTGTTCAGGGGAGGACAACTGTAATGGGAGGCAGACACAGTTAGTAGGCCCAAATAGGTAGGCTAAATGCAGTTCAAAACTGGTATAACGACTAAACTGGCGGCATAGCTTTGTTCAGTGGAGGACAACTGTAATAGGAGGCAGACACAGTTAGTAGGCCCAAATAAGTAGGCTAAATGCAGTTCAAAACTGGTAAAAGGACTAAACAGGCGGCATAGCTTTGTTCAGTGGAGGACAACTGTAATGGGAGGCAGACACAGTTAGTAGGCCCAAATAAGTAGGCTAAATGCAGTTCAAAACTGGTAAAAGGACTAAACAGGCGGCATAGCTTTGTTCAGTGGAGGACAACTGTAATGGGAGGCAGACACAGTTAGTAGGCCCAAATAAGTAGGCTAAATGCAGTTCAAAACTGTTAAAAGGACTAAACAGGCGGCATAGCTTTGTTCAGGGGAGGACAACTGTAATGGGAGGCAGACACAGTTAGTAGGCCCAAATAAGTAGGCTAAATGCAGTTCAAAACTGGTATAAGGACTAAACTGGCAGCATAGCTTTGTTCAGAGGAGGTCAACTGTAATGGGAGGCAGACACAGTTAGTAGGCCCAAATAAGTAGGCTAAATGCAGTTCAAAACTGGTAAAAGGACTAAACAGGCGGCATAGCTTTGTTCAGTGGAGGACAACTGTAATGGAAGGCAGACACAGTAGGCCCAAATAAGTAGGGTAAATGCAGTTCAACACTGAAAAAAAGGACTAAACAGGCATCATAGCTTTGTTCAGTGGAGGACAACTGTAATGGGAGGCAGATACAGTTAGTAGGCCCAAATCAGTAGGCTAAATGCAGTTCAAAACAGATAAAAGGACCAAACAGGCAGCATAGCTTTGTTCAGTGGAGGACAACTGTAATGGGAGGCAGATACAGTTAGTAGGCCCAAAAAAGTAGGCTAAATGCAGTTCAAAACAGATAAAAGGACCAAACAGTCGGCATAGCTTTGTTCAGTGGAGTTCAACTGTTATGGGAGGCAGACAGTTAGTAGGCCCAAATAAGTAGGCTAAATGCAGTTCAAAACTGGTAAAAGGACTAAACAGGCAGCATAGCTTTGTTCAGTGGAGGACAACTGTAATGGGAAGCAGACACAGTTAGTAGGCCCAAATAAGTAGGCTAAATACAGTTCAAAACTGATAAAAGGACTAGACAGGTGGCATAGCTTTGTTCAGTGGAGGACAACTGTAATGGGAGGCAGACACAGTTAGTAGGCCCAAATAAGTAGGCTAAATGCAGTTCAAAACTGGTAAAAGGACTAAACAGGCGGCATAGCCTTGTTCATTGGAGGACAACTGTAAAGGGAGGCAGACACAGTAGGCCTAAATAAGTAGGCTAAATGCAGTTCAAAACTGGTAAAAGGACTAAACAGGTGGCATAGCTTTGTTCAGTGGAGGACAATTGTAATGGGAGGCAGACACAGTTAGTAGGCCCAAATAAGAAGGCTAAATGCAGTTCAAAACTGTTAAAAGGACTAAACAGGCTGCATAGCTTTGTTCAGGGGAGGACAACTGTAATGGGAGGCAGACACAGTTAGTAGGCCCAAATAAGTAGGCTAAATGCAGTTCAAAACTGGTAAAAGGACTAAACAGGCAGCATAGCTTTGTTCAGTGTAGGACAAATGTAATGGGAGGCAGACACAGTTAGTAGGCCCAAATAAGTAGGCTAAATGCAGTTCAAAACTGTTAAAAGGACTAAACAGGCGGCATAGCTTTGTTCGGGGGAGGACAACTGTAATGGGAGGCAGACACAGTTAGTAGGCCCAAATAAGTAGGCTAAATGCAGTTCAAAACTGGTATAAGGACTAAACTGGCGGCATAGCTTTGTTCAGCGGAGGACAACTGTAATGGGAGGCAGACACAGTTAGTAGGCCCAAATAAGTAGGCTAAATGCAGTTCAAAACTGGTAAAAGGACTAAACAGGCGGCATAGCTTTGTTCAGTGGAGGACAACTGTAATGGGAGGCAGACACAGTAGGCCCAAATAAGTAGGGTAAATGCAGTTCAAAACAGAAAACAAGGACTAAACAGGCATCATAGCTTTGTTCAGTGGAGGACAATTGTAATGGGAGGCAGACACAGTTAGTAGGCCCAAATAAATAGGCTAAATGCAGTTCAAAATTGTTAATGGACTAAACAGGCAGCATAGCTTTGTTCAGTGGAGGACAACTGTAATGGGAGGCAGACACAGTAGGCCCAAATAAGTAGACTAAATGCAGTTGAAAACTGGTAAAAAGACTAAACAGGCAGCGTAGCTTTCTTCAGTGGAGGACAACTGTAATGGGAGGCAGACACAGTAAGCCCAATTAAGTAGGCTAAATGCAGTTCAAAACTGTAAATGGACTAAACAGGCGGCTTAGCTTTGTTCAGTGGAGGACAACTGTAATGGGAGGCAGACACAGTAGGCCCAAATAAGTAGACTAAATGCAGTTCAAAACTGGTAAAAAGACTAAACAGATGGCATTGCTTTCTTCAGTGGAGGACAACTGTAATGGGGGGCAGACATAGTTAGTAGGCCCAAATAAGTAGGCTAAATGCAGTTCAAAACTGGAAAAAGGACTAAACAGGTGGCATAGCTTTATTCAGTGGAGGACAACTGTAATGGGAGGCAGACCCTGTAGGCCCACATAAGTAGACTAAATGCAGTTCAAAACTGGTAAAAAGACTAAACAGACGGCATAGCTTTCTTCAGTGGAGGACAACTGTAATGGGGGGCAGACACAGTTAGTAGGCCCAAATAAGTAGGCTAAATGCAGTTCAAAACTGGAAAAAGGACTAAACAGGTGACATAGTTTTGTTCAGTGGAGGACAACTGTAATGGGAGGCAGACACAGTTAGTAGGCCCAAATAAGTAGGCAAAATGCAGTTCAAAACTGGTAAAAGGACTAAACAGGCGGCATTGCTTTGTTCAGTGGAGGACAACTGTAATAGGAGGCAGACACAGTTAGTAGGCCCAAATAAGTAGGCTAAATGCAGTTCAAAACTGGTAAAAGGACTAAACAGGCGGCATAGCTTTGTTCAGTGGAGGACAACTGTAATGGGAGGCAGACACAGTTAGTAGGCCCAAATAAGTAGGCTAATTGCAGTTCAAAACTGTTAAAAGGACTAAACAGGCGGCATAGCTTTGTTCAGGGGAGGACAACTGTAATGGGAGGCAGACACAGTTAGTAGGCCCAAATAAGTAGGCTAAATGCAGTTCAAAACTGGTATAAGGACTAAACTGGCGGCATAGCTTTGTTCAGCGGAGGACAACTGTAATGGGAGGCAGACACAGTTAGTAGGCCCAAATAAGTAGGGTAAATGCAGTTCAAAACTGAAAAAAAGGACTAAACAGGCATCATAGCTTTGTTCAGTGGAGGACAACTGTAATGGGAGGCAGATACAGTTAGTAGGCCCAAATAAGTAGGCTAAATGCAGTTCAAAACTGGTAAAAGGACTAAACAGGCGGCATAGCTTTGTTCAGGGGAGGACAACTGTAATGGGAGGCAGACACAGTTAGTAGGCCCAAATAAGTAGACTAAATGCAGTTCAAAACTGGTAAAAGGACTAAACAGGCGGCATAGCTTTGTTCAGTGGAGGACAACTGTAATGGGAGGCAGACACAGTAGGCCCAAATAAGTAGGGTAAATGCAGTTCAAAACTGAAAAAAAGGACTAAACAGGCATCATAGCTTTGTTCAGTGGAGGACAACTGTAATGGGAGGCAGATACAGTTAGTAGGCCCAAATAAGTAGGCTAAATGCAGTTCAAAACTGGTAAAAGGACTAAACAGGCGGCATAGCTTTGTTCAGGGGAGGACAACTGTAAAGGGAGGCAGACACAGTAGGCCCAAATAAGTAGGCTAAATGCAGTTCAAAACTGGTAAAAGGACTAAACAGGCGGCATAGCTTTGTTCAGGGGAGGACAACTGTAATGGGAGGCAGACACAGTTAGTAGGCCCAAATAAGAAGGCTAAATGCAGTTCAAAACTGGTAAAAGGACTTAACAGGCGGCATAGCTTTGTTCAGTGGAGGACAACTGTAATGGGAGGCAGACCCAGTAGGCCCAAATAAGTAGGGTAAATGCAGTTCAAAACTGTAAAAGGACTAAACAGGCGGCATAGCTTTGTTCAGTGGAGGACAACTGTAATGGGAGGCAGACACAGTTAGTAGGCCCAAATAAGTAGGCTAAATGCAGTTCAAAACTGGTAAAAGGACTAAACAGGCGGCATAGCTTTGTTCAGGGGAGGACAACTGTAATGGGAGGCAGACACAGTTAGTAGGCCCAAATAAGAAGGCTAAATGCAGTTCAAAACTGGTAAAAGGACTTAACAGGCGGCATAGCTTTGTTCAGTGGAGGACAACTGTAATGGGTGGCAGACCCAGTAGGCCCAAATAAGTAGGGTAAATGCAGTTCAAAACTGTAAAAGGACAAAACAGGCGGCATAGCTTTGTTCAGTGGAGGACAATTGTAATGGGAGGCAGACACAGTTAGTAGGTCCAAATAAGAAGGCTAAATGCAGTTCAAAACTGGTAAAAGGACTAAACAGGCAGCATAGCTTTGTTCAGCGGAGGACAACTGTAATGTGAGGCAGACACAGTTAGTAGGCCCAAATAAGTAGGCTAAATACAGTTCAAAACTGATAAAAGGACCAAACAGTCGGCATAGCTTTGTTCAGTGGAGTTCAACTGTTATGGGAGGCAGACAGTTAGTAGGCCCAAATAAGTAGGCTAAATGCAGTTCAAAACTGGTAAAAGGACTAAACAGGCAGCATAGCTTTGTTCAGTGGAGGACAGGGCCGGACTGGCCATTGGGCACTTCTGGCAAATGCCAGAACGGCCGGTCCCTCTAGTGGGCCGCTCGATCACCTCCACTCCCTCTTCAGCGTGCATGTCTGGCAGGCGCAGCATTAGCTTGCCTGCACACACAATCACGCTGCACTGATGAAACCAGCAGGACCAGGAAAGGGGCGACGCTGTGCTGTTCTGTGCCGCCCCTTGGCTCTGCTGATTTCAATTCTGCAGCACGATCATGCACACAAGCAGGGGGCGCTGTGCAGGTCTGCCCCGTGCAGAAGTTTTAGGCCTCCCGACACTGTACTATACCATCAAGTTGTACAAGTGCCGGCCCGGCCAGCCCAGGATTGCAGACACACCACATGATGTGAGGGTGGACGTCACCTGCGAGCCGGCCGGGCTGAGAGGAGCTTCAGTGATGAGGTCAGCAGAGCAGGGGGCCAGGGCAGGAGGTCTCTGACAGAGTCGGATCTTGTCTGGCCCTGGTGTCTGCAGTCAAGCTGAGGCCGGTGAGATGATTTAGGGTATGTTTCCACGTTCAGTTTTGCTTCAGGCTTTGGTCAGGATTTTATGCAGGTAAAATCCTGACCAAAACTGCACCTGAGGTCACTGGCAGGTCACCTGCGGTGTACCTCCGTGTTTTGCTCATAGTAGCAACATGCTGCGTTTAGAAAAAACGCACCACGCATGCGTTTTCACGGCAAAAACGCATGCGTTTTTTAACGCATAGTGGAGTCTGGATTTCATGAAATCCCCTCCACTATGCTGTAACATCTGGACGCTGTGTTTTTGACGCTGCGGAAAAACGCAGCATCAAAAACGCAGCGTTTCCTGAACGTGGAAACATACCCTTATTGTCCAGCTTGAAGCTTCACACAGATCTGGTCACGCTGTCAGTGGGGTCATCAGCTCCAGTGTGGCCTGATCTGTGTGCAGGAACAAGCTGCAGCAATAACTCCCAGCAGACAGCTGTATACAGGATCACAGGCTGACTGCTCCTCAGCCTGGCTGCAGGACATCATACACTGTGTATGTATGTATATATATATATATATATATATATATATATATATATATATATATAGCCACTGTATATTATATCATGTATGTCCTGTGGCCCGGTCCAGGAGCAATCGGTCAATGCATATATCATACTATACAATACACAGTGCACATAGTATACACAGTGCACATAGTACACATACTGTACAGGAGAATATGTCACTCATATCCTATTCAATGTGCACACACATCTGATCTTATATACAGGATAATATGTGATGATATAAGATCTGATGTCTGTACTCATAGTGTAATATACAACATGACATATAATCCTGTATATAGCATCTGATGTCTGTACACATAGCATAGGATATATCAGGGATATGATATAAGTGGTGCACAGACATCTGATGTTATATACAGGGAACTATGTGACTGGTGTAACGTCTTATGTCTGTAGCCACAGTATACAGCAGCGCAGCTACCAGGGGGCAGAGTGGACGGTTACCCTGGGCCTCAGGGGGCGCACCCAAAGCTGCACTACCCTTAATTAATCAGCATGTATAATGTGCATATACAGTTGAGCCCTGCAGTAGAAATCCCTGCACTACCGCTCTCTGTTCTGTAGACCGCAGATCATGTTATGCTTCAGGTCTACAGAACGACCGAGGCGCCAACGCACGCTGGGGACGTCAGAGTCCTGGCGCATGCTACACTGTGTTGCCTTGCCACTGGACTTGTCAGGATCCGGGGTTAGATGAGTATATGATTTTTTTTTAATTAAAACTTGTGATGTGATGTGAGGGCATCATAAACAATGGGAGACCCTTCTACGTAGTATGTGGGACTCTGAAACTTTGTGGGGGGCCCTCATACAATTCAGGGAATAATTCAGCATCTATTATACAGCTTGTGGACTAATGCAAGGGTCACTATACAGCTTGAGGACTAATGCGGGGGCCATTATACAGCTTGGGGACTAATGCAGGGGCCATTATACAGCTTGGGGACTAATACGGGGACCATTATACAGTTTGGGAGCTAATGTGGAGAACCATTATAGTGTACAGTTTGTGAGCTAATGTGCGGGTGCCATTATGCAGTTTGGTAACTAATTTGGAGGCCATTATACAGTCTGAGGGCTACTGTGGTATTCAGTATTTTGGGGGAGCAGTAGGGACCTCATACTCTGTATAGCGGAGCTGTGGGCCCAATATACTGTGTATAGGGGAGCTGTGGGCCCACTATACTATGTATAGTGGAGTTTAAGGCCCATAATGCTGTGTAGAGGGCAGTTGTGGGAACATCATATTGTGTATAGAGTGACTGTGGGTGTATTATACTGTATATAGGGGAGCTGTTTGCCCATCATAATGTATATAAAGGAGTTGTACATTGGGGACTCAGGGGACTTTAGTAGATGTTAACTGGGCACTTAAGAAGCATCATTGTTATAGGGGCACTCAGAGTATTATGGCAGTCACGTGCACAAGGGGCATTATTAGGCCATGTTCACACTTTGCGGCGTCCCTCTGCGGGTTCTCCCGCAGTGGAATTGATAAATCTGCAGGGCAAACCGCTGCGGGTTGTAAACCGCTGCATTTCTGCGCGTTTTTTCCCGCAGCATGTGCACTGCGGTTTCCATAGGGTTTACATGTTAATGTAAATGCAATGGAAACTGCTGCGGACCCGCAGCATCAAAATCGCCGCGGATCCGCGGTAAAAACCACAAAGTGTGAACGTGGCCTTACTTTCTAGGGGAAAAATGTGGATACTGTTTTCAAGTGCATTTGCACAGTGCATTAATATTTTCTAGAGGGGGCAATTTTACCATATAGAGGGCACAAAGGCATTATTACTATTTAAAGGACACAGTGGTGGCATTATTATGTAGGGCAGTAAAAGGAGTGCTGTTTTTGTACCACACAGCAGGTGCAGTAATAGAGACACATACGGCAGCAGCGGCTCAGTATTGGGGTATCAGGGGCAGTAATAT
Organism: Ranitomeya variabilis; assembly: GCF_051348905.1. Taxonomy (NCBI): domain Eukaryota; kingdom Metazoa; phylum Chordata; class Amphibia; order Anura; family Dendrobatidae; genus Ranitomeya; species Ranitomeya variabilis. The sequence continues at coordinate 303,842,369 of NC_135234.1, read as the reverse complement.
GGACACATAGGCAGCAGCGGCTCAGTATTGGGGTATCAGGGGCAGTAATAGGGACACATACGGCAGCAGCGGCTCAGTATTGGGGTATCAGGTGCAGTAATAGGGACACATACGGCAGCAGCGGCTCAGTATTGGGGTATCAGCAGGATGAGGAGTTTGTGCAGGTTGGGAATAGATGGTGATGAGGCTGAAATATGAGAAGTGAAATTTGTCTTTGTTGTATTCTCTGCAGACGAGTTGTGGCTGGAGAAGTTGTCATGTCGGTCTGGGCCAGATGAAAAAGATGGGAAAAATGAACGATTCCATCAGAAAGAAAGTAATCTGTAAGTCATTATCTGTAACTGTGCTGTGATCTCTTATATGTTATGCAGAGCTGATATCTACTGCTATATGGTCACGATATGGCATTAATACAGATCTTGGCCTTTGTAGAGATTTTTGGTGGCACAGTGGTTAGCACTGTTGCTTTGCAGTGCTGGGGCCATGAGTTCAAATCCCACCAATGACAACATCTGCAAGGAGTTTGTATGTTCTCCCCGTGTTTGTGTGGGTTTCCTCTGGTTTTCTGGTTTCCTCCCACATTCCAAAGACTCATAGGGAATGTAGATTGTGAGCCCCAATGGGGACAGTGATGATAACGTCTGTAAAGACCTGTGGTGCTATATCAGTGAGTAAAATAAATACATAAATATTAGCTCATTGGTATCTGACCCTTTGTATCACTGTCCATCAGCTACTGTGTATGAAGAGGCCGCAGCACCTCTTCATACACATTATCTATGAGACCCCACTCTGTGTGTAAAATAGCAGTTTTGCCCGCTCCTACACCTAAGAGCAATAAATAGGACTGAGCTGTAATGCTGGATAGAGCTGTGATTATACGTTATATAGTTGTGTTACACTCCCCTCACTTCTTGTGACCTACAAGTGTACAAAGATATTATACAGTCACCATGTGACAAATGGGCCTGTGTACCTTCAAATGCCAGGGCTGAATATTAGTCCCAGTCCGGCCCTGGTGGAGGACAACTGTAAGGGGAAGCAGACACAGTTAGTAGGCCCAAATAAGTAGGCTAAATACAGTTCAAAACTGATAAAAGGACTAAACAGGTGGCATAGCTTTGTTCAGTGGAGGGCAACTGTAATGGGAGGCAGACACAGTTAGTAGGCCCAAATAAATAGGCTAAATGCAGTTCAAAACTGGTAAAAAGACTAAACAGGCAGCATAGCTTTGTTCAGTGGAGGACAACTGTAAAGGGAGGCAGACACAGTAGGCCCAAATAAGTAGGCTAAATGCAGTTCAAAACTGGTAAAAGGACTAAACAGGCGGCATAGCTTTGTTCAGGGGAGGACAACTGTAATGGGAGGCAGACACAGTTAGTAGGCCCAAATAAGAAGGCTAAATGCAGTTCAAAACTGGTAAAAGGACTTAACAGGCGGCATAGCTTTGTTCAGTGGAGGACAACTGTAATGGGAGGCAGACCCAGTAGGCCCAAATAAGTAGGGTAAATGCAGTTCAAAACTGTAAAAGGACTAAACAGGCGGCATAGCTTTGTTCAGTGGAGGACAACTGTAATGGGAGGCAGACACAGTTAGTAGGCCCAAATAAGTAGGCTAAATGCAGTTCAAAACTGTTAAAAGGACTAAACAGGCGGCATAGCTTTGTTCAGGGGAGGACAACTGTAATGGGAGGCAGACACAGTAGGCCCAAATAAGTAGGCTAAATGCAGTTCAAAACTGGTATAAGGACTAAACTGGCGGCATAGCTTTGTTCAGTGGAGGACAACTGTAATAGGAGGCAGACACAGTTAGTAGGCCCAAATAAGTAGGCTAAATGCAGTTCAAAACTGGTAAAAGGACTAAACAGGCGGCATAGCTTTGTTCAGTGGAGGACAACTGTAATGGGAGGCAGACACAGTTAGTAGGCCCAAATAAGTAGGCTAAATGCAGTTCAAAACTGGTAAAAGGACTAAACAGGCAGCATAGCTTTGTTCAGTGGAGGACAACTGTAATGGGAGGCAGACACAGTTAGTAGGCCCAAATAAGTAGGCTAAATGCAGTTCAAAACTGTTAAAAGGACTAAACAGGCGGCATAGCTTTGTTCGGGGGAGGACAACTGTAATGGGAGGCAGACACAGTTAGTAGGCCCAAATAAGTAGGCTAAATGCAGTTCAAAACTGGTATAAGGACTAAACTGGCGGCATAGCTTTGTTCAGCGGAGGACAACTGTAATGGGAGGCAGACACAGTTAGTAGGCCCAAATAAGTAGGCTAAATGCAGTTCAAAACTGGTAAAAGGACTAAACAGGCGGCATAGCTTTGTTCAGTGGAGGACAACTGTAATGGGAGGCAGACACAGTAGGCCCAAATAAGTAGGGTAAATGCAGTTCAAAACAGAAAACAAGGACTAAACAGGCATCATAGCTTTGTTCAGTGGAGGACAATTGTAATGGGAGGCAGACACAGTTAGTAGGCCCAAATAAGTAGGCTAAATGCAGTTCAAAATTGTAAATGGACTAAACAGGCAGCATAGCTTTGTTCAGTGGAGGACAACTGTAATGGGAGGCAGACACAGTAGGCCCAAATAAGTAGACTAAATGCAGTTGAAAACTGGTAAAAAGACTAAACAGGCAGCGTAGCTTTCTTCAGTGGAGGACAACTGTAATGGGAGGCAGACACAGTAAGCCCAATTAAGTAGGCTAAATGCAGTTCAAAACTGTAAATGGACTAAACAGGCGGCATAGCTTTGTTCAGTGGAGGACAACTGTAATGGGAGGCAGACACAGTTAGCAGGCCCACATAAGTAGACTAAATGCAGTTCAAAACTGGTAAAAAGACTAAACAGACGGCATTGCTTTCTTCAGTGGAGGACAACTGTAATGGGGCAGACATGGTTAGTAGGCCCAAATAAGTAGGCTAAATGCAGTTCAAAACTGGAAAAAGGACTAAACAGGTGGCATAGCTTTATTCAGTGGAGGACAACTGTAATGGGAGGCAGACACAGTAAGCCCAATTAAGTAGGCTAAATGCAGTTTAAAACTGGTAAAAGGACTAAACAGGCGGCATAGCTTTGTTCAGTGGAGGACAACTGTAATGGGAGGCAGACCCTGTAGGCCCACATAAGTAGACTAAATGCAGTTCAAAACTGGTAAAAAGACTAAACAGACGGCATAGCTTTCTTCAGTGGAGGACAACTGTAATGGGGGGCAGACACAGTTAGTAGGCCCAAATAAGTAGGCTAAATGCAGTTCAAAACTGATAAAAGGACTAAACAGGTGGCATAGCTTTGTTCAGTGGCGGACAACTGTAATGGGAGGCAGACACAGTTAGTAGGCCCAAATAAGTAGGCTAAATGCAGTTCAAAACTGGTAAAAGGACTAAACAGGCGGCATAGCTTTGTTCAGTGGAGGACAACTGTAATGGGAGGCAGACACAGTAGGCCCAAATAAGTAGACTAAATGCAGTTGAAAACTGGTAAAAAGACTAAACAGGCAGCGTAGCTTTCTTCAGTGGAGGACAACTGTAATGGGAGGCAGAGTGTTATGACCCCAATGGCGAGGGTCTCAGAGGAACGTGGAAGTCTGCAGAATACAAAAATCCAGCTCATAGGGCAGTGGTAACTGGGTTGACCATATATCTACTCCTAACGCCAACACTAGAAGTAGCCGGGGATCATTCCTACGTTGATTCTAGATGACACGCGCCAGCCGGAGAATCTAACTACCCCTAGTAGAGGAAAACAAAAGACCTTTCTTGCCTCCAGAGAAGGGGACCCCAAAGCTGGATAGAAGCCCCCCACAAATAATAACGGTGAGGTAAGAGGAAATGACAAACACAGAAATGAACCAGGTTTAGCACAGAGAGGCCCGCTTACTGATAGCAGAATAAAGAAAGGTAACTTATATGGTCAACAAAAACCCTATCAAAATCCACACTGGAAATTCAAGAACCCCCGAACCGTCTAACGGTCCGGGGGGAGAACACCAGCCCCCTAGAGCTTCCAGCAAAGGTCAGGATATAGATTTGGAACAAGCTGGACAAAAATACAAAACCAAAACGAATAGCAAAAAGCAAAAAGCAAACTTAGCTGATATAACCGGAACCAGGATCAGTAGACAAGAGCACAGCAGACTAGCTCTGATAACTACGTTGCCAGGCATTGAACTGAAGGTCCAGGGAGCTTATATAGCAACACCCCTAACTAACGACCCAGGTGTGGATAAAAGGAATGACAGAAAAACCAGAGTCAAAAAACTAGTAACCACTAGAGGGAGCAAAAAGCAAATTCACAACAGTACCCCCCCCTTAGTGAGGGGTCACCGAACCCTCACCACGACCACCAGGGCGATCAGGATGAGCGGCATGAAAGGCACGAACTAAATCGGCCGCATGAACATCCGAGGCGACCACCCAGGAATTATCCTCCTGACCATAGCCCTTCCACTTGACCAGGTACTGAAGCCTCCGCCTGGAGAGGCGAGAATCCAAGATCTTCTCCACCACGTACTCCAACTCGCCCTCAACCAACACCGGAGCAGGAGGCTCAGCAGAAGGAACTACAGGCACAATGTACCGCCGCAACAAGGACCTATGAAATACATTGTGAATAGCAAACGACACAGGAAGATCCAGACGAAAAGATACAGGATTAAGGATTTCCAATATCTTGTAAGGCCCAATAAAACGAGGTTTAAATTTGGGAGAGGAGACCTTCATAGGAACAAAGCGGGAAGAAAGCCATACCAAATCCCCAACGCGTAGTCGGGGACCCACACCGCGGCGGCGGTTGGCAAAGCGCTGAGCCCTCTCCTGTGACAACTTCAAGTTGTCCACCACATGATTCCAGATCCGCTGCAACCTATCCACCACAGAATCCACCCCAGGACAGTCAGAAGGCTCCACATGACCCGAAGAAAAGCGAGGATGGAAACCAGAGTTGCAGAAAAAAGGCGAAACCAAGGTGGCGGAACTAGCCCGATTATTAAGGGCAAACTCAGCCAACGGCAAGAATGTCACCCAATCGTCCTGATCAGCAGAGACAAAACACCTCAAATAAGCCTCCAAAGTCTGATTGGTTCGCTCCGTCTGTCCATTAGTCTGAGGATGGAAAGCAGACGAAAACGACAAATCAATGCCCATCCTACTACAAAAGGATCGCCAGAACCTGGAAACGAACTGGGATCCTCTGTCTGACACAATATTCTCAGGGATGCCGTGCAAACGAACCACGTTCTGGAAAAACACAGGAACCAGATCGGAAGAGGAAGGCAGCTTAGGCAAAGGAACCAAATGGACCATCTTGGAGAAGCGATCACATATCACCCAGATAACGGACATGCCCTGAGATAGCGGAAGATCAGAAATGAAATCCATGGAGATATGTGTCCAAGGTCTCTTCGGGACAGGCAAGGGCAAGAGCAAACCGCTGGCACGAGAACAGCAAGGCTTAGCTCGAGCACAAGTCCCACAGGACTGCACAAATGACCGCACATCCCTTGACAAGGAAGGCCACCAAAAGGACCTGGCCACCAGATCTCTGGTGCCAAAAATTCCCGGGTGACCTGCCAACACCGAGGAATGAACCTCGGAAATGACTCTGCTGGTCCACTTATCCGGGACAAACAGTCTGTCAGGTGGACAAGACTCAGGCCTATCAGCCTGAAATCTCTGCAACACACGTCGCAGATCCGGAGAAATAGCTGACAAGATAACTCCATCTTTAAGAATACCAACAGGATCAGCGACTCCAGGAGCATCAGGCACAAAGCTCCTAGAAAGAGCATCGGCCTTCACATTCTTTGAACCTGGTAAATACGAGACAACAAAATCAAAGCGGGAGAAAAACAATGACCAGCGGGCCTGTCTCGGATTAAGGCGTTTAGCAGACTCGAGATACATCAGATTTTTGTGATCAGTCAAGACCACCACACGATGCTTAGCACCCTCGAGCCAATGACGCCACTCCTCAAATGCCCATTTCATGGCCAACAACTCCCGATTGCCCACATCATAATTTCGCTCGGCAGGCGAAAACTTCCTAGAGAAAAAGGCACAAGGTTTCATAACAGAGCAACCAGGGCCTCTCTGCGACAAAACGGCCCCTGCTCCAATCCTGAGGGTCGCCCCGTAAGAACAAAATAACAATTTTTACTTGCTGAGCAGAGTCTCCAGATGAACAGGGTCTCAGGGACAAAAACAATTTACAATTATTCATGAAATTCCTAAACTTAAACCTGTCTCCGGAAAACAGTTCAGGAATCGGTATTTTAGGTTCTGACCTAGGATTTCTGATAACATAGTCTTGTATGCCCTGCACACGAGTAGCCAGCTGGTCCACACTTGTAATCAAGGTCTGGACATTCATGTCTGCAGCAAGCATAGCCACTCTGAGGTAAAGGGGAAGGAGAAAGAGAAAAAAAAAAAAAAAAAAACTCAGAATCTTCTTTCTTATAATCCCTCTTCTGCAATGCATTAAACATTTAATACTGGCCTGGCAAACTGTTATGACCCCAATGGCGAGGGTCTCAGAGGAACGTGGAAGTCTGCAGAATACAAAAATCCAGCTCATAGGGCAGTGGTAACTGGGTTGACCATATATCTACTCCTAACGCCAACACTAGAAGTAGCCGGGGATCATTCCTACGTTGATTCTAGATGACACGCGCCAGCCGGAGAATCTAACTACCTCTAGTAGAGGAAAACAAAAGACCTTTCTTGCCTCCAGAGAAGGGGACCCCAAAGCTGGATAGAAGCCCCCCACAAATAATAACGGTGAGGTAAGAGGAAATGACAAACACAGAAATGAACCAGGTTTAGCACAGAGAGGCCCGCTTACTGATAGCAGAATAAAGAAAGGTAACTTATATGGTCAACAAAAACCCTATCAAAATCCACACTGGAAATTCAAGAACCCCCGAACCGTCTAACAGTCCGGGGGGAGAACACCAGCCCCCTAGAGCTTCCAGCAAAGGTCAGGATATAGATTTGGAACAAGCTGGACAAAAATACAAAACCAAAACGAATAGCAAAAAGCAAAAAGCAAACTTAGCTGATATAACCGGAACCAGGATCAGTAGACAAGAGCACAGCAGACTAGCTCTGATAACTACGTTGCCAGGCATTGAACTGAAGGTCCAGGGAGCTTATATAGCAACACCCCTAACTAACGACCCAGGTGCGGATAAAAGGAATGACAGAAAAACCAGAGTCAAAAAACTTGTAACCACTAGAGGGAGCAAAAAGCAAATTCACAACAGCAGACACAGTAAGCCCAATTAACTAGGCTAAATGCAGTTCAAAACTGTAAATGGACTAAACAGGCGGCATAGCTTTGTTCAGTGGAGGACAACTGTAATGGGAGGCAGACACAGTTAGCAGGCCCACATAAGTAGACTAAATGCAGTTCAAAACTGGTAAAAAGACTAAACAGACGGCATAGCTTTCTTCAGTGGAGGACAACTGTAATGGGGGGCAGACACAGTTAGTAGGCCCAAATAAGTAGGCTAAATGCAGTTCAAAACTGGAAAAAGGACTAAACAGGCGGCATAGCTTTGTTCAGGGGAGGACAACTGTAATGGGAGGCAGACACAGTTAGTAGGCCCAAATAAGTAGGCTAAATGCAGTTCAAAACTGGTAAAAGGACTAAACAGGCAGCATAGCTTTGTTCAGCGGAGGACAACTGTAATGGGAGGCAGACAAAGTTAGTAGGCCCAAATAAGTAGGCTAAATGCAGTTCAAAACTGATAAAAGGACCAAACAGTCGGCATAGCTTTGCTCAGTGGAGTTCAACTGTTATGGGAGGCAGACAGTTAGTAGGCCCAAATAAGTAGGCTAAATGCAGTTCAAAACTGTAAAAAAGGACTAAACAGGCAGCATAGCTTTGTTCAGTGGAGTACAACTGTAATGGGAAGCAGACACAGTTAGTAGGCCCAAATAAGTAGGCTAAATACAGTTCAAAACTGATAAAAGGACTAAACAGGTGGCATAGCTTTGTTCAGTGGAGGACAACTGTAATGGGAGGCAGACACAGTTAGTAGGCCCAAATAAGTAGGCTAAATGCAGTTCAAAACTGGTAAAAGGACTAAACAGGCGGCATAGCTTTGTTCAGTGGAGGACAATTGTAAAGGGAGGCAGACACAGTAGGCCTAAATAAGTAGGCTAAATGCAGTTCAAAACTGGTAAAAGGACTAAACAGGCGGCATAGCTTTGTTCAGTGGAGGACAATTGTAATGGGAGGCAGACACAGTTAGTAGGTCCAAATAAGAAGGCTAAATGCAGTTCAAAACTGTTAAAAGGACTAAACAGGCGTCATAGCTTTGTTCAGGGGAGGACAACTGTAATGGGAGGCAGACACAGTTAGTAGGCCCAAATAAGTAGGCTAAATGCAGTTCAAAACTGGTAAAAGGACTAAACAGGCAGCATAGCTTTGTTCAGCGGAGGACAACTGTAATGGGAGGCAGACACAGTTAGTAGGCCCAAATAAGTAGGCTAAATGCAGTTCAAAACTGATAAAAGGACCAAACAGTCGGCATAGCTTTGTTCAGTGGAGTTCAACTGTTATGGGAGGCAGACAGTTAGTAGGCCCAAATAAGTAGGCTAAATGCAGTTAAAAACTGGTAAAAGGACTAAACAGGCAGCATAGCTTTGTTCAGTGGAGGACAACTGTAAGGGGAAGCAGACACAGTTAGTAGGCCCAAATAAGTAGGCTAAATACAGTTCAAAACTGATAAAAGGACTAAACAGGCGGCATAGCTTTGTTCAGTGGAGGACAACTGTAATGGGAGGCAGACACAGTAGGCCCAAATAAGTAGGGTAAATGCAGTTCAAAACAGAAAACAAGGACTAAACAGGCATCATAGCTTTGTTCAGTGGAGGACAATTGTAATGGGAGGCAGACACAGTTAGTAGGCCCAAATAAGTAGGCTAAATGCAGTTCAAAATTGTAAATGGACTAAACAGGCAGCATAGCTTTGTTCAGTGGAGGACAACTGTAATGGGAGGCAGACACAGTAGGCCCAAATAAGTAGACTAAATGCAGTTGAAAACTGGTAAAAAGACTAAACAGGCAGCGTAGCTTTCTTCAGTGGAGGACAACTGTAATGGGAGGCAGACACAGTAAGCCCAATTAAGTAGGCTAAATGCAGTTCAAAACTGTAAATGGACTAAACAGGCGGCATAGCTTTGTTCAGTGGAGGACAACTGTAATGGGAGGCAGACACAGTTAGCAGGCCCACATAAGTAGACTAAATGCAGTTCAAAACTGGTAAAAAGACTAAACAGACGGCATAGCTATCTTCAGTGGAGGACAACTGTAATGGGGGGCAGACACAGTTAGTAGGCCCAAATAAGTAGGCTAAATGCAGTTCAAAACTAGAAAAAGGACTAAACAGGTGGCATAGTTTTGCTCAGTGGAGGACAACTGTAATGGGAGGCAGACACAGTTAGTAGGCCCAAATAAGTAGGCTAAATGCAGTTCAAAACTGGTAAAAGGACTAAACAGGCGGCATAGCTTTGTTCAGTGGAGGACAACTGTAATGGGAGGCAGACACTGTAGGCCCAAATAAGTAGGGTAAATGCAGTTCAAAACTGTCAAAGGACTAAACAGGCGGCATAGCTTTGTTCAGTGGAGGACAACTGTAATGGGAGGCAGACACAGAAAGTAGGCCCAAATAAGTAGGCTAAATGCAGTTCAAAACTGGTAAAAGGACTAAACAGGCGGCATTGCTTTGTTCAGTGGAGGACAACTGTAATAGGAGGCAGACACAGTTAGTAGGCCCAAATAAGTAGGCTAAATGCAGTTCAAATTTGGTAAAAGGACTAAACAGGCGGCATAGCTTTGTTCAGTGGAGGACAACTGTAATGGGAGGCAGACACAGTTAGTAGGCCCAAATAAGTAGGCTAAATGCAGTTCAAAACTGGTAAAAGGACTAAACAGGCGGCATAGCTTTATTCAGTGGAGGACAACTGTAATGGGAGGCAGACACAGTTAGTAGGCCCAAATAAGTAGGCTAAATGCAGTTCAAAACTGTTAAAAGGACTAAACAGGCGGCATAGCTTTGTTCAGGGGAGGACAACTGTAATGGGAGGCAGACACAGTTAGTAGGCCCAAATAAGTAGGCTAAATGCAGTTCAAAACTGGTATAAGGACTAAACTGGCGGCATAGCTTTGTTCAGAGGAGGACAACTGTAATGGGAGGCAGACACAGTTAGTAGGCCCAAATAAGTAGGCTAAATGCAGTTCAAAACTGGTAAAAAGACTAAACAGGCGGCATAGCTTTGTTCAGTGGAGGACAACTGTAAAGGGAGGCAGACACAGTAGGCCCAAATAAGTAGGCTAAATGCAGTTCAAAACTGGTAAAAGGACTAAACAGGCGGCATAGCTTTGTTCAGGGGAGGACAACTGTAATGGGAGGCAGACACAGTTAGTAGGCCCAAATAAGAAGGCTAAATGCAGTTCAAAACTGGTAAAAGGACTTAACAGGCGGCATAGCTTTGTTCAGTGGAGGACAACTGTAATGGGAGGCAGACACAGTTAGTAGGCCAAAATAAGTAGGCTAAATGCAGTTCAAAACTGGTAAAAGGACTAAACAGGCGGCATAACTTTGTTCAGGGGAGGACAACTGTAATGGGAGGCAGACACAGTTAGTAGGCCCAAATAAGAAGGCTAAATGCAGTTCAAAACTGGTAAAAGGACTTAACAGGCGGCATAGCTTTGCTCAGTGGAGGACAACTGCAAAGGGAGGCAGACCCAGTAGGCCCAAATAAGTAGGGTAAATGCAGTTCAAAACTGTAAAAGGACTAAACAGGCGGCATAGCTTTGTTCAGGGGAGGACAACTGTAATGGGAGGCAGACACAGTTAGTAGGTCCAAATAAGAAGGCTAAATGCAGTTCAAAACTGTTAAAAGGACTAAACAGGCGGCATAGCTTTGTTCAGGGGAGGACAACTGTAATGGGAGGCAGACACAGTTAGTAGGCCCAAATAAGTAGGCTAAATGCAGTTCAAAACTGGTAAAAGGACTAAACAGGCAGCATAGCTTTGTTCAGCGGAGGACAACTGTAATGGGAGGCAGACACAGTTAGTAGGCCCAAATAAGTAGGCTAAATACAGTTCAAAACTGATAAAAGGACCAAACAGTCGGCATAGCTTTGTTCAGGGGAGGACAACTGTAAAGGGAGGCAGACACAGTAGGCCCAAATAAGTAGGCTAAATGCAGTTCAAAACTGGTAAAAGGACTAAACAGGCGGCATAGCTTTGTTCAGGGGAGGACAACTGTAATGGGAGGCAGACACAGTTAGTAGGCCCAAATAAGTAGGCTAAATGCAGTTCAAAACTGATAAAAGGACCAAACAGTCGGCATAGCTTTGTTCAGTGGAGTTCAACTGTTATGGGAGGCAGACAGTTAGTAGGCCCAAATAAGTAGGCTAAATGCAGTTAAAAACTGGTAAAAGGACTAAACAGGCAGCATAGCTTTGTTCAGTGGAGGACAACTGTAAGGGGAAGCAGACACAGTTAGTAGGCCCAAATAAGTAGGCTAAATACAGTTCAAAACTGATAAAAGGACTAAACAGGCGGCATAGCTTTGTTCAGTGGAGGACAACTGTAATGGGAGGCAGACACAGTAGGCCCAAATAAGTAGGGTAAATGCAGTTCAAAACAGAAAACAAGGACTAAACAGGCATCATAGCTTTGTTCAGTGGAGGACAATTGTAATGGGAGGCAGACACAGTTAGTAGGCCCAAATAAGTAGGCTAAATGCAGTTCAAAATTGTAAATGGACTAAACAGGCAGCATAGCTTTGTTCAGTGGAGGACAACTGTAATGGGAGGCAGACACAGTAGGCCCAAATAAGTAGACTAAATGCAGTTGAAAACTGGTAAAAAGACTAAACAGGCAGCGTAGCTTTCTTCAGTGGAGGACAACTGTAATGGGAGGCAGACACAGTAAGCCCAATTAAGTAGGCTAAATGCAGTTCAAAACTGTAAATGGACTAAACAGGCGGCATAGCTTTGTTCAGTGGAGGACAACTGTAATGGGAGGCAGACACAGTTAGCAGGCCCACATAAGTAGACTAAATGCAGTTCAAAACTGGTAAAAAGACTAAACAGACGGCATAGCTATCTTCAGTGGAGGACAACTGTAATGGGGGGCAGACACAGTTAGTAGGCCCAAATAAGTAGGCTAAATGCAGTTCAAAACTAGAAAAAGGACTAAACAGGTGGCATAGTTTTGCTCAGTGGAGGACAACTGTAATGGGAGGCAGACACAGTTAGTAGGCCCAAATAAGTAGGCTAAATGCAGTTCAAAACTGGTAAAAGGACTAAACAGGCGGCATAGCTTTGTTCAGTGGAGGACAACTGTAATGGGAGGCAGACACTGTAGGCCCAAATAAGTAGGGTAAATGCAGTTCAAAACTGTCAAAGGACTAAACAGGCGGCATAGCTTTGTTCAGTGGAGGACAACTGTAATGGGAGGCAGACACAGAAAGTAGGCCCAAATAAGTAGGCTAAATGCAGTTCAAAACTGGTAAAAGGACTAAACAGGCGGCATTGCTTTGTTCAGTGGAGGACAACTGTAATAGGAGGCAGACACAGTTAGTAGGCCCAAATAAGTAGGCTAAATGCAGTTCAAATTTGGTAAAAGGACTAAACAGGCGGCATAGCTTTGTTCAGTGGAGGACAACTGTAATGGGAGGCAGACACAGTTAGTAGGCCCAAATAAGTAGGCTAAATGCAGTTCAAAACTGGTAAAAGGACTAAACAGGCGGCATAGCTTTATTCAGTGGAGGACAACTGTAATGGGAGGCAGACACAGTTAGTAGGCCCAAATAAGTAGGCTAAATGCAGTTCAAAACTGTTAAAAGGACTAAACAGGCGGCATAGCTTTGTTCAGGGGAGGACAACTGTAATGGGAGGCAGACACAGTTAGTAGGCCCAAATAAGTAGGCTAAATGCAGTTCAAAACTGGTATAAGGACTAAACTGGCGGCATAGCTTTGTTCAGAGGAGGACAACTGTAATGGGAGGCAGACACAGTTAGTAGGCCCAAATAAGTAGGCTAAATGCAGTTCAAAACTGGTAAAAAGACTAAACAGGCGGCATAGCTTTGTTCAGTGGAGGACAACTGTAAAGGGAGGCAGACACAGTAGGCCCAAATAAGTAGGCTAAATGCAGTTCAAAACTGGTAAAAGGACTAAACAGGCGGCATAGCTTTGTTCAGGGGAGGACAACTGTAATGGGAGGCAGACACAGTTAGTAGGCCCAAATAAGAAGGCTAAATGCAGTTCAAAACTGGTAAAAGGACTTAACAGGCGGCATAGCTTTGTTCAGTGGAGGACAACTGTAATGGGAGGCAGACACAGTTAGTAGGCCAAAATAAGTAGGCTAAATGCAGTTCAAAACTGGTAAAAGGACTAAACAGGCGGCATAACTTTGTTCAGGGGAGGACAACTGTAATGGGAGGCAGACACAGTTAGTAGGCCCAAATAAGAAGGCTAAATGCAGTTCAAAACTGGTAAAAGGACTTAACAGGCGGCATAGCTTTGCTCAGTGGAGGACAACTGCAAAGGGAGGCAGACCCAGTAGGCCCAAATAAGTAGGGTAAATGCAGTTCAAAACTGTAAAAGGACTAAACAGGCGGCATAGCTTTGTTCAGGGGAGGACAACTGTAATGGGAGGCAGACACAGTTAGTAGGTCCAAATAAGAAGGCTAAATGCAGTTCAAAACTGTTAAAAGGACTAAACAGGCGGCATAGCTTTGTTCAGGGGAGGACAACTGTAATGGGAGGCAGACACAGTTAGTAGGCCCAAATAAGTAGGCTAAATGCAGTTCAAAACTGGTAAAAGGACTAAACAGGCAGCATAGCTTTGTTCAGCGGAGGACAACTGTAATGGGAGGCAGACACAGTTAGTAGGCCCAAATAAGTAGGCTAAATACAGTTCAAAACTGATAAAAGGACCAAACAGTCGGCATAGCTTTGTTCAGGGGAGGACAACTGTAAAGGGAGGCAGACACAGTAGGCCCAAATAAGTAGGCTAAATGCAGTTCAAAACTGGTAAAAGGACTAAACAGGCGGCATAGCTTTGTTCAGGGGAGGACAACTGTAATGGGAGGCAGACACAGTTAGTAGGCCCAAATAGAAGGCTAAATGCAGTTCAAAACTGGTAAAAGGACTTAACAGGCGGCATAGCTTTGCTCAGTGGAGGACAACTGCAAAGGGAGGCAGACCCAGTAGGCCCAAATAAGTAGGGTAAATGCAGTTCAAAACTGTAAAAGGACTAAACAGGCGGCATAGCTTTGTTCAGGGGAGGACAACTGTAATGGGAGGCAGACACAGTTAGTAGGTCCAAATAAGAAGGCTAAATGCAGTTCAAAACTGTTAAAAGGACTAAACAGGCGGCATAGCTTTGTTCAGGGGAGGACAACTGTAATGGGAGGCAGACACAGTTAGTAGGCCCAAATAAGTAGGCTAAATGCAGTTCAAAACTGGTAAAAGGACTAAACAGGCAGCATAGCTTTGTTCAGCGGAGGACAACTGTAATGGGAGGCAGACACAGTTAGTAGGCCCAAATAAGTAGGCTAAATACAGTTCAAAACTGATAAAAGGACCAAACAGTCGGCATAGCTTTGTTCAGGGGAGGACAACTGTAAAGGGAGGCAGACACAGTAGGCCCAAATAAGTAGGCTAAATGCAGTTCAAAACTGGTAAAAGGACTAAACAGGCGGTATAGCTTTGTTCAGGGGAGGACAACTGTAATGGGAGGCAGACACAGTTAGTAGGCTCAAATAAGAAGTCTAAATGCAGTTCAAAACTGGTAAAAGGACTTAACAGGCGGCATAGCTTTGTTCAGTGGAGGACAACTGTAATGGGAGGCAGACCCAGTAGGCCCAAATAAGTAGGGTAAATGCAGTTCAAAACTGTAAAAGGACTAAACAGGCGGCATAGCTTTGTTCAGTGGAGGACAACTGTAATAGGAGGCAGACACAGTTAGTAGGCCCAAATAAGTAGGCTAAATGCAGTTCAAAACTGGTAAAAGGACTAAACAGGCGGCATAGCTTTGTTCTGTGGAGGACAACTGTAATGGGAGGCAGACACAGTTAGTAGGCCCAAATAAGTAGGCTAAATGCAGTTCAAAACTGTTAAAAGGACTAAACAGGCGGCATAGCTTTGTTCAGGGGAGGACAACTGTAATGGGAGGCAGACACAGTAGGCCCAAATAAGTAGGCTAAATGCAGTTCAAAACTGGTATAAGGACTAAACTGGCGGCATAGCTTTGTTCAGTGGAGGACAACTGTAATAGGAGGCAGACACAGTTAGTAGGCCCAAATAAGTAGGCTAAATGCAGTTCAAAACTGGTAAAAGGACTAAACAGGCGGCATAGCTTTGTTCAGTGGAGGACAACTGTAATGGGAGGCAGACACAGTTAGTAGGCCCAAATAAGTAGGCTAAATGCAGTTCAAAACTGGTAAAAGGACTAAACAGGCAGCATAGCTTTGTTCAGTGGAGGACAACTGTAATGGGAGGCAGACACAGTTAGTAGGCCCAAATAAGTAGGCTAAATGCAGTTCAAAACTGTTAAAAGGACTAAACAGGCGGCATAGCTTTGTTCGGGGGAGGACAACTGTAATGGGAGGCAGACACAGTTAGTAGGCCCAAATAAGTAGGCTAAATGCAGTTCAAAACTGGTATAAGGTCTAAACTGGCGGCATAGCTTTGTTCAGCGGAGGACAACTGTAATGGGAGGCAGACACAGTTAGTAGGCCCAAATAAGTAGGCTAAATGCAGTTCAAAACTGGTAAAAGGACTAAACAGGCGGCATAGCTTTGTTCAGTGGAGGACAACTGTAATGGGAGGCAGACACAGTAGGCCCAAATAAGTAGGGTAAATGCAGTTCAAAACAGAAAACAAGGACTAAACAGGCATCATAGCTTTGTTCAGTGGAGGACAATTGTAATGGGAGGCAGACACAGTTAGTAGGCCCAAATAAGTAGGCTAAATGCAGTTCAAAATTGTAAATGGACTAAACAGGCAGCATAGCTTTGTTCAGTGGAGGACAACTGTAATGGGAGGCAGACACAGTAGGCCCAAATAAGTAGACTAAATGCAGTTGAAAACTGGTAAAAAGACTAAACAGGCAGCGCAGCTTTCTTCAGTGGAGGACAACTGTAATGGGAGGCAGACACAGTAAGCCCAATTAAGTAGGCTAAATGCAGTTCAAAACTGTAAATGGACTAAACAGGCTGCATAGCTTTGATCAGTGGAGGACAACTGTAATGGGAGGCAGACACAGTTAGCAGGCCCACATAAGTAGACTAAATGCAGTTCAAAACTGGTAAAAAGACTAAACAGACGGCATAGCTATCTTCAGTGGAGGACAACTGTAATGGGGGGCAGACACAGTTAGTAGGCCCAAATAAGTAGGCTAAATGCAGTTCAAAACTGGAAAAAGGACTAAACAGGTGGCATAGTTTTGTTCAGTGGAGGACAACTGTAATGGGAGGCAGACACAGTTAGTAGGCCCAAATAAGTAGGCTAAATGCAGTTCAAAACTGGTAAAAGGACTAAACAGGCGGCATAGCTTTGTTCAGTGGAGGACAACTGTAATGGGAGGCAGACCCTGTAGGCCCAAATAAGTAGGGTAAATGCAGTTCAAAACTGTCAAAGGACTAAACAGGCGGCATAGCTTTGTTCAGTGGAGGACAACTGTAATGGGAGGCAGACACAGTTAGTAGGCCCAAATAAGTAGGCTAAATGCAGTTCAAAACTGGTAAAAGGACTAAACAGGCGGCATTGCTTTGTTCAGTGGAGGACAACTGTAATAGGAGGCAGACACAGTTAGTAGGCCCAAATAAGTAGGGTAAATGCAGTTCAAAACTGGTAAAAGGACTAAACAGGCGGCATAGCTTTGTTCAGTGGAGGACAACTGTAATGGGAGGCAGACACAGTTAGTAGGCCCAAATAAGTAGGCTAAATGCAGTTCAAAACTGGTAAAAGGACTAAACAGGCGGCATAGCTTTGTTCAGTGGAGGACAACTGTAATGGGAGGCAGACACAGTTAGTAGGCCCAAATAAGTAGGCTAAATGCAGTTCAAAACTGTTAAAAGGACTAAACAGGCGGCATAGCTTTGTTCAGGGGAGGACAACTGTAATGGGAGGCAGACACAGTTAGTAGGCCCAAATAAGTAGGCTAAATGCAGTTCAAAACTGGTATAAGGACTAAACTGGCGGCATAGCTTTGTTCAGAGGAGGACAACTGTAATGGGAGGCAGACACAGTTAGTAGGCCCAAATAAGTAGGCTAAATGCAGTTCAAAACTGGTAAAAGGACTAAACAGGCGGCATAGCTTTGTTCAGTGGAGGACAACTGTAATGGGAGGCAGACACACTAGGCCCAAATAAGTAGGGTAAATGCAGTTCAACACTGAAAAAAAGGACTAAACAGGCATCATAGCTTTGTTCAGTGGAGGACAACTGTAATGGGAGGCAGATACAGTTAGTAGGCCCAAATAAGTAGGCTAAATGCAGTTCAAAACTGGTAAAATGACTAAACAGGCGGCATAGCTTTGTTCAGGGGAGGACAACTGTAATGGGAGGCAGACACAGTTAGTAGGCCCAAATAAGTAGGCTAAATGCAGTTCAAAACTGGTAAAAGGACTAAACAGGCAGCATAGCTTTGTTCAGCGGAGGACAACTGTAATGGGAGGCAGACACAGTTAGTAGGCCCAAATAAGTAGGCTAAATGCAGTTCAAAACGGGTAAAAGGACTAAACAGGCAGCATAGCTTTGTTCAGTGGAGGACAACTGTAATGGGAAGCAGACACAGTTAGTAGGCCCAAATAAGTAGGCTAAATACAGTTCAAAACTGATAAAAGGACTAAACAGGTGGCATAGCTTTGTTCAGTGGCGGACAACTGTAATGGGAGGCAGACACAGTTAGTAGGCCCAAATAAGTAGGCTAAATGCAGTTCAAAACTGGTAAAAGGACTAAACAGGCGGCATAGCTTTGTTCAGTGGAGGACAACTGTAATGGGAGGCAGACACAGTAGGCCCAAATAAGTAGACTAAATGCAGTTGAAAACTGGTAAAAAGACTAAACATGCAGCGTAGCTTTCTTCAGTGGAGGACAACTGTAATGGGAGGCAGACACAGTAAGCCCAAATAAGTAGGCTAAATGCAGTTCAAAACTGTAAATGGACTAAACAGGCGGCATAGCTTTGATCAGTGGAGGACAACTGTAATGGGAGGCAGACACAGTTAGCAGGCCCACATAAGTAGACTAAATGCAGTTCAAAACTGGTAAAAAGACTAAACAGACGGCATAGCTATCTTCAGTGGAGGACAACTGTAATGGGGGGCAGACACAGTTAGTAGGCCCAAATAAGTAGGCTAAATGCAGTTCAAAACTGGAAAAAGGACTAAACAGGTGGCATAGTTTTGTTCAGTGGAGGACAACTGTAATGGGAGGCAGACACAGTTAGTAGGCCCAAATAAGTAGGCTAAATGCAGTTCAAAACTGGTAAAAGGACTAAACAGGCGGCATAGCTTTGTTCAGTGGAGGACAACTGTAATGGGAGGCAGACCCTGTAGGCCCAAATAAGTAGGGTAAATGCAGTTCAAAACTGTCAAAGGACTAAACAGGCGGCATAGCTTTGTTCAGTGGAGGACAACTGTAATGGGAGGCAGACACAGTTAGTAGGCCCAAATAAGTAGGCTAAATGCAGTTCAAAACTGGTAAAAGGACTAAACAGGCGGCATTGCTTTGTTCAGTGGAGGACAACTGTAATAGGAGGCAGACACAGTTAGTAGGCCCAAATAAGTAGGCTAAATGCAGTTCAAAACTGGTAAAAGGACTAAACAGGCGGCATAGCTTTGTTCAGTGGAGGACAACTGTAATGGGAGGCAGACACAGTTAGTAGGCCCAAATAAGTAGGCTAAATGCAGTTCAAAACTGGTAAAAGGACTAAACAGGCGGCATAGCTTTGTTCAGTGGAGGACAACTGTAATGGGAGGCAGACACAGTTAGTAGGCCCAAATAAGTAGGCTAAATGCAGTTCAAAACTGTTAAAAGGACTAAACAGGCGGCATAGCTTTGTTCAGGGGAGGACAACTGTAATGGGAGGCAGACACAGTTAGTAGGCCCAAATAAGTAGGCTAAATGCAGTTCAAAACTGGTATAAGGACTAAACTGGCGG
The DNA here is from genome assembly GCF_051348905.1 of Ranitomeya variabilis. Taxonomy (NCBI): domain Eukaryota; kingdom Metazoa; phylum Chordata; class Amphibia; order Anura; family Dendrobatidae; genus Ranitomeya; species Ranitomeya variabilis. Next base: position 303,823,182 of record NC_135234.1, on the reverse strand, counting down.
CATAGCTTTGTTCAGAGGAGGACAACTGTAATGGGAGGCAGACACAGTTAGTAGGCCCAAATAAGTAGGCTAAATGCAGTTCAAAACTGGTAAAAGGACTAAACAGGCGGCATAGCTTTGTTCAGTGGAGGACAACTGTAATGGGAGGCAGACACACTAGGCCCAAATAAGTAGGGTAAATGCAGTTCAACACTGAAAAAAAGGACTAAACAGGCATCATAGCTTTGTTCAGTGGAGGACAACTGTAATGGGAGGCAGATACAGTTAGTAGGCCCAAATAAGTAGGCTAAATGCAGTTCAAAACTGGTAAAATGACTAAACAGGCGGCATAGCTTTGTTCAGGGGAGGACAACTGTAATGGGAGGCAGACACAGTTAGTAGGCCCAAATAAGTAGGCTAAATGCAGTTCAAAACTGGTAAAAGGACTAAACAGGCAGCATAGCTTTGTTCAGCGGAGGACAACTGTAATGGGAGGCAGACACAGTTAGTAGGCCCAAATAAGTAGGCTAAATGCAGTTCAAAACGGGTAAAAGGACTAAACAGGCAGCATAGCTTTGTTCAGTGGAGGACAACTGTAATGGGAAGCAGACACAGTTAGTAGGCCCAAATAAGTAGGCTAAATACAGTTCAAAACTGATAAAAGGACTAAACAGGTGGCATAGCTTTGTTCAGTGGCGGACAACTGTAATGGGAGGCAGACACAGTTAGTAGGCCCAAATAAGTAGGCTAAATGCAGTTCAAAACTGGTAAAAGGACTAAACAGGCGGCATAGCTTTGTTCAGTGGAGGACAACTGTAATGGGAGGCAGACACAGTAGGCCCAAATAAGTAGACTAAATGCAGTTGAAAACTGGTAAAAAGACTAAACATGCAGCGTAGCTTTCTTCAGTGGAGGACAACTGTAATGGGAGGCAGACACAGTTAGTAGGCCAAAATAAGTAGGCTAAATGCAGTTCAAAACTGGTAAAAGGACTAAACAGGCGGCATAACTTTGTTCAGGGGAGGACAACTGTAATGGGAGGCAGACACAGTTAGTAGGCCCAAATAAGAAGTCTAAATGCAGTTCAAAACTGGTAAAAGGACTTAACAGGCGGCATAGCTTTGCTCAGTGGAGGACAACTGCAAAGGGAGGCAGACCCAGTAGGCCCAAATAAGTAGGCTAAATGCAGTTCAAAACTGGTAAAAGGACTAAACAGGCGGCATAGCTTTGTTCAGGGGAGGACAACTGTAATGGGAGGCAGACACAGTTAGTAGGCCCAAATAAGAAGGCTAAATGCAGTTCAAAACTGGTAAAAGGACTTAACAGGCGGCATAGCTTTGTTCAGTGGAGGACAACTGTAATGGGAGGCAGACACAGTTAGTAGGCCAAAATAAGTAGGCTAAATGCAGTTCAAAACTGGTAAAAGGACTAAACAGGCGGCATAACTTTGTTCAGGGGAGGACAACTGTAATGGGAGGCAGACACAGTTAGTAGGCCCAAATAAGAAGGCTAAATGCAGTTCAAAACTGGTAAAAGGACTTAACAGGCGGCATAGCTTTGCTCAGTGGAGGACAACTGCAAAGGGAGGCAGACCCAGTAGGCCCAAATAAGTAGGGTAAATGCAGTTCAAAACTGTAAAAGGACTAAACAGGCGGCATAGCTTTGTTCAGTGGAGGACAATTGTAATGGGAGGCAGACACAGTTAGTAGGTCCAAATAAGAAGGCTAAATGCAGTTCAAAACTGTTAAAAGGACTAAACAGGCGGCATGGCTTTGTTCAGGGGAGGACAACTGTAATGGGAGGCAGACACAGTTAGTAGGCCCAAATAAGTAGGCTAAATGCAGTTCAAAACTGGTAAAAGGACTAAACAGGCAGCATAGCTTTGTTCAGCGGAGGACAACTGTAATGGGAGGCAGACACAGTTAGTAGGCCCAAATAAGTAGGCTAAATACAGTTCAAAACTGATAAAAGGACCAAACAGTCGGCATAGCTTTGTTCAGGGGAGGACAACTGTAAAGGGAGGCAGACACAGTAGGCCCAAATAAGTAGGCTAAATGCAGTTCAAAACTGGTAAAAGGACTAAACAGGCGGCATAGCTTTGTTCAGGGGAGGACAACTGTAATGGGAGGCAGACCCAGTAGGCCCAAATAAGTAGGGTAAATGCAGTTCAAAACTGTAAAAGGACTAAACAGGCGGCATAGCTTTGTTCAGTGGAGGACAACTGTAATAGGAGGCAGACACAGTTAGTAGGCCCAAATAAGTAGGCTAAATGCAGTTCAAAACTGGTAAAAGGACTTAACAGGCGGCATAGCTTTGTTCAGTGGAGGACAACTGTAATGGGAGGCAGACCCAGTAGGCCCAAATAAGTAGGGTAAATGCAGTTCAAAACTGTAAAAGGACTAAACAGGCGGCATAGCTTTGTTCAGTGGAGGACAACTGTAATAGGAGGCAGACACAGTTAGTAGGCCCAAATAAGTAGGCTAAATGCAGTTCAAAACTGGTAAAAGGACTAAACAGGCGGCATAGCTTTGTTCTGTGGAGGACAACTGTAATGGGAGGCAGACACAGTTAGTAGGCCCAAATAAGTAGGCTAAATGCAGTTCAAAACTGTTAAAAGGACTAAACAGGCGGCATAGCTTTGTTCAGGGGAGGACAACTGTAATGGGAGGCAGACACAGTAGGCCCAAATAAGTAGGCTAAATGCAGTTCAAAACTGGTATAAGGACTAAACTGGCGGCATAGCTTTGTTCAGTGGAGGACAACTGTAATAGGAGGCAGACACAGTTAGTAGGCCCAAATAAGTAGGCTAAATGCAGTTCAAAACTGGTAAAAGGACTAAACAGGCGGCATAGCTTTGTTCAGTGGAGGACAACTGTAATGGGAGGCAGACACAGTTAGTAGGCCCAAATAAGTAGGCTAAATGCAGTTCAAAACTGGTAAAAGGACTAAACAGGCAGCATAGCTTTGTTCAGTGGAGGACAACTGTAATGGGAGGCAGACACAGTTAGTAGGCCCAAATAAGTAGGCTAAATGCAGTTCAAAACTGTTAAAAGGACTAAACAGGCGGCATAGCTTTGTTCGGGGGAGGACAACTGTAATGGGAGGCAGACACAGTTAGTAGGCCCAAATAAGTAGGCTAAATGCAGTTCAAAACTGGTATAAGGTCTAAACTGGCGGCATAGCTTTGTTCAGCGGACGACAACTGTAATGGGAGGCAGACACAGTTAGTAGGCCCAAATAAGTAGGCTAAATGCAGTTCAAAACTGGTAAAAGGACTAAACAGGCGGCATAGCTTTGTTCAGTGGAGGACAACTGTAATGGGAGGCAGACACAGTAGGCCCAAATAAGTAGGGTAAATGCAGTTCAAAACAGAAAACAAGGACTAAACAGGCATCATAGCTTTGTTCAGTGGAGGACAATTGTAATGGGAGGCAGACACAGTTAGTAGGCCCAAATAAGTAGGCTAAATGCAGTTCAAAATTGTAAATGGACTAAACAGGCAGCATAGCTTTGTTCAGTGGAGGACAACTGTAATGGGAGGCAGACACAGTAGGCCCAAATAAGTAGACTAAATGCAGTTGAAAACTGGTAAAAAGACTAAACAGGCAGCGTAGCTTTCTTCAGTGGAGGACAACTGTAATGGGAGGCAGACACAGTAAGCCCAATTAAGTAGGCTAAATGCAGTTCAAAACTGTAAATGGACTAAACAGGCGGCATAGCTTTGTTCAGTGGAGGACAACTGTAATGGGAGGCAGACACAGTTAGCAGGCCCACATAAGTAGACTAAATGCAGTTCAAAACTGGTAAAAAGACTAAACAGACGGCATAGCTATCTTCAGTGGAGGACAACTGTAATGGGGGGCAGACACAGTTAGTAGGCCCAAATAAGTAGGCTAAATGCAGTTCAAAACTGGAAAAAGGACTAAACAGGTGGCATAGTTTTGTTCAGTGGAGGACAACTGTAATGGGAGGCAGACACAGTTAGTAGGCCCAAATAAGTAGGCTAAATGCAGTTCAAAACTGGTAAAAGGACTAAACAGGCGGCATAGCTTTGTTCAGTGGAGGACAACTGTAATGGGAGGCAGACCCTGTAGGCCCAAATAAGTAGGGTAAATGCAGTTCAAAACTGTCAAAGGACTAAACAGGCGGCATAGCTTTGTTCAGTGGAGGACAACTGTAATGGGAGGCAGACACAGTTAGTAGGCCCAAATAAGTAGGCTAAATGCAGTTCAAAACTGGTAAAAGGACTAAACAGGCGGCATTGCTTTGTTCAGTGGAGGACAACTGTAATAGGAGGCAGACACAGTTAGTAGGCCCAAATAAGTAGGCTAAATGCAGTTCAAAACTGGTAAAAGGACTAAACAGGCGGCATAGCTTTGTTCAGTGGAGGACAACTGTAATGGGAGGCAGACACAGTTAGTAGGCCCAAATAAGTAGGCTAAATGCAGTTCAAAACTGGTAAAAGGACTAAACAGGCGGCATAGCTTTGTTCAGTGGAGGACAACTGTAATGGGAGGCAGACACAGTTAGTAGGCCCAAATAAGTAGGCTAAATGCAGTTCAAAACTGTTAAAAGGACTAAACAGGCGGCATAGCTTTGTTCAGGGGAGGACAACTGTAATGGGAGGCAGACACAGTTAGTAGGCCCAAATAAGTAGGCTAAATGCAGTTCAAAACTGGTATAAGGACTAAACTGGCGGCATAGCTTTGTTCAGAGGAGGACAACTGTAATGGGAGGCAGACACAGTTAGTAGGCCCAAATAAGTAGGCTAAATGCAGTTCAAAACTGGTAAAAGGACTAAACAGGCGGCATAGCTTTGTTCAGTGGAGGACAACTGTAATGGGAGGCAGACACACTAGGCCCAAATAAGTAGGGTAAATGCAGATCAACACTGAAAAAAAGGACTAAACAGGCATCATAGCTTTGTTCAGTGGAGGACAACTGTAATGGGAGGCAGATACAGTTAGTAGGCCCAAATAAGTAGGCTAAATGCAGTTCAAAACTGGTAAAATGACTAAACAGGCGGCATAGCTTTGTTCAGGGGCGGACAACTGTAATGGGAGGCAGACACAGTTAGTAGGCCCAAATAAGTAGGCTAAATGCAGTTCAAAACTGGTAAAAGGACTAAACAGGCAGCATAGCTTTGTTCAGCGGAGGACAACTGTAATGGGAGGCAGACACAGTTAGTAGGCCCAAATAAGTAGGCTAAATGCAGTTCAAAACGGGTAAAAGGACTAAACAGGCAGCATAGCTTTGTTCAGTGGAGGACAACTGTAATGGGAAGCAGACACAGTTAGTAGGCCCAAATAAGTAGGCTAAATACAGTTCAAAACTGATAAAAGGACTAAACAGGTGGCATAGCTTTGTTCAGTGGCGGACAATTGTAATGGGAGGCAGACACAGTTAGTAGGCCCAAATAAGTAGGCTAAATGCAGTTCAAAACTGGTAAAAGGACTAAACAGGCGGCATAGCTTTGTTCAGTGGAGGACAACTGTAATGGGAGGCAGACACAGTAGGCCCAAATAAGTAGACTAAATGCAGTTGAAAACTGGTAAAAAGACTAAACATGCAGCGTAGCTTTCTTCAGTGGAGGACAACTGTAATGGGAGGCAGACACAGTAAGCCCAATTAAGTAGGCTAAATGCAGTTCAAAACTGTAAATGGACTAAACAGGCGGCAAAGCTTTGTTCAGTGGAGGACAACTGTAATGGGAGGCAGACACAGTTAGCAGGCCCACATAAGTAGACTAAATGCAGTTCAAAACTGGTAAAAAGACTAAACAGACGGCATAGCTTTCTTCAGTGGAGGACAACTGTAATGGGGGGCAGACACAGTTAGTACGCCCAAATAAGTAGGCTAAATGCAGTTCAAAACTGGAAAAAGGACTAAACAGGTGGCATAGCTTTATTCAGTGGAGGACAACTGTAATGGGAGGCAGACACAGTAAGCCCAATTAAGTAGGCTAAATGCAGTTTAAAACTGGTAAAAGGACTAAACAGGCGGCATAGCGTTGTTCAGTGGAGGACAACTGTAATGGGAGGCAGACCCTGTAGGCCCACATAAGTAGACTAAATGCAGTTCAAAACTGGTAAAAAGACTAAACAGACGGCAAAGCTTTCTTCAGTGGAGGACAACTGTAATGGGGGGCAGACTCAGTTAGTAGGCCCAAATAAGTAGGCTAAATGCAGTTCAAAACTGGAAAAAGGACTAAACAGGTGGCATAGTTTTGTTCAGTGGAGGACAACTGTAATGGGAGGCAGACACAGTTAGTAGGCCCAAATAAGTAGGCTAAATGCAGTTCAAAACTGGTAAAAGGACTAAACAGGCGGCATAGCTTTGTTCAGTGGAGGACAACTGTAATGGGAGGCAGACCCTGTAGGCCCAAATAAGTAGGGTAAATGCAGTTCAAAACTGTCAAAGGACTAAACAGGCGGCATAGCTTTGTTCAGTGGAGGACAACTGTAATGGGAGGCAGACACAGTTAGTAGGCCCAAATAAGTAGGCTAAATGCAGTTCAAAACTGGTAAAAGGACTAAACAGGCGGCATAGCTTTATTCAGTGGAGGACAACTGTAATGGGAGGCAGACACATTTAGTAGGCCCAAATAAGTAGGCTAAATGCAGTTCAAAACTGGTAAAAGGACTAAACAGGCGGCATAGCTTTGTTCAGTGGAGGACAACTGTAATGGGAGGCAGACACAGTTAGTAGGCCCAAATAAGTAGGCTAAATGCAGTTCAAAACTGTTAAAAGGAAAAAACAGGCGGCATAGCTTTGTTCAGGGGAGGACAACTGTAATGGGAGGCAGACACAGTTAGTAGGCCCAAATAAGTAGGCTAAATCCCTGTCAGCTTTTACAGCGTTATTACCAGCGTCTCTATCAGGGCGCCATTGCGCAGGCGCTGATCTCCCCACTCGATCCCCATGACAACGCATAGCCTGAACAGCGCAAGCGCCAGCGTCCCCACCGCTTCCGGTCACATGACCCCACAGCGCTCCATGATTAAAAGCGCGCACAGTTTCCCAGCGCCAGTCCCAGCTTAGACACGGAAGTGTCAGCCGCACATCCACTGCGCCACCCATGGACGTAGGTTACAATCACAAAGATAAGTATACCCTCATTATGCCTTACGGTGGCTAATGCATTATTACTAATTTTCACAGTCATTGCCGGACAAACGCTGGGCATCACAATAACATACCCATTGGGGTCTGGACCCCATACCTGGAGACACGAAAATCCCCGTGCTTACCACTGGGGTAGGTTCCAACCATATCGTACAGGACACATTAGATAACCTGTTCCAGAATGACTTTATCATACCTTCTTCACAGGCCCCTTGACATAGGATTCCCATCCTCATTCCAACCATTACGGTGATTGTGCCGCACTATACAGAGGATACTCTATACTATATGACAACCAACTAAATTTCAAGGGTAGGTCCTAGTTACCTATTCACATGATAAAGACACATCATGTATACCCCATGGGACATCAACGTGTATATGCCCCTCTTTTTTATTCACTCTGACAGGATACACCATTTCCATTGCTCTACAGCACCACGGTCTCAGACCAAGATAGACTCTTCATATATTGGGTAGGCCACCGTATTACCTTACTCACTCTATATAGGATATACACCATGATATGAATCTCCCTATACTTGTCTCTCTAAATAGATATGTCTTTATGCCTATTTATCTGCATATGTTTTTCTATGACATCTCGCTACTAGGTTACACAGAGACCTATTCTCTGTACATGAATACCTCAATTGTAAATTCTGTATATTGATGTACATTCTTTGATTTATGTATATACACCACTTATTGTTTAAATCTAATTGTAAATATTTGTATTTTCCCTAGCGACGTTGTGATCAAGGCTATACATTAGCCGAAACGTCAACGCTCACCAAGTCGCCCCTTTTTTCTGAAAAATCACTATAAATAAATTTTCACTTGAAGCATACTTTCCATTTGTACGTGTGCAGTGATCTCCATACCTAGCATATTAGGAACCTCTGGCTCCTTTCACTAGCACCGTCACCCTCAATTTTGTCGTGTGCGGGCCATCACAGCTTCATAGTTCTAAGAATTTTTTTTGGCTACCAGCACCGACCGAACTCATGTCCTCCGAAACCTACGTGTACGATGATGTCACTGGATCTACAATCTTATCTAAGATAAGAACAAATACTGACTTTCTACGTATACCCAACAAAGACATCAAAACGAGAGATTGGGAAAAGGAGAAAAAAAGACTTATAGCATATGATCTGCATTGCGCCACTCTTGGGGAATATCATAGACAAGGGAAGATACCACGAGGCCTACGCTGTAACCTACGACCAACCTTGTTCTCAGACAACCCACAATATTGCACTACCTTTCAAAAAATACTTAATAAATGTTCACTTGATATCATCTTACTAACAATTGAATTCTTACAGGAAGCCATCAAAGAAACTGAGGAAAAGATCACTACCATCGAGACGCAGCTCACCTCTACCCTTACCAGCACCGAGTTCAACACCTTGAAAAGCAAGGTTGATTCCATCTTATCTACACACCAAAAGACTCTCGAGGAACGAAAACGGACCAAATTTCAAAGAGACACCGAGGACTACCTGAACAATAGAGTCTACCGATGGGAGGACACAGCCCACAGAAGACAGTATCCGAGATCACGCCGCCCAGGAAGAAACACAGCATCCGGGGACTCCTCACCGGCTGGGGGATCCTCCCCTGGCTCTGGAAGCGACACTGGCGGAGCCTCAACCACAAGAACGGCTTTTTTAGGCCCAAGCGGACGCCATGCAGGAGGTCGAGAAGGAAAAGATCGAGAACGCCAGATGACACTTCGATCACAGGTAGGGGTCCAAACCTAGTTGTAAACATCTCTGACTACTCTCTTTCTCCCTTGGAGCTTAAGGTATTGAACAAAGGCCTATCTTTCTGCCCCACCCCCAGATGGGACTCTTTCCAGTTAGAAAAGGATCTACAAAGTTTCTACCGCAATATAAGATTAAAAGTACATTTTGAGGGTAACTCACACCCCATTGGCAACACATTAGGGACATTACCCAATCGGGACGAAGGATCATTAATTACATTGGACCAACTGGGACTGAGAAACCCCAGCAAATTCATGCCCCCCAAGACAAACCATGCCGTAGAGACCTTTATTGATCTCCTAGATAAAGACATCAAGGAGACTATCCACGACCAACGTGTAGGTCTCCTCCCAGTCCGTCACAATCTAACACCACCTGAAAAACAAGCACTCTCTTCACTTAAAAACAATAGTAATATTGTTATCAAACCTGCGGATAAGGGAGGAGCTGTCGTAGTGATGAATAAAAATCAATATACAGCTGAGGTCAAAAGGCAGTTATCAGACACCACTACTTACCAAAAAATTCAATCAGACCCTGTTTACAACATCCGGAGAAAGATTGACGCTATTCTCACTAGACATTCACAACTTAAAACCATTGATGCCAAAACCAAAACATACTTGACAAATGAACACCCAGTAACCCCAATACTATACATCCTCCCAAAAATCCACAAAAATCTGCAAAATCCACCGGGACGCCCCATTGTAGCATCCACCGATTCCATTCTTAACCCCATATCTATCTACCTAGAGAAATTGCTCACACCATATACTCACAAAACTAAATCTTTCATCCTGGACACTAGTGACTTCCTGAAAAAAATCCAAGATACCAAGATAGTTCCAGTTAACAGTATCCTATACACCTTAGACGTCAGTAGCCTGTATACCTCAATCTCACATGACAAGGGGATTGAGGCAGTCTCTCTCACACTAACAGAGGCTAATATCGACACACGTTCCCACGACCTTTGTCTGGAATTACTCAATTTGGTACTTAGAGAGAATTACTTCCTTTTTGAGGATGAATTCTACGTCCAAACGTGCGGGACCGCTATGGGCTCAAACGTAGCCCCGGCGTACGCCAATCTATATATGGACCGCTTTGAGCAGGATTTCATTTACTCCAACTCACTATTTCAACAACATGCTCTTCTATGGTACCGTTACATAGATGACATTTTTTGTATTTGGCAGGGTGATCACACCACTTTAACCACATTTTACAATACCATCAACGAAGTGAGACCGGAACTCAAATTTTCAATTTCACATCACACAGAGACCATCACTTTCCTGGATACCAAAATATGTAAAGATATCCAAGGGGTTCTCACCACCGACATTTACAGCAAACCCACTGACCGCAACAACCTCCTATTGTACAACAGCTGCCATCCCAAATCCACAAGAAACAGCCTTCCCCGATCTCAATTTAAAAGAGTCTCCAGAATCGTATCAAGTCCCACTGTCAGACAAACCAGACTTAGTGAAATGGCCAAAAAGTTCGAGGACAGACAGTACCCACGTACACTTCTTAACACGGAAATGACCAAAATATTGTCAGACGTAGATTCTGCAGCAATCCCGCCACAGAAACCACCAAGATTACCCTTTGTCCATGGCCATCATCCCTCCATGCAAAGAATTCATAATTTGATCCAAAGACAGTGGCCCCTACTCACCAAAGCTTATCCCAAAGTGGAGATCTTCAAAAATCCCCCCCTTATGTGCCTACGTAGACCACCGAACATTAGGGACAAATTGGTTAGGGCTGACATAGGATCACATAAACAAACACTTACTCGCACATTGAGTGGACAAAAAAGAAGGGGCACATTTCCATGCTTGAATTGTATGTGCTGTTCTAATATCATTAAAGGAAGTGAGGTAGTTCATCCACGTACAGGTAAAACCTACCCCATAAAGGACTATCACACCTGCGAATCCAACTATGTGGTATACATCATCAAGTGCCCCTGTGGCTTACTTTACGTAGGAGAAACCATCCAGGCTATCAGAGACCGTATCTCAAGCCACAAATCAACCATCAGATGTGGTAAGACCTGGCTACCTCTACCCGCCCACTTTCAGGAAGCTAGACACAATATATCTCAATTACGATTCCAAGTTCTCGAAAAAGTTCCCAGACCAAGACGGGGTGGTAATCATACCCTATTATTAAAACAGCGTGAGACATACTGGATCTATACACTGGACACACTCAGCCCGAGAGGCCTTAATCGAGAAATAGACTGGCTAACGTAATGCATTTCTCTCCCTAGACCCATTGAATAGTCGCACGCATCCACTCGGCTTTACCCACCGGTGGAGTTGGTAAGATCCCCTACCACTATATAGAGTCTATCTAAGTTTCCTTTTTTTCCCCCTCTCCTTCTGCCTTTGTTCTCCTTTCCCCCTTTTTTTTCATTATATGGTTTGGACTCCTACTCAAATGTCATTTGTATGCTTATAACATATACATCTGCAAATTGCCTATATATACAACACAATATATCTCTGTGACCATTTTTGTTTATATCCTGTCATTGGACATTGCATTTTAAATGACTGATATGTATATAGAATTCCATATATGTATTCACCCTGCACATTGCTTCCAATATTACTGCCCCTTCTTCCTTTCCATGTCACTAGGTCCACCACAGGACTTTACTGCGCAGGCGCCGTTCTCCCCACCTCTTCCCCACTTGATCCTCATGACAACAAAAAAATCCCTGTCAGCTTTTACAGCGTTATTACCAGCGTCTCTATCAGGGCGCCATTGCGCAGGCGCTGATCTCCCCACTCGATCCCCATGACAACGCATAGCCTGAACAGCGCAAGCGCCAGCGTCCCCACCGCTTCCGGTCACATGACCCCACAGCGCTCCATGATTAAAAGCGCGCACAGTTTCCCAGCGCCAGTCCCAGCTTAGACACGGAAGTGTCAGCCGCACATCCACTGCGCCACCCATGGACGTAGGTTACAATCACAAAGATAAGTATACCCTCATTATGCCTTACGGTGGCTAATGCATTATTACTAATTTTCACAGTCATTGCCGGACAAACGCTGGGCATCACAATAACATACCCATTGGGGTCTGGACCCCATACCTGGAGACACGAAAATCCCCGTGCTTACCACTGGGGTAGGTTCCAACCATATCGTACAGGACACATTAGATAACCTGTTCCAGAATGACTTTATCATACCTTCTTCACAGGCCCCTTGACATAGGATTCCCATCCTCATTCCAACCATTACGGTGATTGTGCCGCACTATACAGAGGATACTCTATACTATATGACAACCAACTAAATTTCAAGGGTAGGTCCTAGTTACCTATTCACATGATAAAGACACATCATGTATACCCCATGGGACATCAACGTGTATATGCCCCTCTTTTTTATTCACTCTGACAGGATACACCATTTCCATTGCTCTACAGCACCACGGTCTCAGACCAAGATAGACTCTTCATATATTGGGTAGGCCACCGTATTACCTTACTCACTCTATATAGGATATACACCATGATATGAATCTCCCTATACTTGTCTCTCTAAATAGATATGTCTTTATGCCTATTTATCTGCATATGTTTTTCTATGACATCTCGCTACTAGGTTACACAGAGACCTATTCTCTGTACATGAATACCTCAATTGTAAATTCTGTATATTGATGTACATTCTTTGATTTATGTATATACACCACTTATTGTTTAAATCTAATTGTAAATATTTGTATTTTCCCTAGCGACGTTGTGATCAAGGCTATACATTAGCCGAAACGTCAACGCTCACCAAGTCGCCCCTTTTTTCTGAAAAATCACTATAAATAAATTTTCACTTGAAGCATACTTTCCATTTGTACGTGTGCAGTGATCTCCATACCTAACCTGTAATGGGAGGCAGACACAGTTAGTAGGCCCAAATAAGTAGGCTAAATGCAGTTCAAAACTGTTAAAAGGAAAAAACAGGCGGCATAGCTTTGTTCAGGGGAGGACAACTGTAATGGGAGGCAGACACAGTTAGTAGGCCCAAATAAGTAGGCTAAATGCAGTTCAAAACTGGTATAAGGACTAAACTGGCGGCATAGCTTTGTTCAGCGGAGGACAACTGTAATGGGAGGCAGACCCTGTAGGCCCAAATAAGTAGGGTAAATGCAGTTCAAAACTGGTAAAAGGACTAAACAGGCAGCATAGCTTTGTTCAGCGGAGGACAACTGTAATGGGAAGCAGACACAGTTAGTAGGCCCAAACAAGTAGGCTAAATACAGTTCAAAACTGATAAAAGGACTCAACAGGTGGCATAGCTTTGTTCAGTGGAGGACAACTGTTATGGGAGGCAGACACAGTTAGTAGGCCCAAATAAGTAGGCTAAATGCAGTTCAAAACTGGTAAAAGGACTAAACAGGCGGCATATCTTTGTTCAGTGGAGGACAACTGTAAAGGGAGGCAGACACAGTAGGCCTAAATAAGTAGGCTAAATGCAGTTCAAAACTGGTAAAAGGACTAAACAGGCGGCATAGCTTTGTTCAGTGGAGGACAATTGTAATGGGAGGCAGACACAGTTAGTAGGACCAAATAAGAAGGCTAAATGCAGTTCAAAACTGTTAAAAGGACTAAACAGGCGGCATAGCTTTGTTCAGGGGAGGACAACTGTAATGGGAGGCAGACACAGTTAGTAGGCCCAAATAAGTAGGCTAAATGCAGTTCAAAACTGATAAAAGGACCAAACAGTCGGCATAGCTTTGTTCAGTGGAGTTCAACTGTTATGGGAGGCAGACAGTTAGTAAGCCCAAATAAGTAGGCTAAATGCAGTTCAAAACTGGTAAAAGGACTAAACAGGCAGCATAGCTTTGTTCAGCGGAGGACAACTGTCAGGGGAAGCAGACACAGTTAGTAGGCCCAAATAAGTAGGCTAAATACAGTTCAAAACTGATAAAAGGACTAAACAGGTGGCATAGCTTTGTTCAGTGGAGGGCAACTGTAATGGGAGGCAGACACAGTTAGTAGGCCCAAATAAGTAGGCTAAATGCAGTTCAAAACTGGTAAAAAGACTAAACAGGCGGCATAGCTTTGTTCAGTGGAGGACAACTGTAAAGGGAGGCAGACACAGTAGGCCCAAATAAGTAGGCTAAATGCAGTTCAAAACTGGTAAAAGGACTAAACAGGCGGCATAGCTTTGTTCAGTGGAGGACAACTGTAATGGGAGGCAGACACAGTTAGTAGGCCCAAATAAGTAGGCTAAATGCAGTTCAAAACTGGTAAAAGGACTAAACAGGCAGCATAGCTTTGTTCAGCGGAGGACAACTGTAATGGGAGGCAGACACAGTTAGTAGGCCCAAATAAGAAGGCTAAATGCAGTTCAAAACTGGTAAAGGGACTTAACAGGTGGCATAGCTTTGTTCAGTGGAGGACAACTGTAATAGGAGGCAGACCCAGTAGGCCCAAATAAGTAGGGTAAATGCAGTTCAAAACTGTAAAAGGACTAAACAGGCGGCATAGCTTTGTTCAGTGGAGGACAACTGTATTGGGAGGCAGACACAGTTAGTAGGCCCAAATAAGTAGGCTAAATGCAGTTTAAAACTGGTAAAAGGACTAAACAGGCAGAATAGCTTTGTTCAGCGGAGGACAACTGTAATGGGAGGCAGACACAGTTAGTAGGCTCAAATAAGTAGGCTAAATGCAGTTCAAAACTGGTAAAAGGACTAAACAGGCGGCATAGCTTTGTTCAGCGGAGGATAATTGTAATGGGAGGCAGACACAGTTAGTAGGCCCAAATAAGTAGGCTAAATGCAGTTCAAAACTGTAAATGGACTAAACAGGCGGCATAGCTTTGTTCAATGGAGGACAACTGTAATGGGAGGCAGACACAGTTAGTAGGCCCAAATAAGTAGGCTAAATGCAGTTCAAAACTGGTAAAAGAGCTAAACAGGCGGCATAGCTTTATTCAGTGGAGGACAACTGTAATGGAGGCAGACACAGTAAGCCCAAATAAGTAGGCTAAATGCAGTTCAAAACTGGTAAAAGGACTAAACAGGCGGCATAGCTTTGATTACTGGAGGACAACTGTAATGGGAGGCAGACACAGTTAGTAGGCCCAAATATGTAGGCTAAATACAGTTCAAAACTGGTAAAAGGACTAAACAGGCGGCATAGCTTTGTTCAGTGGAGGACAACTGTAATGGGAGGCAGACACAGTTAGTAGGCCCAAATAAGTAGGCTAAATGCAGTTCAAAACTGGTAAAAGGACTAAACAGGCGGCATAGCTTTGTTCAGTGGAGGACAACTGTAATGGGAGGCAGATACAGTTAGTAGGCCCAAATAAGTAGGCTAAATGCAGTTCAAAACTGGTAAAAGGACTAAACAGGCGGCATAGCTTTGTTCAGTGGAGGACAACTGTAATGGGAGGCAGACACAGTTGGTAGGCCCAAATAAGTAGGCTAAATGCAGTTCAAAACTGGTAGAAGGACTAAACAGGCGGCATAGCTTTGTTCAGTGGAGGACAACTGTAATGGGAGGCAGACACAGTTAGTAGGCCCAAATAAGTAGGCTAAATGCAGTTCAAAACTGGTAAAAGGACTAAACAGGCGGCATAGCTTTGTTCAGTGGAGGACAACTGTAATGGGAAGCAGACACAGTTAGTAGGCCCAAATAAGTAGACTAAATGCAGTTCAAAACTGGTAAAAGGACTAAACAGGCGGCATAGCTTTCTTCAGTGGAGGACAACTGTAATGGGAGGCAGACACAGTTAGTAGGCCCAAATAAGTAGGCTAAATGCAGTTCAAAACTGGTAAAAGAGCTAAACAGGCGGCATAGCTTTATTCAGTGGAGGACAACTGTAATGGAGGCAGACACAGTAAGCCCAAATAAGTAGGCTAAATGCAGTTCAAAACTGGTAAAAGGACTAAACAGGCGGCATAGCTTTGATTACTGGAGGACAACTGTAATGGGAGGCAGACACAGTTAGTAGGCCCAAATATGTAGGCTAAATACAGTTCAAAACTGGTAAAAGGACTAAACAGGCGGCATAGCTTTGTTCAGTGGAGGACAACTGTAATGGGAGGCAGACACAGTTAGTAGGCCCAAATAAGTAGGCGAAATGCAGTTCAAAACTGGTAAAAGGACTAAACAGGCGGCATAGCTTTGTTCAGTGGAGGACAACTGTAATGGGAGGCAGATACAGTTAGTAGGCCCAAATAAGTAGGCTAAATGCAGTTCAAAACTGGTAAAAGGACTAAACAGGCGGCATAGCTTTGTTCAGTGGAGGACAACTGTAATGGGAGGCAGACACAGTTGGTAGGCCCAAATAAGTAGGCTAAATGCAGTTCAAAACTGGTAGAAGGACTAAACAGGCGGCATAGCTTTGTTCAGTGGAGGACAACTGTAATGGGAGGCAGACACAGTTAGTAGGCCCAAATAAGTAGGCTAAATGCAGTTCAAAACTGGTAAAAGGACTAAACAGGCGGCATAGCTTTGTTCAGTGGAGGACAACTGTAATGGGAGGCAGACCCTGTAGGCCCAAATAAGTAGGGTAAATGCAGTTCAAAACTGTCAAAGGACTAAACAGGCGGCATAGCTTTGTTCAGTGGAGGACAACTGTAATGGGAGGCAGACACAGTTAGTAGGCCCAAATAAGTAGGCTAAATGCAGTTCAAAACTGGTAAAAGGACTAAACAGGCGGCATTGCTTTGTTCAGTGGAGGACAACTGTAATAGGAGGCAGACACAGTTAGTAGGCCCAAATAAGTAGGCTAAATGCAGTTCAAAACTGGTAAAAGGACTAAACAGGCGGCATAGCTTTGTTCAGTGGAGGACAACTGTAATGGGAGGCAGACACAGTTAGTAGGCCCAAATAAGTAGGCTAAATGCAGTTCAAAACTGGTAAAAGGACTAAACAGGTGGCATAGCTTTGTTCAGTGGCGGACAACTGTAATGGGAGGCAGACCCTGTAGGCCCACATAAGTAGACTAAATGCAGTTCAAAACTGGTAAAAAGACTAAACAGACGGCATAGCTTTCTTCAGTGGAGGACAACTGTAATGGGGGGCAGACACAGTTAGTAGGCCCAAATAAGTAGGCTAAATGCAGTTCAAAACTGATAAAAGGACTAAACAGGTGGCATAGCTTTGTTCAGTGGCGGACAACTGTAATGGGAGGCAGACACAGTTAGTAGGCCCAAATAAGTAGGCTAAATGCAGTTCAAAACTGGTAAAAGGACTAAACAGGCGGCATAGCTTTGTTCAGTGGAGGACAACTGTAATGGGAGGCAGACACAGTAGGCCCAAATAAGTAGACTAAATGCAGTTGAAAACTGGTAAAAAGACTAAACAGGCAGCGTAGCTTTCTTCAGTGGAGGACAACTGTAATGGGAGGCAGACTGTTATGACCCCAATGGCGAGGGTCTCAGAGGAACGTGGAAGTCTGCAGAATACAAAAATCCAGCTCATAGGGCAGTGGTAACTGGGTTGACCATATATCTACTCCTAACGCCAACACTAGAAGTAGCCGGGGATCATTCCTACGTTGATTCTAGATGACACGCGCCAGCCGGAGAATCTAACTACCCCTAGTAGAGGAAAACAAAAGACCTTTCTTGCCTCCAGAGAAGGGGACCCCAAAGCTGGATAGAAGCCCCCCACAAATAATAACGGTGAGGTAAGAGGAAATGACAAACACAGAAATGAACCAGGTTTAGCACAGAGAGGCCCGCTTACTGATAGCAGAATAAAGAAAGGTAACTTATATGGTCAACAAAAACCCTATCAAAATCCACACTGGAAATTCAAGAACCCCCGAACCGTCTAACGGTCCGGGGGGAGAACACCAGCCCCCTAGAGCTTCCAGCAAAGGTCAGGATATAGATTTGGAACAAGCTGGACAAAAATACAAAACCAAAACGAATAGCAAAAAGCAAAAAGCAAACTTAGCTGATATAACCGGAACCAGGATCAGTAGACAAGAGCACAGCAGACTAGCTCTGATAACTACGTTGCCAGGCATTGAACTGAAGGTCCAGGGAGCTTATATAGCAACACCCCTAACTAACGACCCAGGTGTGGATAAAAGGAATGACAGAAAAACCAGAGTCAAAAAACTAGTAACCACTAGAGGGAGCAAAAAGCAAATTCACAACAGTACCCCCCCCTTAGTGAGGGGTCACCGAACCCTCACCACGACCACCAGGGCGATCAGGATGAGCGGCATGAAAGGCACGAACTAAATCGGCCGCATGAACATCCGAGGCGACCACCCAGGAATTATCCTCCTGACCATAGCCCTTCCACTTGACCAGGTACTGAAGCCTCCGCCTGGAGAGGCGAGAATCCAAGATCTTCTCCACCACGTACTCCAACTCGCCCTCAACCAACACCGGAGCAGGAGGCTCAGCAGAAGGAACTACAGGCACAATGTACCGCCGCAACAAGGACCTATGAAATACATTGTGAATAGCAAACGACACAGGAAGATCCAGACGAAAAGATACAGGATTAAGGATTTCCAATATCTTGTAAGGCCCAATAAAACGAGGTTTAAATTTGGGAGAGGAGACCTTCATAGGAACAAAGCGGGAAGAAAGCCATACCAAATCCCCAACGCGTAGTCGGGGACCCACACCGCGGCGGCGGTTGGCAAAGCGCTGAGCCCTCTCCTGTGACAACTTCAAGTTGTCCACCACATGATTCCAGATCCGCTGCAACCTATCCACCACAGAATCCACCCCAGGACAGTCAGAAGGCTCCACATGACCCGAAGAAAAGCGAGGATGGAAACCAGAGTTGCAGAAAAAAGGCGAAACCAAGGTGGCGGAACTAGCCCGATTATTAAGGGCAAACTCAGCCAACGGCAAGAATGTCACCCAATCGTCCTGATCAGCAGAGACAAAACACCTCAAATAAGCCTCCAAAGTCTGATTGGTTCGCTCCGTCTGTCCATTAGTCTGAGGATGGAAAGCAGACGAAAACGACAAATCAATGCCCATCCTACTACAAAAGGATCGCCAGAACCTGGAAACGAACTGGGATCCTCTGTCTGACACAATATTCTCAGGGATGCCGTGCAAACGAACCACGTTCTGGAAAAACACAGGAACCAGATCGGAAGAGGAAGGCAGCTTAGGCAAAGGAACCAAATGGACCATCTTGGAGAAGCGATCACATATCACCCAGATAACGGACATGCCCTGAGATAGCGGAAGATCAGAAATGAAATCCATGGAGATATGTGTCCAAGGTCTCTTCGGGACAGGCAAGGGCAAGAGCAAACCGCTGGCACGAGAACAGCAAGGCTTAGCTCGAGCACAAGTCCCACAGGACTGCACAAATGACCGCACATCCCTTGACAAGGAAGGCCACCAAAAGTACCTGGCCACCAGATCTCTGGTGCCAAAAATTCCCGGGTGACCTGCCAACACCGAGGAATGAACCTCGGAAATGACTCTGCTGGTCCACTTATCCGGGACAAACAGTCTGTCAGGTGGACAAGACTCAGGCCTATCAGCCTGAAATCTCTGCAACACACGTCGCAGATCCGGAGAAATAGCTGACAAGATAACTCCATCTTTAAGAATACCAACAGGATCAGCGACTCCAGGAGCATCAGGCACAAAGCTCCTAGAAAGAGCATCGGCCTTCACATTCTTTGAACCTGGTAAATACGAGACAACAAAATCAAAGCGGGAGAAAAACAATGACCAGCGGGCCTGTCTCGGATTAAGGCGTTTAGCAGACTCGAGATACATCAGATTTTTGTGATCAGTCAAGACCACCACACGATGCTTAGCACCCTCGAGCCAATGACGCCACTCCTCAAATGCCCATTTCATGGCCAACAACTCCCGATTGCCCACATCATAATTTCGCTCGGCAGGCGAAAACTTCCTAGAGAAAAAGGCACAAGGTTTCATAACAGAGCAACCAGGGCCTCTCTGCGACAAAACGGCCCCTGCTCCAATCCTGAGGGTCGCCCCGTAAGAACAAAATAACAATTTTTACTTGCTGAGCAGAGTCTCCAGATGAACAGGGTCTCAGGGACAAAAACAATTTACAATTATTCATGAAATTCCTAAACTTAAACCTGTCTCCGGAAAACAGTTCAGGAATCGGTATTTTAGGTTCTGACCTAGGATTTCTGATAACATAGTCTTGTATGCCCTGCACACGAGTAGCCAGCTGGTCCACACTTGTAATCAAGGTCTGGACATTCATGTCTGCAGCAAGCATAGCCACTCTGAGGTAAAGGGGAAGGAGAAAGAGAAAAAAAAAAAAAAAAACTCAGAATCTTCTTTCTTATAATCCCTCTTCTGCAATGCATTAAACATTTAATACTGGCCTGGCAAACTGTTATGACCCCAATGGCGAGGGTCTCAGAGGAACGTGGAAGTCTGCAGAATACAAAAATCTAGCTCATAGGGCAGTGGTAACTGGGTTGACCATATATCTACTCCTAACGCCAACACTAGAAGTAGCCGGGGATCATTCCTACGTTGATTCTAGATGACACGCGCCAGCCGGAGAATCTAACTACCTCTAGTAGAGGAAAACAAAAGACCTTTCTTGCCTCCAGAGAAGGGGACCCCAAAGCTGGATAGAAGCCCCCCACAAATAATAACGGTGAGGTAAGAGGAAATGACAAACACAGAAATGAACCAGGTTTAGCACAGAGAGGCCCGCTTACTGATAGCAGAATAAAGAAAGGTAACTTATATGGTCAACAAAAACCCTATCAAAATCCACACTGGAAATTCAAGAACCCCCGAACCGTCTAACAGTCCGGGGGGAGAACACCAGCCCCCTAGAGCTTCCAGCAAAGGTCAGGATATAGATTTGGAACAAGCTGGACAAAAATACAAAACCAAAACGAATAGCAAAAAGCAAAAAGCAAACTTAGCTGATATAACCGGAACCAGGATCAGTAGACAAGAGCACAGCAGACTAGCTCTGATAACTACGTTGCCAGGCATTGAACTGAAGGTCCAGGGAGCTTATATAGCAACACCCCTAACTAACGACCCAGGTGCGGATAAAAGGAATGACAGAAAAACCAGAGTCAAAAAACTTGTAACCACTAGAGGGAGCAAAAAGCAAATTCACAACAGCAGACACAGTAAGCCCAATTAACTAGGCTAAATGCAGTTCAAAACTGTAAATGGACTAAACAGGCGGCATAGCTTTGTTCAGTGGAGGACAACTGTAATGGGAGGCAGACACAGTTAGCAGGCCCACATAAGTAGACTAAATGCAGTTCAAAACTGGTAAAAAGACTAAACAGACGGCATAGCTTTCTTCAGTGGAGGACAACTGTAATGGGGGGCAGACACAGTTAGTAGGCCCAAATAAGTAGGCTAAATGCAGTTCAAAACTGGAAAAAGGACTAAACAGGCGGCATAGCTTTGTTCAGGGGAGGACAACTGTAATGGGAGGCAGACACAGTTAGTAGGCCCAAATAAGTAGGCTAAATGCAGTTCAAAACTGGTAAAAGGACTAAACAGGCAGCATAGCTTTGTTCAGTGGAGTACAACTGTAATGGGAAGCAGACACAGTTAGTAGGCCCAAATAAGTAGGCTAAATACAGTTCAAAACTGATAAAAGGACTAAACAGGTGGCATAGCTTTGTTCAGTGGAGGACAACTGTAATGGGAGGCAGACACAGTTAGTAGGCCCAAATAAGTAGGCTAAATGCAGTTCAAAACTGGTAAAAGGACTAAACAGGCGGCATAGCTTTGTTCAGTGGAGGACAACTGTAAAGGGAGGCAGACACAGTAGGCCTAAATAAGTAGGCTAAATGCAGTTCAAAACTGGTAAAAGGACTAAACAGGCGGCATAGCTTTGTTCAGTGGAGGACAATTGTAATGGGAGGCAGACACAGTTAGTAGGTCCAAATAAGAAGGCTAAATGCAGTTCAAAACTGTTAAAAGGACTAAACAGGCGTCATAGCTTTGTTCAGGGGAGGACAACTGTAATGGGAGGCAGACACAGTTAGTAGGCCCAAATAAGTAGGCTAAATGCAGTTCAAAACTGGTAAAAGGACTAAACAGGCAGCATAGCTTTGTTCAGCGGAGGACAACTGTAATGGGAGGCAGACACAGTTAGTAGGCCCAAATAAGTAGGCTAAATGCAGTTCAAAACTGATAAAAGGACCAAACAGTCGGCATAGCTTTGTTCAGTGGAGTTCAACTGTTATGGGAGGCAGACAGTTAGTAGGCCCAAATAAGTAGGCTAAATGCAGTTAAAAACTGGTAAAAGGACTAAACAGGCAGCATAGCTTTGTTCAGTGGAGGACAACTGTAAGGGGAAGCAGACACAGTTAGTAGGCCCAAATAAGTAGGCTAAATACAGTTCAAAACTGATAAAAGGACTAAACAGGCGGCATAGCTTTGTTCAGTGGAGGACAACTGTAATGGGAGGCAGACACAGTAGGCCCAAATAAGTAGGGTAAATGCAGTTCAAAACAGAAAACAAGGACTAAACAGGCATCATAGCTTTGTTCAGTGGAGGACAATTGTAATGGGAGGCAGACACAGTTAGTAGGCCCAAATAAGTAGGCTAAATGCAGTTCAAAATTGTAAATGGACTAAACAGGCAGCATAGCTTTGTTCAGTGGAGGACAACTGTAATGGGAGGCAGACACAGTAGGCCCAAATAAGTAGACTAAATGCAGTTGAAAACTGGTAAAAAGACTAAACAGGCAGCGTAGCTTTCTTCAGTGGAGGACAACTGTAATGGGAGGCAGACACAGTAAGCCCAATTAAGTAGGCTAAATGCAGTTCAAAACTGTAAATGGACTAAACAGGCGGCATAGCTTTGTTCAGTGGAGGACAACTGTAATGGGAGGCAGACACAGTTAGCAGGCCCACATAAGTAGACTAAATGCAGTTCAAAACTGGTAAAAAGACTAAACAGACGGCATAGCTATCTTCAGTGGAGGACAACTGTAATGGGGGGCAGACACAGTTAGTAGGCCCAAATAAGTAGGCTAAATGCAGTTCAAAACTAGAAAAAGGACTAAACAGGTGGCATAGTTTTGCTCAGTGGAGGACAACTGTAATGGGAGGCAGACACAGTTAGTAGGCCCAAATAAGTAGGCTAAATGCAGTTCAAAACTGGTAAAAGGACTAAACAGGCGGCATAGCTTTGTTCAGTGGAGGACAACTGTAATGGGAGACAGACACTGTAGGCCCAAATAAGTAGGGTAAATGCAGTTCAAAACTGTCAAAGGACTAAACAGGCGGCATAGCTTTGTTCAGTGGAGGACAACTGTAATGGGAGGCAGACACAGAAAGTAGGCCCAAATAAGTAGGCTAAATGCAGTTCAAAACTGGTAAAAGGACTAAACAGGCGGCATTGCTTTGTTCAGTGGAGGACAACTGTAATAGGAGGCAGACACAGTTAGTAGGCCCAAAAAAGTAGGCTAAATGCAGTTCAAATTTGGTAAAAGGACTAAACAGGCGGCATAGCTTTGTTCAGTGGAGGACAACTGTAATGGGAGGCAGACACAGTTAGTAGGCCCAAATAAGTAGGCTAAATGCAGTTCAAAACTGGTAAAAGGACTAAACAGGCGGCATAGCTTTATTCAGTGGAGGACAACTGTAATGGGAGGCAGACACAGTTAGTAGGCCCAAATAAGTAGGCTAAATGCAGTTCAAAACTGTTAAAAGGACTAAACAGGCGGCATAGCTTTGTTCAGGGGAGGACAACTGTAATGGGAGGCAGACACAGTTAGTAGGCCCAAATAAGTAGGCTAAATGCAGTTCAAAACTGGTATAAGGACTAAACTGGCGGCATAGCTTTGTTCAGAGGAGGACAACTGTAATGGGAGGCAGACACAGTTAGTAGGCCCAAATAAGTAGGCTAAATGCAGTTCAAAACTGGTAAAAAGACTAAACAGGTGGCATAGCTTTGTTCAGTGGAGGACAACTGTAAAGGGAGGCAGACACAGTAGGCCCAAATAAGTAGGCTAAATGCAGTTCAAAACTGGTAAAAGGACTAAACAGGCGGCATAGCTTTGTTCAGGGGAGGACAACTGTAATGGGAGGCAGACACAGTTAGTAGGCACAAATAAGAAGGCTAAATGCAGTTCAAAACTGGTAAAAGGACTTAACAGGCGGCATAGCTTTGTTCAGTGGAGGACAACTGTAATGGGAGGCAGACACAGTTAGTAGGCCAAAATAAGTAGGCTAAATGCAGTTCAAAACTGGTAAAAGGACTAAACAGGCGGCATAACTTTGTTCAGGGGAGGACAACTGTAATGGGAGGCAGACACAGTTAGTAGGCCCAAATAAGAAGGCTAAATGCAGTTCAAAACTGGTAAAAGGACTTAACAGGCGGCATAGCTTTGCTCAGTGGAGGACAACTGCAAAGGGAGGCAGACCCAGTAGGCCCAAATAAGTAGGGTAAATGCAGTTCAAAACTGTAAAAGGACTAAACAGGCGGCATAGCTTTGTTCAGGGGAGGACAACTGTAATGGGAGGCAGACACAGTTAGTAGGTCCAAATAAGAAGGCTAAATGCAGTTCAAAACTGTTAAAAGGACTAAACAGGCGGCATAGCTTTGTTCAGGGGAGGACAACTGTAATGGGAGGCAGACACAGTTAGTAGGCCCAAATAAGTAGGCTAAATGCAGTTCAAAACTGGTAAAAGGACTAAACAGGCAGCATAGCTTTGTTCAGCGGAGGACAACTGTAATGGGAGGCAGACACAGTTAGTAGGCCCAAATAAGTAGGCTAAATACAGTTCAAAACTGATAAAAGGACCAAACAGTCGGCATAGCTTTGTTCAGGGGAGGACAACTGTAAAGGGAGGCAGACACAGTAGGCCCAAATAAGTAGGCTAAATGCAGTTCAAAACTGGTAAAAGGACTAAACAGGCGGCATAGCTTTGTTCAGGGGAGGACAACTGTAATGGGAGGCAGACACAGTTAGTAGGCTCAAATAAGAAGTCTAAATGCAGTTCAAAACTGGTAAAAGGACTTAACAGGCGGCATAGCTTTGTTCAGTGGAGGACAACTGTAATGGGAGGCAGACCCAGTAGGCCCAAATAAGTAGGGTAAATGCAGTTCAAAACTGTAAAAGGACTAAACAGGCGGCATAGCTTTGTTCAGTGGAGGACAACTGTAATAGGAGGCAGACACAGTTAGTAGGCCCAAATAAGTAGGCTAAATGCAGTTCAAAACTGGTAAAAGGACTAAACAGGCGGCATAGCTTTGTTCTGTGGAGGACAACTGTAATGGGAGGCAGACACAGTTAGTAGGCCCAAATAAGTAGGCTAAATGCAGTTCAAAACTGTTAAAAGGACTAAACAGGCGGCATAGCTTTGTTCAGGGGAGGACAACTGTAATGGGAGGCAGACACAGTAGGCCCAAATAAGTAGGCTAAATGCAGTTCAAAACTGGTATAAGGACTAAACTGGCGGCATAGCTTTGTTCAGTGGAGGACAACTGTAATAGGAGGCAGACACAGTTAGTAGGCCCAAATAAGTAGGCTAAATGCAGTTCAAAACTGGTAAAAGGACTAAACAGGCGGCATAGCTTTGTTCAGTGGAGGACAACTGTAATGGGAGGCAGACACAGTTAGTAGGCCCAAATAAGTAGGCTAAATGCAGTTCAAAACTGGTAAAAGGACTAAACAGGCAGCATAGCTTTGTTCAGTGGAGGACAACTGTAATGGGAGGCAGACACAGTTAGTAGGCCCAAATAAGTAGGCTAAATGCAGTTCAAAACTGTTAAAAGGACTAAACAGGCGGCATAGCTTTGTTCGGGGGAGGACAACTGTAATGGGAGGCAGACACAGTTAGTAGGCCCAAATAAGTAGGCTAAATGCAGTTCAAAACTGGTATAAGGTCTAAACTGGCGGCATAGCTTTGTTCAGCGGAGGACAACTGTAATGGGAGGCAGACACAGTTAGTAGGCCCAAATAAGTAGGCTAAATGCAGTTCAAAACTGGTAAAAGGACTAAACAGGCGGCATAGCTTTGTTCAGTGGAGGACAACTGTAATGGGAGGCAGACACAGTAGGCCCAAATAAGCAGGGTAAATGCAGTTCAAAACAGAAAACAAGGACTAAACAGGCATCATAGCTTTGTTCAGTGGAGGACAATTGTAATGGGAGGCAGACACAGTTAGTAGGCCCAAATAAGTAGGCTAAATGCAGTTCAAAACTGGTAAAAGGACTAAACAGGCGGCATAGCTTTGTTCAGTGGAGGACAACTGTAATGGGAGGCAGACACAGTAGGCCCAAATAAGTAGACTAAATGCAGTTGAAAACTGGTAAAAAGACTAAACATGCAGCGTAGCTTTCTTCAGTGGAGGACAACTGTAATGGGAGGCAGACACAGTAAGCCCAATTAAGTAGGCTAAATGCAGTTCAAAACTGTAAATGGACTAAACAGGCGGCATAGCTTTGATCAGTGGAGGACAACTGTAATGGGAGGCAGACACAGTTAGCAGGCCCACATAAGTAGACTAAATGCAGTTCAAAACTGGTAAAAAGACTAAACAGACGGCATAGCTATCTTCAGTGGAGGACAACTGTAATGGGGGGCAGACACAGTTAGTAGGCCCAAATAAGTAGGCTAAATGCAGTTCAAAACTGGAAAAAGGACTAAACAGGTGGCATAGTTTTGTTCAGTGGAGGACAACTGTAATGGGAGGCAGACACAGTTAGTAGGCCCAAATAAGTAGGCTAAATGCAGTTCAAAACTGGTAAAAGGACTAAACAGGCGGCATAGCTTTGTTCAGTGGAGGACAACTGTAATGGGAGGCAGACCCTGTAGGCCCAAATAAGTAGGGTAAATGCAGTTCAAAACTGTCAAAGGACTAAACAGGCGGCATAGCTTTGTTCAGTGGAGGACAACTGTAATGGGAGGCAGACACAGTTAGTAGGCCCAAATAAGTAGGCTAAATGCAGTTCAAAACTGGTAAAAGGACTAAACAGGCGGCATTGCTTTGTTCAGTGGAGGACAACTGTAATAGGAGGCAGACACAGTTAGTAGGCCCAAATAAGTAGGCTAAATGCAGTTCAAAACTGGTAAAAGGACTAAACAGGCGGCATAGCTTTGTTCAGTGGAGGACAACTGTAATGGGAGGCAGACACAGTTAGTAGGCCCAAATAAGTAGGCTAAATGCAGTTCAAAACTGGTAAAAGGACTAAACAGGCGGCATAGCTTTGTTCAGTGGAGGACAACTGTAATGGGAGGCAGACACAGTTAGTAGGCCCAAATAAGTAGGCTAAATGCAGTTCAAAACTGTTAAAAGGACTAAACAGGCGGCATAGCTTTGTTCAGGGGAGGACAACTGTAATGGGAGGCAGACACAGTTAGTAGGCCCAAATAAGTAGGCTAAATGCAGTTCAAAACTGGTATAAGGACTAAACTGGCGGCATAGCTTTGTTCAGAGGAGGACAACTGTAATGGGAGGCAGACACAGTTAGTAGGCCCAAATAAGTAGGCTAAATGCAGTTCAAAACTGGTAAAAGGACTAAACAGGCGGCATAGCTTTGTTCAGTGGAGGACAACTGTAATGGGAGGCAGACACACTAGGCCCAAATAAGTAGGGTAAATGCAGTTCAACACTGAAAAAAAGGACTAAACAGGCATCATAGCTTTGTTCAGTGGAGGACAACTGTAATGGGAGGCAGATACAGTTAGTAGGCCCAAATAAGTAGGCTAAATGCAGTTCAAAACTGGTAAAATGACTAAACAGGCGGCATAGCTTTGTTCAGGGGAGGACAACTGTAATGGGAGGCAGACACAGTTAGTAGGCCCAAATAAGTAGGCTAAATGCAGTTCAAAACTGGTAAAAGGACTAAACAGGCAGCATAGCTTTGTTCAGCGGAGGACAACTGTAATGGGAGGCAGACACAGTTAGTAGGCCCAAATAAGTAGGCTAAATGCAGTTCAAAATGGGTAAAAGGACTAAACAGGCAGCATAGCTTTGTTCAGTGGAGGACAACTGTAATGGGAAGCAGACACAGTTAGTAGGCCCAAATAAGTAGGCTAAATACAGTTCAAAACTGATAAAAGGACTAAACAGGTGGCATAGCTTTGTTCAGTGGCGGACAACTGTAATGGGAGGCAGACACAGTTAGTAGGCCCAAATAAGTAGGCTAAATGCAGTTCAAAACTGGTAAAAGGACTAAACAGGCGGCATAGCTTTGTTCAGTGGAGGACAACTGTAATGGGAGGCAGACACAGTAGGCCCAAATAAGTAGACTAAATGCAGTTGAAAACTGGTAAAAAGACTAAACATGCAGCGTAGCTTTCTTCAGTGGAGGACAACTGTAATGGGAGGCAGACACAGTTAGTAGGCCAAAATAAGTAGGCTAAATGCAGTTCAAAACTGGTAAAAGGACTAAACAGGCGGCATAACTTTGTTCAGGGGAGGACAACTGTAATGGGAGGCAGACACAGTTAGTAGGCCCAAATAAGAAGTCTAAATGCAGTTCAAAACTGGTAAAAGGACTTAACAGGCGGCATAGCTTTGCTCAGTGGAGGACAACTGCAAAGGGAGGCAGACCCAGTAGGCCCAAATAAGTAGGCTAAATGCAGTTCAAAACTGGTAAAAGGACTAAACAGGCGGCATAGCTTTGTTCAGGGGAGGACAACTGTAATGGGAGGCAGACACAGTTAGTAGGCCCAAATAAGAAGGCTAAATGCAGTTCAAAACTGGTAAAAGGACTTAACAGGCGGCATAGCTTTGTTCAGTGGAGGACAACTGTAATGGGAGGCAGACACAGTTAGTAGGCCAAAATAAGTAGGCTAAATGCAGTTCAAAACTGGTAAAAGGACTAAACAGGCGGCATAACTTTGTTCAGGGGAGGACAACTGTAATGGGAGGCAGACACAGTTAGTAGGCCCAAATAAGAAGGCTAAATGCAGTTCAAAACTGGTAAAAGGACTTAACAGGCGGCATAGCTTTGCTCAGTGGAGGACAACTGCAAAGGGAGGCAGACCCAGTAGGCCCAAATAAGTAGGGTAAATGCAGTTCAAAACTGTAAAAGGACTAAACAGGCGGCATAGCTTTGTTCAGTGGAGGACAATTGTAATGGGAGGCAGACACAGTTAGTAGGTCCAAATAAGAAGGCTAAATGCAGTTCAAAACTGTTAAAAGGACTAAACAGGCGGCATAGCTTTGTTCAGGGGAGGACAACTGTAATGGGAGGCAGACACAGTTAGTAGGCCCAAATAAGTAGGCTAAA
The DNA here is from genome assembly GCF_051348905.1 of Ranitomeya variabilis. Taxonomy (NCBI): domain Eukaryota; kingdom Metazoa; phylum Chordata; class Amphibia; order Anura; family Dendrobatidae; genus Ranitomeya; species Ranitomeya variabilis. Next base: position 303,794,094 of record NC_135234.1, on the reverse strand, counting down.
TGCAGTTCAAAACTGGTAAAAGGACTAAACAGGCAGCATAGCTTTGTTCAGCGGAGGACAACTGTAATGGGAGGCAGACACAGTTAGTAGGCCCAAATAAGTAGGCTAAATACAGTTCAAAACTGATAAAAGGACCAAACAGTCGGCATAGCTTTGTTCAGGGGAGGACAACTGTAAAGGGAGGCAGACACAGTAGGCCCAAATAAGTAGGCTAAATGCAGTTCAAAACTGGTAAAAGGACTAAACAGGCGGCATAGCTTTGTTCAGGGGAGGACAACTGTAATGGGAGGCAGACCCAGTAGGCCCAAATAAGTAGGGTAAATGCAGTTCAAAACTGTAAAAGGACTAAACAGGCGGCATAGCTTTGTTCAGTGGAGGACAACTGTAATAGGAGGCAGACACAGTTAGTAGGCCCAAATAAGTAGGCTAAATGCAGTTCAAAACTGGTAAAAGGACTTAACAGGCGGCATAGCTTTGTTCAGTGGAGGACAACTGTAATGGGAGGCAGACCCAGTAGGCCCAAATAAGTAGGGTAAATGCAGTTCAAAACTGTAAAAGGACTAAACAGGCGGCATAGCTTTGTTCAGTGGAGGACAACTGTAATAGGAGGCAGACACAGTTAGTAGGCCCAAATAAGTAGGCTAAATGCAGTTCAAAACTGGTAAAAGGACTAAACAGGCGGCATAGCTTTGTTCTGTGGAGGACAACTGTAATGGGAGGCAGACACAGTTAGTAGGCCCAAATAAGTAGGCTAAATGCAGTTCAAAACTGTTAAAAGGACTAAACAGGCGGCATAGCTTTGTTCAGGGGAGGACAACTGTAATGGGAGGCAGACACAGTAGGCCCAAATAAGTAGGCTAAATGCAGTTCAAAACTGGTATAAGGACTAAACTGGCGGCATAGCTTTGTTCAGTGGAGGACAACTGTAATAGGAGGCAGACACAGTTAGTAGGCCCAAATAAGTAGGCTAAATGCAGTTCAAAACTGGTAAAAGGACTAAACAGGCGGCATAGCTTTGTTCAGTGGAGGACAACTGTAATGGGAGGCAGACACAGTTAGTAGGCCCAAATAAGTAGGCTAAATGCAGTTCAAAACTGGTAAAAGGACTAAACAGGCAGCATAGCTTTGTTCAGTGGAGGACAACTGTAATGGGAGGCAGACACAGTTAGTAGGCCCAAATAAGTAGGCTAAATGCAGTTCAAAACTGTTAAAAGGACTAAACAGGCGGCATAGCTTTGTTCGGGGGAGGACAACTGTAATGGGAGGCAGACACAGTTAGTAGGCCCAAATAAGTAGGCTAAATGCAGTTCAAAACTGGTATAAGGTCTAAACTGGCGGCATAGCTTTGTTCAGCGGAGGACAACTGTAATGGGAGGCAGACACAGTTAGTAGGCCCAAATAAGTAGGCTAAATGCAGTTCAAAACTGGTAAAAGGACTAAACAGGCGGCATAGCTTTGTTCAGTGGAGGACAACTGTAATGGGAGGCAGACACAGTAGGCCCAAATAAGTAGGGTAAATGCAGTTCAAAACAGAAAACAAGGACTAAACAGGCATCATAGCTTTGTTCAGTGGAGGACAATTGTAATGGGAGGCAGACACAGTTAGTAGGCCCAAATAAGTAGGCTAAATGCAGTTCAAAATTGTAAATGGACTAAACAGGCAGCATAGCTTTGTTCAGTGGAGGACAACTGTAATGGGAGGCAGACACAGTAGGCCCAAATAAGTAGACTAAATGCAGTTGAAAACTGGTAAAAAGACTAAACAGGCAGCGTAGCTTTCTTCAGTGGAGGACAACTGTAATGGGAGGCAGACACAGTAAGCCCAATTAAGTAGGCTAAATGCAGTTCAAAACTGTAAATGGACTAAACAGGCGGCATAGCTTTGTTCAGTGGAGGACAACTGTAATGGGAGGCAGACACAGTTAGCAGGCCCACATAAGTAGACTAAATGCAGTTCAAAACTGGTAAAAAGACTAAACAGACGGCATAGCTATCTTCAGTGGAGGACAACTGTAATGGGGGGCAGACACAGTTAGTAGGCCCAAATAAGTAGGCTAAATGCAGTTCAAAACTGGAAAAAGGACTAAACAGGTGGCATAGTTTTGTTCAGTGGAGGACAACTGTAATGGGAGGCAGACACAGTTAGTAGGCCCAAATAAGTAGGCTAAATGCAGTTCAAAACTGGTAAAAGGACTAAACAGGCGGCATAGCTTTGTTCAGTGGAGGACAACTGTAATGGGAGGCAGACCCTGTAGGCCCAAATAAGTAGGGTAAATGCAGTTCAAAACTGTCAAAGGACTAAACAGGCGGCATAGCTTTGTTCAGTGGAGGACAACTGTAATGGGAGGCAGACACAGTTAGTAGGCCCAAATAAGTAGGCTAAATGCAGTTCAAAACTGGTAAAAGGACTAAACAGGCGGCATTGCTTTGTTCAGTGGAGGACAACTGTAATAGGAGGCAGACACAGTTAGTAGGCCCAAATAAGTAGGCTAAATGCAGTTCAAAACTGGTAAAAGGACTAAACAGGCGGCATAGCTTTGTTCAGTGGAGGACAACTGTAATGGGAGGCAGACACAGTTAGTAGGCCCAAATAAGTAGGCTAAATGCAGTTCAAAACTGGTAAAAGGACTAAACAGGCGGCATAGCTTTGTTCAGTGGAGGACAACTGTAATGGGAGGCAGACACAGTTAGTAGGCCCAAATAAGTAGGCTAAATGCAGTTCAAAACTGTTAAAAGGACTAAACAGGCGGCATAGCTTTGTTCAGGGGAGGACAACTGTAATGGGAGGCAGACACAGTTAGTAGGCCCAAATAAGTAGGCTAAATGCAGTTCAAAACTGGTATAAGGACTAAACTGGCGGCATAGATTTGTTCAGAGGAGGACAACTGTAATGGGAGGCAGACACAGTTAGTAGGCCCAAATAAGTAGGCTAAATGCAGTTCAAAACTGGTAAAAGGACTAAACAGGCGGCATAGCTTTGTTCAGTGGAGGACAACTGTAATGGGAGGCAGACACACTAGGCCCAAATAAGTAGGGTAAATGCAGATCAACACTGAAAAAAAGGACTAAACAGGCATCATAGCTTTGTTCAGTGGAGGACAACTGTAATGGGAGGCAGATACAGTTAGTAGGCCCAAATAAGTAGGCTAAATGCAGTTCAAAACTGGTAAAATGACTAAACAGGCGGCATAGCTTTGTTCAGGGGAGGACAACTGTAATGGGAGGCAGACACAGTTAGTAGGCCCAAATAAGTAGGCTAAATGCAGTTCAAAACTGGTAAAAGGACTAAACAGGCAGCATAGCTTTGTTCAGCGGAGGACAACTGTAATGGGAGGCAGACACAGTTAGTAGGCCCAAATAAGTAGGCTAAATGCAGTTCAAAACGGGTAAAAGGACTAAACAGGCAGCATAGCTTTGTTCAGTGGAGGACAACTGTAATGGGAAGCAGACACAGTTAGTAGGCCCAAATAAGTAGGCTAAATACAGTTCAAAACTGATAAAAGGACTAAACAGGTGGCATAGCTGTGTTCAGTGGCGGACAACTGTAATGGGAGGCAGACACAGTTAGTAGGCCCAAATAAGTAGGCTAAATGCAGTTCAAAACTGGTAAAAGGACTAAACAGGCGGCATAGCTTTGTTCAGTGGAGGACAACTGTAATGGGAGGCAGACACAGTAGGCCCAAATAAGTAGACTAAATGCAGTTGAAAACTGGTAAAAAGACTAAACATGCAGCGTAGCTTTCTTCAGTGGAGGACAACTGTAATGGGAGGCAGACACAGTAAGCCCAATTAAGTAGGCTAAATGCAGTTCAAAACTGTAAATGGACTAAACAGGCGGCAAAGCTTTGTTCAGTGGAGGACAACTGTAATGGGAGGCAGACACAGTTAGCAGGCCCACATAAGTAGACTAAATGCAGTTCAAAACTGGTAAAAAGACTAAACAGACGGCATAGCTTTCTTCAGTGGAGGACAACTGTAATGGGGGGCAGACACAGTTAGTACGCCCAAATAAGTAGGCTAAATGCAGTTCAAAACTGGAAAAAGGACTAAACAGGTGGCATAGCTTTATTCAGTGGAGGACAACTGTAATGGGAGGCAGACACAGTAAGCCCAATTAAGTAGGCTAAATGCAGTTTAAAACTGGTAAAAGGACTAAACAGGCGGCATAGCGTTGTTCAGTGGAGGACAACTGTAATGGGAGGCAGACCCTGTAGGCCCACATAAGTAGACTAAATGCAGTTCAAAACTGGTAAAAAGACTAAACAGACGGCAAAGCTTTCTTCAGTGGAGGACAACTGTAATGGGGGGCAGACTCAGTTAGTAGGCCCAAATAAGTAGGCTAAATGCAGTTCAAAACTGGAAAAAGGACTAAACAGGTGGCATAGTTTTGTTCAGTGGAGGACAACTGTAATGGGAGGCAGACACAGTTAGTAGGCCCAAATAAGTAGGCTAAATGCAGTTCAAAACTGGTAAAAGGACTAAACAGGCGGCATAGCTTTGTTCAGTGGAGGACAACTGTAATGGGAGGCAGACCCTGTAGGCCCAAATAAGTAGGGTAAATGCAGTTCAAAACTGTCAAAGGACTAAACAGGCGGCATAGCTTTGTTCAGTGGAGGACAACTGTAATGGGAGGCAGACACAGTTAGTAGGCCCAAATAAGTAGGCTAAATGCAGTTCAAAACTGGTAAAAGGACTAAACAGGCGGCATAGCTTTATTCAGTGGAGGACAACTGTAATGGGAGGCAGACACATTTAGTAGGCCCAAATAAGTAGGCTAAATGCAGTTCAAAACTGGTAAAAGGACTAAACAGGCGGCATAGCTTTGTTCAGTGGAGGACAACTGTAATGGGAGGCAGACACAGTTAGTAGGCCCAAATAAGTAGGCTAAATGCAGTTCAAAACTGTTAAAAGGAAAAAACAGGCGGCATAGCTTTGTTCAGGGGAGGACAACTGTAATGGGAGGCAGACACAGTTAGTAGGCCCAAATAAGTAGGCTAAATGCAGTTCAAAACTGGTATAAGGACTAAACTGGCGGCATAGCTTTGTTCAGCGGAGGACAACTGTAATGGGAGGCAGACCCTGTAGGCCCAAATAAGTAGGGTAAATGCAGTTCAAAACTGGTAAAAGGACTAAACAGGCAGCATAGCTTTGTTCAGCGGAGGACAACTGTAATGGGAAGCAGACACAGTTAGTAGGCCCAAACAAGTAGGCTAAATACAGTTCAAAACTGATAAAAGGACTCAACAGGTGGCATAGCTTTGTTCAGTGGAGGACAACTGTTATGGGAGGCAGACACAGTTAGTAGGCCCAAATAAGTAGGCTAAATGCAGTTCAAAACTGGTAAAAGGACTAAACAGGCGGCATATCTTTGTTCAGTGGAGGACAACTGTAAAGGGAGGCAGACACAGTAGGCCTAAATAAGTAGGCTAAATGCAGTTCAAAACTGGTAAAAGGACTAAACAGGCGGCATAGCTTTGTTCAGTGGAGGACAATTGTAATGGGAGGCAGACACAGTTAGTAGGCCCAAATAAGAAGGCTAAATGCAGTTCAAAACTGTTAAAAGGACTAAACAGGCGGCATAGCTTTGTTCAGGAGAGGACAACTGTAATGGGAGGCAGACACAGTTAGTAGGCCCAAATAAGTAGGCTAAATGCAGTTCAAAACTGGTAAAAGGACTAAACAGGCAGCATAGCTTTGTTCAGCGGAGGACAACTGTAATGGGAGGCAGACACAGTTAGTAGGCCCAAATAAGTAGGCTAAATGCAGTTCAAAACTGATAAAAGGACCAAACAGTCGGCATAGCTTTGTTCAGTGGAGTTCAACTGTTATGGGAGGCAGACAGTTAGTAAGCCCAAATAAGTAGGCTAAATGCAGTTCAAAACTGGTAAAAGGACTAAACAGGCAGCATAGCTTTGTTCAGCGGAGGACAACTGTCAGGGGAAGCAGACACAGTTAGTAGGCCCAAATAAGTAGGCTAAATACAGTTCAAAACTGATAAAAGGACTAAACAGGTGGCATAGCTTTGTTCAGTGGAGGGCAACTGTAATGGGAGGCAGACACAGTTAGTAGGCCCAAATAAGTAGGCTAAATGCAGTTCAAAACTGGTAAAAAGACTAAACAGGCGGCATAGCTTTGTTCAGTGGAGGACAACTGTAAAGGGAGGCAGACTCAGTAGGCCCAAATAAGTAGGCTAAATGCAGTTCAAAACTGGTAAAAGGACTAAACAGGCGGCATAGCTTTGTTCAGTGGAGGACAACTGTAATGGGAGGCAGACACAGTTAGTAGGCCCAAATAAGTAGGCTAAATGCAGTTCAAAACTGGTAAAAGGACTAAACAGGCAGCATAGCTTTGTTCAGCGGAGGACAACTGTAATGGGAGGCAGACACAGTTAGTAGGCCCAAATAAGAAGGCTAAATGCAGTTCAAAACTGGTAAAGGGACTTAACAGGTGGCATAGCTTTGTTCAGTGGAGGACAACTGTAATAGGAGGCAGACCCAGTAGGCCCAAATAAGTAGGGTAAATGCAGTTCAAAACTGTAAAAGGACTAAACAGGCGGCATAGCTTTGTTCAGTGGAGGACAACTGTATTGGGAGGCAGACACAGTTAGTAGGCCCAAATAAGTAGGCTAAATGCAGTTTAAAACTGGTAAAAGGACTAAACAGGCAGAATAGCTTTGTTCAGCGGAGGACAACTGTAATGGGAGGCAGACACAGTTAGTAGGCTCAAATAAGTAGGCTAAATGCAGTTCAAAACTGGTAAAAGGACTAAACAGGCGGCATAGCTTTGTTCAGCGGAGGATAATTGTAATGGGAGGCAGACACAGTTAGTAGGCCCAAATAAGTAGGCTAAATGCAGTTCAAAACTGTAAATGGACTAAACAGGCGGCATAGCTTTGTTCAATGGAGGACAACTGTAATGGGAGGCAGACACAGTTAGTAGGCCCAAATAAGTAGGCTAAATGCAGTTCAAAACTGGTAAAAGAGCTAAACAGGCGGCATAGCTTTATTCAGTGGAGGACAACTGTAATGGAGGCAGACACAGTAGGCCCAAATAAGTAGGCTAAATGCAGTTCAAAACTGGTAAAAGGACTAAACAGGCGGCATAGCTTTGATTACTGGAGGACAACTGTAATGGGAGGCAGACACAGTTAGTAGGCCCAAATATGTAGGCTAAATACAGTTCAAAACTGGTAAAAGGACTAAACAGGCGGCATAGCTTTGTTCAGTGGAGGACAACTGTAATTGGAGGCAGACACAGTTAGTAGGCCCAAATAAGTAGGCTAAATGCAGTTCAAAACTGGTAAAAGGACTAAACAGGCGGCATAGCTTTGTTCAGTGGAGGACAACTGTAATGGGAGGCAGATACAGTTAGTAGGCCCAAATAAGTAGGCTAAATGCAGTTCAAAACTGGTAAAAGGACTAAACAGGCGGCATAGCTTTGTTCAGTGGAGGACAACTGTAATGGGAGGCAGACACAGTTGGTAGGCCCAAATAAGTAGGCTAAATGCAGTTCAAAACTGGTAGAAGGACTAAACAGGCGGCATAGCTTTGTTCAGTGGAGGACAACTGTAATGGGAGGCAGACACAGTTAGTAGGCCCAAATAAGTAGGCTAAATGCAGTTCAAAACTGGTAAAAGGACTAAACAGGCGGCATAGCTTTGTTCAGTGGAGGACAACTGTAATGGGAAGCAGACACAGTTAGTAGGCCCAAATAAGTAGACTAAATGCAGTTCAAAACTGGTAAAAGGACTAAACAGGCGGCATAGCTTTCTTCAGTGGAGGACAACTGTAATGGGAGGCAGACACAGTTAGTAGGCCCAAATAAGTAGGCTAAATGCAGTTCAAAACTGGTAAAAGAGCTAAACAGGCGGCATAGCTTTATTCAGTGGAGGACAACTGTAATGGAGGCAGACACAGTAAGCCCAAATAAGTAGGCTAAATGCAGTTCAAAACTGGTAAAAGGACTAAACAGGCGGCATAGCTTTGATTACTGGAGGACAACTGTAATGGGAGGCAGACACAGTTAGTAGGCCCAAATATGTAGGCTAAATACAGTTCAAAACTGGTAAAAGGACTAAACAGGCGGCATAGCTTTGTTCAGTGGAGGACAACTGTAATGGGAGGCAGACACAGTTAGTAGGCCCAAATAAGTAGGCGAAATGCAGTTCAAAACTGGTAAAAGGACTAAACAGGCGGCATAGCTTTGTTCAGTGGAGGACAACTGTAATGGGAGGCAGATACAGTTAGTAGGCCCAAATAAGTAGGCTAAATGCAGTTCAAAACTGGTAAAAGGACTAAACAGGCGGCATAGCTTTGTTCAGTGGAGGACAACTGTAATGGGAGGCAGACACAGTTGGTAGGCCCAAATAAGTAGGCTAAATGCAGTTCAAAACTGGTAGAAGGACTAAACAGGCGGCATAGCTTTGTTCAGTGGAGGACAACTGTAATGGGAGGCAGACACAGTTAGTAGGCCCAAATAAGTAGGCTAAATGCAGTTCAAAACTGGTAAAAGGACTAAACAGGCGGCATAGCTTTGTTCAGTGGAGGACAACTGTAATGGGAGGCAGACCCTGTAGGCCCAAATAAGTAGGGTAAATGCAGTTCAAAACTGTCAAAGGACTAAACAGGCGGCATAGCTTTGTTCAGTGGAGGACAACTGTAATGGGAGGCAGACACAGTTAGTAGGCCCAAATAAGTAGGCTAAATGCAGTTCAAAACTGGTAAAAAGACTAAACAGGCGGCATTGCTTTGTTCAGTGGAGGACAACTGTAATAGGAGGCAGACACAGTTAGTAGGCCCAAATAAGTAGGCTAAATGCAGTTCAAAACTGGTAAAAGGACTAAACAGGCGGCATAGCTTTGTTCAGTGGAGGACAACTGTAATGGGAGGCAGACACAGTTAGTAGGCCCAAATAAGTAGGCTGTTGTGAATTTGGATTCTGGGCTCCCCCGGTGGCTACTGGTGGAATTGAACTTGTGTCATCATCTTCCCTGTTCACCTGTTCTCATCAGATCTGGGTGTCGCTATATAACCTGGCTTCTCTGTTAGTTGCTTGCCGGTCGTCAATGTTATCAGAAGCCTCTCTGTGCTTGTTCCTGCTCCCAGACATCTACTAGATAAGTTGGACTTTCGTCCTTGTTTGTTTTTGTTTTTTGGTTCCAGTTCACAGCTGCAGTTTCGTTACTGTGTCTGGAAAGCTCTTGTTGATCAGGAATTGCCACTCTGGTATTATGAGTTAATGCCAGAGTCCTAAAGTAATTTCTGGATGGTGTTTTGTTAGGGTTTTCTACTGACCATGAAAGTGTGCTTTCTGTCTTCTGCTATCTAGAAAGCGGACCTCAAATTTGCTAAAACTATTTTCCTGCTGCGTTTGTTATTTCATCTAAAATCACCGCCAATATATGTGGGGGGCCTCTGTCTCCTTTTTGGGCATTTCTCTAGAGGTGAGTCAGGTCTTATATTTCCCTCTGCTAGCATTATTTAGTTCTCCGGCCGGCGCTGGGCATATAGGGATAAAAAGTAGGACATGCTACCTGGCTACTTCTAGTTGTGCGGTAGGTTTAGTTCATGGTCAGTACAGTTACCATCTTCCAAGAGCTTGTTCCTATATAGGCTTATGCTAGTTCTCTGGCCATGGAGATCATGACAGTTTGACCGGACACTAAAGGGTTAAAATCCTTGGCTGAGAAAGGAGAGAAATAAGAAGTCTGCTGAGAGTTTTTTTTTTTTTTTTTTTTGTGCTCTTGATTGGATCACTTGCCAGTCTGTCTATGCTGCAGTCTTTCTTTTTTTTCTCTCTCCTTCTAATCTTTGAATGGCTCTGTGTTCACCTGTCTATAATGGATCTTCAGAGTGTAACTGCAGGTTTGAATAATCTCGCCACGAAAGTACAAAGTTTGCAAGATTTTGTTGTTCATGCTCCGGTATCAGAGCCGAGAATTCCTTTGCCGGAATTCTTCTCAGGGAATAGATCTGGCTTTCAGAATTTTAGAAATAATTGCAAGTTATTTTTGTCCCTGAAATCTCGTTCTGCTGGAGACCCTGCACAGCAGGTTGGGATTGTGATTTCCTTGCTCCGCGGCGACCCTCAAGACTGGGCTTTTTCATTGGCACCAGGGGATCCTGCGTTGCGCAATGTGGATGCGTTTTTTCTGGCCTTGGGGTTGCTCTATGAGGAACCTCATTTGGAACTTCAGGCAGAAAAAACTTTGATGTCCCTATCGCAGGGGCAAGATGAAGCTGAAATTTACTGCCAAAGATTCCGTAAATGGTCTGTGCTTACTCAGTGGAATGAGTGTGCCTTGGCGGCTACTTTCAGAGAGGGTCTCTCTGATGCCATTAAGGATGTTATGGTGGGGTTCCCTGTGCCTGCGGGTCTGAATGAGTCCATGACAATGGCCATTCAGATCGATAGGCGTCTGCGGGAGCGCAAACCAGTGCACCATCTGGCGGTGTCCACTGAGAAGACGCCAGAAAGCATGCAGTGTGATAGAATTCTGTCCAGAAGCGAGCGGCAGAATTTTAGACGGAAAAATGGGTTGTGTTTCTATTGTGGGGATTCTACTCATGTTATATCAGCATGCTCTAAGCGTACTAAAAAGCTTGATAAATCCGTTTCCATTGGCACTTTACAGTCTAAATTTATTTTGTCTGTGACCCTGATTTGCTCTTTGTCATCTATTACCACGGACGCCTATATCGACTCTGGCGCCGCTTTGAGTCTTATGGATTGGTCCTTTGCCAATCGTTGTGGGTATGATTTAGAGCCTTTGGAGACTCTTATTCCTCTGAAGGGGATTGACTCCACCCCATTGGCTAATAATAAACCACAATACTGGACACAAGTAACTATGCGTATTAATCCGGATCACCAGGAGATTATTCGCTTTCTGGTGCTGTATAATCTACATGATGATTTGGTGCTAGGATTGCCTTGGCTGCAGTCTCACAACCCAGTCCTTGACTGGAGAGCTATGTCTGTGTTGAGCTGGGGATGTAGGGGGACTCATGGGGACGTACCTTTGGTTTCCATTTCATCATCTATTCCCTCTGAAATCCCTGAGTTCCTGTCTGATTATCGTGACGTCTTTGAAGAACCCAAGCTGGGTTCACTACCTCCGCACCGTGAGTGCGATTGTGCTATAGATTTAATTCCGGGTAGTAAATACCCAAAGGGTCGTTTATTTAATCTGTCTGTGCCTGAACATGCTGCTATGCGAGAATATATAAAGGAGTCCTTGGAAAAGGGACATATTCGTCCATCGTCATCTCCCTTAGGAGCCGGTTTTTTCTTTGTGTCAAAAAAAGACGGCTCTTTGAGACCATGTATTGATTATCGGCTTTTGAATAAAATCACGGTTAAATATCAATACCCATTGCCGTTGCTGACTGATTTGTTTGCTCGCATAAAGGGGGCCAAGTGGTTCTCTAAGATTGATCTCCGTGGGGCGTATAATTTGGTGCGGATCAGGCAGGGGGATGAGTGGAAAACCGCATTTAATACGTCCGAGGGCCACTTTGAGTATTTGGTGATGCCTTTTGGTCTTTCTAATGCCCCTTCAGTCTTCCAGTCCTTTATGCATGATATTTTCCGCGATTTTTTGGATAAATTTATGATAGTGTATCTGGATGATATTCTGATTTTTTCGGATGACTGGGACTCTCATGTCCAGCAAGTCAAGAGGGTTTTTCAGGTTTTGCGGTCTAATTCTCTGTGTGTCAAGGGTTCTAAGTGCGTATTTGGGGTTCAGAGAATTTCCTTTTTGGGATATATTTTTTCTCCCTCTTCCATTGAGATGGATCCTGTCAAGGTTCAAGCTATTTGTGATTGGACGCAGCCCTCTTCTCTTAAAAGTCTTCAGAAATTTTTGGGCTTTGCCAACTTTTATCGTCGATTTATTTCTGGTTTTTCGGATGTCGTTAAGCCATTGACCGATTTGACTAGACAGGGTGCTGATGTTGCTAATTGGTCCCCTGATGCTGTGGAGGCCTTTCAGGAGCTTAAGCGCCGTTTTTCTTCTGCCCCTGTGTTGCGTCAGCCTGATGTGGCTCTTCCTTTTCAGGTTGAGGTCGACGCTTCTGAGATCGGAGCTGGGGCAGTGTTGTCGCAGAAAAGTTCTGACTGCTCCGTGATGAGGCCTTGTGCCTTCTTTTCCCGTAAATTTTCGCCCGCTGAGCGGAATTATGATGTTGGGAATCGGGAGCTTTTGGCCATGAAGTGGGCGTTTGAGGAGTGGCGCCATTGGCTTGAGGGGGCCAGACATCAGGTGGTGGTATTGACTGACCACAAAAATTTGATTTATCTTGAGACCGCCAGGCGCCTGAATCCTAGACAGGCGCGCTGGTCATTATTTTTTTCTCGGTTTAATTTTGTGGTGTCATACCTACCGGGTTCTAAGAATGTTAAGGCGGATGCCCTTTCTAGGAGTTTTGAGCCTGATTCACCCGGCAACTCTGAGCCCACAGGTATCCTTAAGGATGGAGTTATTTTGTCAGCCGTTTCTCCAGACCTGCGGCGGGCCTTGCAGGAGTTTCAGGCGGATAGACCGGATCGTTGTCCGCCTGATAGGCTGTTTGTTCCTGATGATTGGACCAGTAGAGTCATCTCTGAGGTGCATTCTTCTGCATTGGCAGGTCATCCTGGAATTTTTGGTACCAGGGATTTGGTGGCAAGATCCTTCTGGTGGCCTTCCCTGTCACGAGATGTGCGAGGCTTTGTGCAGTCTTGTGACGTTTGTGCTCGGGCCAAGCCTTGTTGTTCTCGGGCTAGTGGATTATTGTTGCCCTTGCCTATTCCTAAGAGGCCTTGGACGCACATCTCGATGGATTTTATTTCAGATCTGCCTGTTTCCCAGAAGATGTCTGTCATCTGGGTGGTGTGTGACCGTTTTTCTAAGATGGTCCATTTGGTTCCCCTGCCCAAATTGCCTTCTTCTTCCGAGTTGGTTCCCCTGTTTTTTCAAAATGTTGTTCGTTTGCATGGTATTCCTGAGAATATCGTTTCTGACAGAGGAACCCAATTTGTGTCTAGATTTTGGCGGGCATTCTGTGCTAGGATGGGCATAGATTTGTCTTTTTCGTCTGCTTTTCACCCTCAGACTAATGGCCAGACCGAGCGGACTAATCAGACCCTGGAGACATATCTGAGGTGTTTTGTGTCTGCTGACCAGGATGATTGGGTTGCTTTTTTGCCATTGGCGGAGTTCGCCCTCAATAATCGGGCCAGCTCTGCCACCTTGGTGTCCCCGTTTTTCTGTAATTCGGGGTTCCATCCTCGATTTTCCTCCGGTCAGGTGGAATCCTCGGATTGTCCTGGAGTGGATGCGGTGGTGGAGAGATTGCATCATATCTGGGGGCAGGTGATGGACAATTTGAAGTTGTCCCAGGAGAAGACTCAGCTTTTTGCCAACCGTCACCGTCGTGTTGGTCCTCGGCTTTGTGTTGGAGATTTGGTGTGGTTGTCTTCTCGTTTTGTCCCTATGAGGGTCTCATCTCCTAAGTTTAAGCCTCGGTTCATCGGTCCGTATAAAATATTGGAGATTCTTAACCCTGTTTCCTTCCGTTTAGACCTCCCTGCATCCTTTTCTATTCATAACGTTTTTCATCGGTCGTTATTGCGCAGGTATGAGGCACCGGTTGTGCCTTCCGTTGAGCCTCCTGCTCCGGTGTTGGTTGAGGGTGAGTTGGAGTACGTTGTGGAGAAAATCCTAGACTCCCGTGTTTCCAGACGGAGACTCCAGTATCTGGTCAAGTGGAAGGGATACGGCCAGGAGGATAATTCTTGGGTCACTGCATCTGATGTTCATGCCTCCGATCTGGTTCGTGCCTTTCATAGGGCCCATCCTGATCGCCCTGGTGGTTCTGGTGAGGGTTCGGTGCCCCCTCCTTGAGGGGGGGGTACTGTTGTGAATTTGGATTCTGGGCTCCCCCGGTGGCTACTGGTGGAATTGAACTTGTGTCATCATCTTCCCTGTTCACCTGTTCTCATCAGATCTGGGTGTCGCTATATAACCTGGCTTCTCTGTTAGTTGCTTGCCGGTCGTCAATGTTATCAGAAGCCTCTCTGTGCTTGTTCCTGCTCCCAGACATCTACTAGATAAGTTGGACTTTCGTCCTTGTTTGTTTTTGTTTTTTGGTTCCAGTTCACAGCTGCAGTTTCGTTACTGTGTCTGGAAAGCTCTTGTTGATCAGGAATTGCCACTCTGGTATTATGAGTTAATGCCAGAGTCCTAAAGTAATTTCTGGATGGTGTTTTGTTAGGGTTTTCTACTGACCATGAAAGTGTGCTTTCTGTCTTCTGCTATCTAGAAAGCGGACCTCAAATTTGCTAAAACTATTTTCCTGCTGCGTTTGTTATTTCATCTAAAATCACCGCCAATATATGTGGGGGGCCTCTGTCTCCTTTTTGGGCATTTCTCTAGAGGTGAGTCAGGTCTTATATTTCCCTCTGCTAGCATTATTTAGTTCTCCGGCCGGCGCTGGGCATATAGGGATAAAAAGTAGGACATGCTACCTGGCTACTTCTAGTTGTGCGGTAGGTTTAGTTCATGGTCAGTACAGTTACCATCTTCCAAGAGCTTGTTCCTATATAGGCTTATGCTAGTTCTCTGGCCATGGAGATCATGACAGTAGGCTAAATGCAGTTCAAAACTGGTAAAAGGACTAAACAGGCGGCATAGCTTTGTTCAGTGGAGGACAACTGTAATGGGAGGCAGACACAGTTAGTAGGCCCAAATAAGTAGGCTAAATGCAGTTCAAAACTGTTAAAAGGACTAAACAGGCGGCATAGCTTTGTTCAGGGGAGGACAACTGTAATGGGAGGCAGACACAGTTAGTAGGCCCAAATAAGTAGGCTAAATGCAGTTCAAAACTGGTATAAGGACTAAACTGGCGGCATAGCTTTGTTCAGAGGAGGACAACTGTAATGGGAGGCAGACACAGTTAGTAGGCCCAAATAAGTAGGCTAAATGCAGTTCAAAACTGGTAAAAGGACTAAACAGGCGGCATAGCTTTGTTCAGTGGAGGACAACTGTAATGGGAGGCAGACACACTAGGCCCAAATAAGTAGGGTAAATGCAGATCAACACTGAAAAAAAGGACTAAACAGGCATCATAGCTTTGTTCAGTGGAGGACAACTGTAATGGGAGGCAGATACAGTTAGTAGGCCCAAATAAGTAGGCTAAATGCAGTTCAAAACTGGTAAAATGACTAAACAGGCGGCATAGCTTTGTTCAGGGGAGGACAACTGTAATGGGAGGCAGACACAGTTAGTAGGCCCAAATAAGTAGGCTAAATGCAGTTCAAAACTGGTAAAAGGACTAAACAGGCAGCATAGCTTTGTTCAGCGGAGGACAACTGAAATGGGAGGCAGACACAGTTAGTAGGCCCAAATAAGTAGGCTAAATGCAGTTCAAAACGGGTAAAAGGACTAAACAGGCAGCATAGCTTTGTTCAGTGGAGGACAACTGTAATGGGAAGCAGACACAGTTAGTAGGCCCAAATAAGTAGGCTAAATACAGTTCAAAACTGATAAAAGGACTAAACAGGTGGCATAGCTTTGTTCAGTGGCGGACAACTGTAATGGGAGGCAGACACAGTTAGTAGGCCCAAATAAGTAGGCTAAATGCAGTTCAAAACTGGTAAAAGGACTAAACAGGCGGCATAGCTTTGTTCAGTGGAGGACAACTGTAATGGGAGGCAGACACAGTAGGCCCAAATAAGTAGGCTAAATGCAGTTGAAAACTGGTAAAAAGACTAAACATGCAGCGTAGCTTTCTTCAGTGGAGGACAACTGTAATGGGAGGCAGACACAGTAAGCCCAATTAAGTAGGCTAAATGCAGTTCAAAACTGTAAATGGACTAAACAGGCGGCAAAGCTTTGTTCAGTGGAGGACAACTGTAATGGGAGGCAGACACAGTTAGCAGGCCCACATAAGTAGACTAAATGCAGTTCAAAACTGGTAAAAAGACTAAACAGACGGCATAGCTTTCTTCGGTGGAGGACAACTGTAATGGGAGGCAGACACAGTAAGCCCAATTAAGTAGGCTAAATGCAGTTCAAAACTGGTAAAAAGACTAAACAGACGGCAAAGCTTTCTTCAGTGGAGGACAACTGTAATGGGGGGCAGACTCAGTTAGTAGGCCCAAATAAGTAGGCTAAATGCAGTTCAAAACTGGAAAAAGGACTAAACAGGTGGCATAGTTTTGTTCAGTGGAGGACAACTGTAATGGGAGGCAGACACAGTTAGTAGGCCCAAATAAGTAGGCTAAATGCAGTTCAAAACTGGTAAAAGGACTAAACAGGCGGCATAGCTTTGTTCAGTGGAGGACAACTGTAATGGGAGGCAGACCCTGTAGGCCCAAATAAGTAGGGTAAATGCAGTTCAAAACTGTCAAAGGACTAAACAGGCGGCATAGCTTTGTTCAGTGGAGGACAACTGTAATGGGAGGCAGACACAGTTAGTAGGCCCAAATAAGTAGGCTAAATGCAGTTCAAAACTGGTAAAAGGACTAAACAGGCGGCATAGCTTTATTCAGTGGAGGACAACTGTAATGGGAGGCAGACACATTTAGTAGGCCCAAATAAGTAGGCTAAATGCAGTTCAAAACTGGTAAAAGGACTAAACAGGCGGCATAGCTTTGTTCAGTGGAGGACAACTGTAATGGGAGGCAGACACAGTTAGTAGGCCCAAATAAGTAGGCTAAATGCAGTTCAAAACTGTTAAAAGGAAAAAACAGGCGGCATAGCTTTGTTCAGGGGAGGACAACTGTAATGGGAGGCAGACACAGTTAGTAGGCCCAAATAAGTAGGCTAAATGCAGTTCAAAACTGGTATAAGGACTAAACTGGCGGCATAGCTTTGTTCAGCGGAGGACAACTGTAATGGGAGGCAGACCCTGTAGGCCCAAATAAGTAGGGTAAATGCAGTTCAAAACTGGTAAAAGGACTAAACAGGCAGCATAGCTTTGTTCAGCGGAGGACAACTGTAATGGGAAGCAGACACAGTTAGTAGGCCCAAATAAGTAGGCTAAATACAGTTCAAAACTGATAAAAGGACTCTACAGGTGGCATAGCTTTGTTCAGTGGAGGACAACTGTAATGGGAGGCAGACACAGTTAGTAGGCCCAAATAAGTAGGCTAAATGCAGTTCAAAACTGGTAAAAGGACTAAACAGGCGGCATATCTTTGTTCAGTGGAGGACAACTGTAAAGGGAGGCAGACACAGTAGGCCTAAATAAGTAGGCTAAATGCAGTTCAAAACTGGTAAAAGGACTAAACAGGCGGCATAGCTTTGTTCAGTGGAGGACAATTGTAATGGGAGGCAGACACAGTTAGTAGGCCCAAATAAGAAGGCTAAATGCAGTTCAAAACTGTTAAAAGGACTAAACAGGCGGCATAGCTTTGTTCAGGGGAGGACAACTGTAATGGGAGGCAGACACAGTTAGTAGGCCCAAATAAGTAGGCTAAATGCAGTTCAAAACTGGTAAAAGGACTAAACAGGCAGCATAGCTTTGTTCAGCGGAGGACAACTGTAATGGGAGGCAGACACAGTTAGTAGGCCCAAATAAGTAGGCTAAATGCAGTTCAAAACTGATAAAAGGACCAAACAGTCGGCATAGCTTTGTTCAGTGGAGTTCAACTGTTATGGGAGGCAGACAGTTAGTAAGCCCAAATAAGTAGGCTAAATGCAGTTCAAAACTGGTAAAAGGACTAAACAGGCAGCATAGCTTTGTTCACCGGAGGACAACTGTCAGGGGAAGCAGACACAGTTAGTAGGCCCAAATAAGTAGGCTAAATACAGTTCAAAACTGATAAAAGGACTAAACAGGTGGCATAGCTTTGTTCAGTGGAGGGCAACTGTAATGGGAGGCAGACACAGTTAGTAGGCCCAAATAAGTAGGCTAAATGCAGTTCAAAACTGGTAAAAAGACTAAACAGGCGGCATAGCTTTGTTCAGTGGAGGACAACTGTAATGGGAGGCAGACACAGTTAGTAGGCCCAAATAAGTAGGCTAAATGCAGTTCAAAACTGGTAAAAGGACTAAACAGGCAGCATAGCTTTGTTCAGCGGAGGACAACTGTAATGGGAGGCAGACACAGTTAGTAGGCCCAAATAAGAAGGCTAAATGCAGTTCAAAACTGGTAAAGGGACTTAACAGGTGGCATAGCTTTGTTCAGTGGAGGACAACTGTAATAGGAGGCAGACCCAGTAGGCCCAAATAAGTAGGGTAAATGCAGTTCAAAACTGTAAAAGGACTAAACAGGCGGCATAGCTTTGTTCAGTGGAGGACAACTGTATTGGGAGGCAGACACAGTTAGTAGGCCCAAATAAGTAGGCTAAATGCAGTTTAAAACTGGTAAAAGGACTAAACAGGCAGAATAGCTTTGTTCAGCGGAGGACAACTGTAATGGGAGGCAGACACAGTTAGTAGGCTCAAATAAGTAGGCTAAATGCAGTTCAAAACTGGTAAAAGGACTAAACAGGCGGCATAGCTTTGTTCAGCGGAGGATAATTGTAATGGGAGGCAGACACAGTTAGTAGGCCCAAATAAGTAGGCTAAATGCAGTTCAAAACTGTAAATGGACTAAACAGGCGGCATAGCTTTGTTCAATGGAGGACAACTGTAATGGGAGGCAGACACAGTTAGTAGGCCCAAATAAGTAGGCTAAATGCAGTTCAAAACTGGTAAAAGGACTAAACAGGCGGCATAGCTTTGTTCAGAGGAGGACAACTATAATGGGAGGCAGACACAGTTAGTAGGCCCAAATAAGTAGGCTAAATACAGTTCAAAACTGGTAAAAGGTCTAAACAGGCGACATAGCTTTGTTCAGTGGAGGACAACTGTAATGGGAGGCAGACACAGTTAGTAGGCCCAAATAAGTAGGCTAAATACAGTTCAAAACTGGTAAAAGGTCTAAACAGGCGACATAGCTTTGTTCAGTGGAGGACAACTGTAATGGGAAGCAGACACAGTTAGTAGGCCCAAATAAGTAGACTAAATGCAGTTCAAAACTGGTAAAAGGACTAAACAGGCGGCATAGCTTTCTTCAGTGGAGGACAACTATAATGGGAGGCAGACACAGTTAGTAGGCCCAAATAAGTAGGCTAAATGCAGTTCAAAACTGGTAAAAGAGCTAAACAGGCGGCATAGCTTTATTCAGTGGAGGACAACTGTAATGGGAGGCAGACACAGTTAGTAGGCCCAAATAAGTAGGCTAAATGCAGTTCAAAACTGGTAAAAGGACTAAACAGTCGGCATAGCTTTGTTCAGTGGAGTTCAACTGTTATGGGAGGCAGACAGTTAGTAAGCCCAAATAAGTAGGCTAAATGCAGTTCAAAACTGGTAAAAGGACTAAACAGGCAGCATAGCTTTGTTCAGCGGAGGACAACTGTCAGGGGAAGCAGACACAGTTAGTAGGCCCAAATAAGTAGGCTAAATACAGTTCAAAACTGATAAAAGGACTAAACAGGTGGCATAGCTTTGTTCAGTGGAGGGCAACTGTAATGGGAGGCAGACACAGTTAGTAGGCCCAAATAAGTAGGCTAAATGCAGTTCAAAACTGGTAAAAAGACTAAACAGGCGGCATAGCTTTGTTCAGTGGAGGACAACTGTAAAGGGAGGCAGACACAGTAGGCCCAAATAAGTAGGCTAAATGCAGTTCAAAACTGGTAAAAGGACTAAACAGGCGGCATAGCTTTGTTCAGTGGAGGACAACTGTAATGGGAGGCAGACACGTTTAGTAGGCCCAAATAAGTAGGCTAAATGCAGTTCAAAACTGGTAAAAGGACTAAACAGGCAGCATAGCTTTGTTCAGCGGAGGACAACTGTAATGGGAGGCAGACACAGTTAGTAGGCCCAAATAAGAAGGCTAAATGCAGTTCAAAACTGGTAAAGGGACTTAACAGGTGGCATAGCTTTGTTCAGTGGAGGACAACTGTAATAGGAGGCAGACCCAGTAGGCCCAAATAAGTAGGGTAAATGCAGTTCAAAACTGTAAAAGGACTAAACAGGCGGCATAGCTTTGTTCAGTGGAGGACAACTGTATTGGGAGGCAGACACAGTTAGTAGGCCCAAATAAGTAGGCTAAATGCAGTTTAAAACTGGTAAAAGGACTAAACAGGCAGAATAGCTTTGTTCAGCGGAGGACAACTGTAATGGGAGGCAGACACAGTTAGTAGGCTCAAATAAGTAGGCTAAATGCAGTTCAAAACTGGTAAAAGGACTAAACAGGCGGCATAGCTTTGTTCAGCGGAGGATAATTGTAATGGGAGGCAGACACAGTTAGTAGGCCCAAATAAGTAGGCTAAATGCAGTTCAAAACTGTAAATGGACTAAACAGGCGGCATAGCTTTGTTCAATGGAGGACAACTGTAATGGGAGGCAGACACAGTTAGTAGGCCCAAATAAGTAGGCTAAATGCAGTTCAAAACTGGTAAAAGGACTAAACAGGCGGCATAGCTTTGTTCAGAGGAGGACAACTGTAATGGGAGGCAGACACAGTTAGTAGGCCCAAATAAGTAGGCTAAATACAGTTCAAAACTGGTAAAAGGTCTAAACAGGCGACATAGCTTTGTTCAGTGGAGGACAACTGTAATGGGAGGCAGACACAGTTAGTAGGCCCAAATAAGTAGGCTAAATACAGTTCAAAACTGGTAAAAGGTCTAAACAGGCGACATAGCTTTGTTCAGTGGAGGACAACTGTAATGGGAAGCAGACACAGTTAGTAGGCCCAAATAAGTAGACTAAATGCAGTTCAAAACTGGTAAAAGGACTAAACAGGCGGCATAGCTTTCTTCAGTGGAGGACAACTGTAATGGGAGGCAGACACAGTTAGTAGGCCCAAATAAGTAGGCTAAATGCAGTTCAAAACTGGTAAAAGAGCTAAACAGGCGGCATAGCTTTATTCAGTGGAGGACAACTGTAATGGAGGCAGACACAGTAAGCCCAAATAAGTAGGCTAAATGCAGTTCAAAACTGGTAAAAGGACTAAACAGGCGGCATAGCTTTGATTACTGGAGAACAACTGTAATGGGAGGCAGACACAGTTAGTAGGCCCAAATATGTAGGCTAAATACAGTTCAAAACTGGTAAAAGGACTAAACAGGCGGCATAGCTTTGTTCAGTGGAGGACAACTGTAATGGGAGGCAGACACAGTTAGTAGGCCCAAATAAGTAGGCTAAATGCAGTTCAAAACTGGTAAAAGGACTAAACAGGCGGCATAGCTTTGTTCAGTGGAGGACAACTGTAATGGGAGGCAGATACAGTTAGTAGGCCCAAATAAGTAGGCTAAATGCAGTTCAAAACTGGTAAAAGGACTAAACAGGCGGCATAGCTTTGTTCAGTGGAGGACAACTGTAATGGGAGGCAGACACAGTTGGTAGGCCCAAATAAGTAGGCTAAATGCAGTTCAAAACTGGTAGAAGGACTAAACAGGCGGCATAGCTTTGTTCAGTGGAGGACAACTGTAATGGGAGGCAGACACAGTTAGTAGGCCCAAATAAGTAGGCTAAATGCAGTTCAAAACTGGTAAAAGGACTAAACAGGCGGCATAGCTTTGTTCAGTGGAGGACAATTGTAATGTGAGGCAGACACAGTTAGTAGGCCCAAATAAGTAGGCTAAATGCAGTTCAAAACTGGTAAAAGGACTAAACAGGCGACATAGCTTTGTTCAGTGGAGGACAACTGTAATGGGAAGCAGACACAGTTAGTAGGCCCAAATAAGTAGACTAAATGCAGTTCAAAACTGGTAAAAGGTCTAAACAGGTGACATAGCTTTGTTCAGTGGAGGACAACTGTAATGGGAGGCAGACACAGTTAGTAGGCCCAAATAAGTAGGCTAAATGCAGTTCAAAACTGGTAAAAGAGCTAAACAGGCGGCATAGCTTTATTCAGTGGAGGACAACTGTAATGGAGGCAGACACAGTAAGCCCAAATAAGTAGGCTAAATGCAGTTCAAAACTGGTAAAAGGACTAAACAGGCGGCATAGCTTTGATTACTGGAGGACAACTGTAATGGGAGGCAGACACAGTTAGTAGGCCCAAATATGTAGGCTAAATACAGTTCAAAACTGGTAAAAGGACTAAACAGGCGGCATAGCTTTGTTCAGTGGAGGACAACTGTAATGGGAGGCAGACACAGTTAGTAGGCCCAAATAAGTAGGCTAAATGCAGTTCAAAACTGGTAAAAGGACTAAACAGGCGGCATAGCTTTGTTCAGTGGAGGACAACTGTAATGGGAGGCAGATACAGTTAGTAGGCCCAAATAAGTAGGCTAAATGCAGTTCAAAACTGGTAAAAGGACTAAACAGGCGGCATAGCTTTGTTCAGTGGAGGACAACTGTAATGGGAGGCAGACACAGTTGGTAGGCCCAAATAAGTAGGCTAAATGCAGTTCAAAACTGGTAGAAGGACTAAACAGGCGGCATAGCTTTGTTCAGTGGAGGACAACTGTAATGGGAGGCAGACACAGTTAGTAGGCCCAAATAAGTAGGCTAAATGCAGTTCAAAACTGGTAAAAGGACTAAACAGGCGGCATAGCTTTGTTCAGTGGAGGACAATTGTAATGTGAGGCAGACACAGTTAGTAGGCCCACATAAGTAGGCTAAATACAGTTCAAAACTGGTAAAAGGTCTAAACAGGCGACATAGCTTTGTTCAGTGGAGGACAACTGTAATGGGAGGCAGACACAGTTAGTAGGCCCAAATAAGTAGACTAAATGCAGTTCAAAACTGGTAAAAGGACTAAACAGGCGGCATAGCTTTCTTCAGTGGAAGACAACTGTAATGGGAGGAAGACACAGTTAGTAGGCCCAAATAAGTAGGCTAAATGCAGTTCAAAACTGGTAAAAGGACTAAACAGGCGGCATAGCTTTATTCAGTGGAGGACAACTGTAATGGAGGCAGACACAGTAAGCCCAAACAAGTAGGCTAAATGCAGTTCAAAACTGGTAAAAGGAATAAACAGGCGGCAT